>NW_027122215.1:3250787-3900944 GCF_030686945.1 Centruroides vittatus | reverse complement strand
TGTTTACCAAAATGATAATTAAAATTGTTTTTAATTTCTATCATCAATCAAGAAAAACAAACAAGATTTTATAAATTATTTATTAGAATTTATCATTTTTAAAATGTATTTAGTAACAACAATAATAATAATAATATTTTTTACTTTAAAATGGATTATTATAAAGTTTTTGAACGAACGTCTGATCGTCAGTCCGTAAAATTGAGCAAAATTTTATGTGAATAACTTTAATGTTATTGCTATCACTTTGATAGGCATTTAGAACATAAGCAAAGGATATTAAAGCTACTATTATACGGTATATCCTATAAAAGGGTGGAGTTTTTATACTTGCAAAACTATACAAACTATACTAGCGAAAATTAAAACGTATATTGAATCTTTAAAATGCCTGTAGCTTACCAAATTTTAGTCACGATATTCTCACGGTCCAACAACTATAATCAAGTCTATTCAAGTAGCCTGTTATACTTAAGTTCTTTGCTATCACGGCAACTTTTTTATTGCTCGAAAGATAAAAAAAAATGCCACATTGGAGATGACTCAGGCAGTTTATTTTCAACGTGTTATCCATTTGGTTTAAAAGAAAAAATAAAATAAAAAATGAAAAAATGAAAAAAGGAAGCGAAATAGTCTTTGATGCTTTCAAAACCTGTACTTCTTTCATCACAATTCCTTTTCGCAAATCACTGTTTTGATGCCTCTCGCAAATCCCATCCTCCAGCTATTTTCAATAAACTATTTATTCTAGATTGTCTAGTAAGTAGCTGTGCACTCAATACATGCGAATCATGCAAATAATAGGATTTAATGCAATTATCAATCAATCAGTCAACTTAAGCTCGTAAATAAGGTAAAAGCGGTCAAAAGTTGTTTTTAGTTTTCACTTTTCTAAATCGATTTTACTTAATGGAAAAGTAGTTTTTTTATATTAAGAAACTGCACAGATAATACATTTAATTCTTGAATATTTTGCATGAAATTAATTAAAAATTAAATATTTAATTATCATCTTTTATCGCACCATCTTCAGTATTCGCTTAATTAAAGACGAAGAAATAATTTTTAATGGAAATTTGGAGTTTGATGCTGCACAATATTGATAATGCTCCATATAATTTACATGTCTACGTATTTAGCATAATAATATATTATTTACATTATTGTATATTTCTATTATTTACTCTTTTATGAAATTAATCATGCAAATTACAAGCACGAATTTCATATTTAATAATATTAATTATGTTGTTAAAAATGTTTTCGAAGTTTTATAAATAATAAAATATTAAAATAATTTTTAAAATTTAAAACTCTCATTTGGAACTTCTGTAGAAAGTAAAAAGATTTTTATTCAATAAGAATTATGCTAATATAATTTTTAAAACAGTTTTAATATTTAAAAAACTCTTAGAAGAATAGTTTTTTAAATTAAAAACTATAAAAATTTATTCACAAGTTTACTAGTGAAAGGTTTAAAAATAGAATTAAGGTTATGCTCACGATTTTTTAAGCGTAATATCAATATCATAAATATTCTCGTTTCTTTATAATGAGACAAAATAGAGAACCCACTTCAAGTCGTTTAAGTTTAATAATTTAAAAGATATTTTCCTCTTATTTAACACGAACTTTAATTTTGATGTTCATTATTCGTTAGACGATATCAATTTCGAAGTTTCATTGAACACGACTCGGAATCAAAATTAAATTTGTGAAACATGTTGTCAGATATACCATCGTGTTTTCAATTATGGAAAAGTTTCATGTATTCAACACATTTCTGTTTATTTTCTGAGATAATCTAGAACGTTTCTGAAACATTCTCAATTATCTAAGACAAGGTTGGTTGAAGACAACTCTACTTAATTATAACATGGTGTAGAGAATGAAGAGAGCTTTAAGAAACGAGCGCTGCAGGCAAAGAGAAACTTTATTGCGCTCTTTTAAAACGAGCTAACTCTGAATAATGCGAGAATATATATTCGACTCTGCACACAAAACAAAATTAATAACCCACATTTACCTGTCTTGCGCTATTTTTAGTATCAACTCATTTATAGGGGGTACTTTTATTATGTATGGTCTTCTCGATTGTATGCTCTTTCTACGAGAAGATATTAAAAAATTGCTAATGTCATCTATAATTTTATACAATGATGAAAAATTATTGATTCCATAGCTACAAACTTTGTAAACTTTATCTCGAATTTTTTTCATTGTGTAATAAATCTTTAACTTGGCTGAATTTTAGCTTAAATCTTACAGCTTAAATTTAATGAAGAAAAAAAATTAAATATGTTTATTTTATCAATTTTTTTTAAAAGAATGATAATGTTTTCAAGTGTTAATATTAAATATATCGAAAGCCTTGTAATAGAGGGACCTAAAATTCAAAATTTATAAATTACCCATAGCCTTAAACAATAAGATAATTTTAATTAATCTAATTTATTACTTAAATTAATTATTGACATCAACGTCAATTAAGAAATATATTACAGAGAGACAAATTTTTATGTTAAACAAGTTATGAATTTATTGTATGAAAATGCTGAACAATTTAAATTATGGATATTCTTATGAATATATTTACATACATTTATACAATTTTCTTTCGTGTTAAGGAAACCTTTTAAAACACACTTTAATCTTTCAGTAGTAAAAACATTAAACAATATTTTCTCTTAAAAACAAACGAAAAAATAAAAAATAAAACTCTTCTAAAATCATGAATGTTTCTTGCTTTATTTATTTACTTAAGATTCTAAAATATAAATTAAAGGGTCAATACACGGAAACTTTGTACTAAAATCTAGTGTATAAATCATTGAAATCTTTATCATTTTATTTTGGTAGAATTAGGATCTTTAAAATTTACAACAGCCTTATAGCTTTCTGTTTCTTTCAATGCTATCAATTATTATTCCAGCAACCACATTCCTTGATTATCTTTGATCACTTTTTTTTCTGCTACAGCTCTTCCTAAATGGCAGAACCAATACAAATAATAGCCGTGTGACAGTAAGCGTTTGAATAAATTCTTAGTAATGGCTGACAGTTCAGATATGCTTTACAGATGGCATATTTCATTGCAAATAAATCTGAGCAAAGTAGTTGAACTGTTGTAGACACAAAGTCTGCCAAGCATGATAGAAACCATTTAATGTCCACTCTCTAATGTTGTATTACTTGATGGCTAAGTTTTACTCCACTTGTACAAAATCTCTGCTACTAGCATTACAGGTATTGCTACGGTTTAATAGTTGTAAACATACTTAAAATTAATTTTAAATAATTAAATTATAACTTTATTTTAATTTATTTTGTAAATGATGCCTTGGGATTTGACAATTTTCATTGAATTTATTTGTTTTAAGCAGTAAAATTGGATTGCCGTGTTTAAATTTTGAACTAGTTTCTGTTCTGTTCAAAATTAATCTTCGCTTTTACTCGTATTAATATATATATAATCTCTATTTACCTTTAAGTTTCGACTTATCTTTATCCAAATTATTTCCTATTCATTCTTTAACAAATTTTCCATTTGCTCTGACGTTTATTTAATGATTTCATACCTTTCGGCCCTTTCTCTAGCAAATTTCTAGAACTGCCAATCAGGTTATATATCCTCCGCCCACTTATTCGATAAATTATTATTAAATTTCATCAGTGAATTTTATGCTCCAACCCAATAGAGTCTTCCATTTAATTATAATAATTCATATCCAATATTCAATAAACTTTAATTACATGCGAGAATAATATATTCTCTTCAACTTTATGCTACTTTGACGTTATAAAATTTCAAATTTTTCTTTCTTAAATTAATGTTTAGATGATAGATTTTTCTACAGAATTTTGACTTGAAAAATGATTTGTAACACCTTCAAAATTCTTTACTCTTTTTTATTTTTTATTTTTATTTTTCTCTGTTCGATCGGTACACGTACTCCGCCCAAAATGAAAATTTATTTAAGATATTTAGCATTTCTAGCTGTTTTCTTGGATTCTTTTTCCTAACTCTAATTTGACTTTTTTTCTTTTGTTTGTGTTTGATTATGTACATTTTATTTATTTTATTTAATATAAAATTATTTAATTTTTTTTTAAATTTTTAAACATTTTTAAACATAAAGTAAGGAAATATTTTCTTGTAATAATTGTAAATATTACAAAATGTAATATATTTATAGATATTTTTCATTTTATGTTTTATATAATGCTTTTCCCTGTTGTTATACTTAAATACTCTTGTTAGTTGTAAAATATTTTATAAACGCTACTTTTTTGGATTTCTAACGAGATTTTACTATTGTCTTTATAATTTTTTTAAGTTATCAGTTTTAAAAATTTCAATCTTTATTTATTTATCCTTTGTTAGCATCAAACTATGTCGTATAGATATTTTTCTGAATCTATTGGGGCTAGAAATTTCAAACTTTTCTGATATAATCTAGTTGTCAGACACAGTTATTGTTATATAATTTCATTCTCTTGCTCCGTTTCATTTTATAATGTTATCTGTTTCAGTATTTTTACACAAGCATTCTGCATATACTGTATGAACAACATTCTGATTTACAATGTAATATATAAATGTAAGAATTTAGAATTAATTCGTGATAAAATTTTAATTATTTATATATTTTTCTTTTCAATTTTTACAGAGTAATAAACATATTTTACTTTATTGTAATGAAATAATATGTTGCATTTAATGTTTTACTCATTTTCACATGGCTTCATTTTGAATAAAATAATCACAAATATGCTGATTAAGGTAATTAAAATAATTTATTAAAATATATACTAGATTATATAATCAGGCTTACAAACTTTGTTTATCTTGTAAACAATTCCTCACCATATAAGCTAAGCATAATTTACCCCTATAGTTTACAAAATTATAATATACTTAAATATACAAATATATAATATATTTTTTAAAAATTATAAAGGGCATAATATTATATAGAATACTTTCAAACAATTCTATTATATTTTCACTATTTTTTTCTTATCTTTCATTATATCATTTAACATATAACTGAAGAAATCAAAGCAGAATAAAATATATATATTGAAATTTAAGATTTCAAATTATTTTTCTGACATACTTTCCATTACATTTTATTAAATTCCTTTATTAAAAGTAATGCGTTTTCTATATTTTCAATTGCATTTATTATTTTTTTTCTTTGCTGATACTCCTGTAGTTGGCTTACCTTTTACGCTCAATGTGCGAAAGTTTCCAACATCAAATATGGAGAAACACATTGAAGTAAACGAGTTTGAAATTCATGCTAATTTCTCATATAATCCTTATTAATATTTATAAACAATTTATTTACCGTAATTTGAAAAAATGTTTTTTTCTTTTTTTTCTGGTTAAAAGATCGATTTATTCATGAATAATCTCAAAGTAAAGGAAACTTTTTGGAAATACGTTATCAAAAAGGAACCTTCATTATCTTTTCCCAGAAAAGAATGTATATTGGCGATATGTAAATAAGGTAGAGAAAAAGCAAAGTTATGGTTTTCTTCGGAGGAACATTCATTTTATTTTTCTTCTTTCTTTTCCTTCAGAAAGCGGTTAAAGTTTGGCAATTCATTTTCGGTTATTGATACTTGAATTTTTTTTTTCTAAACTTTAAGAAACATTATCTTGTTTTGTTTATCGTGTAATGGAATAGGTTATTATGCGCATTTTTTAAATGTGATATAACAAGGTTAGGGATGTCTTGTTATCAAAATTTGGTTATCTTTTTAAAGGAAGATTCAATAAAGTTATAAATATAATTTTCCACGAAGTTGAAATATAACCCAATTTAATATGCCTTAACATTGTAATTTGCGGAACCAACTCTTTAAAAGGAGATTTTTTTTACAATGTGAATATTAAATTATTCCTTTTGAAATCATATTCACAGGTATGCGCCACAGATTTAAATCGAGAATAAAATTAACCTATGATGATATGATATTTTTTTCTCTCGTTTAATAAACTTAGTACAGTATATATATATATATATATATATATATAAGCTTAGGGAAGAGGCTGAAGATCCCGTAGTTAATCGGGATCTTCAGCCTCTAAGCTTTCCATATCTTGTTTCGATTTTCATCTGTCTAACTCTGTTCTCGAGATAACTAATGACAGACAGTGGGGGTGTATAAATCTGCAATTTCAAAATTGCAGCCTAAAAATAATAAATAAAGCTGTTAAGAATAAGAAGAACAGTCTCTTATTCACGGTATAAGTATATATGGGACAAGCCTTGTTTTGAAAATTCAAGAGTTTTGTTAGGAATAAAAACGAAATTGTTTATTTTTATTAGTAAAAATTATATATTAATTTTTAAATAATTTAGTAAATATAGTATATAATTTTAAGTAAAAATTTAGTACAGAATACACAATTCTTGCCGAATAAATTTTTATTCAGAAATAAATGATTTTTTGTTCAGTAAAACTTTTCATTTCTTACATCACATAAATTTTCCAGTTTTGACAGTGTCAAGAATTTACTAAAACATTTTAAAAATCCTTCTTCACTATAAAATGCTTTATTTATCTTACAGTCAGACTCTGGTCGAATTTCTTTATTTTATAAACTTTATATCATGCAAAAATATATTTAAAAAAACATGAATTCAACATCTTTCACAAGCTTCAAGTGTAATTTTAAATCTAACAAATTATATTCAATCAGCAGAAGCATTTAATTTCCTCGACACACAGTTTTTATAAAAGAATGAAACTTAGCGATCGAGAAGAAAAACTATTTGATCCATTATCTCCAAGGAAAGATAATAAACAACTTCATCAGAAAATAATTATTATACACACAAAGAAAAAAGGTTGTTCAACTGTTAATTGCTTACTATTCCCTTGCTATGTATAATAACGTGTAATTTGTCACCTAACAGTCTAATTGTCTTTAGAGTTGAATGCCATACTTTCACATTCATTAAGTATTAATCTTAGCAAGAAATTCCGCCATGACATAACGTAATCCCAATGAAACTAATGAGAAACTGCAGGATTGCCATGCGATGGACTTCATTATAAAATATCCTCTTTATTCTTTGTTATTAAAGTAGTATCGATACTTTTGTAATATTAAATTGCAACAAATATGGCGTCATCAATAGAATACACTAAATACCATAATATTGAAACTTGATGCCTTCGTGATTAGAAAAAAGTTTTATTCTCTTCTGAATATTAATGTGGATAATGAGGATATTTATATGATAATCGCTACATAGATAATTGCAAGATGGGAGATAATACCTTAGCTGCATGCATAAATTATTATTTTATTTGCATTCTGCGTGTAGTCGGAGTAGAAGTAAAAGCATTACGAGCCCAAGGACCTAGGGGATTTTTAATTAATTCAAGAATGTTAAATTCCCCAAATTGATACTAAGATCACTATTCAAAAACTATTTTTCAAGATAAGAATATCTTTTTAGTAACTTTCTTTCGTGTTGTTATAGATATAATTAAGCTTATGTAGTGATATCGAGGGAATTTAATTAAGTTATATTGATATATAACACAAGATAGGTCTCATAAATTTATAAGGAGAGAAAGCTTAGGATTGTTTATAATTTACACCACGATTGAACTTGTTTCTACGAAATAAATTTATGATTGAACGATTCAATAATATAACACGAACTAGGTTAGTATTGTAGCTTTAGGGTATTATGTTGGAGTAAAAAATAATTGAAAAATTATATAAAATAATAAGATTAAGATTGGGATTTTTTTTAATATCATTCCCTCTGTCCTAGATTATAATGTTTTCTGGGTGTTCACGTTGGTAGAAGAAACAAAACGATCAAAAAAACAATTCTAAAAGTATTTTTACCTTAACAAGAGCTTTTTATTACTTTAAAACAGAGTATAGAAGAAATTTTTACCATTTCTCTTCACATGTTTGTGATTTGGTAGCTGAGTGCTTTCAAGTGGCTTGGCAAGCAATTGTATGGGTGCAGCTGGCAAGCTCCCAATCTCGTTACGTCATAAAAGACGGGAAAACACTTGTATTTACAGGGGTTAACTTTTAAATATTACTAAAGTTGAAAAAATAACTAGAATAATTTTCCGTTCTAACGAATTTGAATTTATTATGGTCATCATCATCATCGTGATAATTGTGTTGCGATCGCTACTGATATAATTATCATTAATATTAGCATAATTATCACTTTGCAAATGTATTTATCCTGATTATTGTAGCCATTCATGAATGGTTACCCCGTTTCAATTTGTAGAACTAGCTAATTTTGCACTTCTCTGCAATGATTGGAAAGTTAAATAATTAGTGTTATTATTATTGGAGTGATTAGTCTGATTATTATTGTAAATCTAAGCACATAGAGCGTGTAGAAGTTTGTCCTAAGAGCAAATTTAATGTTACTATTTACACAAAAAGAAACTTTCTTGCAACCGATATCACATTCCCTGGAGATACATGACTGACATGGCTCCTTCCCAATGACTATAGTTGTAAAAGGCACTTAGTAATTTCATCATAATAGTTAGCGTGTTAGATGTGTTAGATGGTTTTTGCCCTTTGAGCCCACTAGAAAGAACAATTTTCCCACTGGAGACTTGCCTCTTCAACGGGTTTCCCTTTAAATTCTATAGGGAAGTCCAATAAAGGGGAAAATCTCTAATGAGGGAAACACTTCCCTCTGAGACCAAGCACAATCCCTAGCTAGATTAAAGGGAATAGTAAATGTACATGGATCTACCTTAATGTGATTTGAACCTCTACTTTTACGAATAAATGCAGCTGTGCATTTTATCTATCGTATTAGCTTGTGAATATCAACAAATTCAATAAATATTTGTATAATTTATATTTTTGAATGTATGAATATAAAAATGAAATTTTCATTTGACATTTTCAATTTCTTATTGGTTGAGTGACAATGTTTTAGTACTACTTAAACAGAAACTAATGGACTATGCATTTTCACAATGCGTACTTACTATCGACATTTAAATTTTAATTATCATTAAGATTATAAATTAATAATTAATTATATAATGCAAATATATAGTTAAATATTGTACAATTTTGATATAGATCATTAAATTTTCCAGCTTTATATATTTGTTTAAATAGAACTCTTACAAGGTGCATTGACATTTATAGATATCCCAAATATTCTTATATATTTATACAGCATTTAAATTATTATAACCTATATCTGAGATAACACTAACCGACTATTGTATATTATCGATAGATGACAGTTGTATTATATATTCAGAAATTTGCTATTTCATGATTCCAATTTCCATGTTTGAATTTCATCTACAATTCAATGTAGAATAAGGATGATATCGAACTCAATAAGCTACGATAGAATAGACATGAAACCACGAATATCTTACAGATTTATGTCCAGTACGATGAAATTTATAAATTTAAAAAACGCACACAAAACTGCTTTCATGTTTTCGAAAACGAATTGAATGGAATATAATTATACTTAACAACTCTACTTAATTTTAATGTATAATTTCCTACTCTTTACATATTCTTCCTGAATGATTTCTACAATATCTTTTATAATTTTCTTTTTACTCTTTTCGTTCGTGGGCCTTTGAGGGTCTTTTTTAAAACTCATCGTGGGTTCACCATGCCCACAATAGAGTGGGCTGGGTGACGAGAGACAGGGTCCGATATATCCGGGTCAGTACACCCAAAAAAATTTTAGTACATTTCCGAAAAATATTTTTTTCGGGATGTAGTGACCTGAATTCGATCCCGGATCCCTCAGAGTGATAGGCTGACCTTAACCGCCTCGGACATCTTATCGATTTTTTATAGTTACTACATTAGCTTATATTGCTAATTTACGTAAGAAATTTAAATTACTTTTAATTAAATATAGTTTTATTAATTTTTTTCCTATTATTTTTTACTTCTTTTAAAGATAAAAATGGAAAAATATTGTATAAAATAAATACAGATAATAAATAAATGTATATGCTATATATAATATTTAATATGATTAGAATGAAAATATTTCATAAATTTTATTTTAAATTTAATTTCTGTATATAATTTCTCAAATAATTTTATAAACATTTCCATAATTAAAACATTTACTTTAGGAAAAAAAACCTCTTAAACGAGGAAAAAATATTCTTCTATGAATTTTTAAATGAGCAAAAATATTCTAAAAAATAATATATTTTTTTAACATAATAAAACAATTATTTTAATGAGACCTTTTTCATTTAACAATATCTTTTAAACAGCACGAATTTATTGTTAAATGTTTCTTTAAAACTAGTTTATTTTTAGTGCATTTGCTGGTATGTATACTTCTACTCAACTTTGTTATATAGAATTTTGAAAAATAATAACAATTTAAAGGCGAAACTAATATTTTTCCTTACATTTACAAATAAAAAAAAATAACATATCTAAAATGAAAATCCAAAATTAAAATAAGAAATTAGCTTTTTAGTAATCCTTCCATAATATCATGCAAATAAAATCTAGCAATATCGATATTTCTTCGCTAAGTTATTATAAAACTTGAAGAAATATCGATAGCATATGCATAACATTACAGGGATTACTCGAAAACTTTAATATCCTTATTGAAAAATCAAAGAATGAAAGGAAATTACATTTTATAATTTATAATTAATATAGATAAAATTAGATTTCTGGTAAAGGTAAAGATTCCTCTGATATTTATTAAGAAATATCCATTCTTCATACTAGATGAGATTAAGAATTTTCCTCCACAAGAAAAATCTTTTTGCCATTATTATTATTATTATTTTTAATAACTAGATAAAATAATTAATGAAGGAAATAAGATTTTTGGTCAAACGGTGAATAAGTAGAGGCATTAATATATAAAATTAACATGCAAATCAAAAATGTGGAATCAAAATGTGACACATAATCGATCATTGTAGATAATCTAGTATATGCGCTATTTATCTTGATCTCAAATCAAGATAAATCGCAATTTATGCTACTTAACATGCATACTAAGAATAGACAATAGAACATTTATCATTGAGATGAATATTGTATTGCTCTTCTTCAGTTTTACATGTTGAAGGGTATTCATTTTTTGATACATTTTCTATTTTGAATTCAAAGCAATTTATCTCAGTTTCTACCCTTTTTGGATTAAAAATAATAAAAAAAAGATATCTAGAAATATGTTCACAAAGGTAAAAAAATCTATAAAAGATGTCAAAAATTATGACATTAAAAATTCTTATTTTTACGCGAGAATTACTTAATTTTAACAATAAATATTTATTTAAACGTTCTTACATAGTGCTAAATATAAATAACGCTTATTTATCTAGATAAATAATTATTTTAAAAACAAATAGTTGATAAATAAATATTCTAGAACATAACAAAACATTAAAATTGATAAATAGAAATATTTACAAAATATATAAATGTAGAATATATGTAAATCAGAATTGCTTAGGTAGAAATATTTAAATAAATTATTTTTTTAAAAATATTTAAAATACGGAGAATGAAAAAAATCCATCTCATCTTTTACCCATAAGGTTCAAGAAACACATGAATTCAGCTTTAAAAAAATACTTAAAAAATAAAGCACAAATCACATCAGGAATTAAATGAAATTAGTAAATCTTAGAAATACATTAGCAGTTTAGTAGGGCTTACTTTTTGTTATGTAACCATATCTGCAAAGGTTAAATTACGAAAAGTGCATTAAGTCACTCCAATTGAGCACAACACCGCCATATTTTGACGATGGAACTACTGTATCTTGCTAATGGTGGATCAATACTATTCGATTTCACATATGTCCTGCTTTATTCTCCTTCAATTAGTCTACTTTTTGACGAACTTAAAGTGTTTTAGCGGGTTTGATATCTTACTCTTAAACCGAATTCGCTTATTATAAGAATTTACAAGCTTCTTAAATAAATAAATAAAAAATTATCTAAGAAAGAAAAACATGTTTCGCACCAACTGAAAAGACACGAATGCTTGTGTTTAAGACGTAAACAAATATAATTATATTATATAATTTTCGTTTTATTTTATATTTAAACACTTTTATATACAATAGAATTTGTTTAAATAGTCAAAGTTTATTTATATTTACGTAAATATACGACTAGATTAAGATAGTGAAGTCAGAAGGATGCTTTGAGTATTAATTTAATTTTGCTATTATAAAAGTTTATATACTGTTTTTTTTATGAAAATAAGATCAGTAAAAATTCTTCGCTCCTTAAAACTATTTTAATCTATTTTACTCGGTTTTGCTTTTAAGAAACAGCTAGCCTAAGGACATTCCTAAATCTTTTTAGACAGTTTCCAGATCTGTTAAATCTCAGATTCTTGAAGATTATACTAAAACTTACGTAGATTTTTTTAAAAAGTTGTAGCTGTTGGGGAATAGGGAGATAAGATTAGAAAGAAAGTAAAACTATTTTGATTTTACATATTAGATAAAATAGAAAATTAAAGAAAAACAGAAAAGAACTGATGTCGCGTGTTTGAAAGAAACACAGTTTTATTTAAACCTCCAGAGGTTATTTTTGCCTCCCTTAATTACACTAAAGATGTATAATGGCAGAAAAAAAACCTCTTTATCTACTTCCTTCCAATTTAAAATAATTCGACACCAGGTACGCTGTAGGACTCAGGTAGAGATAACCGGATTGTGGAAGGTACACTCAGGTGCCATTTGTCATGCGATATCGCCCATCTGCTTTGCTACATTTCAGATAAAATGTGGCACCGTTAGGATTTCTATATATAGAAGTGCGGCGTATAACAAACCTTTAACCTCGTTTTCCGCGTAGTCTTTTTGATAAAACCAATTTTCTTTCTGACAAAATATTATAAAATATGACTACTTGTGGTATGTTGAACTGAATTCTACTAAAGTTGCTTAGATGCGTAAGAAAATTCCAATCTAGAACTTTTAAGTACGAGTAATTCTTGATTTTCCTATATTCTTGTTTACGATGGTTTTAAATCTAATTGAATTTTTTAAAATTTAATACCTCCGGTCGAATTTTTGCGCTTTCATGCGCTTCTATCTTACATCACGGTTATATATTGATTTATATATTAAAGACGTTTTGTGAAGTGTAATAGAAGTATTTAGAATAATCTTTAGAATTGTTTCATAAGAAAAATATAATGTAAATTCATTATTTTTAAATTTGATAACTATGATTTTAATAATTTATTATTTTCTAAATGATTAGAAACAGTAAATGAAGCGTAATTCGTACTTGAAGCCTTAAAAACGAGCGATTTTACATACAATAAAAGTTTTCCACCCATAAAAACGGTTGTAGAAGATAAAAATAACGTATAAAAATAAATTTCTATAGACGTTTGAAAGGTCCGTATAGATCTATAACAGATTACCACTAAAATATAACCGAACACCTCAAAACCAACCTTATAAGAACCAAACTAAAATTAACCATAATTTACTAATTTACATTTAATCCAATTAAAAAAAAAACTGCATATTTAGCTATAAAATTTAGTTTTAGATGCGCTTATGAGACGAAATTTGTATAATCTGACTCCCTAAATTCATTCATGCAAACTGTTCTGTGGGTGATTAATATAATTGATCCTCCCATCGCTCCATTGATCAGATAAATTAAGCATATTTTAACATTTTTCTTAACAGGGAATACATGAATCAGAAATCACATCATTTAGCTAACTCGCGAATATTAATTTCCGATGCGATTAAATAAATTCTGATATTTCTTTACAAGTATTATATAGTTTGGCTGTCATTTTAAATAAATTAGAAATTTTCACTTTATAAATATTCCAATTAGTTTCTACCTTAAAATAAATTTTTAAAAATTCTTTCGCTTATTTGATGAAATTTACTTTAATCATTTTACATGATAATATCAAAGTATAAAGTGTCAATTATTAAATTCGGTTCGATCAAGTTTGCGTATTTACTAAATATTTTAAATATATATTATGGATTTATAGGAGTTCGATTATTTTTATAATTTTAGATAATAAATAACATTCGTTTAAAATTCTCCCGTTGATTGCATTCATTAAAATATCTGTATTTTAACGCCGGTTTATAATTTAAACCAATTTATAGATTTATTTAAATGCTTAAAAATATTGATAAATATTTATTCGTTTTGCTTATTGTTATTAATTAATTATGCTTTTTAATTTATTTTAATTGTTTACCTTGTTAATTTATTAAATGTTGATATGTTGTTTCGTTTATTAATTTCTATTTTGTTTAAAAATTTTGTAATATAATTTTTCTGTTTCTTTTCTTGTGATGCATTTCTCTTGTTTTACTTCAATTTGTTTCTATTGGCTTTCTATACTTTGTGCTTTTCCTTTGTATCTAATGCTTTTGCATTGTTTTCAATTCTTTTTCATTTTGTTTTTTTTTTCCTGTTTTAAAGTTGTTCCTTTATTTCGATTTTTAAAATCCTTTCTTTTTCTTTAACCTTTTCAGTATTTTTATAAGGTTCTTTTTTATATCTATATTTCTACGCCATCCTTCCTATTCTTTACTTTTTTCTTTAAATACTATCTAAGGAAAAGAATTAAGGAAAATTTTTTCTTCAATCCTTCTCCAATTGTTTTTCTTTAGGCATAGTCCTATTCTATTTTTTCCAAGACTTCTCTGTTTCTCTATTTTTTCTGAAGTCCTATTCTGTTTCTGTTCTTTTTTAGTCCTTTCTTATTCTGTTTCTTTTATCTTCTTCTTTCCGTTCTTGTTCTTTTACTGTTATTCCTGAATCCGTTTGTTGTTCTTAATAGCCTTTGATTCCTTTTATTTTTTTTGTACTCTGCACAACCATTTCTTCTTCGAGCGGTTCCTTTTACTTTTTCGTCTCTTGAATTCCTTTTATTATTAAAAGTTTTCAGTTCCTTTTATTTCTTTTCCACCTTCAATTTTTTTGTTTTCATCCTCTTTTACCTCGCCTTACTAAAGCATCATCCTAAAATTCCCTTTTTTTTCTTTCTTCATTTTCTTATGATTAATCTTATGGTTTCCTTTTATTATCTACTTGATCCAATTTTCTGTTTGTAAACTTCTGTTTAAATTTGATTCTTTGATATAAAGTTTTATCTATTTATAAGATTTATAAGATAAAAAGTTCGTTGGAATCCACGAAAACTCCACAATTTAACCAATCTTGATAACAAAAATAATAGTTGTTGAGATTTTGTGAAATAAATAATAAATCAAGTTATTTATTATTTACTTATAGAAGCTATTTAAGAGAATAAATAAATTTTTTTATAATTAAATAATTATTTTATTCTTTTAGAATGTTTTATGGTCGTGAAATGGAAGGCAAGAATAATAATTTATTTTTTAGAAAATTATTTCTTTTTACATTTTAATATTATTAATTATCTTAAAATATAATTATTTTTAATAAAATTATTAATTATTATACGGATTTATATATCTAACGTTGACCTTTCGTTGACTCATTAATCTTTAAAGCAAATATTTTAAGAAAGGAAGTTAAAGATTCTGTTTGTCGTCAAAATTTATTAATTTTTTTATTATTTTATTTATCACTGAAACAGGAATATTCCAATAAAAAAAGAATACTTCGATTTTTTTAAAGATCATTAGACAATCCAATTTTATCGATCGCTTCAACCCATTGTTCGTTATCACAAGAGGTGGGAAAAAACAAGGAAGAAATAACTTTTAAAAATTCGAGATTTACTAAGCTAGATAATATAAATAAATAGAAAAATTATACGATTTTTTTCTTAATTTTTTAATATGTAAAATAAATTTTTATCAAGAGGTATCACGCGTATATGCGTACAAGATGCACTCTTCGTATTCTATAATTTAAAATTAAATTATTTATTATAACATTAATTAAATTTTTGATTTTTTTAACTGTTAAAAATCCCGTATATTGTTTTGTAAACTTTGAATTGAACGCCCTAAACATTCCAGTTGGAAGTACAG
Organism: Centruroides vittatus; assembly: GCF_030686945.1. Taxonomy (NCBI): domain Eukaryota; kingdom Metazoa; phylum Arthropoda; class Arachnida; order Scorpiones; family Buthidae; genus Centruroides; species Centruroides vittatus. The sequence goes on along the minus strand of NW_027122215.1, from coordinate 3,884,919 downwards.
TACGTCTACAATGCAGTTACAATAACATAGGTAATTTCCAAGCAATGGACATTTTCCAGGAACTTCGTTCCAGATGGATGTCTAATAGACTTTTGCCAGTAATTCCGTTCAGTCCAACTGCGGGTTTCGACATAATTGAAGATAGATCTATCATTACGCAAGTGTAGAGTGATAGTAATGACTATGTGGGAACATTTCGAAGAGGTATAATTTGGGTACAGTGGGTAATGACCGTAAAGACAATGTACATGAAGATAGAAAATAACCAAGTAACCATTGTAAATTAATTTACTCAATTATTGAGATGAACTTAAGACATTTTTTTCTCAGTTTTTTTTTATTTTTATAATTGTTCCTTTCAAAACTTCTTATACTTTTCTGAATAAAAATTTTATTTGTTCATCTTCCCTGATAAAATATTATTATTTTTATATTGATAATACCTTTTTTCATTTACGAATGTAACAAAATTCGCTTTGATAGATTTGATTTTAAAAGATAAATTCAATTATATTTAGAAAAATTTAATGTTTTCATTATTATTATTTTAAGAAAATTTTTATCTTATTGATCTTTAGAAAAGAAAATAAAGCTATTTTTCTATTTTTCGTATTCTGAAAAATATTTTTTTTTCTCCTTTGTAAAAAATAATACAAAAATCAATATATTTTAATCTGTTATTTTTCTGAATTGCCTTTTTTTTTAAAAAATGTACATTTTTAACAATTGTAAATTATTAATAAAGTTATTTTTTATGCTTTTAACGTTTACACTGTTGCTGGAAGTATTTTTTTCCTTCTAATTTTCTGCGATAATTATATTTAAGCGCTTGTTTATGTTTAATTAATCTCGAAATTGTTTTCGTATATCATCTAAAGATAAGATCAGAATATATTTTTTTAATTAATTATAATTAAAAAAATCATATTTTTGATATTTTCATGCAAAGAAAATCTTTAAATTAATAAAGAAATCAAATATTTAAAATTTTTTTAAAGAAATACGAATTTTTTCCTTAAGTTTTATTTCAGCAATTAGAGCTTGTTAAGCATTAATATTTGATTTAAAATAATTTATTTTCGTTATAAAAATTTAAAAAATTACAATTCTATTTAAGGTTTATTTAATTATAAAAGTTAGTGAATATTTTTACCCTTATAAAATTTTATTACTGAATTAGGAAAGAGTAAATTATATTCCTTAAAGTTAATTTAATTTTAATTTTAAAGAAAGTTTCTGAAAACGGAATTTAAAAAATTCTGTCCGAATCCTAGAAAGAAATTTCAAATATCTCGATTCTTGTGAAAATTGTTAAGCATTGCTTAAAATCTGAAAAGAACTTAATAATGTTCGTATATAAATACAAAACAATGGATTGAAATTCTACTCAGAAAGCCTCAAAAAAATTCTCACAACAACAGAAGGTATTAGGAACAAGCAGATTCGATCCTCATCCCATTAGTTACAGCAACTTATAAGGTACAGTAGAGTAAAACAAATGCGATTTAAATAATAAAAGTTCCGAAACAACGTGTATAGTTCAGAAAAGAAAATTACATATCACATATTGAAAAATCCTTTAAATCGTACTTTACTTCTCCCAATACAATACCTAAACTGTAGAAGACAAATTGCATGTCACAGGTAATGCTCCGGAGATATATTTCCATCTAGATTTCAGATAAAATGGTGTTTGGTAACGAGAAAAGCAAAAAAATAGAAGTTTGTCAAACAGAAATGTATTTTTAACTGGTTAGTAGATGACATGCAAACTACTGTAGCAGGATACGGAAATGATGTCTAGGAAGCGGGAGATGACGAAAAACCCGGAAATGATTGCCCGAAGACATCAATTGATCCATTGTTTCCTGCAGAACTTCCTACACTTTATAGATCGTTGATTATGAATCACTTATGACAGGCTGGAAGGGGATAGAGCAGTTGATGTTCCAGCTTGTTTCCTGAACACTGTTCCCATGGTAACAATAGAACTAATTTATAAGTGTCATTAAATAAGGTATTTTTAGCACATTTGCTCCCTAGCATCCAGCTAAACTCTTATTTTGAGAAGATAAATAAGATGTCTCAGTACCAAGATGATTATCATATGCTGTGCAGGAGAGCGATTCCTGGCATTTTGCTTGTAGATAATTTGACTAGCGACTTTAGCCTATTAATACAGATGTAGTTAATACAAATGTATATACTGATAAAACTTGTAATACATTACACAGTAACAGGAATCATTACCTGTTATACTAGTAGATAAATTATACTTATTGGTAAGGCTTATGCACTGATATGTGTTTCTGTCATGTTAAATTATATTATCTATGAATAAGTATTACGATGCAATGTTAGATGAAATATTCAAAGAAGTAGGTCTGGCTTATGCTTTTTAACTAAATTAATTAACTAAAAGACTTACTTCTATAATAAAAATTAATTTTTAATAATTAATTGACTAAGATTTTAAATTATAAATACATATGCTTGATAATACGATCAACAGCAGCGAGGTTTTGGAACTGATTACAATATTATTACTTGATAAACTTTCTTGATGTGTATCAAATAACTAATTTAAACAGTGAAATTCGCCATAAATGTAAGCAGAAATTTCAAATATATTAAATTAATCATGCTTATTTATAAAAAAAATTATATTAACATAAGTTCTAAATGTATAATCTGATGCAGAAGAGTTTTTCTAAATCCGAATTCTTCTAAATTATTTATGGTGAGCAGTTCGTTTAGAAATAGACCTTTTCAATGACATAAATTCTATAATACAGTCTTCACTACTATTGCACATATTCTGAAAAATTCTATTACTAGAATGGTAAATGGTTGTTTTTTTAAAGAAAAATTTACTATAGACCGAAGATAACAGTAAAATTTTAATGAAGTTGATATACGATTACATGAATAATGTGCATGTATCATCGGGATTTAGTGTATTCTTTCTTTAGATCAGAAAATTTTGTTTCTGTAATATATAAATGATTTATCATGTAGAATTTTACTTGGTTTCTTACAGAGTACATTACTATTTCATTATCGAAGATTTTGCAGTATGCATTTTTCATATATCCAGTAATAAAAAATGCTGTTAAATTAGTTTGATAGTGAAGAAATATAATTAGAATTCAGTTTAGAGTCTCTTTTTGGTTTATTATTTGTATTTTCTTGTATTTCTAAGAGACTAATTTAGTACTTTGCTACAGAAGAAGAGCTAAATAAAAAAGATAAGGTAAAGCATGCATCAATAGAATGTTTTTATAGCATTGTTCCGCATCTTCTTTTGTGATTCCAATTGTGTAATGTCCTTGGGATGGCAGTTAGCGGATTATCTTCTAGAAATAATACAAATTTTAACATAAAACAGAAACAGAAAACCATTTGTTTATATTTCATATTTATTTTCGATTATATTTTGAATATTGATTTTAAAATGAAAACATTTTGGACTAAAATTCTTCACATTCTTTTTTTAAAAAAATATTTATTTAAACCTCTACCTAAGTAAATATCTCTCAGCATATAATGTATAATAAACAAAATTCTTCTTCTTATTATTTTCTAGTTAATTAACCTAATAAACTTTCTGAATTAATAAAATGGATCCTATCCCATACCACTCAGCCATTCCGTTGTGGCCCTGGCCGAATCTACGACAGGCTTGAAAAAGCTTCTCTCAGTGCCTATAGACGGAAAGAGCCCACCTAAAAAACAAATAATAAGCCTACAAGTTGGTGTTATTTTAATTATTAGAGGTATTTTATTGTATAAATTTTAACAGTAGTTAATTCGTATAATAGCCTATTCAAATTTCATATCGATCGGATGTTTTATATATTTTTAAAGCTTTGATTTAAATAATAATAGAAAAAAAGAGTCGTAAAGGATTTAACAAATGAAGAATGAAAGCATCTTTAAAGTATAAAAACTATAAAGACGTTTTCACGGTTCGGTATTAAAAATTCAAGTCGTTTGATGGACTAAACCAAACTGACTTTTACGCATCCCCCTTTTGTAATCCAACGAAAGAGTTACAAATTAGAAAAGTAATGTAGAGATTTTATGCATCCACGAATTTGTTGACTTTTTAATAAATTCGCGAATTATAATTATAAATGGTAACTTTCAACTTTTATGGTGTTTGTTGTCGCTCATCATAATCCACGCTTCTTCTACTTACCCTAAATGGTTGACAGTAAAGTTTAGAATGGTTTCTATTTGACTTTCCATACTCGAGTTGAACTAAGGGATCATTTCTCATTTACGGTTATAAAACAAGACATATCTTCTGTTATAAACGGGCTTCAATGTAGATGTTTGCGCTTAAATTTTACTCTTTTGGACACGCAACTCTTAATTGTGTTGGGAATAAGGGAGAAAGGTGTAATCGCATTAAGTGGAATAAGCTACTACTATATACGTAAATTTGCAGTTTGGGATATACAATAGTCATTTTATTATACCTTTATTCTTTACTAACGTCTTACATGCTAATGTGAGCGGAAATTCAGACCTGAATTAGATGTTGGACAACTCTACTTTTGTCTATCATGTTAATCAGATGTTTTCACGTTCACGTTCTGCTAACTATACTTCATTGATTTTTGAGCAAATTACTAAATTATTGTAACGTGTATAAATTATTTTCCCTTTTTATTGAAGGGTATAGGAGAAAATGCTATATATATATTTTTCGTTAGTCTTAAGCATAAACTATTATTTTTTACCTCTTTATTTATAATGCCTTCAAAATGAATTAGTAAAATTCTTTCTAAACGAACAATTTTGAATTAAAATTATTCCCAAATTCTTTACTGAATAATACAATTTACTATTAATCAGTAAAAACATTTTGAATATTTTCGAGATATTTATTTATTTTTTTTTAAATTTTTAATCATATGAAACGTGAAAATCCAAGATCACGTCAATTTAAAATTAATAAAATGCATGAAAAATAATAATAGAAGATCTAGGTATAGAATGCTACAAATTAGAAACAGAAAAATGTTTTAAAAAGAAACTATTACATAAGAATAGAAAAATAAACAATTTAACTTCAGGTAAACTGAACAGTTAAGCATGCAAGAATAATTTTTCAAGTCATTTTCTCAAGGAAAAAAATAATAAAATCTTTCGAATATCTTTTCAATTTTAATTCTTTTAAAATTTTTTAAAGAAATGTACTTTCAAAAATCAACAAATAAGCATTAAAAGTATATTTAAAGAAGCGCAATTCTTTTAAAATAAGTATCAAAACATTCAACTTTAAACCTTCTTTGACTTGTTCAAACTCATAATTATACACGTAAATTTGTTTACTGCTTCAGCGTATTTATCGATTTTTAAAGTAATTTTTTTGTAAGAGGAAGACATCGTTTGATCTTTAATCCGAATATCCTTTTGAAAATTTTAATTGAATTATAAAGTAGAATGGATTTTTTTTAAAAAACTCTCTGCGCGCTGTGCATTTGATAAAAAAAATTGCTGAAAATACACTTTGCAAGTAAAATAAGGAAAGTTTTACTACATTAAGCATTCAGGAAAATGCACGATGTGTAGAAATGTCGACATCAGCAAGCAAAAATGATTGGCAAGCAGCTGAATTGTAAAATGTAGTGGTGGTTGGGATATGTATCCGCAACCGCGGACATAAACCTCTAACTGACAGAGCGAATTGGTAGAAGAGGTCAAGCATTGACAACGGAGCCAGAATAGTCATTTGTCTCTAGCGAGAAGGATCTTTAGTGGCAATTTCCTTTTTATTTGTGGCGTCTTGAGCATGCTATAGCCTTTGACACTGTCTGGTAATAGCTAGATGAAAACTGTCTTCTGTTAGCAGAGGATGATTCGAATTTTCTTTAGCTTGATTGGATGACCATACCTAAAGAAGACAAGATTGCCAATGTGGACAACTTACTACCTATTTCCTGACTTAGCGGATCAGATAGTAACACTAATTTTGCTTAGAACAAAGCCAAGAAAATCAATGCCCAAACAAACATCAGTCCATCATGAGTGTGGCAGTTTATACGTCTTCAGGAATAGATTGAAAGTTATCAAAAAAGAATCGGATCTTCATTTTTTTTACTTGTCAAAAATGTGAAATCATAAAACTAGAAATGCTGTCATTTTGACTCTTGGGTATAAAAGGAGCAGAAAAGAATCTTTTATTATGTGGTATGAAAGATATTTTTTGAACTGTTATAGATAAACAAAAATTCCTTTTAAAAGACTTTCGAATCCATCAAAATATTTTTTAACCTTCATATAACATTCAAATCGTTTTTCATCTATTCCATATATCCCTTCGATATATAGTGAATTGTTTGGTAGAGTTCGTTACAATTTCTGTAGAAGACAAGCGAAGTATCATCTCACACCTTCCTCTGACACTCAACTCTCTATATGTCACAGCTAACGATTGCAGAGTGACATCCATAGACAGAGACTGAGGTCACTGGACTCTAACAGTCGATCGTATACCTCCACACTTCACTTTTCTTCTCCAATCTATGGTATTGATGGAAGACACAAGTTCCGTCCTTACCTATTAGAAAGAATAGAATTGGATCAAAACTTTTCTTTGACAATGACAAGCAAAACTTGTTTTGGTTTTTTATGTAGAATTTATCAAGAATTTTATTGCAAATCCAATAAAAGACTTATTATAATCTAACGTAATATATGGCGACAAATAGGAACTGGAGTTTGTTCGCCATTTATGAACCTAGCTTCGCATTTCCTTCCTGTTTCTGCAAGCTGTTAATTTTTAGTAGGTATGCCTCATTAACATTAGAATATCTAAGTTTGTAAGCAAAGTTTGAAGTATACAGCAATTATTACTTGTAAATCTTCACCTTTAAATTAGCAAAAATTAATTAATTAACAAGAATTACTCAAGGATAATATATAATTAATTTAAGAAATTATTATCTGTAAAGTAGAGTTGTTAACAAAGCAAAAATTGTTACACGAACCGTTGTAGCCTATAAAAGGAAATAAAAAATTGTTTTTGATGAGTTATATTTCTAATTGCTGAAGTAGAAACAACGTTTTAAAGTTTTCATTAATAATCGAAAATTTCGTTATTTAAGCGGAATAAGAGTTAGAACATTGCTATCCTACTAACATTAAATTTAACCAGAAAAGTAGCAGAATATAATTAAACGCCAGGAGGAAAGTGGGAAACACAATTAGAGTGAAGCAAGATTAAACATGGTTTGGTGCAAGAATAGCTGAATGAAGACATCAGAGATGGTGATTGCTAGTAATTGGTTACACGACACCATGATTTACACCTGGCCACGTGACAAACCATCATCTTTGGCATGTCAAGTTTTTGGCACATGCTTTACTAATTAGTAACTCTTAATTAGCTGTTAGATAAATGAAGTTTGTAGAGTTACATGATCTTTGCAACCAATGTTTATAAAGATGTTCTTTCAGCTAAATAATAAATTAATTAAATTTTACAAAAGTGCTTCGTTTGTTTGAGAACATGTTAAAAGAAAACTAAAAAACGAAGTAAATTTAGTTTGCAATTTTCCAATTGCATTACTTTAATTGATGTTCGTGTTGTACGTATGTTCAATTTGTTGTATTCGTGATGATTTTTACAATGTTATCAGGCATAATTTTCATTCTTCTTTATATGAACATTATTATATTGATCTGTATATTTCTCATTTGTTTTATGTTATTACACTTTTTTGTTTTTATATACTAACCTGCAATCAATTCTTTATTTTGTCTATCTCATTTCACACTATAAACTTTATTTTATCTATCGAAATTTGATATTTCCTTTATGTTATCTACCATGTTTATGTTCATTTATTTATTTTTATATCCTGTATTATATTATTTTTATGATATATTTTTATTTTTCTACATTATCTATACCATTTTATGCTATTTAGTTTGTATTTTTCAAATTAATTCTCTTTTTTTTCTACTTAAACTTAATAAATTATTACAATTTATTATTGGACTGCAATTTGAAAACATTGTATACCTGTGAATTCCCACTGTCGTTCGTCTATCTGTCTGTCCTCCCTAAATCTCAAGAACGACGGTGTTAGATAGATGAAAGTCGAGACCAGAAATGGAAAGCTATAAGAACCGATTAACTATATATGAATTTCTGGTATAGAATGGAAGTCATGTGATTTTAATTCAAAAATTTTCTCCAGTACGGAGTTACATAGATAATCGGCACGACTGTTGTTATCAGGAAAAGTATGATGTACAGGGGCAAGATACTACTAATTTAAGGTGGAGATCATATATTTTAAATTAAATAAATTAAAAATACTCGTATTTTACTCGTTATATGTAAAATTTTTTATATTTCGACGTCCTTTATTCTTCTTTCTCAATGAATTTTGAGAATAATTAATCATTATGGCGTAGTTTATAAATTAAAGCGTAAATTTATATAGGTGTGTATTTATGACACATTACATAAATTGGGCGTTGTATAATGTAACATTATCTCATTTTTTCGGATGGACGATTTTTATTATCTAACAGCAGATAACTGTATCGTCTCCAGCAAGAAGATTGCATTTAAAATTGGGACGGAGCTCAGTTGATACGTCTTCCTGAAATCATATCATTGATTCGTTAACATAAAAAAAATAAACTTTAAATATTAATTCCAAAAAAGAAATCTACGTATTTTTGGGCGTGATTAACTCGAAACTGAAAGATTTATGTCCTGTTTAATACTTGATAAAAGATATGTTCACCGACATAATTGACCAAATTCATATGAATATAATTCATATAAATAAGACCTTTACAATATTTGGGCGGAGCTTGAATCTAATAAAATTTTAGGAGAAGTTGTGAAATCGTATATCTTGACATGATTAAACAGGAATTTCTAGATGATATTGCACAGATTCTATAGAAAATGTCGGTTAATATATATAGTTTGCATTAATAAATGAAGAAAATAATTATAAGACTAAATATTGTGTACAAAATGCATTATTTGATGTGAATAACAATTTTTCCGCTCTAAATGCAAGCTTTGTTTTAAATCAGACTATAGCATTTCGTGACTATTATCAATCTTTTATCTGAATTGCGATGATTTATTTACAACAATGATTGTTAATCTATAACTTTAATTTTTACAGGAATTTCTAACCTAACTAAACAAGTGCATATATTATTTAAAATAAATTAAGTTTATTCTTAATTTAAAAATTAAAAGATAAACATCTGAACGTATTTTGGAATGCAGCTGTATAATTACATAAACATTTGAAAAAATATATATTATACAGTCGAAACTTCCACCTGTAAACAGCGGCCATTTTTTTTACAAATAACCTCCGAACGACGACCATTTTTTATATTCCCCTCAATGGCTGCTGTTCAGAGGTTTGACTATAAGCTATATTTTTATTTCACTTTAAATAAGAATAAATTAAATATGTGATATTTATCATCAGTAAAATTAATTTTTAATGAAATTTCTAAACATTTTTCTTGTTAGCGGTTGTATTTTTTTTAAATATATATTTTTTCAACATTATGATATGGTTTCATATTCTATATTTGGTTATCTTATTAAAATTTAACCACGTATCACGTTATAAATAATGTAAAAATTAGTTTTAGATATTCTTTTTATGGACGTATTTATTATAATATTAATAATAAAGTATTTAGTTTTTGAAATGTGATAACATTTGGGAAGGTTCCAAAATAAAATAAAAATAAAAATAAACTGTTTCGGTTTTTTCTTCGCTTAAAATTTATTTTAAAATTTAAGAAATTTAAAAAAATTTATCTATAAATAATAGGATTTTCTGTTGTATTTTTTAATACAAAAAATTCGTAAATTTAATATATTTTTTAAATGTTTTAATGTAAAATTCAATAATCAAAGACACAATACGTGATTCATTTAGGAATTTTTTAATTTTATAAAGGAATTGAATTATTAATTTTTCTAAAATATTTTAGAAAATTTGTCTAAATGATCTGCAATATTTGTTTTTTTTTTTTAAATTTAATATTTAATAAGTTACATATATATACGTTTACTCAATTTTGGGTGGAGATAATTAAAGTATAAATTAAAAAATATAAGCAATTTTCGAACATAAACCTGGACATAAAAGTAAAATTTAATAAAGCGAAACAGTGGTATAATATACAAGAAAATATTTGGGCGGAGACTAAAAGACGCCTGAATAAAAAGAAAAATTGATCTTAGGATGATGTAAACACTTAAAAAAACAAATTAAAAAATAAAAAAAAGAGTGGGGTTACTCTTTGTTAGAGAGAAGTGCACTTTGATAAATTATAAACAACCACAGGAAACATTAGAAGCATCTACTGACTGATAAATGTGACAACATGTTTAAGAAAATTTCAATAAACAGGAAGTTTTTCCTTTTCTAAACTTTACGTTCAATCTCCAGTGGAGAGATGAAAGTTGTGATTTCCGTTGCTTCTATGTTCAACTTATAAATCAAGTAAATGTCAAAAGAAATGATTGCGCTGCAACCCAAGATGATATAATGTCTAAACATATCCATGAAATGGAGAATGCCTCATAGTAAATGGATATATATATATATATATATACGGTAAATAATATATTCTTTAAACTATTCTGACTCAACCCAAGGTAATTTCGTCGCATATTTTAATATTTAGCCTGATAAATGACTCGGGGAGGTAAAGTTGTTCCTATCCACCTTTATTACTTGTTGTCCACTCAGGTTTGTTTAATGTACTTTTTTACGGCTGGACAATTTATAAATTGGTTAGTTCAGCTTATGAATCACCCCTTTAATATAAACTAAAATTATAAATTTCATGATACTATGATTCATGAAGTAACGGTCAAAACTTTGAAAAATTTCAATGTATCTAAACAAATTGAAAAATAATGGCTTTGTATATCGATAATAACTTTTAAAAATTGAAAATGGGAAAAATATTGATTAAATATTTAAAAATAATCATTTAAAGTAGTAAATAACTGAAAATTAAAGTTCAAATAATGATTATAACATTTATTAGATAATTTTTATCATTAAACAGTTTTTTTAATCAATTAAATTAACCTAATTTTTGAAATTTTTTTATATTAGTTGCATTTTAATTTGTATCCTTTATAGATTTAATACTTTTTTTAATTAAAATATATTTGCATTCCCATTTATCTGTTATAGTGAAGTCTAAAACTTCCTTCACAGCGTGATATATAACTTTTAAAATATTTCCTTCAGAAAATATAAAACAAATGGAAAATTTTATCGAATTAGTTTACATTTCTATAACCTCGTAAAATCTTTCTACTGTAAATTTTTTCATTTTTCTCTCCCCTATTCGCTTTACAATGTTGTAAGTGTTCCATTAGACAAGCCTTCTAATTCTTATCCTCACTTATTTTCGCTTCATAAGGATGATTTTCTCATATCTTTCATGTATCCTTTTGTTGTTTTTTTTACAACATTTTCATCAGCTTGATATAGAAATCACATTTGTATCAACCATGATAAATGGATTGTTTCTACGCTTAAGATTTTTTTCTTTTAAGGATAAAACTACTACTTTGCTTTTTTGCCTCCTTGTTGACCCAAATACTCTTATTATTCTTTCTGAAATGCCTTGCTCATTCGAGTTTTTTTCTTTTACCAATTAGAACTCCCGAAAGTTCAATTTGAAGTTTGTTTTTTTAAATGTTAAAAAATTATATATTTTCGATAAAATCGAATATTAAGTCAAGTTTTTTTTAAAGAAATTATAAACACATTATCAGATTTAAAGAATGTTTTCGTCTTAGAGTAGAAATTTTAAAGCAGCCTTTTAGCTTTTAAAGAAGAAAGATATAAGTCAAATTTTGAATGGTACGTCAAAGTCATCTTTCAAACTTTCATTTTGGAAAGAATATAAAATAAACTTTCCATAAATGGAATGTCAAGCGAATCTTTTAAAAGAAAATGTCAAACTATCTATGAGAAAATGTCAAGCGAAACAACTCTGTGAAAATTCTAAGAGGAATCTTGTTAAAAGTAACCCAACTGAGTCACTATTTGAGGAATGTCAACACAATGTTAGCCCGTTTCGATCTGTAACTAAGTAAAAGTGAAACGTTTCTGCAATACTAAAGTAGCATAATTATCGAGATTTTTCCCTCATAAATCAAAATGCGAAATCGTAGACTATCAAGTTTCACATCACAATGAAGCTTCGTTTTCTACCCCCGAAATCATTAAACCGAAATCACCTGTTGTAAAGTCTAAATCATTAGTGAGGAGTAAGAATTTTTACAAATTTTTCTTTCTATCATTCTCTAAATATAGATCAAAAAACTGTAGTAAAAAAAAAAAAATAAAGGTTGTCGATGAACGGGGGCTACGCATCATCGATTTTTCTGGTTCCTTTCAGTACAGAGACCTTCTACGCACCATTACCCAGATCTAAGTAGTCATATGACCACATATACCTCCAGAATATATTTAAAGATATGCGTCATTACTTTAACATATCTGTATATTTTGGCGGTTGTGCATGTTTCTGATGTTTATTGAAAATGGCATCATTACGATTTTTGCATGGGGGTTATTTTATTATCGTGTAGCGACTTAAATTATGTATTTCTTTTGAAGTAATGTCATTTGATATTCCTGGAATGGTTTAATGATGGCGTGAACAGTACTTTTCTAAGGTTTGGTGGTGACTTTGGTAAAAAGTGATTATGCCGAATTTTCGGGTGTGAAGTGTAATTAGAACGAAAAATGTATTTTAAAAAATTTTCCCTTATTTTTTTCAACTTTTTCTGTTTTTATAGGAATTAAGATAAATTATTTAATATTCCTGTATTAAAATAATAATGTATTTATCTTTATTATAGATGCTTTCACATAATTTATACCAGAATTGTAGAAAGATTTATGTAAGAAAGCGAATTTTCTCTTAAAAATGCTATTTTATATCAAATAACTTGATATAAGTTTATGGAATTTGTAGATTTATGAAATTTATAAAAAAAATTTTATTTCTCATTTCGAACATTTTGAAATGCACTATAAAATATAAAACAATGTTATAAATCATATAAGTAAAGTTTTCCATCAAAATTTTTACTACTGTTATATAAAATTTATATACATTATAACCGTAGAATCATGTTTTATTACTCCCGAATAAATTGTAATTTTTGTACGTAAATTTGTAATGTTTAATTAATTTAAAACAAATTTATATTTAAACATTTAAATAAATGAAAAAATTTAATTCGAATTTACAATTTATCTTTATAAACTACAGCTGAAATGTTTATCGGTCGTCTATGCAACAGACCTGTTTAGTATCATTTCAAATAAACAAGTAAAATTCGATTTATTCTACAAAAAATTGATTTTTCTGAAAATTATGTGCTGTTACAATATATACAAAAGCATGAAATATTCTCTAAAGTTTTTTACTCGACTTTACGTTTATGTTGAAAAGTAAAGTGAGCCGAAAAGTTTAATATTGATCATGCAGTAAAAGAAAGATATTAAGTAGATTTAGTTTGGAGATCGTAAAACGAAATTGGCTTATATGTTTCATAGACTCATACTTCAGAAGTATGATGTTCCATTGATTAATTTCCAGTGCAACTTGCTGACTACACCGAGCTATGATTGAATGCAGTTGAAAGCAATTAGAGTTTTAATTAATATCACTTGATCATTTCGACTACCCCTCCCATTTGTGATATAACTATCACTTCTAGTATTTTTTTATATATATATTCTGCAAAAGGAGACCTCATAAGACCCTTCAGAACTGTCAAAGTGTCAGTCAAACCGTAATGCTCTCTTTCTTAGACATTGTCCTGTCTTCATGTATGTATGTCAGCACTTACTAGATTGACAGATGGTCCTATATGTCGGGTCAACCGTTGCCTCAACTTGACCTCAGCACGTGTACGAGGTGATTGATGTTCACATTCGACCTTTCGTGGAGTTCGTAACATTTCGACGTGATTCTCTAATTGATCTAATTCTATAATCCTGATTTATTGTTTCATCAATTATTAAGAGAAATATTTTTTTATGTTTTTAAACCAAGAAAAATTACTTAGAACGTTTATTTTTCTTAAATTCAACACAAACTATAAGAATATAATTAAAATTATATACGCGAGTTTAGTGTGGCTAAACTAATTTTACTTAATTAATAAAATGAAACTAAAGAAATATTTTAATTATTCTGTTATTTTTCTATTAATTTCCTCGCCGAATAAAGATTAAAAATGAAATTTTAAGTACACGATATTCTATAAATCATTACCGAGATTCAATTCATTAAATTCACCTCAATATGTTATCGTATGATTCCTGATTTAAAACATAAGATGCGCTTACTAAAATTGAATTTTATTTAAATTTCTGTTTAACAATCTCATCAATAAATTATTAAACTTAAGAAAATGAATTCTGATAGATTCGAGTGATAAAAAAATCTACTGTTTCGTGTATGAAGCTTCCATGTTCTGTGAAGAAATAATTTGTCTAGAAATTATGTGATTGTTCAAACATTCTTCGGTATAATCAGATTAATGTCAGTTTGTTTATCCATTGTCAATAACTTCTAAGATGTTAAATATATAAAACGCCGAAAATTGGTCACATTATGCATAGACAAGCCTGTCTATCAATGCTAACGTTCAAGGAGAAAATCTTTAAATTACATAGATTTATTAATAAATTTATATATACAGTAAAACCTGTTCGAAATGGAACCTCTATAAAACGGAAACCTGCCAAACCGGAAAAAGTATTCTGTATCGTGCGAGTCCAGTTTAAATAGGTTTTACTGTATATTATTAAATAATTAATAATATATATTAATTTATTTAGATGTTTATAGTTACTTTTATTTGTTTAATGACATATTCAAACTAAATAAAATCTAAAGTTCTAATTTTAATGCCATTGTTTTAAATTTGTTGATAACTAAACACTTTAGTTGTACGGCCCTTCACCGGGCAAAAGTGAACTTTAATGATTCGATATATGCCATGTATACTTAAGTTTATTATTGCTTGTTTAATTCTCAAGATGAGCAGTCAATTAATTAATAAACTTTAATTAAATGAAAAGGCATCGAATTGCTAAAATTGAATAGCTTTCAGAATCCGATATTCAGCGGAATTTAATGAATTTAAGAAAATAAATACATAATAAAAAAACATAAATTTAGATTTTGTTTTCATTTACTTAAGAAAAATAAAATTGCTTTCGTTAAAATTAATATTTTTATATATACATTTTATTTTTATTCGCATTTTATATTTTCATTCGCAAATATAAAATATATGTATTAAATAAAGTAAAATTCAAATTTCCTTCTTGACTAATATATTATCAAAACTTGGGAATTCGGATCCCTATGGTGAGAAGAACATAAAAACTGTTATCGTTGCATAATAACGTTTAGTTCCTCTTATATTGCACTATATAACTTTTTATGATCATTTATCTCTGTACAAGTTTAAATATAAAGTTCATTTTATTCATTTTCCATGCTAAAAAAATTCTAGTTCTAAACATCAATAAATAATTTTGATAATGATCTAGTTTAATCTTGTCAAAACTCGTGGCAGAATTATACGCGAATATTTGCGTATTTTACGTAATTTATTTTGAAATATTTTCATTTTAAATAAAAGAAATATTTAAAGAATTGTTTTAAGTTCGATTAACCGTATCTATTAATTTCAAAGGATGCGATTTCAAAATCACAGGAATAGATCTTGCATTCTTTCTTTTGAATCTGCATGTCATTAAACTAAAATGAACATTTTTATCTTTACTTGTGTTGTTAATAGATCGACCATTCGGTAATTATACGAATGTGTTTAACGGAAATTATTAATATCCTTATTTAAATGACCGAATTAAGGCGTTAGCCTACCGCTCTGGGGTAGCCAAGATTAAATTCGGGCGAGCAACTCCCCAGAAATTTTTTAAGGGCGGTAAAGTTCCTGATATAGCGGGCCCTGTCCCTCACCTTACTATACCGCAATATACTCGATCTTCTCTATTGGTAGGCCTGGCCAAAGAGCCCTTTAAATGAAAAAGGGCTTTTAAATTCAATTAAGAGGCCTTTTCTCCAATATACGACGGGTAAAAGCCTCTTAATGCCCACACGAAGAAAAGAGTAAAAAAGTAAAAAAATTATAATTTATATTTAACAACTTTTCCTAAAAATAATTAACCATCCGACTAAATCAGATTATTGATTTTTTTAATCAAGCTCTCATAGATTTAATGTAAGTCATTTATATTTCATGAAATATAATTGATCCGTAACTCAATTTTAAACTTGTATAATATATTTCTCAACAATTTCGAAACATTTTCTATTAACGTACTTAATTTTCACTGTTTATTTGTTAATTAGAGTTCCAGATAACATTTCAGAATAAACTATAATTATGAAATTGAAAACTTTTGAATAACTTATGATTAATTTTCATTAATCGAAATAGGAGTGTCTTCAAACTTGGTTTATTATAAAGTTGAAATTATTATATAGAAATCTACAATAACTACTTTGAGGAAAGATATTTTAAAAAGCAAAACTGATAAGGAATCAAAAATGTAGATCTATTTTTGTAGGGAAACATGGAAAATCCGAATATGCTAACGACATCACTCGAAAATCAATACCCTTTGACCTAATCTTGGCCCCTGTTTAAGTGAATTTTCTGAGACAGCAAGGATTACCCATCTATCTACAACTACAATATTCTTTAGACATTTCTTATAAAGAATATTAATGTAAAAATATTTATAAATTTAATTTAATTTGAGGAGAAAAAAATAAAAATTATTATTATTATTATTATTATTATTATTGATGAATAAATTCGCGACTATTCAGTAGGGTAGATGTACCAGTTTTGGCCAGTGTACCAGTTCTGGCCAGAAAACAAATTTAACTTAAAAATATAATCACCACATATTCAAATCTGTCCAATGAAACAAACTTTTATTGTTAACTGTTCACACAGTTAACAATAAAAGTTTGTTTCATTTATGATTATATTTTTAAGTTAAATTTGATTTTCTGGCCAGAACTGGTACTACACTGGCCAAAACTGGTACATCTACCCTATTTGCTTATATAAAATATATTTACATTGTAATAACATAAATATTAGCCTAAAATTACGTACATCTAAATACGTCATTTATAAAGTCATAGAAAATGCTTAAATCTATAGAGGAGTAGTGAAATTATAGTAATTTTATGCGGATAGACTTATACATATGTAAGGGGACCATTACAATGGCGTTGAATCTTCAGATTGATTTTGTGATAAATCAGTTAGGATAAGAAACCACATTTGATTTGACTATAAAGTAAATTGAGTGAAATTCCATTGTTGACTATATAATATCATTAATTTGAAATTATTAATAAAGTAATAAAGCTAAACAGAAACATTTTATGGTATAATATTTTCAATTTAAAGACCATTCTGTAAGATGCTTTCCTACTCTACTACTTGAGAGAAGAGAGTAAAAGCACCAGTATACTTCTCTAGAAGACACAAGTTGGGTCCGGATATGCTCAAATTTTCGTTAGTGGGCTCATTCATATATCCAGAGATCAGTCCATTCTCTCCCTTACTATTCGTTTGTCTGTGAGCATAGTCGTAGCCATGATGCGATTTGAAAAAGGTTCTCATACTGCTTCTGGAGAAGAGTTATAAAAACTACTGGAGGAACCCAAATTCGAATTTAATGAATCCTTTGTGATATATTTCACGGTCATTTCGGATGCTTTATTCTCCATTTTTCATACACGCTGGTCTAATCTATTCTATATAATTGGAGAATTAGGATATTCCGTAATGGATAAAATGGCCGATCATATATAACTGATCGCGTGATTTAGAACATTGAGCAAAAAATTTAATCAATTTACATGAATTAAAAATATCTTTTGTTTAAATTTTAATGTAAGATTTTTTTAAAAAGAGCCTAAAAATATCAGAAATAATATAGCGATAATATATTATGTAATTTTGATGGAATTTATTGTGTTTTAAAGGATACTTTTATAAGAATAAACCAAAGATCATTTTATTTATACATTAATTTAATCATTAGCTTCATGAAGCGTAAGCAATCTAACTACAATATCGGGATTTTAATTTACGAATCCCAAATACATGAAATAGGTTGTTTCACGTTCGCTTTTAGTTAAGCAGTATCGCTATATCTATGAAATAAATTATAATTATTTAATATTTATTCAAAAATAGATGTAATGCCTAATATATACGTTTACATGTTTTATTAATAGGATAAATATAGTGTTTAATAAAACGAGCAATTATTTATTGTGACATCGTCACAATGCCGAGCTGCAATTTTTAGTTATTTTAATAATTTTAATTTATTTAATTTAAAATATATGCTCTCCACCTCAAATTACTAATAGTCTTGCTCCTGTACGTCATACTTTTCCTTTAACACGGAAGTCGTGCGGATCATCTGTTAACTGCTTTCAGGGGAAGTTTTGAATTGAAATAACATGGTCTACAATTTTTTCAAATTGTAGTCCAATAAAATTTTGTTTACATATAACATTGTATACATTATTAGTAAGCAGTAATCAAAAAATAAAGAAATGTAACAGAAAAAGAATTCTGTATTCTCATTTGTTACATAGATGACAAGAAATATTTTTGATTCCCATAGAAAAGTAACCCATGAGAAAAGTTTGAGTGCATCATCTTGTTGTTTGTAAGAGAAATAGCAAGTTGTACTCCATTTTCTACAGTTTCAGAATATAGAAGTTTCAGAATGAATCAAAAAGGAAAAAATACACGTTAATGTGTAAACAACAGAAAGAAATTTTATTATTATACCTGATAAGTTTTAAAATTTGATAGAATATTAACGTGTAATATATTATTTTGAACCGAATAAATTTGTATTTAATGCATTAGTTGATACTATAAATAAATAAATATATATCTATGTCTCTTCTTTACTTCTTCTTTCTACCATTTTTAAATTCCGTTCTTTCATAATGCAATTTTCTGAGTGGTGTATTGCCTTCAGGTCTCGGAATCTTCTTGGCCTCTTATGAAAGTCAAATGAAAGAGAAAGTTTTCTTATTTTAAGAAAAAAAAAGTTGAATTTTAATGTGTTCTGCTTACTAAGGAAACACACGAAATAAATTATTCTAAGTAGCGGTAATAAATTGTCAAGTTTCGTATAAAAAATAAAATAAAATAAATTCTTTCATTATAAACAGATGTAGAGATGATTTCAATTAAAGAAAAATTTGCCCCAAATTTTATCAATGTATTATTTGATAATCTTATTTTAAAATAATAAAAAAAACGCGTGTAAAAATTATATGTAAGGTCATTGTTATTTCTCCCAAATTCATTGTTCTTAATTCATATCAAAAATACAGATTTAATTTTCTCGAAAATCGCTACACAGATTGAATGTTTATCGTGTATAAAATATAAAATTAATTTAATTATCCAACTAAATTATTAATATTTTCATGAAATCTATGCAAAATTTCACGAAATGCCTAAACCACATTTACAAACATTTAACTGAATATCATATAAAGATTAAAAATTTTCATTAAAATAGGGAGAAAGTATAGTTTTTACTGCTTGATATTAGTAAAAATTTTAATACTTTTTTAAGTTTGTTTTTTTTTTGAAAAAGTAGGCGTCATAATTTCATCAAGTCATGTGAATAAAACTTATATATTTTCCAATTTTTAAATCAACTGAAGCGAATAACGAATGTTCATTGGTGATCTAAGGGATTTGATGCAGAAAATGTTGCTGTAAAAGCATTTTAATTTGGGATTAAAAAATATATAACTTGTCGTATGCTAATGAGTGTTGCCAACGAAGAGATTAGACTTTAATTAATGAACTATAATACCGAAGTGGGTTTAGGATTTCCCTAATGATTACAATGAAATAAGGATTATTTCCCTTAATTTCGAACATAAATAAATGCAAGTTATTATTTATAATGGATAGTGAGAAACGTAATAACTTCCTTTTCATAAATACTTTTAATTAAAAATAGATAAACGAAATTAAAAGCGAATTTTATATATTTGCATTTAAAAAATTCCAAATTCCAAATAAGGAAGTTTTATTAATTAATATATCAAAACTATATGTCATTTTAAATGATTTTTAATATATAACATTAATATTTTCTAGTGAAATATCTGCAAAATTTATTCAAAGGTTATCGTAATTAAACAGATGTTCAGAGCTCTCTGTAGAAAGAACTATTGGCTAAATCTCAGCCAAATTTGGTATAAATACTATCCTGACACCAATTTCGACTTTTGGGTAAAAAACTTTATTTCAAAATTCAGCCGCTAGGGGAGATTTGGCGCTGATGTCTCCTTAACGCATATATTACGTAGTTATCTAACGAATTCCAAGAGTTGAGAAACAAAGTTTAATAATTATTTTTCTATTACAGATGTGGTTACAGATATGGAGTGCGGAATTTAATAAGTAACGCACCATCAGGCAATGCTCATCCATTCAAACAATTGTGAAGGAAAGTCGAAGATAACTTGAAATTCGCTAGAAAATATGCATATGAAGGGGACAGCAGCGCCTAATTTTTTCCTAGCGGCTGAATTTTGAAATAAAGCTTTCCCCGAAAATCGTAACTGCATACTCAGGATAGTGTACCAAATTTACAAATAGTTCCTTCGACAGGGAGCTCTGAACACCAACTCTTTAATTATGATCACCCCGTATTTTATATCTAGAGTGTAGGTCCGTGTCTATTTGAATTAGAACAGTGTTTTCCAACCCGTGTGCAGAGACACACTTTGCATCAGAAAGAGTTCCTCGGGTGTTTCGCGAAAATATTAAATATTTTTTAGGATTTTGAATATGCTCTGTTTTAAAATTGTATTTATCTTTCATTTTTTACCGCCGACTGACCGAAGGGAGGACGTATTCACCTAAAATGTCGATTGTTGTAAAATTTGCAGCATCAGCATACCCTTCTCACAAAAGTTACGTGCGTCTATTTGTCTGTCGGCGTACAAACTCTTTGGAGCTTCTACAAACGTAGCTCTTTACTCATTGATTCAAATTTTTTGACCGATCGCCATACTTCCCTTCTGTTATATACAGAAAGAAAGTATGGCGATCGGTCAAAAAATGACCACTCAAGATTTTTACATTTTTGCATTCATGGATGTTAAAACGTCGAGAAATGCAAAAAGTATTCAGACGTTTTTCTGTATGTATGGATGGATGTTTCGGGGGCACGATTTTGTTCATCCACTTTGATGCTTAATAACTATTGTGTCTTTTGTGAAAAAATTCTGAAATTTTGCAGGAAGGTTTGTGTGTTAGGAAGATTGATTCTATTAAATTTTGATGATTAAAGGTCGAGGGAGTGGGGAGATAGAGGAGTCATGTATCATATCGCGAGTAGAGACGGACTTAATGAAGATTTTACTCGTTATTTGACTGCAATTTGAAAAATTTGTAGACCTAGAATTTCCTACTGTCGTCTGTCTGTCATTCCTTAATCTTGATAACGGTGTTAGGTAGATGAAATCCGAGACAAAATATGGAAAACTTAGTGGCCAATGGCTCAAATTAACCATATCCGAACTTCTGGTACAAACTGGAAGTCACATTATTTCAATTCAAAAATTTTCCCCGGAAAGGAGTTACGTAGATGACCGGCACGACTATATTGCTAACAGGAAAAGTATTAATTTGAAATGGAGAGCATATATTTTAAATTAAATAAATTAAAAATATATGATTAAAAATTGCAACCTGGCATTGTGACGCTGTCACAGTCAATAATTGCTTGATAGCGTTTTTACAATTTTTATAATTTTACCGTCAAAAGTAAGCTTTTTGTCATTTTATAATATTTAATAATATTAAAAGTTTTATAAAATAAAATTTCGTAACAGATGGCACCATAAATTTATTGCCGTGAAAGTCTGGCAACTCGTTGCTTGATTTTTAAAAATTTGATTTTGTAAATTTTGCTAAATAAATTATAAATTATATAGCATACATTGTGTATATATAGGCTATATTTATATAGCCTATATATTTATAGAGTGTATATTTATTTTTGGATTTTTTAAGTCATGTAATGCTGTCTACAAAACTCAACTTATTTTCTTACAGGCTTATTTTAATAATAAATAAAATGTAAATTCAGTGTATAAAGTATGTAGGAAGAATATATATTCAAATGGGGATCGAATAAATTTTTTTTTTACTCATATCTATCAGTTTTTACTAAAGAATGCGAATTCGGTCCTCATATAAAAAAAATATTTTTTGCTCAACCTTAAATGTTTTTTTAGATAATCATATGATTTATATATCAGAACTTATGCCTATTACCAGCAAATATTTATTGTGACATTGTCACAATGCCGGGATGCAATTTTTAATCGTATATTTTTAATTAATTTAATTTAAAATATGTGCTCTCCATTTCAAATTAGTAGTTGCTTGCCCCCGTACATCATACTTTTCCTGTTAGCAATAGAACCGTGCCCATCATCTATTTAACACCTTTCAGGGGAAAATTTTTGAAATGAAATAACGTGACTTTGAGTTTGCATCGGAAGTTTGTTTGTAGTTAATTGAGACTTCCTGTCCCGTTTTTCGTCTATCTAACTCCGATCTTGAGATTAAGGAAAGACAGTGGGAATTTATTTCTGTAATTTTTTTCAAATTGCGGCCTAATTATTAATATTTTAACACAGTAACAAGACAAGAGGTGACTATCACTAAAATAATAAAAATTTTTCTTTAAATCTGAATTTCATAATGTTTAAGATTGAACTTAATATATAGGTTTTATAATTTTAATATTTTTCTAAATTCTTGATGTTTTATGAATAATTTCTCAAGACATTTATGAAAATTAAATCCATTATTTTTGATTTATAATACAAATACAGTCAAAACTCGAAACAGCGCCCTTCTATATAGCACCACCCTCATAGAGTGCCAATGTATTTGAGATTCTTAAGTTTAGAGCCACATTCGATTTAGTGCCAATTTCGAAAGAGAACGAACAGTAGCGTTATATCGAGGTTTGACCGTAGCTTAATTAAATAACGTACATTACGTTATATTAAAAATTTTTGAAAGAATTAGGCTGGAAGTATTTTTAATTATTTTACTTTATTATTATATTTTTTAAATAAATGCTCTTAATTTCTCGCAAAGGAATCAACAAAACGCATTCGCTAATTCATTTCTTCGATACAAATTTAATGCCTTTGAGATTCGATTAGAAAAAAAATAAAATATATTAGTGAAAAAAATATTAAAATACTTGTAAAACTTTTTTTATGTTGTAGTATGAATAAAATTCCATTAAAAGAGAAGAAGAACGACGTGGACTGATAGATAAAAAAGTAGATGAGCAATTTGACAAAGTTAATGTTAAATAACCTTCTCCTTCAATCAAAGAGACTTTTTCCTTCTTTTTTTTTTAACCAATAAAAGTTTGTCGAGTGTATTCATCCGTACATTAATTGGTTTAGTGTAAATGAAAAACTGACAGAAAAGTTTTTCCGAGGAGCCGGATATGGCCATCTTCTTGCTTCTGTCAAGTAAATATTAAGCCATTCCAATGATTCAAAAAAATAAAAGAAAAATAGTTAAGAGCTTGTGCTTTTCTTACTCATTTACACTTCAAGAACAAAAGGTGCTTCAATTGAATAAGTTAAATGAGACAGGGTTGTTTTTCTTACGTCTATGCACGTTCCTTGCTTATTTATTGTAAAAATTTCCCATTACTCTATAGGCGTTGAAGATTTTATTCAACGCCTAATAAACTTTATTCTTAAAAAAATTATAAAAATTGTGAAAATTATATTAAAAACAATAAAACTGAATATTAAAATTTGATAAATAAGATTAAACACAGAAGAGTGAATAATAAAATTTAGATAACGGGAAATTCACTTTGATTTAAATTTATAAATTAACGTTAAATTTTAATTAAATAGAATATATTGAAGCTTAAACATTTCAAAATAAAATTTTAATGATTAAAATGTAAACAAGTTTTGAATAATGTGAATTAAAATAAATTTAACTAATTATTTTCATTTATTTAGATATTTTTTCCTTCGTTTAAGATGCAAAATAAAGTGAAAGTAATACAAAATGAGGCTGCAATTTATCAAAATTATCTTTAATTACAATTTTATAAAGTTAAAATTTACTTTTAAAAGTACTTTCAAATGGTCCTGACGCATAATTAAAGACTTTGGGGTAAGAAAATGTTAACCCAGTTGAACATTGTTGAATTTCTACAAATATAAATCCCATATAATTTCCAGATTCATGACGCATAATTTCTCATTGACTATTCTAGCAACCTCTAATATCCTTAATTACCCGTGATCAGTCCTAAAATACAGAAAAGATTCTACAGAAGCTTGAGAAAATGAGTTAAAATGTTTTTACCCTAGTCTTCAATTTATATCCTTACTTGCAATAATTGATTAATTACAAATTTATTAGTCTTATACGAGCATTTATAATATTATAATATGATAACTATGAATACAATTAGAGCAAACTACTGTTACTTTTTGCTTGTTTCTTTACAAAAGTTATTCTCTATGAGTAAACAAGAAATCACGAAATGATCTTTCTCGATAGAAGTATCTTCAAATTGTTGCAATAAGTTTCGATCTTTGTTGTAACTTAAGCATTGCTTTTCATTTCTCTTCACGTTATAAGTCCCACAAACCTTGTACAATGTTTCTGCGCTTTAGTAAAGCATCGGTAACAGCTGCCCTGGATCTGTTTAACACATCCATCGATTGTACGGAAGTTTTGGAGAAAGAGTAGAACTGGTATATAAAAATAGGGGTTGAGATAGGCTACGAATTCTACTGTTTCTTATTCGTTTCTGCAAGATTTTATGCGAACTGTCACAGTTGGTTGCAACGTTAAAGTAGGAAAGAGTATGAAGGCATTACGGCCCATGTTATACAAATACGAGTTAAAATCTGAAATCCTTTAAATTGAATGAAAACATACATTTGTAAGGAATAAAATTAACTTACAGAATCACGGAAATCGGTAAAAATTAATATAAAATTATTTTTAACAATAAAAATCCTGTTTAAAAAGTAAAAAATGAGATTTTAAACATTATAATTTACCCTTTAAATCTTCATTTTTATTTTTCTAATTTTACTTGTATTTTTTGAAAAAAACTCAAATTTAGTCCTTCATTTTGATACATTTATATATAATTGCATTATATATATTTATTTTTAAAGTATTTTGTTTTTAAATTACGTAGAAAAATGCATTTAAAATTTTTATTCTTTGCTCGAGAACATTTTACAGTAATTTCTATTGATTCAGAAGGTTGTTTACATTAATATTTACTTCTTTTTAAAACATATTTTCACACAATTTTGAAAGGAATCGGCTTTTAAATCTTCAGAAAAGAAAAAAATACATTAAAAGCTAAAATGAAATTTAAACTTATTTTTTATTGTTAAAATATTTATATTTGTATTAAAAAACTATTAATATAATATTCATTCATTTAATTAATTACAATATCAATTTAAAAGTTTTTAAATAATTTCAATAGAAACCTTTTAAAAAATTTATTATTTAATTTAAAAAGTTAAAAAAATTATTGTTAAATTTACCCAATTATTAAAATATTAATTCAATTTTAAATATAATTTAATACTGTAATTAATATTTTTTAAATAATTTACTAAATAAATAATTACTAATTAAACAAATTTATTAAATTAAATGATAAAACTTAATTAATTAACATATGATTGATATTATTAGAATTTTGTTTATAAAAATTCAAAAATAAAGTAAAATTCGAAGGAAAAAAATAAGAAGGGGGAAATATATAAAATTTAAAATTATAAGAAAAAAGAAAATTTATAAAATTTTATTTTATATTTAAGATCAATAAAAGATAAATCGAAGTTACTGTCTTTTCTATTAAAAGTAAAGATAAATTTTCGATTTACTTTTTTTATATATATATATAATTTTAAAAAAATATATTAAAAAAAACTAAAATAGAAAATATTAGAAGCGGAAAAAATTGAAGTTTTTGTTAAGAAAAAGAAAATATAATAAATATAAAAACAAAAAGTGTATATACATAAAAAAATATATCGAGGACATATACAAAAATTATCAATTGATTTTTAACAGAACTATCTAAACAATTTCCTTAATAGCATCAAAATTTTTAAGAGGAAAGAGGATTGTAAAAACTAATAAAAATATATATATATTATTTTTTTCAATTCTTAAAAAAGATTACTTAAATTAAGAAAAAATTACAAGTGAAAAATAAATTTAATGAGAATTAAAACTTTATCAAACCTATAAAAATAACACGGCAAAAAAAAACTATTCGTAATTTACTTTCAGTTGTATAAAAACACGAATATATATTTATTTTTTAATTGAATAATAAGGAAAAAAAAGGAAATAAAACTGTAATCAACGAATGAAATTGTTGAAATTATTACGTTTTCACAGTTGGAAAAAAGCAAAGAAAGAAATTAAGAAGTAAGTAGTACGTCGATTACTTGGCCTAGTGGCATTGCTACCTAATTTAACAGTAACTTGTTTTGCTATTAATTGTCAAGAAAATCGACTGTTCGGAGATTATAGAAGTAACAGAAAAGTCACATTAATCGTGATCATTGTTCTTCCGGTATGGTAGTAATCCCATGGGATTCGCCTTTACTAAGGTTGTAAGTAGTACAAGGGGTTTTGAATTGAATGAAATAAAATGGATTACTTTCTAAGTCAGGCTTTTGGGGTTCGAGTTTGTGAATTTGGAAGTGAAATGATGTCTACTAACCTTACAGTAGTTTTTACTATTTCTTTTTTTAAAGTCTAACAAAAGAATAGTGATGTTTTATTCAATAGATTTTCTTTTGAGAGGGAAAATAACAGTTTGACTGGTCACGAGAAATAGTTTAGTGTATATATTGTATATATAAGTTTATATTTTTATATATATTTTTACTGTCATTCTTTTCAAAAAATTTCTTAGATTATATGAAAGAAAAACTATTTCAATCGCTTTAAAAAGTCTTTTATGACGACATTCATGACAAAAATATCAATGTAATTTGATATTAAAAGAATATTTTTTTGAATGATTTTTTCCTCGTAAGTGTAAGCTTTGATTTAATTGGCTATTAATTCTATAAAACGTGTTTCTTATATTTTACGAATTGCACGTTTCACTGCTGATAAAGTTAAGAATTTATGCACGTTTCATTGAAGTTACGCACACACTTTATACTTAATCTATTAAATAGTACAAGTACAGTTGAATATTGTATTCATTTTATTGATGATTATGATTGATGTTAGGTCTGGAGGCATATCGTAGATCTAGAATGGATTTAGTGGTTTTGTGAGTCTGATTAAAACTATAGAAGGTCTACATGGTTCAATAATATGTGCAAGCATGCAGTAACTAGAACACCATCTAGTTAATCAATGCGTAGATACGTCCTATTAAGTTAGAATTTAGGATTTATGAATATATTTATCTCGCGTAACTAAATTTGAAAAATAAATTTAACTTTTTTAAATTTGAATTCAACTGAATATTAAAATAAAGCTTCAAAAATGAGTAGAAATTTTACTTTTCTCAAACTTTAAATGAAGATTTGTATACGAAACTTATAACTGTATCAATTAAATTCATTATTAAAACTGTATAAAGTTTATTTTAAGTTTAGGAAGAAACAAGATAATGTTTAAATTGGGCGGAGAATGCTATTTTTAACCAATGGAACAGTAATGTCTCGATCGATTATGCGAATGCATGCAGAAATGGGAACGGTTTTTAGCTCTAGTAAAGGATAGCTTTACGAGATTGGGAAGGTTTGAAGACTTTCT
This sequence comes from Centruroides vittatus, assembly GCF_030686945.1. Taxonomy (NCBI): domain Eukaryota; kingdom Metazoa; phylum Arthropoda; class Arachnida; order Scorpiones; family Buthidae; genus Centruroides; species Centruroides vittatus. Next base: position 3,856,904 of record NW_027122215.1, on the reverse strand, counting down.
AGTGCGAACAATTTTATGAATAATTGGTTTACGTTGAATTAGAAAGAAAAATAAGAAAAAAATAATAATAATAATAAAATACGACATTTAAATCACCATTTTAATTGGATTGCTTCCTGAATTTATCCTAATTTTCTTTTACCATTACAAAAATTATTAAAAGACGAGGAAATTAACCTCTCCTAATTGAGCAATGTTTAATGAATATATAAATGAAAGTTGTGGATACATTTCCGATGCGATGAAAGAAAAAATGTATTTAATATCGGAAGAAATAATACTGCAAAAAAAAATATAGAAAAAAAGTTTTTAATCTAAAAACAAGTTGGTTAAAGCATTTTTAATTACCAATTGCACTTTCCGATGCAGAAAAAATCCCTTAAACCGAGAAATTCTTTTTTTTTTTTATCAAATTTTCTACTTCGTTTGTTGTTTGTCTTTTACTCGTTTCTTCTTTATTCTTTTAGTCATTAAATATCTTTCAGTTACTGCATTCGAAACATAAATGCCAGTTAAGTAGTTGTTTCTGCTTCCCCCAACTCTTTCTTTTATCCTCATCCATAAAAAAACGAAAAAAAGAAACGAATAAAACTAGAACAGAAGGTAATCGAAATCTTTTGGGGCAATTTAGAAATTCAAAACGTACAAAATTGTTACGATATCAAAATCAGAAGAGCGTAAATATTATGGGGTCGTTGAAGAAATACTTCCCTCATCCCAGCGATTCTTTCATGCATGATGAAGATGCAAGAACATGGAATAGGGAGGGGAGACTTACTTTGATATCAGATGTCTGAATTTATGTGTCAAGGAATTAACTTTATAGTTCCTCTCTGACCATTACCTCAGTCATTAACGCCACTTACTGTCATTTCTGGACGGTGAGCACGGATATACACAATTCTTGTATATCTTTAATCAGAATGTTGCTACGTTTTTGACGCTTCTACAATCGAGTGCAATGAACTCTTTTTCTATATTACAGATGAGTTAAAGTTCATGTTTTCGTATTAAAATGCGTGTTCTGCTTTATATCACGCTGTGTAATATTTATATGTTTACGATATTTGATGTGTAATAATATTCTCCTATTTTTTAATTTCCTTTTACTTTGCTTATAATTCTAAAGTATACTTCAAAAACTATTTATAACTTTGATAGTTATCTTTAACAGCATAATAAAACACAAACCGGATATTATTTAAAGATATGTACTGTATAGTACATACTTCTCTTTTCTTATTCGTTAAAAAATATTAATTTTTAAAGTATTAGTGCAGTTTATCTACCTTTTTTAGGTAAAATTAATTAATTAATTCTTTAAAATATCAATAATTTAAAATTTACTTAACACTAGCAAATATGCCCGGCGTTGCCCGGACGAAAAATAATAAGGGTAAGCATTAAAATAAAAATAATTTATGGATCGTGTAGAGCCTTCATTAATTATTACACAATGCATATTTATATAGTAATGCATTAAAATTATCACAAAAGTGTCAAGAACTTGAAATTAGGGGTGCCCAGGTTTTATGCTAGCCTATATTTTCGCAGGATCCTAGAGGCAACTCTGAAAAATTCTCTCCAGATCGGGTTTAGAAGTGTATAGGGGACAGACAAACACTGTATTTTAGGTATATTGGTGGAATATAAATATTTATTACTGTTAATTTAACAAAATTATTATAAATATTATACATAATATATTATTTATTGGTATAAATTGATATATTGATAATTTACATTATTACTGTATCAAACTTTCTATTTAAATAAAAATATATAATATAGCTTATATATGTTAATTTTAGACATTTTTCAAAATATGAAATGTAGCCAATAGTTTATATATGATAAATACATAAGATTTTCTCCTGAAATATTGAATTCTTTTGTCTCTTATCAGTTCACCAGTTGGTCTGAAAAGTATAAGTATATATATTTTTTGTAGAGGTTTAAGAAAGATTAGAAAGGCTGATTGCCTTTTATTTAAAAGATATAAAAGGAAAGAAAGTATTAAGCCTTCTAATTTGAGATTGCCCTCTATTTGTTAGCCTTGAAAACTATTCGAAATCCTTCAGCAAGCTTAAAGAGTTAATAGTATTAATGGCGAAGGATTAGAAGAATAAAAGTTTTTTTTTTTTTACTTACATTTCTCTTTAACGCTATTAAACAACTTTTAAGATATAAAATAAAATTTAATTTTACATAATTAAGGACGAATAATTATGTTTTTGATGAAAATGGTGGAAGGATATACATGAGCTGTAGTTAAATAGAGAAAATATTTAATTAAAAAACTAAAAAAAGGTAAAAGAAAATCTTTCAATGCATATTTACAATATCAATTTTATCATGTGAGAAAAGAGCATCGTAGATTTGTAAATCCGTAGGATTCATAGGTTATTATATTTCGTTTTGCACGAACAAGATACGTCTTGCACGGTGTTGTGCCTTAGCGAACAAATGGGATGTCCGGCTTTTACAAGACTACAAGAATAAGGTTGAGATTGAAATAGCTAGAAGCCAAGCTAGAAGCAAAGTGTTAGTGAAAATCAAGTCACGAAGAGTAGCGTTGACGTGACTAGTAAATCAACATTCTCTTCTATTGTCTTGTCTATGGATTAAGTGCGGCGTATTTTACTTGTCTATAAAATGTGATTCTTTTACAAACTGGGCATAAGTTAGAAATTGGACATGACTAATTTACCTCTACTATTAAAGATGTAAAAGAAACCCAATTTGTGTGGCGAAATGTTTAGAGATGTTCCTCCAGAGATTTTGTACTCTAGCTATCATTTGTTCATGATCCACCTCAACTATTCCTTTACTAATGGAAGTGAAACTTGTCGTGTTTTTTGCACATCCTTAAAGATTCTTTTTCTTTTTTATCATCCATCTCTCAATGGAATTTCCTCGTGCTGTCAAACGATAAATCCAAGTCGGATGTTGCAGAACCTTCATTAGGTGTTTTCATTATCTACCAGGTTTTTTTTCTCTTACTTCTCCTTATCTACTTCAAGAAGTTAACGTTGGCTAGTTAAATACTGGTTTCAGTACATTAGTTGTTTAATATTCCTTATTTTTAATAAACGCCTCTGAATGACCTGATGATGATTGATTTCTTTTATTAGAATTTTTAAAAAATTTTAAACACGTTTCTTATATAAAAATTTTTATTTCTTCGTATAGAAAGTATAAGTAATGAGCTATTAATGTTAATTAATTGCTTATTTAAGAAGAATGCTGAGAGTTAAATAAGGAAATTAAAAAGTTAACAATGTTCATAATGTTATAAGAATCTGTAGAAGATAAAGTATTTACAGAATTTGCACCAGAAACATTATTCTAACGTACGGATCTTTAACTAACACATTTTTAATCATATAATCCTTTTAACAATCGCATTTAACTCATTTATCCGGAATATATCGCATATTTTAAATTCTTGACACCGTGTTTCCACATCAGATGTGATGTAATTAATGTACGAGTATGAGGTCTAACGAAGAGCCCGATTTTGTGGTTGTAATGAATAACGAGCCAAAAACGAATAGTTAAGAGATAATGTAGTTTGGCCCGAAGCTGTTCAATCGACAGTTTCAAAAATGATAATGTAATAAAAGAGTATTCGAAGTTCTTTTTTTCTCAACTAATGCGATTAAGGCTGTTTGCATCTTTTATTAATTAGTATTCTCTAGAGAATTTTACTCTTAAATACGAAGAGCTTAATTTTATTTAGTATCAAAGAATAATTAAAATTTCTTCTACAAATTTAAGCAAATATCTGTATTTTAAAACGATAAAAACAGTTTTCATTTTTTAAAAAATATTTCGAAAGTTATTTAGATAATTAATAATATTATTATACGATTTTATTATTATTATTAAATTTAATTATTTAAATATTTAATATTAAAAATTTAAATGATGGGGGAAAAATTGTTTTAAAATAGCTTTAGAGAATTGAAAATTTCTTAACACAAACAAACTCGTTTGAATAATTGAATCTGAAGAAAGTCTTTCGGTACGATTTTGAGTTTTATTCAAAAATATAATTTTGAAAAGAATTCTCGGAATGTAGCCAGTGAAAATTTTATATGATGTTTACAGTAACTGTAAATTCTATACAATTCTTAGAGTTATATCCGTGTAAAAACAGAGTAGAGTTTTATTATAATATACAAAGAAATTGTGTTTAATTAATTTATATAATAACAAAACTTGACAAATATAACATAATTAAGAAAGTAGAAAGGAAAATTAAGCTATTCTAAGTGATAATTACGAACGATTCTTAAAGCTAAACACACTATTTAAATTCTTATTAAACGATATTTTATTTTGAAAATTACCCCAAAAATGAAATAAAAGGCAATTTAATTAAATCCAAAATTTAATTTATTCAGAAAAGGCTTTAATGTATATTCATAAATCCAGGAAAGTATTAGCTAGTGAACACCTAGAAATCCGAAGAGAGAACGATTTCATTCAATATCCGATCAATGTTGGATGACCTCCTACAACCAATGGAGTAATACATTGGGATTAATGGTGGAATAATTTCCTTCTGAAGTATTGACTGATAGATACGTCGTCAAAGCACCAAACTAAGAAACAAGATAACTCCATAGAGAACGAAATGAGAGATAAGATTAAATCCCTACTAGTCGGTGATAACAACGAAAATAGATTCACACAAAGTCATTAATGCTGACTGAATCTAACCTATTCATTGAATGTATTGTAGCTGATAAGTTGTTTGTACTGATAAACTCTATTTAATTCATTATTACTTATTAAAAGTTTGGGGAGAAAAAAGTGAATTTAGATGCGCGAAGGTGAGAATGCTAATGAGAAGTTTGCTTTGTCTCGTTTGAGTTTTTTTTCTTTTACTTAAATTTAGAAAATGCCTCTTGATCTTTAAAATGAGGATATCTAGAAGAGTTAACAACGCGCAGGAGAAATTAGTTTGACCCTATTACGACTTTAGTACTTATAGCAAATCCCAATAAGCTTCGTTTGATTTGATAAGAAAGATTTCTTCAATTGCTGTAGGAAAAAAAATGGTACTTGCTATAGAGGAAATGAATGAATCATTATATTGGAGAGAGATACTTATTTAGAATTATTTAAAATCTAAATTTTTAAAGATTTTCAGAATCCTCTCTTGAATTTCTCTACATGTTATATACATTAAATCTCGAATAATTTAGTTTAGTTGTAATTTAAGTAACAGAGGATGCTTTAGCATTGTAACAAACCTGAAATACCTTTAATCCCGGAACTTTTATATGTTTACAAGCTCCAGACGATTTAAATCAGAGGAATGTTTAATATTTCGAAGATCGCATAAAGGTACCTTAATAAATATACGTATAATTATACGATAAAACTTGAGAAGTGCCAATTGAATAGTAATTTTGCAGTTTTATAATTTCAGTTACATAGTCAATTAACGTGAATATCTTGTTAAATTGTTTAAATATTGAAATTGCTTCAAGCATATTATCCGTCTAGACGTTTCCCTTTAGGGAATTTAGAGAAATTACAAAGGCATTATTGCATTTAAGTAAAATTACCCGAAGTTTGTTAGTATATAGTGCGAAACTGTCAAATCTTACAAGGTTGATTGGAATTTGGATTAGTTTAGTTAGCTCTCTAATTTGCAATTTTTGAAATTATCTCGCTTACCTCGGAGCACAGAATAATACGAATTTTAATATAAAATATATTATAATCTATTTATAGTAATAATAATTACTTAGTCATTAGAACATCTATAATGAGATATTCTAGAAAATGGAAAAAAATCGAGTGAAATCAATTTTCAAGATGGAAATGAATAGACAATCAAGCTGCTCAGTCAGATAATTTATTTTAATTTCTAACAAAGCATTGGTTTTTTGTAACAATTGAAGTAAATAAATCAGTCACTTGTTTAAATTTTAGCTGTAGTTTTTCTGAGGTTTACACAAATTCTAAGTTAAATTACACAAGGACCCTATTCTAAAAGCTGGATATTATTTTTGAACTTCTGAATTCTCCTCCTACTTCTAGTCGACCTGGGATTAATTTTCGTTGAACTCTAAGCCCCACTTACAAGTTAGATCTGTAGATCAGATTTGTATAGAAGACATTTCTCCAATCTAGCTATAGAGCTTCAAAATGGAAAACAACTAACAAACTCGAAGACTATAACTGGTAATGTTTGATAATTAATTTACTCCGTTCCAGTTTCTAAACAGATCAGTGCAATTAATTTAATTTGTGTAAATTTTCAATTATTTGTCATTTCGATGGACGTATTTTAATCGTCAATAAGTATTAAATAAGATTAAATTACTTATTAAAAATTTAATTAAAGTAGAATTTTAATTGTTCAATTTTTACAATTTTTGAATATTATCTTTATCCGATTTGAATGTTGATAGATTACTCTTAAGATCGAATTTATCTTTATTCTGATTGCATAAATTAATACGGAGTCGTGTTAACTTTAATTTTACATTTAATTTTCTCATTTTGACACCATAATCACAATGTACTTTGAATAAATCAACGTTTTGAACTACGTCTCTATGTTTGCTTGTTCTCATCCATTTTGTTTCATTTAAACATCTCTGTCCGCAATGTAACCGTAATTCAATTAAAAGTGCTTTCACGTCTCAATTTCTCATTTCTCATTTCAAAAGAGAATATATCCAATGGCTCCTTCTCAATTATGCTATCTAGTTCTGCTCAATTAGACCCTTCTCAATTTCTCTTTTAATCCCGTTACATTAATTCATCTCAATTTCGTCACCGCAATTCACTTTACATCCCATTGCGACTAATTAGCTCCTTCTCAATTTATCAGTATTTCTCGTCTCTAGTAGTTTACCAATCAACACAAACGCTCTGTTAAATCAGCGCTCCCTCTCAAAATCAACTCTAGAAGCAAACTCCCACTTCATAAGCATACCAGCCAACAAAACTAAACAATGCAAAATGTTTCTGATGTGAGTAGAAAAGAGTTACGCATAAGCAATTTTAAATAGTCAAAATTAATCATCGTATCTAGCCTTTGGAGTAAAACAAACTAAAGATGCATACAACTGGGACTTCAGGACGAAACATCATGCAGTTACGTTAGAATAATTTATATGCAAGACATGTGACAATGACTGATGAGAAAGATAACAGTCACAAGAGCTGTCAAGTAGAGAAAGACACAGTCAACTACGACAAGATAAAGGGAAATCACAAACCCATGTGTCACACCCCAGAGAGGATGTTCACAAGTTAACAACACAAAACGAATAGGAGGAGTCAAGCGACGACAGCAAACTTTGAATACGTCAATTTTCATTTGGTAGGACAAGGAGAGGTGACATTTGTTATATTATTTTCTATTCGATTTTATTTCTATTTTTATTTTTATTTACAACTAACGTATTAACTGTACTGTATATAAATGAAATTTTACATTAATCTAAATTGTTACACTCGTTTGCCTACTTTATACTCGACATATTTATATTTTTCTTTTTAATTTCATTACTATTTAATTAAATTAATAGGAGATATAAATTATTTAATTCAAATTTATTCCCAATTGATTTTTTGTTTCTCTTTTGTTTGTGTCGAGTTGTATTTTTATAATTTAATTCACTGATTAATATACTTTCAATTAAATTTCTCGTATGTTTATTATGCCGAAGTAAAAGTAGAACTTCTCAAAAAAATTTTAAAATAATTTCTTTTTCCTTTTTTTTAAATATGGCAATCAATAAAGAGTGAATAAAATGAAGTTTTAAAAGTCTTTCCTTGCTCTACTTTCCTTTACTTTGGGTATTATTGAGAATACGAGATTGAGGAGACAAAGCGAATCTAGGATATTCATCTGATGGATAGTATAAGCCAGAGATGTGATTGATAGAAGGAAATAGCTGAATTTTGATCTAACTCCTATCATTTAGTCATAACTCGTTTATCAGCAACAGGTCGAATCTGACAAGTTAGTCGATAGCAATTGAGAAATAAGAACTTATTCGCATATTATTCAGTAATTTCATTCATTTTCTGCTGATGATTTCCGCTATACTTAAGACTTCTCTATAGATTCTGTTATATCAGTTTAAATAAATAATACATTATACAAACTTAAATTAAAGTTACATAATTATTAAACTTAAGGATGTATCAACGTATCTTTAATTATATTTACTTCGATGAATGAGATCAAAGTTTTGCCGATACGAATAAAACTTTACGTGTTTAATGCTGTTGAAACAATTAAAAATCAAGATTTAGTGAAAAGTAAATTAGATCTGTTATATTCTAACGGAATTTATGTAATGTTACCATAAATAAGGATCTGTTATTATGTTAAACGAGGTATAATTGCCAAAAGTTCAACAAATAAGCAGTAATATTCACCATTTAAAGTGTTAGTAATGTTAAAATTAATATATCTTACCATTAAATTTTCTCATATTATAACGTAGTATAGTTTAATATGAAACAGAGTAGCATAATTGCTTCAATTTTGACATATTCGGCATAAATTTTGCTAATTTTTGTATTAAATATTAAAAAATCCAAGTGTCAAACTAAGTGTCAAACTTACTACGACACCGACAAGTAATAGTATTTAACATTGAAAATTAGTCTTGTATGATAATAGTGTTTAATATAATATTAGAATTTAACACAGATAGGTTAGAATTTAGCATTATAATAGCGTTACTACGTTAAATTCTACCGAAATTTTAAGAATTTAACACGATTTCTAACATTGTCCAACAGTTCCTGCCAGTCTTTTGAATTTTTATAAATGGAGAAAAATATGAAATACATTGCATATCATCACTGTATCGAAAACTATAAATTTCTGAACACAAAAAGATTTATTTTTAAAAGTATAGGTTGAAACATCCAATTTTGATACTTTGTATTATTACTATAGAAGTAAAAAATTGTAAATAAATGAAAATGCCGCTTCTGTGTTCGCTATATCTTTCTGCATTTTTGAAAGAAAAAGCTAACATTCCATTAATATTATTAAAAATGCAATTTTAAGAGAATTCTTAAAGTATTATAAGCAATGAAACTTTTCAATAAATAAATAAACTCTATACAACGAAAGAAGAAGAAGGAAAAATGTATATGACGGAAGAAGAGAAAAGAAAGAATTTAAGTAAAGATATTATATTTTAAAATCGACTTTTTCCTCGATAGACTTAAAACTTAATCAACAATTCATAGATAGAGTTTTATATCTAACTATTTGGAGACAGTCGAGTTATTTGCGAATATTTTCATTCCGACTATGAAGCCATGTGTCTATCAAGAAGAAGCAGGAAAATTCGTCTTGACTTCTTTTATTTGCATTTCCTCTCCCCCTTTAGATATATACTTTTGAAAATATGATGACAAGTATGAAAAGAAATATCCGAGCCAATGGAAAATTTAATGGAATTTTTTAAATCAAAATATTTCTCTCCCCTTTCTTCCCAACTTGTTAAATAACCAAATCTAAAATTTGATTCCATTCAATGTATATTTGCTTAATTTTAATATAATATTTTGTGTACGAGTATATATGGTTTAGAAATAAAATTATACTTATTTTAAATCCATTATAAGCGCTTAAAATTATATAAATTAAATTAATTCTCCCATATTACGAGTCATTGTTTTTATGCTTTTTATAAAAGAAAACAAAAAAAATATTTTTAAGATAATTTAACTGAAAATTTTTTTAAAAAATTCAATAAAAATACCTTAAATTTTATTTTATTTGAATTAAAAAATTTTGAAGTAAATAAATTTTTCGTCTTCAAATTTTAAAGTATTTTTATACGAAAAATTAAGAGTAAATAAATAAATAAATAAATATAATTTAAACTACTTTAGAGCTTCGCAAATTACAATTAAACATAGTAAACAGCACATGATTTTCGAATCGTTTAGAGATATTTAGCCCGCAAGAATATATTACATAACACAATTAACCATCGCACAAACATACGAGGAATAATTAACGCAGAAAATTACGATTAGAATTTACAACAAAGTAGGAAAAGTTAAAAATCTTAATTGCAAGTTGCATTATCAGCTTCATTCAGAAGGAGTGGTATTAAGAGTGGCTTCTTACACGACAACTAGATGTGACAATATGACTTAACGTTCATCTTAGTGTCACTCATCAAATGTATATACAACAGCAAAGAAAATACTCTTACTGGAAGCAAGGGAAAAAGAAGGAATAACATCAACACCATCACTTTCTGCAGCTCTGAGTGTTTGTCACGCTAACAGAAATACGTTTCGACTTCATCGGAACTATTAAGAAGGCACGTATCAGCCACTACCGCACCCAAGAGGATTCACGAGTGTGGTCACTATGCCAGACATGTAATGAGTAGTGTTATTCCCATAAGGAAAACGTCTAAGACGTAGAAAGAATATTACTAGAGGATGCGAGTTCAACCAAGTCAAGTGTTTGCTCTAATCACCTCCAAATGTGATTTTGCATTAAAATACCGAGAAAGCCTTTGATATGGAATACTTATAGTCACGCAATCACCTAATAATGTCATTTTGGATGCTAGTAAAAGCAGAAATTGTTGTTAATCAGTCATAATTCTTCATATAATAGATAATAGAGTTTGTGAATGAAGCTGGATTGAGAGATAAAATTTCTGGCTGCATATTTGTCGAGAAAAAATGTAATAATTTGTTTAACCGTTGTTTTCAGAAGCATATAATCTCTATATATTGGACTTTGTTGTTTCTGGATTTAAATACTTGAACGAAGCATTGGTTTGCGTGATGCAACCACGTAACTACTAAGTCTTGCGGTGATTCAGGAATGGAAATTACACCCAACTTCGATTTTAGGAGCAATTGTAAATGCATGAATGACATCGGAAAGTATGTATTTCAGGTTGGGCCAACTGTGTAATACATTAAAATATATAGAAAGTTTATTTAGATTCATCTATTTTAAGAAGGTTTTTCTGGAAAAACGTATTTTAACAATGTAAAATTACCTTTTAACATATTTATATATAACTGATTTAAAGCTGTATCTGTCAAGATATGACATGTATATTTATCTCAATAGTACATTGCATTAATTTTGAATTCGGCTGCTTTCTATATTAAATTTTAATATATTTATTATGAATTGACCGTATAAAATTATAAAATTTGTAATATAAAAAGCTTAAAATTCGAATTAAATAATATACAGTAAAACCAGTGTAAACCAAATACGCGCAGTACCGAATATTTTTTCCGGTTTGACAGGTTTCCGTCTTGAACAGGTTTAACATAAGAAAATTCTCTTCGTTCCGAAGTTTTTTCCGTTTAGACAGGTTCCGTTTTAGACAGGTTTTCACTATATATTAAAAAATTTAATTCTGATTCAACAAGATTTCTCCATCGTAAAGTATCATAATTCTGTAATAAAAATAATAATAATAAAAAGAAAGAAAATGTTTCAGAATAATAATATTACATTTAGAACATTTTATTGGTACGAGGTACCTTTTTTTTCAATCGTTTCTCTTTCTAGTCACGGATAGAGGGTCTTGACTGGATTCTAACCCGATCTATGACGGTCAATTGAACTCTTTTTTTATTTCTAAAGATATTGATTTACTTTCTAAATAAAACTTCCACCATTAATCTTATTCGTTTTTTAAATTTAAATCGATGGAAACGGTAAAACTGTTTTATTTTTTAATTTACTAAAATAAAGATATTCTTGTAAAATCCAAAATAACTTTCGCCAAATCAATATTATCAAGAAAAGAACTTAATAAATAAGAAAAAATATATATATGAGATTGTTGCAACTAGATAAGTTTTCATAGGATAAACGATAGTTATTGTTTTATTTTATTTTTACTTTAGTTTTCTCTTAGAAATAGAAAATAGTTTAGCATCTAAATTTTAATTCATTTTGTTTTATCTGCAAAACCACATTTTATCTTCATTTTTTAACTTTTAATAAATCTAAAACTGAGGAGTAAAACTAATTAATGTAATTTTTTAAAGAGCATATTATGTAATTAAGCCGAGAAAAATAATAAACTTACCGCCCTTAATAAAATTAGGGTAGAATTAAATATAGAAATGAGAAATTTTATGAAAATTTGTAAAAATTTCTCTGTATAATTTTAATTTTAAGCAAAGAAATTTATTTATAATATTTATTTATTTATTTAGTGAATGTTTTATAAAATCTAATATATAATTCCATTTTTCATTTTAAACTACTAGTAAAATATTTTAAATTTTATCATAAAGAAAGTACATATACAGTATTTTTTATTGATACTGAAAGCACGATATTCATTTTATACTTTTTAAATGTTATATTCCATTCGCAAATTCAGATAGAGAAATTATTATAAAAAATTTAAAACTTTATATATTTTAAAATTAATTTAAAAAACTGTATAAAAATTTAAATTAAATCTTTTTTTTACTAAACTAAAAACATCATAGGCCTATCATTTGCATTTCCTTATCTGAATAAATATATAAAAAATAATTTTACACTTTTATATACTCTTTAAATTATAATATGCTTTATTATATTTATTCAAAATGCAATTTTTTTCTATTTTATGTTATTTTTCTTGTAATAAATAAATTATACAAGGTGTCCCATAAGTCCTTTGGAATTACGTTGTTGTTTGTTTATTCTTTACGGGTAAAGCATGGCGCTGAATAAAGAGGAATAAATTCGTGTTATTTTGATGGAAGGGACCCTCAGTCAGCATCCTGATCTTTATATGTAATTGATGGAAAGTCTGGATTTAGTTTGTTAAACTCTTCAGCTACTTTTGCTGACTGTGTCTCTCTACCATCAGAATAACTTGAATTCGTTTCTCCTTACTCAACGCCATGCATTACCTGTAAAAAGAAGAATCAAAGATCAATGTAATTTCTTTGATTCCAGGTTAATGGTACACCCTTTATATGACTCCCTTATGTTAAAGAGACACCCTATTCCAGACTTATATAAGTTAGCTACTTAACAAGTATTGTTGTATATTTAACATTGTATAAATAATTTAATTTAAAGTTTTTGTGCTTTAAATTGCACTCACGCTACAATTTTTTAAAAAAAATTTTTCAAACAAAATTCAGGAATATTACGTAAATGTTTACTATTTATAACCCCAATTTTCATTACTAATTCGAAAAACTTCAGCTTTAATCTCATTATAACTGCATGCTAATTTTGTTAATAACAAATATTAACTTAACTGTAAAAATTAGTATTTATAAACAACTATTTTCGTTAAAATTATGTGTAAACATTAATATATCGATATTAATTTGCAAATTTCCATCTGAATATAAAATTCAGCGAGTAAAGCGATACAAAACTGCTACAAAAATCTATATAATTACCATATAAATTTATAAAGCAAGATGTTGATAAATATTTATATAAAATCTCTAACATTCATAATGATAATAATATCTAATTATTAAAAAGTTTTATAAGACAGTCCTGTTTTAGTTTATACAACTTACATCTTAGATAAAATCGTAAAAAACTAATATTATTTTTATATTTAAAATAAAATAAGACAAATTTAACGATTTTTCTCACAAATTATTTCAGTAAAATTTAATAAACTCTGTCATTTTAATCAATGAAATAAATTACCACAATTAGCAGATTCTGTTAATTCTAATCACAATTTTTAAATAATTATGGGCCTGTATGGGCCTACAGTTAATAAATAAATATAAATACAAGTCTATTCAGACCATTTATAAATAACTTTAGGCTTTATTTAGGTCTAACTACTATTTAAAAACTTTCTCATTGGATGAATAAATCTGAGAAACATTAACAAATTTAGAAATTTGATATAGAGACAGAATTAAAAAATATATATTTTACTATATAATTTTATATACTGATAAAAATAAATAAAAGATTTAATAAATACAAAATTTCTATATTTTATAATTTTATTTTTGGTTAAATTAAGTAATTGAAAGAAGCTAATCTGTAGACAAAACGCGAGAAAATGAGCTACATATAATTATTTAATTTTGTTCCACATTAAATAAATAAATTCGAAAATTTAATACGTTTTGGTTTCATATTTCTTAAAATTGCATTTAATATTATGAATAAACTTTAAAAGCTAAATGATGAAAAGAAAATTTTTTCTTATAATAATTGATTATTTTTTTTAATGAAATAATAGATAAATTTAAATTTTAAATTAAATATAATGTCTTAAATAAATAAATGAATTTATTTATTAAATAATTAAAAAGCTACAGATCTTATTTCTTTTTATTTTTATAGGTTTTGACGTCGTATTTGATCCATTTACGAGGACAGAAAGAAGTATCGGTGGATCAAAAGCCGAGCCACCATCACGTCCAAATTCATATTGGGACGATCCACATTATCGTCCTTATTTCGATAATAGCACAGAAAGAAATATTACTGCTCAGTTAGGAAAAGCAGCCTATCTACACTGCCGAATTAGACAACTTGGTGATAGAACGGTATTTACACTAATTCTTATATAAGTTTTTCCTATATGATTATATCAATTTGCCAAACTGCCAATTACGGCAGAGTCTTCTTCTTTGTCTATTATTATTTTTTTATTTGCAGATCAATCTTTCATACTTTCAGTTTTTCTTACAGACATCAATAAAAATGAGTACAGAGTTCTACAATTCTTTTAGCCTTATATAAAAAATAAGTTATACTTCGAATCCTCGTCTCCAAAGATACAATTGATAGCCAACCCGGATGATTTCTCTAAAGATCTCTTTCTTGTCTGCTTTATCTTTCAATTTTGCAAGGGAGTAAGCATTAGAATTCACTTTAAAAGCCTTTTAAGACATATAAAATGTGACCCTCTCCTTAGGGCAGTACTTCGTTGCCAATGCATTCGAAAATTCTGATATCCTTAGGCATTTAATTCTGTAGCTATGGGCATTGTCATCCTGAAGGTTAGAAAAAATTCCTTTTTTTTATTTTTTCCTTTTTAGAATCAATGTAGGAAAACTATTATTAAATGTAGATAAAATCAATTCATAATATAAATTATTTCGCCGTATCTTTTTGACATTAAATGAAATAAAAACGGATTTTAAAAGTGGCAATAAATTAGTTTCTGTTGCGAAAATCCATTTCTGATAGTTTGATGAGTAATATAGAAAAGAGGATAAGTAGAATAAAATCTGTTTTTATGTGTAGCAATTGGACATATAGTCTGGGAGATGCACACCTGGTTATAGGTTGGAGTGCCAATTTTGAGTGATGACATAAATTATTTAGTGTGAGCATGTTTCTTATTGAAGTTCTTTGCGGATTTGGTTGCTTTAGATGTCATAATCTTTACTTGATGGATGGATAAAAGAGATAATTATATCATAAAATAAATATAAAAACGCGTATTTTATGTCATAAATTTTGAATTCAGATAAGAGCAGTCTTGAAACAAGAAATTTTCAAAAAATTTCCATTTTTTTAAGAGAAAATTTCTTTCATTTTTTTATTTTTTCAATAGAAATGTTTAGGCAAATTTATTGAAGAATGTTTACTTAAATTTTTCCAAATTTCTGCAAGAATTTTAATATTTTATAGACAAACAACGTTATTAAAATCATGAAATGCTGTTTTTATTTTTCGTATGTGACATGAATAAAGACATTTTTCGGTATCCTGAATGACTCTATTTTCTTTATGGGCCAAGCGTTATAAATCAATTTTAGGCAGTCTGTCTTCTCTAAAATTGATTTATAACAGCATGGACTACCAATTTTAGTGTAAATAACCATTTTAGGTCTTTACGAATCGAATAATATAAAATAAATATTTATTATTAGTTTTAAAATAATAAAGATTATAATATAATTTTTATCTTGCGTATATTTTAATTATAAATCGGATGATATATTTACTGTTTATCCTCATCCTCAGCATCCTCAGCAACTTCAATTCAGATTTTTTAAACCGTTGCAGAATTTTAATGTAATTTTTATTTAATAAATTTTTGAATTTTTTAAGTTCGAAATTATATTTTTACATGGTTTACAATTCAATTAAGAGCCAAAGTTTATATTCAGAGGTTACATTTGGTTCTTATAAGACTTAAAAGCCAAAGATCATTAAGAGCCGCATCAATACAATATAATAATAATTTTTATTATTCATCAAATAAAATACTTAATTAATGTTTTAATTAATATAAAATTTCATATTTTTAAATATCGAATAAGTAACAGTTTATGAAATATATAATTAGTTTCATTAATTAGTACTCAATCCTTATGAGCGTTATCGATTGCAACTGAATAATTATGAAAATTCCTTTAGCGAAATTAAACCAATACTCATAAATAATTATAGAATAATACATAATTGGTTTAAGATTATGTGAATTTGAGCATTAAATTTAAGTAATTCTAACCTCTTTTCTAAGCTTTAATAAGTAAATTTTGTGAGAAGCGCTCTTGACTTCTTGTAAAATTCATGGTAAACCTTTTGTAATTTTGTTAGCCTTTGACATTGCCAGATCTCAAGTTTGAATTTATTAATGTCTTTATCTGTCAAGACTTTTGCGTGTTGATATTTTTTAGTCGATTTACAAACAAACTTTCGTGTTTAGAATTGTAAAACATGTTCTAATATATTGAATTACTAAATTTTTGCGTAAGGAGTTTACGTAAATGTCCCTTTTCTTCACGCTATGACTAGTTGTTTTATTTCGATTTTACAAGAAAATTTTGACAAGTTAGTAACCTATGCTTCTTTTTTCTTTCCTCAAAAAGTGTAAAATGTACCATCATTTATTTTCTTATAATTTTCTTTTTCTTCTGATTTCTCTTCTTTCCGTCTCTTAAGATTTGAGTGCAACTCTATAGCTTTAACTTTATTATGGTAATATAGAAAAATTCTAGTTATTGGAAAATTTTACAATTCAATTTCACTATTTCTAATTCAAAAAAAATTGCGATTTATCAATAGCTTGTTATCAAATTATAAATTTTATTCAGAAATTTTTGGTAATAAATTCTCGTCAGTGATTTATTTAGCAGAAATTTTGTTTTTTTATTTTGTAAAAAAAAATTCAAAAGAGAATGTTTTAAAATATTTCTTATATCAAGAGAAGAATTTTTTAATCAAATAGCAAAATCTTAACAAACCTAAGGGAACATTTTGATATTTTTTTCCTCGCTTCTGAAATTAATGTTTACAATGAATGAATTTAAAAAAATATTATGTATACTGTAGTAGAGTCTTATTAATGTCTTTCATTTACATTAATTTTTATTCAAATAACCATGAAGAAGATGAAAACTATGCTATATTGAAATTGATTCTTGTAGTTCCGAATTTAAAAGCATCATCTGATATGTTTGATTGTATGATAAATTTTAGGAATCTCTTCATAATTGTAATTCTCTTCATAACACTATGGAGAGAATTACAATTTAATCACTCAAAATCCAATTCCCAGTTAGCCCACCGATGGTCGAGTGGATAAAACTACTGTTAGTCGCTGATTCGCGCTTGACCAACGGGCTGGTGGCGTGGTTTTCCACATTTTCTTCACGTATTTAACACTTAAATATGGACCAATTTCCCATACATTCACGTATCTAACACCTAAATAGGACCAGTTTTCCATACCCTCACGAATTTAATAACTAACTTCCTATAGAAAGTGCTTCCAGGAGGCATCTTTCCTATGTATTGCGTTTCGTTATACCATTAATCCAAACTCCCAGTTTCATATTATTTTTTAAACAAATTCAAATTATGCTACTAATCCGTTATCAAAAGTTCTTTCCTGACAAATAAATAAGCTTTTTTCAAAATATTTTCATTTTTATTTTATTATTAAAACTTCATTAAAATTATGTATTTAATTCTCATACAATTTTAAAAATAATTTTAATATTGTTTGTTAATTTAATTACTTAATCCTACAAGATTTTAATTCAATATATAATAAAATTCGAGTTTCTAGATAAAATTTATTTGCTTGGAAAACTAACTTTTTTTTTTTGTCTTGAAATTCTTCGAATTAAATTCTATAGTGAATTTAATATCAATCTTTATGGATTAAACGATTAATTAAACAATGTTTTCATTATATAATCCAACTTTTATGGATTGTGTCATGGCGAATTGAATCCTCATAAACGAATTTCTCTAGTTTTTTGTGAATTCAATATTTAAATTTATTGATTTTTCTTACTCCTGATGCTAATTTTCACATTTTGCTACTTAAAAATCAACAGAAGAGAATAAAATATAAAAATGTATGCTAAATTTTTTAAATATAATAAGTTTTACGTTTTAAATTTTTCTGTAAATTTTCAAGAATATTTTTTAAAAATTATCTGAGTTACATTAACGTTGTCTGGTTTCCATTTTAAGAATTAAGTATTTACGAGTACTCTTAAGCCGTAATAAACACTAAAAATTGTTAATAAAATTGTATAAATTGCCGAGAACTGTCTATCAATTCTCATTATATCTGTTGACAGGCACATCAGAAGAGTTCAATTCAGTGTGAAAGTAATTATGATATGGAACGAAATCTTGACATGAGAGACTGTATGGTTATATAAATAAGAATAAATAGAATTCAACAGTTTTAAACTTATCGCCATATTAAGATATAAACGAAAGAGAAACAATGTTAGATAATTTCGAAAGCACCAGCAGATTGTCTTTCATATCTTATTATAAGAAATACTGGAAATTTATTCTCTTGTAAATGTATTCTGTTATATTTGGCAGGCAGTTGGCGATTTGTGCTCGGAAAGAATGATTTTCCGCATAACGAGTCTGACTTTGCCTTCAGCCATAAAGTAAGAGGTAATAGCAGCTTAGATCGGTGATAAATATGCTAGATTAGCGATGATATCGAACTATCCTTTACCGGAGTAACGATAGAACAGTAGAAATTGCCTTTAACTTTTTATTTTTTATTTTTGTAAAAGTAGATTTTGAATATTTTTTCCTTTTTACAACTCTTCCAAAACCTGATGAATATTCTTATGGTCTACCTGCAGAGAGCTTAATGGGTGACAACAAATGGAGTTAATTTGATGTCATCGACGACGTTAATAGAGGTTAACGATTTTAGGGAGGTGTTTAGAATAACTATCAATAAAATCTACAGTTTAAACTTTTCTGTACGAGTTCTCTCATAAATGCTGTAAAATTTTAATTACAAATTTTACTAATTGACAAAATAATTACACGTTTCTAATGTATCCTAATGTTTTCTAATCGTTAATTGCTTCCAATACGAATATCATTAAGAGCGTTAGATGAAATGTAGACCTTATTAAAAATTTTATTATTTTTTAAAATGATCTTTCAACTTTATCTCTGCATTTAATAGATGTAAAATTCATAAAATTTCTACAGTAAATTATGATAATCGTATAAAGATATAGCAATTTAATGACAGATCATAATAATGTAACCATTATAATTAATAAAAATTAATACTTTTTCAGTAATATATTATATAAATTTTAAGCATAAAAATTCTTATAAAAATGAGCAATTATCTTTATAATTTTATATAATTTTTTTCCATGGATAAATTCATTGAGAATAATTAAGAACGTAGTAAAATAATTTTCTCGAATATATATACAATAAGCTTTGATTTGAAAGTAATGTTATATAATTCAAATAATGTAAACATTATATTTGTGCCCAACAATTTTAACGACAAAACATGCAAGAAGAAGAAGGAAAAAAAGATATTTAAGTTAATGAGAATACATTTTAGCAGCAGCCATTTAATGGAAATCAAATAAGTGGATCAATAATTCCAGGAATGAAATTTTTCTTCATCGTTTTGGAATGAAAGTGTTGTTTATTTCTTGTCATCACTCAAGTATTTTTAAACCGCAAATGTTTTTTTTCCTTCTCTTAAAAAAGTTTTTTCCATTAATGTTTTATCGGTTTTTCTATTAAATTTGCTTGTTGCGTTAAAGAGGATATCAATCTGTATAAAAAGCATGCAAGAATATCGCAGGTTATAAGAACTTTTTCTATTATAGGTTTAAAGATTTAAATAGTTATTTAATAGTAATTTAAAAGAATGGAGGTAAAAAGTGTGAATTTTATATAATATTATCTTGCTTTTCTTTTATTTTCTAATGAGTTTGCTTCTTATAATATAAAAACTACTCTACAATCTAGTTTGGTTCCTTTTTTTAAAATTCCTACTTGTTTTATTTTATTAACTTTTTACAAAAGTTATCGAAATTTATTGCTTTTATTACTTTAATTTTATTGTCGAATTTTATATAAGTAAAGGAAATTGTTTCATATTATAATTCACAGAATAATTTATCTTATTAGGCCTATATTTTTAACATAAAAATAGGAAAACTTGTTTAAAAAATTTTAAAAGAATAAAAAATATAAATATGCCATAATAAATTAATATTTAAAAATTTAATAGAATAACTTATAAAAAAGCAAGCTTTTATAAATAAAAACTAGATGATTAAGATCTCAGACTAAATAATTAAGGCCTCAGACTAGATGATTAAGGTCTCATATTAGGCGATTAAAGCCTCAGACTAGAACCTAGAATCAAATCCGAGCGGTCAAAAAATCCAGGAATTTAGGGAATGGTCTGTTCCAGATGTCTGTCCCCGTCCCTCACCAATCGGTTGCACCCACGATGGATCTGAAAAAAGCCCTCTTAGTTCTTCTTACTTCTATATCCTTACTGTTTTACATTTCTTTGTATATATTGTCTACTTGGACTTTATTAATAGGACTTATTATACTGGTGTATTTTCTGATTAGAAAAGAGAGGAGATCTTAGTAAAATGTCAAGACAAAATATCAGGTGAAAATAAAGATATTTTCTTTTGACTTTTGACTTAGATTCCTTTGCTGATCAGAAAATACACCAGTATAATAAGACCCATTAATAAACGAGGTCCAAGTAAACAAAAATGTACACAGAAAGGGCCCTCTTAGTGTACACGAGACGAAAGGAGTAATATATATATAATATACAATTTTAAAACAATTAATAATATTTCAAATAAATAAATTTATTAATTTTAATGCAATATAATAAAATATAAAAACATATAAAAAATATTTTAGCTATAAAATAAAAATAAATTTGAAAAAAATCTTTTCATTTCTTAAAATTTCATTTAAAAATCTTAAAAAATATATTACTGTAAATAAAAACTTATAAATATAAAATTATAAGCGAAGAATGTAATAGAAATATTTTATAAGTTTTTGTTCATTTAATGAAATTTTGATATATATATATATATATACATACACATAGTTTAAAAATTTTTTATAGCATTGTTTTGTACTTTATAAATAAATACTAAGCAACGAAAGTACAAAATCAAACAACAATTTCATTTTTCAAAAATGTATAATAAATCCTATCTAAAGTTTATACTGTATATATATATAAAATTGAACACATTTTTCATCATGAATTTGGGTGGGGTGTATGTTCAAGTAAGTTCTTTTATGTTGTATAAATCATCTTTGAAATATAAAATTTCTTTTTTATTTCTCGACATTTTCCTTTAATTTTTAAATATAAAATTGTATTTATTAAGAAAATATAAGAATATTTTTTTAAAAGTTTTCTCTTTGACAATCATTACCATAATTTAAAATGTGCAATTAAGAAATTAACAAACTGTTGGATGTAATTTCAAATCATTAAAATTTTTTAAAGTGGAAGAGTGTAAAAGCCATTAAAATCTTTAATTGGTTTCAAATTTCTAAAAAAATTACTTTAATTGGTATTTATATATATGAATTATAAAATTTTCATGAATATATTTTCAAGTTAAAATGACATATCAATTAAAATAAAAATTATTTTACTTTTTTTAAACCACTTTTAAATTAAAGGCTCATTAACTTCATTAATGAACTTTCAGCATAATTTTTTTTATGTATTAATGAGATTAGAATTTTTGTATATGAGATTTTTAGATCCAACTCCTTAAATTTAAATGTAAAAGAAAAAAAAATTACGCTAAAACATAACGCTTGATTGATTTATATTTTCATCAATTTAACTCTGAATCAACTGATCGATCAATGACCACTTTTACTAAGAGAGATAGCTAACAACGAGGTTAATTACTATAATCTACTAACAACATGAATATAAAATTCGCTTGATCATATTTTATTGATATTAATTTTATTTAAGTTTTAAAATTTAAATTACTTTTATTAAATTTGCAATTATAATTCTTATATATTGATATAATGTAGTTAATATGAAAATTATCTTAATTTAAAAATACCTGTCAATCATTGTATTAAATTAGAAGAAAGATGAGTTTAAATTACTTTATTTATGAGAATTTATGCCATTATTTATGAGGAAATTACCTTTAAATTCTTTTCTTTCTCTTAAATTAAAACGTAAACTTTCATAAAAGAAATTATTCAAGAAAAAAACATTTTTTTGAATGAATTTTCTTTTCGTTTTAATGGAAATTTGTACACTTCTTGAGTTTCTGAATATTGTTATAAATAATTTATAATGATTTTTTTTGATAATTTTTAATTTTTATGCAAATATTAAATAAAACACCATTTTGTTCTTATATTAATTTTGCTGAATTATAATTAAGCATTTAAAAATCCACAACTGAAAGGTTTAAATATACTTCTATATTCATCAAAGGGAATTTAAAGTGAAAGAAAAAAAATAGTAATTTAAAAATAAAAAAATCTAATTTTAATGCTTTGTTTTTTATTAATTTCTAACTAAAAAACATGCATGTGAAATAATTTTCATTCAATAAGAACTATGTGATAAAGTTATGAAAATATTTAATTTTAATAATTTGATAGAGAATCAGTTTAATGCAATTTTTAGAATATTTCATTTAAAATAAATGAATTTGCCTCCAAGTAAATTGGAAAATTCTTAAATTTACGAAAAAGAAATGATTAACCCAATGAATCCCACTGTGAACACAAATATTGAGATGGTTATGAGAACTAAAAGAATACATAAAACAAGCCTCAGGTTATTAATCTATAGTTCCACCATATTTTTTTCTGTTTTTTGATTAATTTTGCAAAGTTATTTTCCCTCCTCCGTACTTGTTCGTTAAATACTTTCTTATATAAATATTGTTGTACTCCGTGATTTTGTTTAGAGAAACAGTCGATTAGATTTTTTAAAATAAAATATTCATGTTAATAATAAAACTAAGCAAAAGAAATTAAAGCATTGTTCATAAATATATTATGCAACCTGTAAATAAATCAGATCAATATGCTCTTAGTCACACAATTAATAATGTTCCTCTGAAATTAATAATGTTTCTCGTCAATAAAGTTAAGGTTTAGTCTCATTTAACGTACTTTTAACTGAATAAAAACGATTATACACGTTATGTAAAGCGTGTTTATTTTATAGTAAATAATGTATTTTTTTAATAAACGGTAATAATTTAAAAATTATCACTTAAAAATCTACTAATTTCAATTAATTTCCACAACTTATACAGAGAATTCCCGATATAATAAACTCTCAAAGGACTGAGTTAATTTACTCCTGTCAAGAGTTCATTATACATGTAAAGAATAGCAAGGACTAATAAAATTGTTCGCTATATCGAAAGTTTACTATATCAGGTGATCAATATATCAAGATTTGATTGTGTACAAGTATTATGCATACATTTCTTTCGTATAAATAAAATAATATATTCGTTTTTATGAATACAATTTCGATTTTAATTATTTATAAAATATTATTTTCACGATAACAATCAATTGATGCAGTAAGAATATTTCAAAGATATGTAATTTCGTTATAATGCCAGTTCACTGTTGTAAAATGTTTAGAAAATAAATAAAAAGCGTTATAACGAGGTTTAAAAATTTTATAACAGTTCTTCACAGAGAAATTTTATAATTTCGAAACCTCGTTATAACCTACTTTTCATATATAATAAAATTTTTAAATTTATAAAAATTTGCGATAAAAATGCAATTTTTCTCAATTTAAAATACAAAATACTTTCTTTTTTAAAATATATTTTTGAACAATATATATATATATATATTTCTTCCACACAATTTAGAATGAAAAATGATTTCATAAATTAAATAACGTAGATAAGTTATACTTTTAAAGATAAAATCGAAGATAAAAATTTATAAAAAAAGAGAGAAGAAATTATTTTTGAATATAATTTATTGAAGAGATTTATTATATTTAACAGATAAAATTGTAAAGGTTAGATTGTGGTTGTGTTATAAAATCTTTCTACATTATCCCACTAATTAATGATATTGGTTAATATCTTAAAGAGGGCATAAACCATGTGTAAAAGTAAATTTTCAACAGATTTATCCACAATGTCCTTAAAATCAAAGTCAAACCAACAAATTTGTATCTAGCAAATTACTTTAATTACTTCCATAATTTGAATACATTTTATGTTATTATCTATAATTATCCACAAGTATTAAATTTCATTGATAATATGACAGATAAATTTTAAATGACGCAGAGAAGATTTTTATAAACACACTCTACAGGCATTTTCCTCATTAATTTTTTATGCCTTATATTATTATCGATTAATTTTAAGATTAAAAAAAGAACTTATTTTATATTTATCTCCATTGGTGTAATACAAAATCTCATCAAAATAAGCTTTAAAAAATGAAAGAAAAAAAAAATGTCGGCTCACTTTATTCAGAATTTTGTAAATGTTTGAAGAGAAAAATTACATAAAGAAACTTTTTACGTTAGGTTATTTTTAAATTAGAAAGTTATTCGAAGTTTAAAAATATTCTTGGAGAAGTTTAAAATTATCTTTATAACAGGAGAATTGAATAAAAGTTTACATAAATACCTAATGCTAATTTGCATAACATCCAAGACAGATGATTACCTTATTTACATTCTACATCTAACCAATTGCAAACTTTCTTATAATTATATGAATGAATTATTACAATAAAAAAATTTAATTTATTTTAAAATGTCTAAATCTCGTGCCTATTTCTATATTTAATAAAAAATAAATAAATAAAAATTTTGAAAGATTTAGACACTAATTCATAATTTCATACACAAAAATGTCCACATTTATTATAAATTGTTACATTTTCCCACTAGAAAAAAATAATAATTCGAGAAAGAAACATATATTTCAATAAAACTAGACTTGTTCCTTAATTATTTATACAATAAATAATTTTTCTTGTGAACTATAAAATAAATCTCTCCTCATAAAAATAATGATGTGTAAATATACTTAGTTTCTAGGATATTTATACCTTTAGTAATAAATATAAATATCTAGAATAAGAGTATAACCTGATGTCGTAAATTCTACCGATTATATAGTCTATCAAATTATAGTATAACTCAGTAACATTTCTTATCTTTTATTTTGCTTTACGTAGATCGACTCGATCACCTAATGAATCAAATTTACAAGACTGTATCGTAAAATAAATCTATATAAATATAACATTATTTTTTTATTATTAAAAATTTTTTAAAAATACAAAATTATCATCCAGTATACACTAATTTTTTTTTAAGTTATATCAGAAGAATATCGAAATTTCTTTCATTTAATAGACTATTTTGCTGCAAAATTATCAGTTTTTTTATAAGATAACTTTAATTAAAGCTTATCATTTATGATTTCCGAAAAAAAACTATCTTTGTAGATCGTTCCATGAATCAATTTGATGGTTACACTACATTGAACAATGGTTAAACAATGATGTGGAAAACTATTGATTAATATCTTTTTTCTGGGAGTATTAATAAAAATATTATCGAAAAATTCGGTTTAAAATATTTTTATAAGCATTTTTTTATTTTATATTATAACAATAACGGTAGCGGCCATCTTTAAACAGCGGGCATTTTTCACGAACGTTTCTTCATGAAATGCACACAAGAAAACCTGTAAACAATGACATTTTTTAATGTTCAAGTCAATGGCCATTGTTTAGAGGTTTGACTGTATAAACCTAATTTCGATATAAATAAGGAGTTATTGGGCTGCAACTTGAAAAAAATTGTAGTCCTATAAATTTCCACTGTCGTCCGTCCGTCCGTTTGTCTATCCTTTCTTAATCTCGAGAACAAAGTTAGATAGATGAAAGTCAACACCAGATATGAAAGTCACATAATTTCAATTCAAAAATTTCTCTCTGAATGGAGTTACATAGATGATCGGCATGACTTTATTGCTAACAGGACAAGTATGATGTACAGGGGCAAGCCACTATTAATTTGAGGTGGAAAGCATATATTTTAAATTAAATAAATTAAAAAATATGATTAAAAACTGCAGCCCGGCATTGTGACGATGTCACAATAAATTGCTCGTATTACTTTATATTAAAATTAATTCTATATAAATTTGTGTATGTTTACCTTTAATTTTTTACGCTGTTTTAAAGTGAATAATTATTTTTGCAAAGTTTTAAATTTAAATAATTTCAATATATTTCACAAGAAAAAGGTGTTAAATCATTATTATAATAGAGTTTTCTTAATTTTTATTTTTACATATTATGTAATTAATATTAATATATTTAAAACATAGTAGTTAATAATATATTTCCTACGTGTAAAGAGAACCTTGTAATTCTATATTATGATATATTCCCGCTGTAATTATTATTATTATATATTAAAATTCACAAACTGTTGCATATAAATGTATACAAGTTGTAATATTAAATTATAAAGGAATGAAATCTGATTGAGCTTAAGTTGGAAATATTCGGAAGATATGACAACAAAATCCAGATATGTTACACAAGTTTGATATAATTAGATTAAAGATTATGATACAAGATTAAGTGCATAAGATCGATGTTGTTAGCGATTGGACAGATTATTAATTACCATGTAGCAAACTACTTATCACAATTTTCTATTAATTGACTTATAAGTTCAGATTTGTTTCTAATTTCGTCAGTTGAAATGTAAAAGTTACATTAATTAAGCGGCTCGTAAACATTTTCTAAAGGTCGAGTTATGTTAAGATTACAAATTTGGGTTTTAACATAGAATTTATCAGCCTGTAGCTCGCGATCTCTTGATCTTGACCCGCTTAAAATCAAATTTTAATACGCTAAAACACGATTAATAAATTGAAAAACATTAATTAAATATTAAACTATATACTACTGCAAATTCAGACTTTAATGCAGAATATTTTAACCAGTATTTCGTGATTTTCTATGCAAAGACAGATTTTTAAATGCACTAAAATATTACTTATAACCGAAAAAAAACAGAGAGAAATTAATTAAATATAAATATGAAGTTCTATAAATATAAATAATTCTCTCAGACATCTCCATTCTTACTCAAGACAGAGAGGCTCGGAGAAACTTGAGTAGTGTATATAGCCAGGTTTTATGTTTGTTTCCTTTTTCACAAATGCACTGAATGAAATAAATAAAATATTAAACCATTTTTTACACGGTTTTCTTAATATAAAAAACATTATTTTGAACTATTTTCCTTTCATGTCCGTATTTGGTCTATACCTGACTGAATAAATACTTTGATTATTATGTCGTGAATTGCAGCTGATATAATAAAATGTTATCATTCTTAATTAAATTAACTCTTTGATATATTTATATTAATATATTATTATTATGATAATGAATTTTATAATGACTATTTGTTGATCATTTTTAAAATATTTTAAAATATTAAGCATTTAAATAATTTTTAATTAAGCATTTTTAAATGTTTAATTGATTTAATTTTATTTTCATTTTATTATACAGATCAATTTAATTTATTTAAATAATGAAAGTATTTTTAAAAGTTTAAATGACTTTTCAAAGAATATTTTTAATTAAATAAATTATATAAATTTATAGGAATTTTATTTATTAAAAGAATTAAATTTAATATATATATATATATATATATATAATATATGTTTACATTTAATTTTAATATTGAATTATAAAATTCTTGATTTTTTAGAAAATAATTAAAATAATTTTCTATTTTTAATTAATTTTTTTAGTTAAATCATTAATAATAGACCTAATAGTGATACATTAACAATGGATTTTCAATGAATATGCATCCAAGATAGAAAGAAAATCCTTATAAAAAGAATTTAAAATTAAATGGGAAGATATTTAAATAAAACATTTCATCTCATATAATACAGTAAAGCAGCAAATCCGATTTTTAATTTTCCCTTTTTTTTATATTTATTTTTTCTTTTTTTTTTTGTTCTCTGGAAAATTGCAAGAATGCATTCTTCTCATTACAAATCCTTACTAAATGTCGTTACTATGGTAATGATGGCTTTGCAGTGAATGACCACATACAAGCAAAATGAAATTGGTTTAATGTTTTACCAACGACAACGTTTCCAGGTCAGATTCACCAAGAGAAAGTAGAAAAATAAAACGTGGCATCTTAATATCTAACTAAAACGTAAATCATTCAACCTTAAGTAAATGAATAATTATATTCATCTTCCATCATTATTATCTAATTTATATATTTTCAAGTTAATTCATAAAAATAAGTCAAGTTTTTATATTATGTTTGTCACTTTATATTGCATTCGTTATTAATAAAATTTGTTAATTGACAAACTGTGGTTTCTATATCCTATTAAGAGAATTAAATCTTAAAGTCGGGTTATAAAAATGGGGGGAAATCAATTTTTTGGCATTCAATTGGGATTAATTCCTACAAATTTATGTAAATTCTATACATTAAATTTTATCAGTAAAATTTTCGATTTATAAGCGTAAACTTTTGATAGAATGGGGTAACTTTTTCCTCATACAAACAGTGATTTTATCAATTTAATTCATTTAATTTTCGATAAAATTATGATTTTACTACAAATTAAATATAATGTAATACTAGGCAATGCGATAATATCGTGTATATTATAATACACGAAAACTGTATCTCTATGTTTTCTGATTACGGACAGACAAACGAACAGACAAAAATAATAATAAAATATTTAAACAAAAGACAGAATAATGTTAAAAAATAGAAAGTTACTTTGTTAAAAAAATAATTAATTTTCACAAACAACAGTGAGGCAGATATTTGTTAAACTAAAAAATTAAGCAAGAGCTTTATAAAATAAATGTATTTAGTAATTAGACAATAAGAATTAAAAATAAAAAAGAATATATAAAATATTTTAATTTTGTATTTCACATATTTTTTGCTTACAAAGAAAAGTTATCATACAGATCTACACATCATCTTGCCACTCATTTATCTAACTAAACTTTTCGTTAATTCTTTATTTGTGACTATATTTTTATGATTATTGTTATTTAAATATTATATATAGATGAGATAATTCATAATTTAACTTAATTACACATAAACAATTTACAATTCGTTTTATTTATATAAATGCACGTAGATATGTGTATATGTTACCTTATTAAATAATAAAATTCTGTTGTATAATAATTAATTTTATTTTTCTTTGATAATAATAAGAACAAAAATAATTTATATTTAGATATCTATTCATTAAATTTACTTTTCTAAATTATATTCTTAATTATAGCTAAAAGATATGAGCTTAGGAAAAATGATAATCAATCACGATAACATGGAATTACAACTATTTAGCCTTTAGTCATAATTACTGGATGTTAGAATCCTGGAGGCAAATCACAGACACAACTGATAATTGTCACTCTTTGATTTACTCTTTAATACATTCAATTTTAAAGATAATCATCTTGATATCTTTTAATGTTCGCAAATGGAAATTCTTGTTTGCATTATTATTATTATTTATATAAACTATTGTTTAACTTAAGAATATTCAGGCATAAATATAATTATTTTCTATAATTCTTAATAATTTTATATTTACATAAATGATCGTTAAATTAACGAGAGAAGTTTTCATGTACTGTACAGTACATATATTTTTTTTACTCTTGGTAAATAAATGATTGAAGCAATTTAGATTCTTATCTATGCGCTGCTGCTATGATAAATGTATTTATTGTTATCTGGAATTGCTTTAATATATCAGATGAAAATTCGTAAATAGCATTTCTCATTAAAATACATAATTAAATTTATTCTATAAAAATATATTAATTTATATTTCTTTATACAATTAAAATTTATGTAATATAATAATAAATGACTAAAACTTTTAAATTAAATAAACAAAAAAGATTAATTCATTCTTAAGAGATTTCTTGAACCGTTTTAAGTATCATATTAAAGTTTTTAAGTGCTTAATTCTAATTAAAAACTCATTATTTTTCGTTAAAACTTTGGATGTAAGTGCTTTATAAACTTTTAGAAAGTAATTCAAATTTAAATTTTCTTATATAAAAATATAAGGATATATAAATTGTGTGTAATATTTAATTTTAATTTAATTTATACTAAAAGAAATTTATTTATTTTATTTTTTCTTTTAAGTTAGAAAATTGAGATAATAAAATTTCATTTTACGTATAAAGAAAATGAAGAAAAAATAAATAAATTATACACTACTGTATAGATTAAAATAAGTTAGTGGAAATTGTTAAAAAATTGTCTTTCAGTTTAAAAGTGGAATAAATGAATTGTAGAATTTCCCCCAAGCTTTTGCAGATCTTAATAAAAGGGTCGGGATGGGAGAGGAAAATGAGTTTTCAGGAGAGTGTTGGAACTATTCTGTCTCAGAAATAGGACTGACTGCTATCTGGCAAACTTTATGGAATTTCCATCAGACTTTAAGTTGAATTGTCTGACACTCCCCCTTCAATTTACACCATGTTCTGGATGACTAGTGAGGTCAGTGGACTAAATGACAAATAAAATGGAAATAAAAAAATTCTGGCTTGTCGATGTGGATTCATTTTGCCGTAAATTCTATAGTAATGGGTTGTGTGTTCATTGAACAGGAATAAATGTGTTGGGCGTCAGGTTTTAATAATTGTGCTAGGTACTTTTTTACTAAATGGAAAAAATGGAAATTGTATAAATATCATTCATTTCCACGTTTTTTATTATACATTTAAAATATTTTAGTAAAAGCAAATTAAAATTAAGATTCCTTTTTTTAGTAGTAATGTTCATCAAAACGTTATTCACTTGACTTAATTGAGTGGGTTAGAGCATTTAATGCCTACTTTTATTTCAAATTTGAACAGCATAGACAAACATGGAGAAGTGTATTTTATTGTCTATTTTTGTCAATCTTGGTCTTTTCATATCTGTTTGTCGACATCTGATTTACTGATTTTTCTTCTCTCTATCTTGTATATTCTTTCCAGTTTTCTATTTGTTCTTTTCTGTGATGTCTTTTCTGCCTCTCATCTCCTTCATGGTCTCATCTTTGGTCTCCTCCATTCCTTTTGTGCAATATGTTTGTCTTTTTTCTCTTTTATTATTCTTTTCCATTCTTTTTCTTCTGTCTCCTATAATTTATCCCATTCTGACGTCTTAAAATCCGAAGAAAATTCAATAAAACATGAACGTTTTAAAGGCTAGTTTGTAAAATATTCTTATTAAATTAATATTAAAATTATGCTAAAAAGATAGATATCATTTTCTACATAAAAACTTTAATTAAAAATTCCGAATATACATTTTTAATTAGAAATATTTTATTTGATTTATTTCTATTTTTGTATGTTAGTTAATTTAAAAATTATTTATAAAATTTATTTAGTTTATTTTCTTCATCTTTAAGTTAACAAAAAAAATGCAATAATTAAAATTTATTATGTTTACTTTTTAAACAAAATTTTAAAATTTATATATGAAAACAGATTCTATTAAGTAGGGAGGAATAAGAGAAAATTTCTTTTAAATTACGTATTAAATATTTATTAAAATTTTTAATAAATTATAAATTATTTTTAAGTAAATTCTACTTTAGGGCATTTCTTTAATAATTATTAAATAAATAAAAAAATAATAATTATCTGTGCTTGAGGCATGGATTTTGTATTAAAGGACTTTTTAATTATTAGAATTTTAAAAATTTTTATACCTTTTTTGCTTATTTATAATACGGTAATTCTAATTATAATTTGTGTGTAAATAAAGCATAAGTTATGAGAAAATATTTACAAGTGTTTATTGTATAATAAAAACATATTCAGTAGAAATTTTGAAGCTCTGAGGGACTTTTGAATGTATTTTCCAGTGCTCATACCCCTTTATTTACGATCAAATATATTGAAATTGCGTGAAACTTTAATGACAATATTATCAAATTAACTCTAGTTCACATAAATATATATATTTATATAATATATATTAGCGAAGAGAGAGAAAGATAGCTTCTAAATTCGCTACATTTTCATGAATATGATAATTTCATCCAATTCAGAGCTTTAGTTAGGTCTGAATTCCCATATATAACATATAACTCTCTCCATATAAGTGATAATAATTGAATCTATTTAGTTTCAAAATGTGATTTCATGTTTTTAATATTTAAACATTCAATAACTACACACACATATTTATATATATTTAGAGAGACGAACAATAAAATTTAGATTTTTTTCCCTATTTTAGTCTATTGAAATAAATGGAGACTATTGATAGATTATGTGCCATTGGTTTCTGGTAAGACGACGTGGTAGTTTTAACCATGCAGTTCATGTAAATGGGACTATCTCGGGTTATTCGTTGAGAATTGATCGCCATTTTTTTTCTAAGTTAGAAAAAGAAACCCCCTTTCATATATTACAGAAACAAACAGATTGAAGTTATTTACTATCATTGCACAAACGAAATCCATTTGAGTATAAAATTGACTTGAGACAAATTTTAGCGGTTTTACTTTTTTACAATTCTGTTTTTTCCCTCAAATAATTTTATTTCTGTTGGCAAAAAATACTATTTATAGCTTAATTTAGTTGTTTGAGATATAACAATTTTATACAGACAAATTTTCTACGTTTTATTTCTTCTCTTTGAGAGTTAAAAAAAGGAAGGAAGGACGAGTTCTAAAAAGTTTAAATAAATAAATTTAATAAATCATTTATACAAAAATATAGCTTTAATTATTTTTTTATATATATTTAATTTTAAATTAAAAAAATACATTATAACCGCATTTTATTGGTTAATTTATTCTAAGAATGACGACATCGTCTTTAAGGAATTTTCACGAATTTTTCGTATTTAATTCAATTAATATTTGAAATTGTAACAAGTTTAACAAGTGTTAAGCAATTTATAATTTGTTACAAACATGTTATGGTTTAAATTTTAAAAAAATTTAGCATTTAATTGTGATAATCATCATTAAGTTGTGATAATCATCACAACTTAAAATTAAAATATATATATATATATATATATATATATTTTATCGATTTTTATTTTCAAATTATTATATATATCTGGTTTAATTCTCGCATTTTAAAAATTAATTACTGTACGTTTATTGGTTAATAAATCACTACAAGATATGACATCTCATCTAATTGGTCAATTTTCTCATTATTGAAAAATCGATTTCATTGGTTGATAAAATTTTAAATTATATTGATGTCATCACTTCGGTTATTTCAAATATAATTTATAATTTAACGAGATAAATAAATTGATTTTTATCATAATCTCTTAGATTATTCGAAAATTTGCAATTTATTGAAATATTTTGTTTCGTGTAATAAAAAAAATTGTGTTTTAACTCACTTTAACACTTAAAGTGAAATTTATTACTTACAAAGTGATAACATTAGTCGAAATTTGCAATTTTTATGAAGAATTTTCGAAAAATGTGCTATTTTCCCCCTTGTACCATTCTTTAAAAATCGATTTTATAGGTTTAAGGTTATGTAGAATATTATCAACCGAATTCATTTTTCTCTTCTTTTTTTCCTTCCCCAAAATAAATTTTTAAAAATCAATCACGTAAGGTAAAAATCAAAGATAGTTATGACACTCATAGGACAAAATGATCGGAATGAAACTCATATAATATGCAAAGCATCACAGTGACAACAGCTGTAGGCGTCCACATTACAGGAAGGGTGTGCCTCTGCCTGTAATCTCAGTTGTTCCACCCACTGGCATACCACATCGTGTTGGCTTTAAATATAATTCTCTTTATTAATTACGTTCCAATGGAATGTCCATTCGAGTGTATGTCACCATTGGGCGGTGTCAGATTTTTCAAGAATATAAAGAAAATGGTGTAAGGATAGGTTAACAGTCTTTCTTTTTTCTATTATTTTTTCTTTTATAT
Source organism: Centruroides vittatus (assembly GCF_030686945.1). Lineage (NCBI taxonomy): Eukaryota > Metazoa > Arthropoda > Arachnida > Scorpiones > Buthidae > Centruroides > Centruroides vittatus. The sequence continues at coordinate 3,822,611 of NW_027122215.1, read as the reverse complement.
TTTTTTCTTTTATTTTGGGTGGAGTTTAGCTTCCGAGAGAGATTCTCCGAAAACAGAAGGAGCTGTTATAGATGCTGTTTGGTGTAAAGAAGAAATATTGATAATAAAAGTTTAATTTTATGAAAATTTAATTAATTTGTCTGTTTCTCTTTGTATTTTAACATTTATTTAACATATAAAATAATTTATATTAAAATTTTTCTATAAGTTTTCAGAATTTTGATTAAATTATTTACTGTTACTTATTGGAGAAATTATAAAAATATTTGTCATAATATAGATTAATGGAAGATATTTTCTAAGATAGAACTCATAACTGTTTCATTTTATGATTTATTTGTTAAACAGCATTTAAAATATTTTAAATAATTTTTTATAAATTTATTATATCAGACAATTATGAAAACCTATTATAAACAGGGCACTACGTATGATTATAACATAGGTGTTAACTTATAACAAAAATAAATAGAGGACATCTTTAATAAATTAACTTTTAATGGTAAAAATTTTTAATTATTTTAACACAATAAATAAAAATATCTATATAAAATATCTATCTATTCTAATCTGCAATTTTCAATCACACTTTTAATTTATTTATCTTAAAATATAGGCTGATTTTAGTAGTGTCTTGCCCCTATACATCATTCTTTTCCAGTTAAAAATAAAGTATGCGGTTATCTCTAATTCCATTCTCCATTTTTAAATTGAAATAATGTGGCTTCCAGTCCAAATCAGAAGTTAATATATAGCCAATCGGGGCCTCCCGACCCTAAGCTTTCTATATCTGGTTTTGACTTTCATTTATCTAATTTCGTTCTCGACATTAAGGCAGGACCTGATAACAGATAGACAGATCTTTAAACATTATACATTATCACAATATTATGCAGTAGACCTATATAAAGACATGCTTTAGGTTAGCTAAGTGTTTTCAATTTATTTAAACATTAAAAGACATCGTAGATTAATTTATTCTATATAAATGTAAATTGAAATTTTAAATAAATGTACATATTTTGTTTTAATTTTGTCTGAGTGTACGCTACAAATTAAACTGATTCCTTCAAATAATGACATCCATTAAATTGTAAGAAACTCAAACATTCACACGCTTAACAGGATTCGAACCGCTAAGATATAGTATACATTAATATATTCTACCAAAATGGAAGCAGAATGCATTAAATGCTGATGTAATTTACTTAAAATTATTGCTTTAAAATATTTATTAACACTAATGTATTTTAACACTGCAACAGTCTAACTGCCACCTCTAAAAGGCGGCCATTTTTGCAGGAAAGTTTCTTTTTGAAATGCACATAAAATAATCCCCAAACAATGGCAATTTTTTAACATTCCGGCCGCTGTTCGGAGGTTTGACTTTACTATATTAATGTATATTAGCATATACTGCAAATTAAGAACCACGGTAGCGACTTAGACACGGTAGTACTATAGACTACATAATACTTGCAGATTCTTTCTTGTTCATGTTTTTGTATCTAATTAAAATGATTTTTAAAATATTTATCAGAATTTCTACAGTGTAGTAACGTTGAGAAATAAGTTTTAACGTTCAATATTGAAGAATTTTAAAAATACCACTATTTTAAAATGGCAAAATCGGTTTGATACTGGATTCATTTCCCCTTTGTTCCTCTTCTTCTATATTGACGTCTCTGGGACGCAAAAGGCTTGAGGGATTTTGTTCAAATTTTGCAGCTATCTTTCTTATGATTTCTGTGAAATTCCCGAGAAATTTATCCGAAATCTGTTCAATTTTAGGCCATTATATTAAATATTATAAATGTAGCGCAATAACTTTAATGTTCGCGAAATACGTACAATTTTAAAGTTTTAATAAAAGAATATTATAAATAGTTATAAAATTCAAAAAAGTTTATTTTATAATCTTCAACTACCAATTTAAAAAGTTTTTCCTAAATGAATTTCGTGATTTTATAAATTTATGAATGGTTTGTTTGATTAAATCGGATTTCTTACAAGAGACTTCACAATAGGATAATATAATCGACCTTAATTTTTGCTTATTCCTGATAGACCTAACCCGCAATATGTTCAGTCAGCAGAATTCTGGATAGAAAGAAGTTTCCTCTAGACTTGTGTGCAAAAAAGTTCTGAAGATCCGGATCGAATTCGAACCTAGATGCATCACATCAATAACAGAATCTGTTATTGTTCGATTTATTTCCACTGTATTGCGACTTATATCGACTGTATTTATTCTATGTTTTAATATTCACATAATCTATTTTTGATAATATTTATATAAGGCTCACTTAGTTATAATTAGCCACCATTAGATAAAACCCGGCAGCAATTTTAAGAGCGATTTTTCAAAACAAGAATATTAATTCAGCGTATTTTTAAATAAATATATTTTTACGAATATAAGTTATTCATATTGTTAATAATAATCCATACAATATTCTTACAGTGATTACTTGAAGATAAAACCAATGAGTGTATCCATAAATACATTTCTATAATAAATAATAGTATAAGAAATGTCTTAGATTGAGTGATAAATTGATTCTGCTTGATGAAAGAGAGAAAAATTTCGTTAAAAGTCCTTTGTTTTCTGAGTCAATTTCCTTGGTTGAATAAAAAAAATAAACAGTACAGAACTCGATATAACGTTCTCCTAAATGACCTTCCCTCATAAAACCCCAACGAATATTAGTATTTTCGAAGGAAGATTCTATCAATAGATATTTTTTCATAAAGGGCAATGGAGAATCTTCCGTATCTGTGAATTAATGTGTCGATTTTGCATTGCAAACGACATTGTTATCATAAAACAATGTCGTGACTTGTTTCATTGTTATCACGCGACTTGAAACACGTGACTTTAAACTCGAACACGTGTGTGCAGACTTCGCCATTACATATAATTCTTATTGTTCGGAATACTCCAGTTTAACCCCACACTCAGTTTAGTGCCAATTTCAAAAATAAACAGTGGCGCTAAATCGGGATGTAATCGTACATTATAAAAAATTATCGATATCCGAAAAATCTGAAATTTAATTTAAAAAAATTAAAACACAGATCAAACTATCCTAAATTTGATTCTAATATTGCAGCAATAAATAATTTTATCGATAATTTGACTGGCGTATTCGATAAACCGAAATTATGTCGATAAATAGAGAATTTCGAGTACGCCTTATATTGAATGCGTTTATTGCTCCAAGTAATTAATAAAATTATTTATTACCACACAATTGATCGATCAAGTTTAGATAATAGTTTGATCTATATTTTGCGATTTTTTCCTGTGTTTTTATTTATTCCACCCCTAAATTAATATTTTATTAATAGATAAATTTCTTTATAATTCATAAAATATCATTAATAATAATTATAAATTTAGTTTAAAAAAAGAAGATAATTTGGAAAACTTCCAGTAAACACTATTTTGCTAAATAGAAATTATTTAGAGCGTAATATTTAATAGCTAAAGCGAAACAATACAATTTTCGTGACATTTAACCGCATTCAGTTTTGTATCAAACTTTATAAAGTATTTTTTAGAATATATTTTTTTAAAGTATGCATAGATTTTCCCCCTTCTTTTCCCACACTCGGATAACACTGTCAAACTTTTCTTGGAAATCATTGATATGTGCATCTACAATATGCAATAGTTATCGATTTAAGGGCAGGTAATTTCGACGGATATACCAAGATGGCTGAATTTCATATATATTAGTTGACCCGTCCTTGTTGACAGGAGTGATTATGACTGCAGAATCTGTACTGACCGTTCTGTGGGTATAGAAAATGACCGAGTATTTTTGTCTCATGCTGCTATTGTTGTATAGACGCAACCAACCGATGATATTGGAATTTTTGATATTAAACGTCCGGTTTTTTGGTTTGTGTGTCTGTGTGTGTATATATATACACGGCAGGTACTGTAGATACTGTATTGTTATTGCAAAACTTTTTGTCTCTTCTTTGAACGTTGAGTATTTTATTATGTCGCGCTTGTCAGAATTTTAATATATACTTTTTTATATAGACTTTTTATGAGTTTAGAGCTCTATATTTTTATTGTAATGTGATTTTAAGTTACTGAAAATATCATTTTGAATTATATAAATTCAAAATATTTTAAGTAACTCTTTTTTTTTATATTTAAAATAGCATAATATTGTCTTATATTTTATTTATAACTTTTAGCCTAGTTTAATAAGCTAAAATGCTTATTAAACAAGCCTTATATTTTATATGCTAAATTAATATACAGTTGAGTGTATGTTAGAAAATACATATTATACACAGTGCCGGGTCACCCAATAGCCACGTGAGACACGTGACTAGGAATTTCGGTTTTCGAGGCCCCCAGAAATGGAAAGAATGCAGTAATTTTATTTTTTGCAATTGAAGATTTTAATTTATAAACAATTCTAAAGCTACAATTATACTGTGTTAGTTTATGATGTAAAATTATGTAGAAGAAACCCAAATCTTCTGTGCCTAGGAGACCCGGAAGGTCTTCATCCGTCAATGATTTTACATGTTTACACGCACACATTAAATATATTATACACATTCAATGTTATTATATATATTATTTAATTATATATATAGGTATGAATAGACACTCTATAATGATTCTGTATATGTGTTATAAATTACATACGTTAATTATTGATTCTATTATTAATTATTTTGGACCTATGTATGCAGCCTATATTTGTATAGGGCGAAGATAATTAATATATGTAACCTTATAGTCTATTTATAAATTATATTTCTCTATCAGAATAAATAGAAACGTAATAAAATTATAAATATTTTAAATCAATTTATCATCTAATATTAAAATTTTTATTAAACGATTATTTATTATATTATTACAATGTAGTTACCATCGAACGTTCATTCCAATATATCTTTAGTTAAAAAAACTATTTATAAAAATAATTATAAAAAACATCCTTCGGGATTTACTAAATATTCATTTTAAACGGAGAAATCCGAACTTGCAAAATCCAATTTTAAATTTAACTTAATATCAATTTTCTGCAAAGAAAATCGATAGGAACTATATATAAATATATGATCTTAGTAAGATAAATGGAAGAAGTAAAGTCAATATCGAATATTTCGATCAAGTAATTATTGACCACTTGGGAACATTCAACTTGTATAGCTATACTTATTAATATTGATGGGAATTAATATGCATTAACAGAAGATAATCTAAACCTAAAATACATCATAAAATATTTAACCATCTCCGAAACGTAGCGGCACATTTAAGTAATATTAATTCTATCTTCTGGAAAAGTTAATTGGGAAAGGCGCTTTATCAATTCAAAAAAATTTCTGTGTAAGGCTACTGGGATGGAAAAAAAATCAATATGCTATTTATAATTTAATTAATATGGCTAAAGTTTTATTAAATCTTGTTTACAATTTTATCCACGATCAATTTTGAATGTCTCTCAAACATCTGAATATTTCAATATTTTAATGTTATATATTTATCTAGCGTTTTTATATAAAAATAAAACGTTAAAATGCTTTTAAAACACCCTAAAATGTCAATAAAGAGCAAAATTTTGAACCATAATTAGGAATGATGCATTCGGTTTTCTTTGATTATTTTAAAATATGCTTCTACTCAATTTGAAAAACTTAAATTATTATCGGTAATTTAGGCTAAATTTAAAAGAATTTAGCGTGTAATAAATAAAATGTGATAAAGAACTTAATTTATTATTCAGCAATGCTAATTCTATAATTGTAAGACTTGATATACCGCAGCCAATTTGAATTTGAAGAAATAAAACATTTGTAACAAATGACAATTCAGAAGGAAAAAAATTAGTTAAGTTTTATTTTTGTGTAAACACAAAAGCAGATTAATTTTTTTATTAATAATAATAAAAATTTCTACGAAATTCGTAAACAACAGATTTATTAATCAACAAATATTGTAGATTAATATTGCGGTTTATTGTTATAAAAAACATTCACATTATACTAAAAATAAATACAAAAGGAATATCATAAACAGAATAAAAGATTTAAAAAAAATTAAATTAAATATAAATTTACAAACAACAAAATTGTAGCAGAGGAAAGGAAAAAATTTACAAATTTCTATTTTCTGCTTGAACGTTATTATCTAACGACTTCAATTATACAAGTTCGCATATAAAAAACCATCAGAAACTTTCAAATTTTATATTGTACTTAATCAGAAAGAAAAAGAAAAATCTATCTGGCAGTTCAAATTCCAAAACATAGTTGAGATGTCAATCTTTGATTTGATTCTTAAGTATCAAAAGTTTAAGAAAGAGCATAAGAGAATATTTATAGTTGGGAAATACGATAGGAAAATGTTCTGCTTCTTCAGTTTAACTCGTCAGAAAGGAAGATTACTGTCTAGTATTATGATAATAATTCTTTTCTACATAACAGCTTTTCTGCTAAAGCTTTAGGCAAGATAGGAAGATTAACAGGAGACGAACAGTAAACTTTAATATAACCTACCTCGGTATGAAGTAAATGTGCATCAGGCTGTTAAATTTTTCTTTGCTCTGCTTGTTTTACTAGCATTTACATTGTTTTCTAGCTATTTATGTAGTTTTACATGTTTAAAAAACAAGCTTAAAATGTCGTAACATCAACTTTACTTTAATTCCCTTTAGAATTTGCGATAAACATGTCTGAATTAATTTTAATGAATGTAATGTTATTTTTGGCTTGGTTTTCTTAATTTGAAAAGAAATTAATAACATTTTAACGTGTGTATAATCGGGTGAAGCACAATGAATTTTAATTGAGTCAAGTTGAAAGTCAAAATTAATATAAATTTTGCTGTTTTTCATTTTGGATAGAGTATGTTTGTGTGCTCTTTCAGCCATATAAGTATTAATAAGGCATTTTTCATCACACTCACCATAATGGGGAAAAACCGAATGAAAAGAGATGAGGTCTAGCATATCCTAAATAGCATAGGCATCCAGTATATATAGACGAAAAGACATCGCCTAGGGCCTTTTACTTTCAGGAGTCTCGCAAATTTGGTAGTATATCGTTCTTCAGAACGGTAATTTTCAAGTTAAAATCTACTCTGCGCCTCCATTTTAATAGACTTCAAAAATAAATTTTACCTAGAAATGTGAGATAGACCTACCCAAAAAGTTTCCTGGGGTTGCTTACCAGGATTCATTCTCGGATCCCTCAAAACAGTGGGCTGGCGCCCTGTCTCAACCATCTGAATATACGTTTAGATGATAAATTTTCGACATTAGTAATTTCTTTGGGAGGAGTTGAAGTAAATTAAATATACATTCCTTCACTCTTAAGTTACATAAAACGAAGATTGCTGTTATTATTTTGATTTTTTTGAAAATTCCAGATAAGTAATTATCAGAAGAGAAAATGGGCGGGCTAGACAACCATCTCATCATGTTTAGAATATTCTAAAGAGATAGTAATTTAATCCGATTCTTATCTTGTAAGGAACAGAAATTCTTTTTGTTGTTATTCAATAGGCGGAGTTAGAGACTTCTAAATAATATATAATATTCGTAAATTTTTACACATATTTGTTAAAAAGTTGTCTAGTTTAAATCTAAAATTAACAGTTTTAAGCAAGCAAAATAAATTAAAAAAAAATTAGTTTCAGTATTTAAAAATCGATATTAATTTTATCATTTCTGTAATAAAATATTGAGCCGAATAGTTTAAAGTTAAATTTTAAAAAATGTATTTAAGGAAAAAAAACAGTTTTTTTCTTTAATTAGGAAGCAGAAGTTTATGTTAAGAATTCTTGTATAAGTGAAGTTTAATGAAGTTTCTTTAAAAATAGTCATCAGTTTCCGATTTCATTTTATTGATGAAGTTAATTTACAAAGCAATTATCGCCTAAGGTAAGTCACTCATTAAATCCTGTCATTTGAACAGGAAGCAAGTAAGATTAGGTAAAGGAAAAGCCAAATAAGAAGCTTTTCTCATTCAATATAATTATCTCATTTTTCACTTTCATACAAATATTGAAGAATTCAACAAATTTACGCTTATGAAATCACTTCGTCCGTTCGACTGTTAGCACCATTCTATACACAACATTTCACATGTCATTACTTCAATTATTTCATATAAGCAGTAAATTTTTTCTTATAAATTCAATTTAATGCTATTATAGTAAAAAATAAATCAGAAAAAATTGATTATATTACAACGAAATTAAACTTCCTACACAGTTTAGATGTAGTTTTAATAAAATTTATTTTAGAAAATCGTATATCATTGCTTTATATGTTATCATATACTGTATATATAATTCTATACAGTTTTCACGGTATTTTCTTTATAAAAACATAGATTTTAGGCAATTTATATAGGCTACTTTGCTTATAAAAGCAGTGAACTAAGTGTAATAGTGTATTAAGTGCTCTACTCCGCGCTAGTATATTTTTACTAAAATAAAGTAATTAATCTTAATATATTATCATTAATACAACGCACTAATATTTATATAGCAATAAAATAATGACTGTACTGTACATAACACAAACATATAAAACGGAATTGGACTATTATAAATGTCGTAAAAGTCATCACAACTTCAAAATTGCACTTTTGAATAAATGTAGATTATTACGCAAAGGTTTCTAGAATATTATTATACTTAAAAAGCATTTCTAGACATTTAAAGCATGTTATAATGGTATAAAAACATCATATAAATTATCCATAGAATTAATAGGAGCCAGTTAAACAGTGAACATAAACATTGCATTCCGGATATTTTGTTAAGAAACAAGAAACAAAGAAAAAAAAAGAAAAATAAATATATATCTTTTGCTAGGGTCTTAACATGTCTAGTAATGCATTTTGGAGAAATTTATAGATTTCCTAAATCGTCTGGAAAATTCTCACCATATCTCCAAGTGAGAATTGAATCTCATACTTAAAGTAGTTGCATAACCATTTTCACTACCATTTTTTAACATTTTCTAGAAGCAAATGTTTTATTATAAAAACTTATAAAACAGAAATTGATTTTCAAATTTACTACACTCACTCGTTTTGTTTTCCTTTAAATTTACAAAAACGAGCTAAAATTTTACATATAAAAACTGTCTGCAAAATACAGAAATATAGTAGTCTTACTCTACTTCTACTCTATATTTTTACAAATATTTATTTTGTTTATTTACTATATTTATTTATGTATAAAAATATTTTTACATAAGACTTATTTTAAATAACATATATATACATTTCTAAATAATTTATTTTTCAAAATATTAATTAGATGCTGGGAGAGAATGCAAATCCTCATATAGAGAGACGTTTATATTAGTAAAAATTAAGAATATAGTAGCAGGAAATTTGAATTATTTTAAAAAAATATACGTTATTAAAGTTAAATTTAAGATGTAATATCGAAAACACTTCATTAAATTATATTAAAAAATGAAATAAACTATACAAAAATAAAGTTATCGAAAACATTAATAAAAAGTTTGTAAGTCGAAAAATAAAATAATAAAATTTTAATAAAGGTGAGTAATCAATCTCTTAAGTGCATCAGTTCTAATTTTTTTTTTTTAAATTGCAAAATTAAATTTCTCCAATTTAATTCTGGAAATTTTGAAAAGCTGTTTAAATACTCAAAAGAAATATTTGATGATACTCAGTTTCTTCAACGACTTATTCTTTTATTAATTCTAATTTCTATCCTTGTTAATCGATACGGTAATTTTCGATACTTTAAAAAATAAAATTTATTTATTCGTTTGTTATAAAATAATCGGTTAAAATCGTATAGAAAATTCAAATATTTTCCTATACTCGCAGAACTTTTTTTTCTAGATTTAAAATAATATAAAGTTTTGAATGAAATATTTAATAATTTAATCTTATCTGAAGAGGAATTCTGTTCTAAACACAAATATTGTTATTGGTTTAGTAAAGCTCCTTCAATAATCCAATAGAGGGATTGAATTGTGCTGCATCTGAAGAGATAAGTGTTTGTGTTGGTCAGATCACACAGTTGACATATTGTATGTCTCAGCAATGCATTCTCTTTCAGCATTTCTTGGGCTATTGTACAAATATTTAAACTATTCTAAGCAATTTTATTTAATATTCTCGGATATGCTAATAAGAAGATGCAAACTTCGGAAAGAATGAAATTAAAGTAAATTTCCATTAAAAAAAAGAAAATACATGTTTACTTGCAATTTTTATAATTGTATTTTGCTGTAAGTTAATGTGTTTTAATATAAACAAATGCTTTTCTAGGAAATTACTAGTAAATTTTTTCTACTTGATGTTGATGAATTAATGGACTTTAAATATGTATATACATGTATATATATTTTAAATTAATTATTTAGAAAATATTTAGCTTAAAAATATATTAAAATCGTAAGATATTTTCTTTAACTTATCAAAAAATAATGGTTGCTTGTTAGTTTATCTTAACAACCAAGTACTGAATATTTAGAATGTAATCGATAGTGAGTTTCTAGAGATTTGGAATATTATAAGAGAGTAAAGAAGTTCAAGATTTTTACTAAAATATTTATATTGTTATACTGTTAAATTATTCACTAAACAATGTCAAGAATCTTTCAATTGTTTAATTCTTTTGTAAAGACGTTTCGTAAAGCTATAAATATATAACATTTCCTCTCCAAATCTTGTTGTTACACGTTAAGAACTAGAATTATTGCATCAGGAACTAATGTACTAAAAAGAGACAGAATCGAAGTGAAAGAAGTCGTTCGTATAGCAATTTTTCAAATCTTCCATCTACTTTTATAAGATAGTTAAGTGTTTCAATCAATTTCCGACCACAAAAGTTGAATCTTTTAAAAGGAGAAAAAAAGAAATATTAAGATAATTTTGATTGCGAATGTAAATTATGGATTTATGTGCGAAATTATTTATGTTAGAGCGAAGTTTTTAGTACGAAAAGACAAGAATAAGATGAAGAATGGTCGAGATTAAGAAATTATTAGAAGTAAAGAAAGATTGAGTGAAACTTTATCAAAGGAAAAAAAAATGAATAAGTGAGAATTGGAAAGATAAAGTGAATTGCGGCATGAAAAAGAATATTTGAAAGGAAAAGTGAGAAAGAAAATATAAAAAATAAAATAAAACAACAAGAAAAATAAGAAATAAAAATGATAAAAGAGAGTGGGTGTGAAAATATAGTTTGACTGAGATAAGTAGATATGTTTGCGCAATGAGTAAATGTAGAATATATATATCTATATTCTTTTTCTTTACTTTTTGGTAAATAAGGTACAAATATTGATGAAACATGGAGTCAAAAATAAGATAAAGAAAAAAAAATGTTATTTAAAATACATGTAATATTAAAATAAAACAGAAGAAGGGGAAAAATAGCCATAAAAATAAATTTTAAATTTATGAAATTTAAAATGATATTTTTAAATAAATAATAAAATGAAAACTTTATAAATAAAAAATAAATTAAATTAAAATAAAAGTCATCCATAAATTCTCATATTCGAAAGAGAGAAAGATGGAGGTTACGAAAAAATTGAATTTTTTTTTTTTTTTGGTCTTTTATTCCAATATATAATACTCGAATAGACAGTAGTAAAAATGACAAAGAGTGTAACTAATAAATAACTATTTTTTATGATCGGTAAAGTTTGCGAATTTCTTCCTTTGGGATTTACAAGAATTCATGTTTAGAGATGATTTCTCGCACAGTATCAGTAACTTTTGTAAGATCATTTGTTTGGTTTTAGTTTTTTCGATACAGGAAATACGGTTAGCAGTAGGTGGTAGCAAATGATATACTTTAGCTTTCTAAAAGACTCCGCAGATGAAAGAAAAAAGAAAAGTTATTTATTGACATTGAAGTTTTCGGGCGTTTAGTCAGTAAGTATAGCTACTTCTCATATATAGAAGTGCAGCAAAGCCTTTTTGCTATGGCTGGATCACGTATAACGTTAATAGAAGTAGCTATTGCACAACATAATCCTTTCTACTGTATATATGGTCTTTTCTAGTCACAGACAAAATGCATTTGCAGAAACTTGTTTTCTCTTTTTGATAAATATAACGGTTAATAAAAATTCTGTAATTTTTCTTGATAACTTGTTATTAAATGTTTTATTTAAAGAATCGATCGTATTTTTGTGTGAATAAATTATAAAAATTCTTGTGATTTTTTTAGATTTAACTGCGATGGTAAAAAATATTTGATTAACCTTTCCTGAAATTCAGTTTCAAAATTTCATTTTAAGATATTAAAGAAGCAATGTTTTAAATTTGAATTAAAAATAAGGAAAAAATATTTTCATTTTGTTAAATTCAAAAATAATAAATGTTAAATTTTCTATTTACAACATTTTTAAACATGGTATCTATGGAAACATTTGTAACAGAGACGATTAAAATAAATTTTTCTTAATAGTAAACAGAAGAAATTTCTCTATATTTACAAGGAAATACGATTGTTTTAAACGTATAAAAATACAAAAGATAATTTTTTTCTTTGGCATTTTTATTATAAAACTTATACAAGTTTTAAACGAGAGAAGTTTGGATTTTTATGAATCTACTAAAGAATCATAAAGTATTAAGAGATTTGCAATCATTGGAATACTAGCGTTATTTTAAATATAAAGTTTAATAATAAATAAGATTTCAGCGTGCTTTGTAAACAAAATTTTAAATATAAATAAGCTATATTTTTTCAAGGCGAAGAATAAGTGCCACATAAAAAGTTTAATTAATACCGTTCATAAAATATTTGCGATATTTTCTACGTATACGAAAGAATAAATTATAAGTAATAACGTAAGAATTACTCCGAATAAATTATTGATAATTAGAATTTATTTAATTTGCATATATTTATAGAATTGTCTTAATAGATTCTTATCTATTTTAAGAGCAAGTAGAATGAAAAAAAATGTTTTATAAATCAATTCTTATTATTTGTATATAAAATATTTCATATAATTTAAATAATTATATATATATATTAATTATAAATTGACATAAATAAAAAATTTACAGATGAATAAATCTATAATAAAAATAATATGAAGTTGAGAAGAATAAAGATCATAATCAGCATCAGCATCCCAATTTATCATTTGCTCTTTCTTATCTTTCATTTTATTTATTTCTATTTGTAACTAAATTATTTTAGTTTAGTTTTCGTTTTTTTTTAAATTTGCAATCACTCAGAAATAATTTTTTTATAGAAAATTTATGATTTTCAATTATTTTATTTTCATTTTGTAGAGTATATAGAAAAGTATCTAGGATATACATTTCTAAGTGACAAAGATGAATATAGTCTATATAAGTTGAAATAGAGATGAAGATGAAAGAGAAAAAATTGAAAAAAGTTATAATTATGAGTCAGAAAAGAAGAAAAAGTAGAAAATGATGGAAATGATAAATGAGTGAGGATAAGAAAAGAATAAGAGTAGAGCAAAAAGAATAGGAAAAAAAAATGTAACTAAGATGGAAGTGGAAGAATTATATTTTGACTCGTAGAGTAATATTTTAAGAATAAATTTTATATTAAACATTTAGAGATTGAATTTATTTATAAATATATTATAAATTTATGATGTCACAGCTACCTGTGACTATAAATATCAGATTAAGCAGGCTACTTTCAGAATTGAAGCCTAAGGAGTTTGAAGGATATAACTGAGAAAATTGGAAATCACCTTATTGGAAATCTGCTGGACTAATATAATTGGAAAATATCCGAAATCACAATAATTAATATAATTGACTACTGTAAACTGAAAAGAGCAGAATATAAATCTGAATGCTGCCAACTATAAAACAAGTGGCGATGACAGAGAAACGATTGGTCAAGGTATTATAATTAGTGGTTGAAACTAATGGCACATTAATTATTTAAAGCATGTGAAGTAAACCGTTGTAAATTGAAATTAAAGCTAACATTTCGTTAATTTTATTTTCGAGTTGTATAAATTCCAGCCATTCTTCACTCTAGCTATTCACTCTAATAACTCATAAGTTATCACCTAAGTAAGAGTATGTATATTAATAAGTTAAAAATTCTTACTAATAACATTAATTACTGTCAAGAATGGAAATATTAAAGGACTATCAATTAATATTTTACTGATTTAATGGAACGTGGATGCTGAATGGTTAAAGATGAAGCGTAAATAATGTAGTGAACGTCAAAGTAAAGGAAGATTTACAACAGTAAGGTATACTTGATTTGGTTACATGGGTCGCTGACTACTAACTAGAAAATTATATATCATTCTGTCAATATGCTGTTTATTCCTTACACTTGATTTTAGTAAGTCTTCTTCATCTCTTCTACTCTATTATGTGCAATCTTTGATGGAAATTATTATTAATCTGCCTGGCTTTACTGAATGATGACATTTTGGTCGTTTGCAATTTTAAATAACCATTCTTTTATGCTAAACGATATCTCTAACATTTACGTGAATATTTATATATATTTACAATGATTAGTTTTACTTTTCATCAGTTTATTTTCTGTAGAGATAAATTTGCATTTTGATTATTATAAATTGACGTATTTAATAATTTCCACCAAATTACTTCTGTGCATGAAAATAACTTTATACTAATCATAATTAAAGTTTAATTTACCTTTAATTCAGTTTGAAAGATTTAACTTGCTGATATAAAATCAAATTTTAAAATTTAAGTTTTTACATTTATAACGTATAAAATATACTTTTTAAAATTATATTACTCATTCAGATTAATGTTAATTTAATTTTATACGTTAAAAAATGTATAAAATTTATTTTATAGTAAGCGAGAGAATTAAAAATTTTGTTTGCATACTTCATCATGTGAATTCGTGATGTTTTCAGCTTACGTTGGGCATCCTTGAGATTACAATTTTTATTATTTTTTAAAAAAAGAAAATTGAAAAACTTACTGGAAACAAAATAAAATTAATTTAAATCTCGTTATAGAAACTAACGAAAAAAAAAAGAAAAATAATCTCTGAGCCGGAATATTTCCGCCATCTTTAATATTCTTTAAAGTTGTTTAAGATATTAAAAAAAGAGTATTCATTCTACCTTGAATGCTCAACAAAGTAGAATTGGTAAAAAATATTCTAATAAAAAGTACATAAAAGTGATATAAGATAACATACCAAGAGAAAATATATCACGTAATCATGCAAATATTTACTGGGACCAGCTACTCCAACAATTAAATAATGCTGAATAGATTAAAGATTATGCTTAAAAATACATTTTAATTATCAGTAGAGTTAATGAAATTTTGTTTTTGTTAAACTAAAAGTTACATTGTAATTATCACTAGAATGCTGCTGGAACGTTAAGGTAAAAATCTCACCATGTTGAGGAAAGAAGAAAAAAATGAACATACTAGTCTCATGACAGGCTACGGGGATAAAATTGTTCAAGATCCTCCCCCCAGACGTCCGGAGGCTAAATCTGACGGATTTTCCTGATCGTCTTTCTCTTGTTTTTGGCAGATGGAATAAAATACTCTTCCCCGGAGCCTCAACGTTAAGAATAGAAGGAAAAAAAAGAAACAAAGAAGTGAACTCGTAAAGTTTGTCAATGTAATAACTTTAGAAACGATGACCGAGAACAAAAAAATGCAATAGGGAAGTGTTTGTAGCTGTTGAAAATTGTCTCAGTTCCATTATTTGCTACGAAGGGATTTTCTGACGAGTTATTGAGTTGGCAACGTGAAAAGGTGCTATCGATCGGTTAGGTCGCGTGACAGGTATGAAGCACCTTCTATCTTGTGTATAAAGCTTCTCTAGCCAACATTCATATCATTCAAAATAGAACTGAGCTATCAATTTACAATAAGATCATTATCCCATTCCTCTTTTTTCTGTATTTCGCTACATAATGATCGTCTTATTATATATGGTATATTTTTATTTATATATAAAAAAAATCTATACTGTTAGATAATGAGAAGTGAAAGCTATTAGGAGCTTTTAGTAGAAAGTTCAAAGTCTACAAAGTAACTGTCTGTTTGTCTTCTTTCCAATAATGTCTTTTTTTTTCGGTGGCAGAAATGGAGGAGGTCCTTAGTAAGAGGCCACGGTTTCGAGTTCATTCATCATGACATCAATTATCTAGTCTTTGTACAATTGACGTGTTCAGCAGGATTACTCTGAAACAGTATGAAGTAATATAGATAAAAATAATTGAATGCATTCTTTTTAATTCAGAAAATTCAAAATATAAATTAAAAATGTTTAATTTTTATATGTAAAAAAAGAATATATATAATCGTTTAAATCGTTATGAATGTTACATCGCTAAAAGAGTGATCCAAAATACAGGTAAATTGAATTATCCTGGATGTAAACTTGTTACTCCGGTTCCTCGTGTACTTACCTGTTGGTCTGTCCATTACAACGTTTCGCCATTAAGTGGCGGAATCTCTAACTATTTATATAAATTAGATCTTACCTAAGTTGACAAAGAAAGTGCATTCTTGAAATATTAAATAAGTAAGCGAACAATGGATACTTTCCGTCTGAGTTATTTTGTAAACAATTTTGAAAAATTCTTTCTGAATTAACAATATGAATAAAAAAAAATTGATATGAAGTTGCACGCTTCAACGGCAATGTAATATCCGACAATGCAAAAACAGTAATTGGAATGTTATGAAATCATCTTTTAATATAATTCTTTACTGATAAATCGCAAATATTGAGCAATAATTCTTTACATAATTCACTTTCTTCATTGTTTAAATATATTTTAATAAATTTCTTACATATTAATAATGTAACACGTATCCAGAAACGAAAGTAAGAATATTTTACATGTCTTTAACATAAATATGAATGACATAATCATATACAGAACTTGTAATAAGAATATTTACAATTTTTTTAAACCGATATTCAAAATATTTAACGTATCTATAAAGAAAAAATGAATTTTACATATATATCGAAGAAAAAATATGCAATATCTGCAAAAAACATTTAACGTATGTGTAAATACTAACGTTAAAATGAAAATTCAATATTTATGACATTCAACGTGCGTGTCTACATGTAAAAATAAAAGTAAAAAAAATATTAAAATATTTAAAATTATTTATTTATAATAAAATATTCACTAGAATTAATATAAAAAAGTGAGAACATTTTAAAATATTAATAATTAATTTAATTATATTTACAGGTGTAAGATGTGTGTAACTTTTATTACGCTTCATTATAATTTATTGTTGAATAAAGTAAATCGAATTATAATATAGAATGTATAAATTATGAAAATTGTCCATTGAAGCAAATTAAATAAAAATATTTTATAGAATATAAGGAATAGTTAGGTAGACTACTAGTTGTTGTATGTGTAGTTGTTGTGATATTCAACATTTATGACATTATAAAGTCGTTACAATTCACAAAGGTAGCAGACTTTTTCTCCATTAGTCATTGCACCAGTGCGAAGTGTTGCATCAACTCGCAAACTGAAAAGCCATAACGTGAGTAATTGTGACATAAACGCTGTTTCTAGGAGATGAATCCTAACTCGCACGAAAATGCTCCCTTATAAAGCACCAGAAAAAAAATTTTTGAGATTAAAGCACTCGTAAAACTTGGAAGAGTATTAAGTTTATTTTTCTAAAATTTAAATTGAAAATTCAGTGCAGCAAACTTGGATATTTAAAGTAGTATATAATATTTTTTTAAAAAAGAATTAAGAGTAAATTAAGGAATAAATAATTATATCGAATTTTATGTTATTGTTTAAACAGTAAAAGACAAAGAAGTGTCTTAGTTTCATCCATTTTCATTTTAAAGATTTTCGAAAAATTCCGGACGTATGGAGACTGCATTGCCATGACAAATGATGCTTTGGAATGTCACACGCAGGGTAGTTTTTCAACACAGACACTCAACTTTTACTAACTTATATATTTGTTATATAGAAGGCCTAAGAATTTTTATTGAATTATGTGATTATATTTAATATATCATCTCTAAAAATTCCAAAGCATTTTTTTTCTTTAAAACTCCATTATATCTCCATTTACTCGAAAAGTTGTGATTTATGAGTCTTATTTATGCTTTCAAAGTTCTATGGACCTCATAATTTTGCATGGTTGATCGATACGTGAGATCCAAAACAGCCACAAGGGTCTTATTCTTTTGGGCTTTACTGGAGCTTCTAGAACTTCCGGGATCTAGAGAGCCTTCGTTAAAAAAAGAAAAGATCTAGAATACTCCAATGGATCTGAAGCTTTTTTTTCTATATGGCTTGGCATTTATTTTATGAGGGTCGAAACTGCTCTTCTGTGAGAACTCTCGAATCTCTTACCGAAATAAATCTAAAGTTTGTCTTGTAAGATTTTAAGAAACTTTTCTTATTTAAAAAAAAGCAAAGAAAAACACTTCTCAACTCGAAAGGATCCTCATGGCACCTACAATCAAACATTGAAACTCAACAGAATTTGAGCCAATTGGAGCAGAGTTTGAAACTAGAACCTTACGAAAATACATTTAAGATGTATTCAACAGCTCTAAAAAATGACAGGAACGAGTTATTTTGACTTGTAATTTTCGTATTTATTCGCCAAACAGCAATTGGATTGGTAACATTTCGCTGATAATACTTTAGTGAGGAATAGGCCATTAACAATAATTGGCTTGGAGCCAAATTGCCATTTAGGCTATTTGTTAACAATTTTTCCTTCGTTAATCTTGTTTGCATGATTACAAAATAATTTATGAATTCGAATTACGGTCAGAATACATAGAAATTAATTTTAGTCAATTTTTCTATCAAAGTTTCTTATTTTATAATAAATTGCTGCGTATTAAATTTTTGAAATATTTTCTTCCCTATTAAATTATTAAAATTTAATCAAATAAATACACATTTAAATTTTATTAAATCTGTAATTTTATTTAGTTCAGACATTATAGAATTTATTATAGAATCGTTGTTGTTTGTAAATGTAATTAAGAAAATATTTCTTAATAATTTCGATTTTAAGAAATAAATCTTGTTATTTTTAAATAACTTTTCAATATTTTCTTTTCTAAGATTTGAGTCTTTTTTTTAAATGCGATTACTGAATGTATGTAATTTAATTTCTGGATCTTTTTTGTGTTATTTAGAAAAATATTCAAGTAATATATTTAATATTCTGAAAAATGAAATTCTAGAATAATCTAGAACCGGATTAAATGTTGTAGTAAATTTATTGATCTCCTAAAAACCTTTAATAATATATTTTTTACGGAATTTCCGAAATTCAAAAATATTCTTTCCATTCAAAATCAAGAAGAATCATTGGCTTGTTGATCCGTAAAAGTCTCGAAATTCCTTGACTCATAAGTTCCTTGACGCCTGAACGTTTTGGATTACCTCGAGAACATTAATATCCATAAATTTCTTCTGAACGTTAAGAACCATCACGTGTCAAGGGTCAAAGAAATTGACTCATGAAGATTCCTAAGCTCTTTGAACCATAAGTGTTTCGAAATACCTTGAGAATGTTTCATCAAATTCTTTGACCACACAACCTACTTGAGAATATTTCTCAAAGTCCCCGGTTTTTCGATGATTTCTAAGTGATTTGAAGTTACAAGTATAAGTTTTCTATTATATTATGCTTTATTTATTCTTTTGGTCCATAACCAGACCAATTTCTCTCTCATAAAACTAAGTATTAGTACCGTAAGAATAGACTTTTTTTTTGTTTTTCCTATTGGCAAACATAACTAAAATTCTTTTCTCTTCAAACTAATCATAACTTTCTCTTATTATAACGGGGTTAAGAAGAGATTTTTTTTGGCTTCCATCACGATTTCCTTCTTTTGTACGAAAGCTAGATTTGCTTCTTCCTCTCAGCATTAACCTTATCCTGTAGATATTATCTGATTGTAACAATAATAGTTTAAACAATTCGGAATTAGGTATAAGAGAAATCTTTATCGGAAATGTCCGCTTCAATCTGTGAGAAGATAGTTGAACAAAGAACACGTGTTTAGTAAAGTTGATCGACTTGAGACGGATGGATTCTCAATACAGGATAGTGAAATTGAATTTTGGGATCGATGAATCGTGTCTGACTGCCAGAAACCGTAGTTGTTGCATACATGTTATTTTTTTCTTTCATCTTTTGTTTTCCTTCAAACTCTATTTGATGGATGGTCACTTGTACAGGCTAGTAATCATTACTTTCTTTTACGCTAATGTCTTTTCTAAATTTGTTGAACTACGAACAAGAGAAATCATGGTTAACTTTGTTCTTACAATTTTTCACTTGTTAAAACTTCTAAAATTTCCTTTCACTTATGACGACATCATCGTAAATCAATTTATTTTTTAAAAAATATAAGAAAATTATTAATATATATAAAATTTTATGCACACATCGGAATTTTAAGTGAAGAAACATAGATATACTTCTTTTAAATTTAACACAAAGAACCATTTCTGGATTAAATTTATGAAAGTTGTTACAATTCTCGATCGACGTTATCATTTCTGTTAAGATCTTGAACTGTGATAGAAAATCATAAATGATTTTCGATTAAATTTTATATTTCGAAAAGTTTAAATCAGAAAATATTTTCAGATTGAGTTTATTAAAAAAAAAAAATACTAAATAAATCTAAATTATAGGTATTTTATGCTCGTATCAAAGTTGCAAACTTAAAATTATGAGTTTAAAATTTCGTTTTTTTTAATTCACTGAATGAATTTTGAATTACTATATCTTTATAAAAATTAAAATATAATATTATTAAACCGTTTTTTAATAGCTGACAAAACCGAAATTAATTAAATAGTTAAAAAATTTCTATATACAATTAAGAACCGAGCCATATTGAGTTTTATTACACAATAAAATTATGTAAGAGCCAAGTCTTTTTTTGCTTTTATAATTTTGTTTAAAATAGAAATAAAATTCTATTGTTTGTAATTGTCTTTCCTTTCTTTCTATTATCCAGCAGCCTGTTTCATTGACAACTTCTGGAACCATCTACCTCGCCACTGATGTGCACAATGGGGATGTTTCTTTCTGTCGCACAATCTTTGTTGGAAACACATTTCCTGTAAACGGTCTCAGGTCGGAGTTGTTGCAACAATATCTGAGCAACTTTCTTTTCTGACAATCGATAGCTCTTATGTATTGTGTAACTGCCAGAGGACACAAACTTCCTATTTTCTACATTTCATGACTCCAAGCTTTAAACAATGTCACTTCTTCATAAATTACTTTTGAATATATCCTTAAAAAATTTCCCTTTTAAATTAATTAATGTTTATCTTTAATGAAAATTTATATTATTAATAAATTATAATACTCAATTAATTATCAATAGAATTCTTAAATTAGCTTTTTGACTTATTTAAAGAGTTTAATTGATTGTAGAGTTTTCTTTTTATTTTTAGAAATTTTTAAATTCGAAAATTAAACTTCAATCTATTTAAGTGGTTCCCAGTTGTTAAGATACCAATTGTGCCTTCACTTGCTACAAGTAGCTTCAATTTATCCTTCGGGGTATCGATGTGTTTTTCATGTTGCGTTTACTTGTCAGAAACTTTTTAAAGATCTTATGCACTTTTTCTAGATCAGTTAATATCCGATAACTATTCGAGTGTATATAGTTGCACGTTTGCTTTTTTTTATATATATATTTTTCCCTTCTTACAATGATCGCTTGAGAACTACATCCGACACTTTTTCTATTAAGCTAACGTTCCTCAGGGCTCTATCCTTTATCTTTTCCTTAAATCGATGATTTTTCTCACTCACATATAATCCAATCCATAACTTTTTTAAGAGACAAGCTTTCTCTTTGCTTTTCAAACTGTCCTTTTTTCCCCAGAGGAAGTTTTCTTCGACCTTGATCTTTTTCAATAAGATTAAATTTTGACTTTAAAATTTCAATTTTGCAAGAGAATCAATTGAGTCTTTTTCCAATTTAATTATTAATATTATTAGTGTATAATTTGAGTAGATTAAATTTAAAATGTTAAAGAAATGATGTTTGATATTTATAAAAGAAACAAGTTTCTTGCAAATGCTCTATGGATAAAATCAATAACATATCGATAAAATAAAGAAATACATGGTTTATAATGATATATAAATAATTGCTATAACATATTTTAATTCGTTATTTGTGGGAAAACGTCACGTGTAAGGATATTTTTATTTTTAAAAAAATCTATGCGAAAGCAACCATTTGCTAAATCTGTTGTAAGGAACATAAAAAGTGTATTTTTAAAAATTGTGTGAATATTAGCATTTTTAGTTAGTGCTATCTTTATAGTTACTTCTAAGGGTCATAAACATATTCTGGAACACGTACCACTATTATGAACACTACTTTAATTGGATACTGAAATGATTTTTTCGAGTATAAATTGAAACGATTTTACGTAAGAGACGATACAAAAAGTGCTATTTAAATGATAAATTTGATACGGAACTTCTTTTCTGATATTACAGATAATTGTTATTATATCAAAAATTCAATTTTATGGAGTCGTTTTCACGTTTTTCGAAATAAAAGTGGTTTTGTTCACCATCTTAGAAGCACTAACTCATATACGCCTAGTGAATAATGAGGTCAGCTGATGTAAATTTGCATGCATATAAGTTAACTATACATATATAAAATCTGCAACTATTCTAGTTATATTCGTGGAAAAAGGAAGAAAAAAGTAATACTTTTTTTTATAATAAGGATGCTGCTAGACGTTATTTGTTATGTTGTGACAAAAATAATATTGCATGCATGCATTTATATTGGTATGACCTCGTCTTCTACATGAAATTTCACTTTGATGATATACTGGCTGGAAATAAGTGGCTGAAAAATTTATCATCGGATAACACCATCCATAACACAAAAGTTGTTGGAGCAGTCATACAGACACGACTGAATTAAAAATGGAACTGGATTAATCTTTCTTGGATTAATGCTGCTACAAAGCAGATTTATTTTAAATATATGTATTTAAATAAATAAAATTGATTAAAATAATTTAAATATTTTACAAAGACGAATCTGGTAAACATAATTTTCGAATTAAAACATAATTATACTTGCAATTCAACCAAGAAAACTTATTCGTATTATTTATGTAAAGATGTCTAGATTGTTGCAACTATATTTTAATTGAATGTATAATTCATAAACATTAAATATATATTTTAATTACTACAATGCATATAGATATATTATGAAATATATATTAATTTTCTAGAATAAGACAAGCAAAAATTGTCATGTTGAACGATAATAATCTAAACTAAAATTCAGCTGCTCTTTCTTAAAAAGAAAATTAAATTTTTTACATTTTTCCTGTTTTTAATCCTAATATATTCTGCAAATTATTTACAATCTTTACGTAAAATAAACAATAAAAATAAGAAATAATTGCTTTAAAAATAATTGTAGGATTATTTTTCTATCAAACTGTTTATCTACACAATAATAAACAATGCATTTTTATCATGTAAAAATAAACATTTAAAATTCTCTTATCGCAAATATTATTTATAAAACTATTAATTTATAATAAAATATAAAAAATAAACTTAGGAAATTTTAATTTTCGAATAGAAATTTTATTAATTTTAACCGGATGAGATCATTTCGAACAATTGTATCAAGATCAGTAACAAATTTTGCATCTGTATCATATTCAGGAAAAATTCAGGATTTCCTGATCTGTCTACATGTTCTCAGATTGCTTCTGAACAGCTGCAAGCCATTTTAGCAGAATTGTCATAGAGAAGAAGCAATAATACTTCAGGAGTACCAAGTGAAAGTGATATTTCTGAGGCATTTATTCAAGAAAATCTGTAGTTCGATAAATATTCTATACACGAAAAGAATGATGATAATCTATGTAATGGAGCAACTTCATTAAACAATGCTCTGATGTATATGCAAATTATACCCTCATCCTGTTATAATTCTTATTAACGAGGAAAATGTTTTCATTCTAAATATTGAATTGTTATCGAGTAAAATGTATTTAATAAATTATTATGGGACCGAATACATATTTTAAATTTAGCAAAAATTATTGTGTGACAATTTGAAGACGTAGATTAAATTTTTATCTTTGCAAGTAATCAATTAAATCTTAAATCTTTCTTCAAATACATTTACTAACTGGAGTATTAATTTCAATTTATTATTTCCGCACTACAGCAATAAAAATATCGAAAAATCAATTATCATGTGGTGGAAATTATCCTGAGTTAATGAATAATATGATCGATAAATATATTTATCACAACAATAAGCAGAGGTACACATTCTTTGTGAGAAACTCAACAATTCTATCGCAGTTAATTGAGCAATTTTTCACTCCAATATTAAATTAGTAATCTGAGACGGATGATCAAACATATTAATATATTATGGCGTTAAAATTTAAAAAATATATATACAAGCATTAGCTAATAAACAACAGATATAAAGTATCCATTAAAATTAATTTCAAAACGATCGATTGCAACAGCATTTATTTATCTCCAAACATGTAGAAGATCTCCAGGAAATGCCATACTTTCCAATCGATACTAACACGAACACCTTTAGAAAATTTTGAAGCGCTCTTATAATGTATAAACATAGCTTCTAGGTATATTATATATATAGATATGAAGGTAGTCAAACACGAATAAATGAATTCAGTTTCTATAAGTAGCATCCTCTATGAGAAAGATTCGGAAATTATGTCATAAAACCTAATCCCGAACGAAGTAAAGTTGTCTAACTAATGCTACACATTAAAAGGCTACTAATGTCTGTACTTAAGGGAAGCGATTTATCAGTAAACACGAGTAAAAAGAGAGAGAAAAAAAGGCTTAACACCTTATATCAATTCATGCAATGTTCTTAATCCATTACAACGCATCTTCTTGTATCAATGAGGAAATCTCTAGTACGTTTTCTAAGTCACAGATTTATAGTTCGACAAAAAGGTAATGTGGCGTAGTAATGGTGCTTTCTGGCCAGATATTTCAAGAACGAATAGCATGCAGGTAAAATTTTCAATAGTTGCCAATAGCATTATATTATGAATTCAGTCAACCTTCATTTTTTGAGCTGAAGCAGAACAGATTTTTAATACGCAGTTGGCATTCCGAAAGTTATTGCTCAGACATGAAAGAAAGGTCCTGTGAGGAATCTTTTAAAATACTATATATATACATACATATAGGAAATATCTTTATATATTTATTCGGCTCACATCTAGTGAGGTGGCAGATGATTTATCAGATGTTTTAGTATCGTTAATAAAGATATAACTTTTTAACTTTTTAATTTCATATTTTATCGATAATGTTTTAGATTTTTTGATTTTATATTCACATTTTTGAAGATTTCAATTTTATATTTGAATAAAACAGATAAATATGAATGTTTGTATGTGACGGTTGGATAAAACATGTTTACTCAAAGAGGAACTCATAAATAATAATATTTTTATATTCAGTAAAGAGAAAATTCTCAAATGGTAAAGTCTCTAAAGAAAAGAGCTATTCAATCATAACAATAAATCAAAATATTCTCAATTGAAAATTTATTTATTTATCTTTTTTTAAACTATAACTACGTTTATGATTTCAGGTTTCGTGGGTAAGACAACGTGATCTACACATACTCACCGTAGGAAGGTATACATATACCAGTGACCAAAGATTTACTTGTATCCACCTGGAAAACTCCGATATATGGACATTGGAAGTAAAATATACACAAAAACGTGATGCAGGTATTTACGAATGCCAAGTCAGCACCGAACCAAAGATGAGTCTAAGCATTATGCTAAACGTCGTAGGTAGGTATATACGTAAACGAATATCTAAATTCAATTCTGATTTGTCATCTGCTTTTGACGTTTGCCATTGCAATAAAATGCTATAAAAACATAATATTTCCAAGATATATTGTCCTATCGAGAGTAGAAAAAAAAGAATGAAAGGATAAAGGAAGAAATAAAAACCACCTCGTTTATTTTTATTTTTTCTTATCTGCAACTGAAGTTTCCCCTCGTTAAACTAACTTTAACATTTTTTTATATTTGTATTTTTTTCTTTTATTTTAACCCATATCTGGACAACTTTCTTTAAATTGCAATTTAAAAAAAATACAATTTCATTCCTTTAATGATTTAAATAAAAATAAAAACTGTTTTGATCCGTTAATTATCTACAGAAACGTAGGAAAAAGGGGGGAAAAATTATATATTCTAAAACGGAAGGTAACGATAACGTAACAGCTTTCTTTGCTTCTTATTTGACTTTAGTTAATAATTTCTATGAAAAATCTCTTCCTATTTTTATTAATTAATTTCTATCATTAATTAATTCAGTTAAAAATTAAATATTTAGCCAATAAATTATGATCATTGGAAAACTTTTTAATAAAAGTGTAAAGTTATGGTTATAAATTTATCTACAAATATACAAGACAATTTTAAAAATATATTATTTTCATATTGGTATAAATCAATAAAGTTTTAATTAAATCGAAAATCGAAGTGTAATTTCTTAGATAAATAATTCTTTGAGTTAAAGTTTGAGATAAACATTTTTATTATTATTATTTTTTCTATTCCAAAATGGCAAAAAGTAATAATTAAACATGATTTAAAATTCCGAAAATTTATCTCAAAGCATTCTATTCTTATTGGAAATCATTTTTCAAAATAATAAATAAATCACTTCTAATGCTGATATAACTCATAAAGAATTATTAAGAAAATTTATAAGAGAAAAATAATTTCTAGTTTAGAAGATTATTGATGATGAATTTTCATTATCTTATGATAAACTAAGCTTTCTAATTAAACAACCTTCTCACTAATCAAGCTTATCTCAAATTATTAACTACGAATCTTTCAAAATTTCTCTAAATAATCTTTGAAATCTTCATGTATCAGAGGAGCTTCCATACACCAAACTTAAACTTTCTTTCGAAATTTATCTTTGAAGTTTTCTAAATATCAAGAAAATGAAAACATCTAAAGATTAACTGAAAATATTAGTAATTAAATTATGAAGCAGTAGAAGACCTTTAAAATAGGGGATAAAGGGAAAAAGCAAAAAGGTGGTTTTGAACAGGATTCGTTCTTTGATGTATTGCCGGTAATTGAACTGGAAAGTAGACAAGATCAGTAGCAAAAATTAAATTACCGTTCAATGTAATGTTATCACCTTTCATTTTAGGAGAAGGTAAGTTAAACGAAAGATAAAATTCTCTTATCTTACTGACCTGGAACGGAGATAAGGTTTTTCAACTTAGATGTTCATTACCTGCTTTACCTTTAATAAAAATTGATCAGCAAATGTTCACAAGTGCATTCTACTCCAACATCTTTCTTCGGGCTAAGAATTTTAATGTAATTCATCTTGTAATAAATATTATAAATTTGTGCAAATTTTCAAACTCTGAAGGCTTAAGTAAAAATGTTATATATGCAAATATGATCTTTTCTAATTTGGAGATATTGCAAATGAATTTATATGTATCTTCCGTGACCTCTACGTTTTCACATACCAAGAACACAGTTAAATATAGAAATACGTAAAGACTACAATAAAAGGTCGACACCATTAAGTTTTAATTGTGTTGCTGTAGCTGTGAAGGATGTGTTAGTGGAATTAATTTGTGCTTATCTTCTTTTGTAAAATAGAATAGATGCTATCGGCGTGCTAAGCGTGTTCCTGATACATACAAGACTTGAATCACTAAGAATTATTTTCTTTCAATTGTCTTCAATAATAAATTCACTATTAACATATGAATTATTCTAATATTTTAAAATTATGTATATATATATATTTTTTATTTTATAAAACTGAGAATAAAAGTATTTAAATTGAGCAATTATCTCTTAAAACTGGAAGGAAATATGAAAAAACAAGACAAACTTCCAAATATCAATCTTCTAAACTTCAATTTAAACTCCAGTGTCTACTTCTGTAAACGGTCTGTTCACCTTTAAAACCAATCTTTAACTTCAATTTTAATATTTTATTTTATATTAAACTTGATTTTCTACTCTTTCATTCCCAAAATAAACTCTGAATAGAAACTTGTAGTATGAATTCAGAGAGAAAAAAAAATTCGTTTTTAGAATTTAAACATCGCAAGTCTTAAGCGAAAGAAATGAAATATTTGAATATCTTCTATGAATTGCAGCGTATCTTTTCTAAATTGTTACATTCTAGTGAAGTGTCTAGACTATTCTACCCATTATCCATTTTATAAATTTATTTCCTCCCAAAACTCTCGACTCGTATAATTATTACAAGCGAAATTGTTAGTTAAAAGGGCATGCGACTGTACTCTATCCATTTCTGAAGTGACAGTTTTTTCTTCATTCGCTACACTCTGATAACACTGCAAACATATCAAGTGCAGAAGTTGGTAAAGTAACTAGCTACTAGATAACTGTGCCCCGGGACTTGTACTTCTGCTTGACAGATACAGGGACAAAGGAATAAGCCTATACAACTACACAGGTGTAACTGCTACCCTAACTCAGATTCTTTCTAATTTTTTTATACGAAGATTGCTCATATATAATTTAATTAAAAGGAAGACATTTTATCCTTTCTACATAGTAAATAGACTGCTGATTTTACTACTAAGAATTTGATATTTTAAAGTGAAAATATCAAAAACTGAATCGTTTCAAAGTAATTGAAATCTCGTGACGAAATTCAAAATAACCAAGCCACAATTGAGTTTTGAAAATCGATTTAATTACACACTTAAAGGACAAACAGGAAACGATTTATAAAGCTTATAATCGAACAATATCTACGTATAAAAAACCCACCTTCCGGATAAAAATCGAAATAGTTGAATGTATATATATATATATATATATTTAAAATCTCTTTTTTTTATTATGTTTAATATCAGTGGGAGAGAGAAAAAGCACAGATTTATGTCAATTTGAAACACATTTTCTACGTATCATTCTATATAGCGTGTTAATAATACTTAACAAGTAGACACGTCACGAAATCGTACAAGTTACGTATATAAACGACTTATGTAGAGTTTAATTCACGTAAAAAAACATTATTTCATCTCTATTATATGTGGAAATAAAAAAATGTATGTATATATATATATTATATCGGAAATATTGTCTTTAATTTTGATATTGCGTGACGTTCCTTTCTACTTTGACATTTGATAAAGTGCGGTCATTCCTGCTTATAATCGAATGGATTGCTATTCTTAAAGAAGAAGAAGAAGAAGAAAAAAAAAAAATATTAAATATTTCCCGAAAACATAAAATTTAGCTTTTTCCCCCTTCTTATAAAAACTTAGTTTGTAATTAGTTTGAAGTTTAAAAAAAAATTATTATTAATTTTATTTTAAAATGGGAAGAAAAAAAAAGAAAAAAATTCTCTGAGAAGTAAACAGAAGTAAATTACTATTTAATACATGTTCTTCAAAAATTTTAAAGCTAAGTTTCATTCTTATAAATTTTATAATTAGAAAAGTTAATTTTTGCCTGATTAACAATAATTTAAAACGATTATAGTGTGTAAACGCCCGTACTAATTTGATTCATTTTCAAAATTAAAAAAAAGAAACGAAATTTAATTTAATTTTAAATTAGAGAGTAAATTTTTAACTAGATGGCTTTTTATGGTTCTTCTTTATATATACATACACCACATTGCATAAATTGAAAAATAAATAAAGGATTTAAAGATAGAACTTTCTTTTTCTTATTGTCAAATTGACCCATTTTCGCTATGTTAAAGAATTAAGTGAACTTAATCCAAACTTATTTATTATTTTTATTTTGTTCTTTTGCAGTGGCTAGAGCCAGTATACCAGAAGGACCAAATCTTTACATTCAGAGCGGTAGTACTATTAATTTGACTTGTATCATCACAGAAAGCACAACTCCTCCAGTTTTTGTCTTCTGGTACCACGATGATCGCATGATCAATTACGATTCTACAAGAGGAGGGATTAAAGTTACGACAGAGAGAGGACCAACGACAGTTAGTAGATTACAAATACACAATGCCAAACCATCAGATTCTGGAAAGTATTCGTGTATGCCCTCTTATGCTGATCCTGCAAATATCACCGTTCATGTTTTAAATGGTAAGCAATATTTTCGAGTGTTTAATATTATATTTGATTCTATAAAGTAGTTTTTCTTTAATGTAATCCATTAACTTTACTTAAACAGTTTTACTTAAACTGAGGATTCTGTTATAAAATTCGGATCAATATGTTTTTTATGGATAAGTTTGAAACTTTGTTACACACGATGTTCAAGATTTTAGTAACAATTCATGATTTTTAAAGTTATTCAACAAGTTGTAAGATTAAGGTCTCGGTTTACCACAATGAAGGATCCATATTCGAACCGTGTCCGGATCTTCACAGTTTATTACGAATAGTATGGGTCAGAATGTCTTTCCTTTCTCTTACTCACGCTGATCAACTCCATTGGAGGTCAGGCCAACCCGTACTGGATGTAATTATGGCCAGTCATATAGCCTACAATGAGTTGGTGCCTCGTGTTAATCAATCAAACCAAATCAATATGTCCGCAACATCTTTCCTCATTGCTTAAGCTGATTTTAAAAAAAGAAATTACAGCAATATTCTATTAATTTAGCGATAATTATTTTTTAAATTTAAAATATTTAAATTTTACTCAAGTTTAGCAATCAGTTCAACCAGTAACAACTTTTTACTGTGTAATATCAAGTCAGCTAATTGACGTTTTTATAGCCCTGTTCATTAGTTAAATATCTTGATTTTAAAAATTTATTTAAAAAAATTACGAATAGTTCTAATTAGAGAATATGATACCATTCCAATTATCGAAATTGATATTTACCAGCATCATTTTTTGTAATGCTTTTTAGGCTTTCTTTTTGCAATATACTAAGCTATCAAATACTGTACTTCACATTCTATATATTTAATTAAAAATAATGGAGTAAAGGATATAATAATTAAAAATCATAATAAAATATTATTTTTCTCGTATTAATTCATCATATTAATTATCCAAAAAAATCTCAAGTTTTTTGAAGTATTGTGGCTTTGCATTGCATTCGTTTATGAGAGTTTTTGAAGCTTAACTTAGCTCTTAATATTTTTTCGTGCTCTCATTTTTGTTAAAGTAAATTGTTTTTTCCAAAAAATAACAGACATTATATTGATTTTATGCACATTTTTACCACTTTAATGCGCAATCAATATTGAAGGTATTTTAACTTAGTTAAGTTCTAACCTTATAAATGGTAAACGGCGAGCTAACTCAATAAAACATCTCCAACAAACCCTACAAATGGTGAACGTTTTCTTTAATATTTTTTTCATCAAGCATCACATTATTAAATGTTATCAAATTTCAATAGGGTCATAGTACTTATGGGACACAGGCGTTTGATATTTCCATTCGAAACTTTCGAAAATAATGCTGATGTAGATAGAAA
Organism: Centruroides vittatus; assembly: GCF_030686945.1. Lineage (NCBI taxonomy): Eukaryota > Metazoa > Arthropoda > Arachnida > Scorpiones > Buthidae > Centruroides > Centruroides vittatus. Next base: position 3,791,066 of record NW_027122215.1, on the reverse strand, counting down.
AAAAAATTTTCTTCCCCTTGCTTAAAGTAAATGAAAGATATTCTTATCCTCTCGAGGGATATATTGGAAAATACTAGATTTGATTATTTTCCACAATACTCGGTCTCGAATTTTATTTTGCTTTTTATATCAAAAACAAATACAGTGAGAAAATTTGATATGATAAATTTGTTTTCCCCTCCTAACAAATGGGATTTTCTTTTATTTTTTTATTTTTTATATAAAATTCTCCGAATTAAAAAGAATATATATATATATATATATATATATACACTCTTATATATATATATATATATATATGTATACACACAATACACATCTGGTTGATCTTCTTCTGACTAAGGTCAATAACCAAATTTTACTTTCCAAGATATTAAAAAAATAAGAAATCGTGTTTATTTTTAAGTATATACAGCATAGTTAAGATAAAAAAAGTGCATCGTATGCTGTATCTATAACCTATCCATATATTGAATGCTTGCAAGTGACCGCATTGCTGAACTTAGATTTGTGACCTTAAGCTATAGCAGACCCTCCACCAAATAGTAATACATTGTGAGGCCCTAAACTACACTCATGAGGCGGATGCCCTAAACTGAAGCTTAGTTAGCTTATCTGTAAATCCGTCCCTGAATGGCGGAATGGATAAAAACATTGGTAGTTGGTCTCGGGTTGGCGCCTGACCAACGGGATGCCCACGTGAGGTTTTTTCGGATTTTCTTCACGTGTCTAATAGGAACCAGTTTCCCATAGAAAGCCTTTCCGGATGGCATCCCCTTGGCAGATCGTCCATGTGTTGCGTCGTCTTATCCCATTAATCCAATCCAATCTGATCTCTATATTGTATATAAATATAAGTTATAGGTACCTAACACTAGGTTATAGGTCCTTACTATATATGAATTTATATATTTCTCTCTTTATTTTCCTTAATATTTTTAGGTATATTATCATCTTTAAGGTTAACAAGTGCTGCAGAGTAAATTAAATTTTAGTCAATATATTTAACATTTTCTATTAATTATAATGTAATTTTACTCGTATATACCTTTATATCTTTATTTTTGTAAATATAATTAATGGTAAATACAGCGGACTCTTCAATAACGTCACCTCCCTCCCAATGGCACTCATTTCTTTTTGAAATGCACACAAATCAACGGCCACCTCCGAAGAACAGCCAATTTTTATGTTTCCATCAGTGACCGTTCTTCAGAGGTTTCACTGTATTAAAAAAAGTATCAAAAAATAGATTTTATGATGAATTTTTAAACGATTAAAATATTTTAAGAATTTCTTTTACACGAAAACTTCTACATCCCTGTCGACATCATAAATCAAATATTTTATGATATTTAAAAGAAAATATCTTTAAAAAAATTATCTAATGATGTTGTTGAGGCATTTACATATTTAATTACCTTCATAAAAGTGTAATATTTTTATGAATAAAGATTATTTTGTTGTAATTTCAAAATGTTTACTGGGATTAATAATTCCGATATCATCAGCTCGTTATTGCTTCAGTTAAAGGAGTAGAAGACTTTAAATCTGCATTTTAATATGTTAATAACGCCGAAAATTTCATTCTGATTTAGAAATAGTAATTAATAATAACTTAATATCTATGGTAAATAGTCGAATTGCATTTGTATTTCATGAATAAAGTAGAAAGCTTAACGGAATTACAGCGACGAATGCCATAGTTTGCATCTGCTGTTCACCAAAGAATATTTTATGATAAAACCTTATTTATTATTTTATTTATAGTAGGATTATACAGTCGTGTATCAGTACACAACTCAGAGTAGACTTCATAAATTCTCATTCATGTTTGCATTTTATTATTTATATTGGATATATTTAAAAAAAATAATGATAATTCCTACTTTGGAATGGATTTTAAACATGAAATAACGTACAAATAATCTTTAAAACATGGTTAAAAACATTGGAATAATTCATTTCAACTCTCTTTAATATATTTAAAACAAATTTTTCCTATTTTAACAGAATGAAAAATTTTTTAAAATAAAATTTATTTAAAAATAATCTTTCTCTTTAGAAATAACGAAAAGATAATGGTTATGAACGTTATTTAATTATCATTTATTGATCTCAAGGCACTCCAGTGCATATATCCTCTTAGTAAGTTACATTTTAGCAACTTAAAAATCTATAAAGTCTCATGAGAATTTAGGTAATTTTTAAAATATTTTTAAAATTTATTGATCTACAGAATCGGAGTACATATAGTTCCTCATAAGATAAATTTTTAGCATTAAAAAATTTATATAGTATCACGAGAGTTTAGATTAAAAGTAGAAGCTTTATAATAAAAATATTTATTAAAAAAACTTTTTAAATATTTAATTATCGTTAGTACTTCATCTTCCATATTCCTTTGTGAAAAATTTGTAAAAATCTCGTGAGAATTAAGCAAACTTTGAAAATTATTTTTCGTTTTAGTATAAAAATATTTTTAAAATATTTTTGAAACATTTTTTGTTTTTTCAGTATATATTCAAACTAATTATCTTATTATACTTATCGTTAGATAATTTAGTTCATATATACAGTAAAACCTGTCTAAAACGGAACCTGAATACAACGAAACTCTGCTAATACGAAAAAAACAATTTGATATCATGCGATTCCGGTTTATACAGATTTTAGTATTTAATATCTCTGAAATTGTTTAAAATATTATTATAATTTAATATATATTCCTTAATTTTAAAATATTTCAAAACTTCTCTTTATAAAATTAAATTATAATCGTCATTTTAGCTAATTTTAAAATAATATTCGAGAATATTTAAATTTGATGATTAACATAATTAATTTTATTGTATTCAAACTACTGTTGTGGGATTCAGTTTTGAGTTCGATCCATAACACTCTATACATGATACACGATACACGATACACCAGAGTCAACCATCTACCTTATTATCATGGATAAGCTCCATTGGATAACTACAGATAACTATTACAGATGAACTGATGATAAACTCCATAATTTATCACGGATAGCAGGGATAGATGCGCCGTTTCTCATCTCTCACCCCATTGATGATTGATCCCATTGCGGGTCAGCCCCGTTCGTGATAGGCGAAATGACTAGTAATATAAATCGTAATGTGCTTTACGCGTTAATATATCAATCATATCTGAATCGTAATTTATTAAGATAATTAACAAATTTAATATTTTCAGGTGAGAAACCTGCAGCAATGCAACACGGAAGACAGACAAACTGCACAAACTGCATACCGACAACACAACTGATAATCATACTTTTATTGAATTGGTTCAGTGTCATCGTTCACAGATAGTGTGCCTTGGACCAAAATATGGTGCAGGAGCTGGAGAAAGAACTCTGCAGTGTGGATACAGTCCCAGTTTCTCGATAATCCTGGTCCTGGGGTAAAGAAACGATTATCAAACATCTGCAGGCCAAAATAGTAAAAAAAACAAAAATAAAAAACCAAAAAAAGTCGTTCGGAGCTAAAAAAATAAAAGAAAAATATATTAAAATAAATAAATAAATAAATAAAGACATCAATAAAGGATGACATGAATATTAGTGATGTGAATTCAACTGCAGTAATGACTTAAATAGTAAAAAAAAAATTGTGCTGTTTCGTTAGAATTCGTGTGAATGCTGTGATCTGTGGAAAAATTAACTATGAAGACGAAAGAATCCTGATAGAAAAAACAAAAAATCAGTTTGAAATCGTGAAAGTAATTAGTATATAATAGAGAATATAAGAAAATTTTATGTTTAATTTTAAAAAAATGAAAAAAAAAAATGTTTCGCGAGATATGTGAAAATTCGTGGATATTTGGATATATTTTATTTCTTTTGTCTTTTTGTTGCTTATTTTTCATTAAATATTTTAAATAGAATATTTCTTTTTATTCAAATGTTTGTTTCAAATAAAGAGAGTTATTTAAGAAATTGTTTTCTTTTTTAATTTTCAATGAAGAAAATGAAAAATAACAATAAATAAATAAATAAATAAAAATAAATAAATACTATGCGCATGTGCAAAATCTCAAAAGTGTGGCGCCATCTACAGATAATTAAGTTAACTAAATTCATATTTCTTTGTAGTATAATAATTTTTCATAAATAAGAAAGAATTCTTTTTAGATAAACAATATATATATACTATTTATATATTTTATTATCAATTTATTTATTTTGGTTGAATTTTTCGAATCATTTCAAATGAGTAGCTTATTTCTAATTATATATTTTCCGAATAGTTAAGGTCACGCTTGACAGATGGCGCAGTGGGATTGCGTTAAATAATTAACTACGTTAAAAAATAAATTTATATATATATATATGTAAAATTCTTTAAATATATAAATTTTTAAAAAGTATTAATTAATATAAACTTCTTTTTAACGATTATTAAAAACTACTCTATTTTTAAATCAAATTTTTTCTTGATATATTTATATAAAATATAAATAATATAAAACGTTTAAAAATTATAATTTATATAACGAACAGATGTCGCTAAATAAAAATAAATACGATAAAGGAATAATAATTAAAAGTTAATTTTATATTATTTTAAAAGACACCTTAAACGTTATTAAAAGAATAATCATTCTAATTTTTAATTACATTTAAATATTTTATAATATTAAATAATTAAAAGAAAAAGGAATTCTTATAGGAAAGCAGGTGGCGCTATATTACAACAACAACAACAACAACAACACGTGCATTTTAAAATTTGGAAATTAAGTTATGTAATTAAGATCTGATGAAATTATGAAAAGATGGCGTGTGTTCTGCAGCTAAAATATAAAACTGCAGAGAGAAGAATTAATAAAGTGAGTCATAATTAATCTATCTACTATCATTAGTCACGGCGATGTTACACTTTACAAGTAGAGACCACTGATAAAGCTGTCTACGCTATTTAATTTATTTAATGCTAGTTTATCTGCAGTTGTCTCAGGTGGCCAAATGACCAAAACAATTCGTGTTGGATAATGCACATCGTTTAAAATTTTCCATATTAAATGTTTCGATATTCTTTTTCCTTCTCTCTGGATGATTGAGTACGATATAGCATCGAGAATCCTCCTGTTCGTTTAGTTAAATTACATAAAAGTCTCACTTGTAATTAATGGGGTGATAAAATAACCTCTTTTTTTACATTATTACAAAAATTAAGAGTCTAAAAAAATTAAATAGTGATGTTAACATGCTGTGATGATGTTAAAGTAATAAAAAATAAGTTGCTTTACATTTTTTATTTAATATATTTTTTTAAAATGAAGTTAATGTTGTTTCATGTGCAAATTTGTATCGATTTTTCAGGATATTTATAAAGAATTATTCTAATTAAAAATTAATCAGGAATGCTTTAATGAAACTATATTAGTAAATTATTGAATTTTTAAATTGAACAAGATTAAATTAAATATGTGTTGTTAATTAATTTGGGTAAAATTCTTTTCGTTTTACAATTTATAAATTTGTTAATAAGCTGAATGTTCTTCTAAATAATATATAATTTCTTTTTAAGAATATCAAATATGCAATACTTGTTAGAAATATTTAAAAACGAAAATTATTCAATTATTCATAATACTTAAATATTTTTAACTAAATTGTATCACACTCTTAACAGTATGTTATTTAAGAATTTATAACATACATTATAATACAAATTACATAAATATTTCTTTAAAAAATGACATAAAAATATACACGAGAATTTCAACATTATTTAAAGGTTATTAATGAAAAATATTGCTTATAAATTGTTATTAATAAATGCATTTAATGCCCATAAATGGCCCTTTTAAATGCATTTAATTCTTATAGAAGTATTATAAAATGCTTCTACAAGTACTGTATAAGAATAAAATTTCCATTTCTAACTATAAAATGTAATTATTTTATGAACGATAATAGAATTATCAATATAGAAAAATACAGATATATTTTTAAATTAAAAAAAACACCTTTAAGGAAAGAATTTATTGAATAATATGTAATATTTATATAGTGAATGGGTGAATTGCCATTCTACTCTTAAACATTTAAAAGACTAAACAGCTAAATTCAGAAAGCCAAAATTATTATTTATTTACTAATGCCTATTCTTTTTGTTTGAAAAATTCTTCTTAGATGAATTTTTAATCTTTTTCTTCTTCTATAATAACTATATTTTAAACAAAAGAATTTATTTCTAATTTGTGGTCTAATCGTTTGCTTGCATTGATCATGCTGTAGATGCCATGGAATTTACGAATACGTTACTTAATGAGGAATAATTTGATTCTCTAAACTTAGAAGTTTGATTTCTTACATTACAATACATTTTCAGGACCCTAAAGCAAACTAATTAGAAAAGTATGCCCCGTTTATTTCATATATTAGCCAAAATCTAGGGGAAAAATATTTGATGCCAATAAGATTATTTAATGGTACATAAAGCTGCTATTACATAAGCTAATTAACGATTATAATACTTTGTTGCTATCGTACCTTTATTTATATTTTAATCATATGAATTAGAGAATTAAACAAACCATTGCAAATTTAAATATGAATGCAATTAAGAAAACTAACTAATTACTTCTATTAAATTAATTTCATTGCATACGAAGTCTATAAGTAATTTTATATCAAATATAACTATGAATAATTAGTTTATTTTCTTTGTTTTGTCGTAGAGTTGATGAATTATTTAACGTGTAGAGATATTATGCGGAGTACATTATACAGTTTCCTTTACGAGGGATAATTCCCAGGGTTTCTTATCGTAAAGGACAACGTTTTATGATAAGGAAACCGGGAATTCCCGGGAAAATGTTTGAAATGTTTTCAAAAAAATTTCTGGGGAAAAACAATGAGACTAGAGCCTTTTATATAAAAAGTATATTATATATTAAATATACTTATCTGAAACAGAAGCGTGTTTGAATTTGTTATAATTTTTAATTTCAGTGAAATAAGCATTGTATCGAAGAATTTGACTAAAATTTTGTTATAAATCAATGAAACTATTTAACATAAAGTAATTCGTTATTTAATATATTGATTTGTGTTACTTTTAAACATAATATAGGCATACAGAACATCTTAGTTAGCGTTTTATCAGCGTTTTTAATTAATACCCAAACTTTATTGAACGTATTTATCTCTGATTACGTATTTCTATCGATGTTTTCACGAAGAAAATTTATTTTTACGTCAATACAACAGTTTTAACAAAACGATGCGTGTGTAGAAGAAGTTTGGAGTTACGTTCCAAACTATTATTGCTCAGAACGTCAGAATCACGTGTAGATGTTTTGAAAAACGTACCGAATGTCAATAAACAAGATTTGCATCTCGAATGTTGCTGGAGCTGAAAAAAGCATCACAACCTTATATCAGAAAGTGTAAATACGCTTTGTAACATCATTAACGGGCGTATTCACGACCAAGGATTAAGAGTTAGGAGTTAACCAATTACCATTCACTTTAAATTCGCGTACGTTTATACGCGAACGCTTATTGGTCAACTTGTATGTTAACTCTTGGTCATTGGCTATGGATACGGACATAACACTAGCCGTTCAATTCTACAATTTACAGAAGTATCAGGGAAATTTTTAAAAATATTTACCAATTTATTCCTTTTTTTTTAAATTTTATTCTAAAATATTTATTGTAGTATCCTATTTACCATGATGTAAACGTAATGTTTACGGTACTGTACAGTATGTTACTACAATATAAAACAGATATTTGTTATTGTGTTTTAGTTGCGCATTAGGAATTGGTTAGTTTTAAATTACATTATAACGCATTACATTTTTTTTTCCTATTTAAAATAATGGAAAATAGACTCCCGAATAACGTTTTGCTGATGTTAAGCGTTGGATTCCTGTACAGTAATACCATTATATATTCAATTAATATGATATAAATCTTGTACAACTAAACAGCTACAGGCAAAATACATATTTCATGTATTTTTGTTATATTAAATTAATAACAAACAATATATTTCTTGTTTTCATAGCTTAAATATGTATTAATTCAACATAAAAATTTGTCGTAATAAACGTTTTTATTTTTTAATTGAAAAAATAACCTGTATTTAATAAATTGTATCATTAAAATGTATTGAAATATAATAAATATGGCTGAAAAGACATTTTTATGATCGTAAGTATGTAGTCCTTTATATGTGCTGTATATAATGAAGCCAACTGTTATACAGTATAACAGTTTGTGTAATAAGATATTATCTCGGTATGTAAGTCAAATATGTCATTTTTTAAATATGCAATTGCATTATAATTGAAGAGAATGAAGATGGATCATCGTCCGAAATACATATTTATCACCATTGAGAATAAAGAGCAATTCTTTGGATAACCTTTCTATTGCGAATACTCGTGAAATACAGTTTATAAATTAAGGAACACACAGATTAAAAGCTATAGTTCTTGATTTTAAATGAATAATTTATAATTTCTGTATTAAATTATTCTATAATCATCGCGTGATACGGCATAATTTTTAGCATCATTATCAATTTTTCTTTTCATCAAACATTCTTTTTCTATTGTGGTAAAATTAACTAAAGATTTAATTTCAATTCCAATCAAAATTAAACGTATTTAAACGTATATTTTATAACACATTCTTTACTATGACGGTACGTAAAAGTATAGTCGAAATTTTATGTATTTTGATGGAAGTAAAATGAATAATGTAGTTTACATCGAAAAGCATGAAAAATGCCAAAAAATGTGTTTTAAAATTCTAATATATCTTCATTATTTGAAGATATATTCGAATTTCTTTCCTAGAAATTATAGTATTATTATAATTAAGGTAATATTTTATAGGGTCTCTGTTGAAATCATCCCCCTTAAGAAATTACAATGGTACATGATCATAAAAATGTATAAAAATCAGTTAACGTCGTTATGAATGAAAATAAACGAAAAAATTATATATATATATATATATAATAATTTATTGAAAAATGTCAAACGGATGTTCACTTTCAAGTGATTGAAAAATTTTAAAAATCAACTTTTCTCTTGAATTTTAAAAAATTGATTGATGGCATTGTCTACAATAAAAGATAGCATTAATCATAAATAACTTATATTGAATTTTTCAAAGGAAAGAATATCATAAACACATTAATAATAATTTTTTAAGCGCTAAAATTTTAAATTTTAAGAATTTTTATTTATAAAAAGAAAAGAAAAAGAAGAAAAATAATAATAAATCTGATCAAACAGAAGTATAATAATGGAATCATTCAACATAACTTTCATTAATTATTATAAAAAATGCAGACATTCATATGTTTCATAGACACGCTGTCAATTATTTTGACCAATTTATCAAAAATGCATTTTCAAAGAAACTAGATACCATTAATTTCTGACAAATGACAAGGCGAAGAAATCTTTTTTTTATTATTATTATATATTTTTTCCCTTTCCCTCCATCTTATCCTTGCATTAATCTTTAGTTGTCTCTTCCACAAGTGATGTATAGGCAGGAACTATCTTCCTTCTAAATCACAAATCAGATAAATTCCAGGAAAACATTATCATACACAACAATTCTTTTATATTTACAGAAAAACTGTATAAAAATCTAAAGTATAAGAAAGCAATATTTTTCTTTCTCGGTTTGTTTCTAATGTATTCTAGAATATTTTAAAATTTTCTTCTTCGAAGAAATGATATATAAATTTCGCTTGATAATCTAGGAAATGGAAATGCTTATATAATTTCTCAATTATTTATAATAATTTGCTTAAATGCATATTTAAAGAAGAATTTAAACTTTCTAAAAAATTATTAAAAAGTTTTCTATTTATTCTTACTTTCCACATACTCAATTATTTACAATTTTTTTTTTTCATAAATACTGGATTTATACCAGATTTTCCTCAGGTGATCTCTTGAGAAATGGAAATTTCTCAATTATCTGTAAAAATTTTTAAATCGTTCTCTTTGCAAACAGAACTTGTTTACTTTTTTTATATATATATCAACGTTTAAAATCCCCAGTGAAATGTATTTTTGATCAAAATACAATCAAAGTTTACCTTGCAATTTTCCATTACTAGATTCCATCATCTGACTTGGAGTATTTGGCCTTCTAATAAATTTTCTATCTAACTTCTTGTTAAATATATGTTGAAATGTCTTTTCTTATTCCATTCGCTGGAAAAAAACATTAAGGATGATGTTATTTTGATCCCTGAAACAGTACGTTATATTCTGTTTTGATATGTATCCAGTTCTAGCGTTAGAGGTAATCCCGGATGGATTTTCATCTTTACAAAATTTCTAACCTAAAATCTACCACCGACATCACTAAAATCTATTTTTTCTCGGTAAAAAATAGAAGATACAATACCGAATTTTTGAAATCGCGTTTGAAAATGGGTCATTACTAACCTAACAAAATGAGGTATTCTGGTATTTTACTTTTTTCTTCTTCTTCTGAAGATTGTCTTCTCGCTTTTTTCTTTTTTCCTCGAGGAAAATAGAATGGTGCTTTTCTCTTCCAATGCCAATGCACGCTTTATTTGAAACCACTACATCTTGAAAAATGAAAATTCATAGCTATTTGGCCGCGTGAACAATAGAAAAAGTTTCTAATTTTATGATAAAATTGATATCTTATAGTTTATCTGCACGCGGAATCATATTGGAGATTTGGGAAATATTCGAGGGCACAGATTGCATTAGATGGCGTCAGTTTGACATTATTGTTTCTATTTTCGGAGGTCCCAACGGAATACCAGAGCAATAAACAATTTGGAATCAGATCTTACCACAGTTAAAAGGAGTAAGAAGTCACGATTTTACTTCGTTTTTTCTTCTTCTTCGGATGAAAATGGTAACAAGACTGAAGCCATAAAAGTTGTTGACAAATACGCATGAAAAAATTCCGGACAATTTAGCAAGAAAATACAGTTCGATAAAGGAAAATACTCTTAGAAATTTGAAAGATTCTTCGCATAATTAGATTCCTTCTATCAGTATTTTATTCAAAATTCTTTACATAAAAAAAAAATGCGTAGGATTGACCTAGTTTGTGTTGATGAAATTTTGATGAGAGAAAATTTGATCAGGCAAACTAGATAACTTTTAACTAAATTAATTAGATGCTCTATTAAGAAAACTTTCATTACTGAAGAGAATAATTGCATTGGAAGGATACAAATTCTAAGAAATCTACAAAAATTATTTGGTACTATTCTAAGTAATAAAATTAATGGAAATTCCTCTTAATTCTTCATTACGGCTTTGCTTCCGATGTTCTAATTATTAACTAGAAGAGTTTCTAAGTTTCTTTTTTGTAAAATTGCTGTTTACGAAATTCTCATCTTGTTAAACTTGAAAATGATTGTTGAAAATTCTTCTCTCTACTCAGAAATTTAACAAATTGATGTCGTTGTCACCATTTGATCATAACATCACCACAAATTGGTGCTCGGTCAAATGATATTGTTACGAAATCTCTGGAGGATCCACAATCGATTCCCGTTCATCTTAATTCATCTATGTCTAATCGATGGTCTTCACCATGTTATACATTTTCAATTTTTTTAAATAATAAAGTCTGATCAAATTAAATTCTGGGAATATTCTTTTATGTTAATTATATTGCCGCTAAAATCCTAAATAGTCATTAATGTGAATTACATAATTAAAAGTATGGTATAAATAATTTATATTAAACGATGGTTGTAGCTAGATGCATACAGAATGTGTTTTAAATGCTGCTTGCGAGGATCTGAAATCGATTTCTGTTCTTAATTCATCTTTCTGTCTAGTCGATGACGGGTCATCACAAAGTATCTTTTCTCATCACAGAAAGTATTGGTATATTTATAATATACACAATGTAATGTGTATGTTCAGAGCACAGAATTGTTAATACATGAAACACAAGTAATACGAGTAAAGATAACAGTAGTAGTAGTAGTAGTAGTAGTAGTAGTAGTAGTAGTAGTAGTAGTAGTAGTATAAACAATAGAATCGGCAGTAGTTGTATTAAGAGTAAGAGGAGCAGTGAGAAATTTGTAATGACATCAAAGTTATACGTACGACAATGCATACGAGACATGTCAGTTGTATGACCCCCGTTTCCTCTTTGAGTAACATTCGTGAGTATAATGGAATACATATAACTTTTCGCCATTTTCTTATTGCACAATATCTTTTCGGACACCCTGTAGAAACGGCAACAACGCTGTTGTCGTTTCTACAGGGTGTCCGAAAAGCAGCAGCAACAATAGTAAGAGTAGAAGTAGCCGTAGTAACAGTAGCAGCAGTAGTAACAGAGGAATGTTCCTTTGAGTTTCGACAATAAAGTTTATACATTTTCACACATAAATTTGATCAGGATCGACGTAATATTTCTATACAAGACTCCGAAAAAAGTATGAAAATGATAATTACAATTACGATTGAAATCTTTATTATATTCCTTACGGTTTTTTTACCATTTTAGGATCAATAGACTAAATTAATGATAATAGATCAATATTTGCTACTTTAATCTTAACATCGGAAAAACAATACCCAAAAATTCACTCTTATATACACGTTCCTAGTATATTTACAATTATGTTTTATTTACTGCTGCTTAATAATTTAAAATTTATTAATTATGAAGTATATTGTTCCATTCCAATGCTCCAAACCAGTGTTGGCAAGTGCTCTCTCTTTGTACATATATATATATATATATATATATATATATATTTATATATTTTAAGGAACAGATTTAATAACTAGAATCCACCAATTTATGTCACTATAAAATAAGATTATGGCAACTTAAAACGATATAATTTCAATAAACGTTTAAACTTCAAAAGAAAAAACAATCCTGTTTTAGGATTTTATTTCTTATCAATAATAAAAGATAAAAATAAAATAAAATTTAAAAATTTCTTATAACTTCTAACAATTTCTTTTTATTCTGTAAGATAAGATTTAACTCCCCTTTTCTACACAGAAACTTAACAGCGAATGTGTTTCATTTAATGAAAAAAAAACTGAAAGATTAAAAAGATTAAAGTTTTCTCGAATCGTCTTTAATAAATTATTTTTTTTTACTTTATTTTAAGATTTATTTTTTTAAAAAATTGGTTATAATTCTATAAACAGAACTTAATTATTCATATAATGCAAATTGAAAGTCGTGATGGATAAAATTTGATTGACAAAGTAGGAGGATGGAGATAAAAAAGAGGAAACTTCATATAAATTCAGTATTAAATATAAATATTTAAATAAATTTTTTTGATATGTTTACAGCGATTAAAAATAACGCATTAAGATGAAAAACATTCCTTAACGAGGTAAGGTAAGTGAGTGAAACCACTTGAAACTTTTAATTGAGGAAGAAGACTTCCATTAGTCTGCTGGATTTATACAAAGCAAGACATTAAGTTGTCTTTCTAAATAGCAGGCAACGTAAGGCATAAAGGCATTAGTCCCCTGTGTGCCTTCACATAAACAGTAATAAATTGATGTCTGATTGTAATTACTCTGTTTAAGAGAAAAGAAATTTTCTGCTTCCTTGTTTATATTCTTATTTTACTCCTAATTATGTTTAAATAATTTTAAAAACAACTTTAATGCATTTAAAGAAAAATAAAGAGAAAACAAGCAAAGTTTTTTTAATCTCTAAGAGCACTTGCAATTTACATTTATGTAATAAATTTAATTATTTTTAATGATGTAACATGTATAAAATTATGTGTTGACCTTTAATTTTTGCATGTATATATATATTTACATACATAATTCTTAGTATATACGTTTTTAAAAATACATTTATACATATATAAATTAATAATTTTATGCTTGAATTTTTAAAATAATATTTCAATTTTTAAATATTAAATAAATTATAATATTAACCGATTCATTTTAAAATAATTTTCCATATGATTTTTACTTTTTATTTTCACCACTAGATGGAAGGATATGATCAAGTAAACGTATTATTTAGTATATTTTTTCCATATTTAATTTTATTTTTGTCAATTTTATTTTATTGAAAGCGTATAAATAATAAAATTTAATTTAAATAATTCTATAATGCATATTTATTAATAATATTTTTTTTAAATAACGTAAAAATACACCAAAACTATGTTTATTTGTTTTTCTCTACGCTAGATGGAGGCAGCGTTAATTTATTATTATTTTTTGTTTAAAAACTTCATTTTTAATTTTTCTTTTTAAATTAAATATGATAAAGTGTAAATTAACTTAAAATAATCTTAATAACTGTTATAAAATATAAAATATTATTCTCTTTATTAATTAAAACCTATAATTATAACTGTAGAAATAGATTAAACTGTATATAATTATAATGTTAATAAACATTAATTAAGTTTTAAATATTTATCAGAAAAGTTCTGTAATTCGATTGTCCGAGAAGATACTTAACTTAATTAAACCTTAATAGACGTATATTTGTGTCGCCATCTGGCGAGTTTTAGAGAAAATATTTTTGACATTTCTAGGTTAATTTTTTTTTTAAATTTAAATTTACACATAAAATAATAAATCCTTTATTATTGCAAAAACAAAAATTAAATTTAAGAATTTATTTTATTGATTTAATGCAATTTTTTCGCTAGATAATAAACTTTTCTTAATTTTTTTTCCTTTTTCTGACAACAATGGAAGTCATCAATAATGTTTTTATTTGTGTTGAACTATTACCGAATAATTTACTGGACTAATATAGATTTTAAGAGAAAACAAGGATTGTGAATGTAGTAAGGAAGCTTTATTCTCGTGCTCCCACTCCTATGTATTGTAGGTATCCTATTATGTATCTATTGTAAGGTAGGTGCTCTTTCATGAATACTTCTAACATTTTCTCCCATTCAAGATCTATGTATTCTTTTATTGTAAGTATGTTTTTATTTTCTTTTCTTTATTCTTTACATTTATTTTTGCGTATTATCACTTTTCCCCCTCTCTTCCACAACATTCTTTACTATTTCACTTTTTCCAAAGTTAGAATTCTGTTTAAATATTTATTAAAAAGGAAAAAAAACTAATATTCAATATTGAAATCTCGAATCTGTAATATTCTTTCATTACAATATACCCTTTTATTCAAGAATATATATTTATTTTTAGAACTGTATATATATATTTTTTTCTTTATATATAAGGCAGCAGCATATACACCTAATTCCCTCATTTACATTCTATTGCAACTGCCACATGCCTTGTCATCTTCAGTTTTTTTTCCTTTCTGTCTCGCATAAAAAAGAATAGGAAAAAGCCTATAAGATATACCAAATATTTGCACTAAATATCTAAAAGCCGAATCTTTGGCTAAATTTTAATTATTAGCTACCACTAAATAGGTCAGCCATCTTTAGTCCAATTTAGTTCCCATGGTTGAAAAAAATTAAGATTTTACACGTGCTAGAAAATTAGCCAAATTTTAATATATTTTAAAGCAATTTTTATAAATTTTAATATATTTTTTTATTATAAATATTTTATCTGTAAATTAAATTCTTTCCTTCCTCCTCTTCTTCTTCCTCTATCCAGATTCATTCTAGTGGCATTATTATAATATATATTATATACACGCACATTATTCTTTCTGTAAACATTTAACAATTTGATATTTAAACTTTAATCATATAAATTTTTAAAGGATACATTCTGACAAATTTATCACTAACACACACACAGGCCAGCCATAATATTTGAGTAGAAACTGTTGGTTGACAGATATCACAAGCAAAATATACGACTTACACCCGAAAACCACAACAATGTTTGCTGATGTCAAAAGTTTCTGCAGCTATAACGGATCTTAAGTGAGAGCAATGTGGGAAGAAAGTTGTGTAATCCCAACCAATAAACTCGGCTTTAACATTGCTCTGGCAGTTGACAAGATACTACCTTTTCTCACTATTGCGGGGTTATTGCCAGATAAATAATACGGGTTTGGCCTATTTAGAAACTATTTTATTAAGAATATATTTCTTCATCCAAACTGTTACTAGATAATTAAAAATATCTAGAACTTTTTTTACCTGTGAGTTGCAATAAAAATCATCGCTTTCCACAGGTAAAAACTTAAGCTTGGATATCGTTTTATTACTTCTGTTACAGAAGTTATACTTAGATTTATTATAAAATAAAAGAAATTCTACACTTTTATAGAGCATTAATATATAAAAATTAGTTTTTTTTACTACTTAATTGGATAATTGTTTAGGTATTTATACAGTATAAACGATACACTTTTTAAAATTGTATTTATATTACTTTTACGCGCCAGAAATTTTTATATTTGCGCACACAGAAGATATAGAGCCCTAAAAGATTTTATTTAAATAACTTCATTGATAATAAAAGCTATAGCTTGACTTCAATCAAAAATTTCTTTCCAGAACTTCAGATCTGTTAAACGGTTTCACTCTAATAAAAAAAAAGTGGAATTCTGGTCTTCTTCTATACAGAAAGATTACTTTGTATTCTAAATCTCTAGTTGCCACCGTTGCTTTATCATAGAAAACTCCATTACAGAATTCTCCAAGAGTAACGACAGCATACATTTTCTCCAATACTAGCTGCACCTTACCTATGATGATTTTCTTGACAATGTTCTTCCAACGTCATCTGTCTCCAAGAGCAGTGATTTTATCACATAAGGACTAGAGGGGAAAAAATTCAATAAAGATGGTCTATAGGGGGTTAGAGGGGTTGCAAAAGTAACTTCTATCGAAGGGTTTTTTCCTTTTTTTTTTTTTATTGATTTGTGCATCTTTCTGACAAGTTATCCTGGATGACAACACCTAAGACCTTCACATAATTGTCAAGATTCCGTTTCCTAATGTGTTTCCTAGCTGCTTTTATTATTTTTAAGGGATTATAAGGTTTGATCCGTCATCAGATGAGCGTTTTTTTTCCTATTCCTTCAGGCTAAATATAGTTTCGTTTACTGCTTAGTGTTTCTTCGCAATTTAACGAATGATCTCATGTTAATAAAAAATAATAATAATTCTATGAGAATATAATTAGTCTTTCAATAGCTCGATAGAGACAAAAATTCTAAACTTTTGCATTAAAAATATTATCTAAGAGCTGATGCATGTGTATAAATTTAGTATGTTTAATATCTTGTGAAGTAAAAAAAAAATATGAAGAAAAATATTGATTAATGATGAAAAAATTATCAGAAATTCTGTAAGAGAGAAATATTCAAAGAATTTCTTACGTAGACAGAATAAATTAGAAGTAAAAATGTTGTAATCTTGCGAAAGATCGAAATTTTTAAAGTTACATACGATAATTTTAGTTCTTAAAGATGCTATTGCTAAATTAAATAAGAAAAAGAAAATAATTGAATAATGCAAAATGGAATTTTGTAATCTAAAATAAATAGGATCAATTTTTAATCAATGAGATTTGAATTTATAGGAAATTTATGGAATTTATTGTAAGTTGTTAGTCAAAATCCATTGAATATCATCCTTTTAACCTGAAATGGTTGACAAAGTAGCAACGACAAGTGACAAAATCAATTGAGAGAAAATCTTGTATAAAAATTTTGAAAGAAATATATAAATTTTACATTTTGCCAGAAAAAAATCTTACATAAGATTTGGATAAACGATAAAAATAATAAAAAACAAAAATGAATCCAATATGAAGAAAATATAAAATCCTCTTTACACAACGCATCACAATCTTCAGAAGTTTGTCACGTCTTACGTAAAAATGATCATTTTTAAATTAAGAAGCCTTCAAAAATTGAAAAAGAATTAAGAAATCGAACAATTTTCTTAAATTACATTCGAATTTCTACTATAAAAATTAAAAATCATTTAAAATTTAGACGATTCAAGAGGGATATTTCCCGTTAAAGCAAAGGGGGGAAAAAGAAGAAGAAGAAAGATCCCTAATCCAGGAGGAAAGTTTTTGAAAGGAAACCCAAACCTATGAAGAAAAATTTAACTAGGGAAGTTAGAATCTAGTCACGTTTACTTTTATCCAAGCAGATGATTTGATGGATAATGACCACGACTAAGAAACCTCTCTCTCTAGCTGCAAGCCGAGAAAGAAAATGAATTTGGCTTCTTGTTCGTTGCTTAATGTTAGAATATGTGGTTAACTATAGAAAGAAATTGGGGAAAAGACGAAAGCCTTATTCTGTAGGGTTGCGGCACATCAGTCACGAGTTGTCGACTTGTTGACGTGTCCCAGATAGAAAAGAAATGGGAAGTGCAGTGTTTGTGGCGGTCAAGTTTCTCTTGTATTTATTGGCGGTTGTATAGAAGTCTTTCAACTGCTTTTTAATCTTAGCAACGGATGTAGTATGTCAATGTTAGCTGTGTGTATGAAAGGATTTTCCTCGATTCAAGAAGAGTTTAAAGGTTTTATCTGGACTGCAGAAGTGTTTTCCTTTATACTCTATCATCAAAATTTTATTCCACTATTTTAAGTATATATATATATATATATATGTTTCTCCTCTTAGATAAACTTATTTTTGATGGATAAAATTGATTTATTATTCAGTAAAATAATTACTTGACTCCTTTTTTTAGAAGAGTTTATGTTATCATTTAGTGACAAAAAGCCAGATATATAATATTTATTTTTTTAATATTATAAACTTCTTAAAGATAAATATTTTGTCTGTGGAAAGTTTTAATGTAATTTCCTAACCGAATTTTTGCTTTTATTAAAAAAAAATATTTGGAAATATTAAATTGGATACAGAGATATTTATATAAATCAAATTTTCAATTTTATTTGTTTAATGTGATATGTTAAGAAGTTTTCAACGTTTCCTTTATATTTACCAATTTTTCCTTAAACTTAATTTAAATTATTAATACGAATGAAAATTTATTTATTTAAATTTTATCCAAACTAAATTTATAATTAGATTGACGAGTAAAAAAAACTAAAAGGAAAGAAAGAGAAATTTTTCTTAATCAAATTTACTTCAAAATTTCATTTTGTTAATTAGAATAAATGTAATTGTATATGTGGAATTTTTCTTAGAAATGGCTTTAAATTAATAAAAAGACGGATTTATTATAGGAAAGAATAGCATTTGACTTAAAATTTCGAAGATAATTTTGATTTTATTCTCTAATGTCTCTATAATATTAGGTAATTTTTATTTCTTATTTTTAAATGTACTTTCGTTAACGTGTGCCATTCTTGAAAAAGCATTATTAAATTGTTTATTTTATTTTATTTTATTACAGAATTATAAACTGCCTTCTAGAAACTGGTAATTTTTAATTATATTTTATAATCATTACAGAAAGTTTTATCATTGTCGTGACTTATTAAGCCAACCCGAAAACTGGGTTTTGTCTTCAGTTTTAATAGTTGTGCTCATTATGTAAGGGTCGAGTAGATAACATCACTGAACACTGGTAGTCGTGGGTTGGCGAGTGGAGTTTTTACGCGCGAACCCACGACTCACGTGTCTAACACCTAAATAGGCACGTGTTTCCCATAGAAGGCAAATGGCCTAATCGTTGCATGGCTCTATCCCATCAATCCAGCATCCCATTAATGATAAATAAAGCGCTGGTTAAATAAAAGTCTAGAGAGAGGGGGACGACCACATTCATTGTTATCTCCTGTATCCATGTCTGTGTTTACTATGTATATTTTTAATTTTTATTGACGTTTTGATTAACGAAACAATGAATAAAGTCTGACACAGTAGAGTTTCTAGCATTATTCAAATAAATAATCATAAATATGTAAATAAAGTATGTTTAAAATATCAAAAATTATCATTCTATTCTACAGTTTACTCTATAAATATTCTTAACTTTAAATAATAAATAATTCAAACTTGACTTTTCATAAAATTTTTCTCATTTTAAAACACAATATTTTTAATATTTAATACTTTTATACAGTTCCTTTCGATCATCTAAAGCTTAATTTTACAGCAAAATAACGGTAATTTGTCGAACTAATTACCATTTATTTATGTTATATTTCCATATTAACTTAATTATAATACATTAATACAGTAAAACCTGTTCAAAACGGAAAAATATTCGGTACCGTACGAGTCCTGTTTACACAAGTTTTATTGTATTTTATTCACAAATAAAATACAATAAAACTTGTGTAAACAGGACTCGTACGGTCCAGTATGGCAGGTTTCCGTTTTATGTATATACACCATTTCTCTGTAACATAATATATTTTTATTTTTATGTTAATCAGATTATAATTAAATGCAATTTTTCTGTTTAAATATTTGATATGATGAATCCAATTGAGTGATCAGAAATTCATATATTCAAAAAAAATCATCCTCATTCCAAGTTGAATTAAAATACAATTATTCTTTAGAATTGAGCCATTAAGTTGGATAAGTAATGAAAAAAGTAATAATAATAATAATAAGGAACATTAACACAGATAATTATTCTCTCCCTTTAAATAAATATAGAATTTTTGGAATTTTAAAGAAACGTGAGAAGAGTTATTTAGGGAAAAAAAGGGGGAAAGAAAATTGATTGAGGTCAGAGGTCAAATAATTACAATTTAACTAGATTCTTGATCAAATTTGCCCGTTAAATAACCATAATATACCGTTTTAATTCATTAATTAGTGAGTTAAATGCAAAATTAAAGTTGAATAAAGTGAATTCCAACTTGAGAAATATCCAAAAATGTTTTCCATATTTTTATTTTAAATTTAGAATATATTTTCATTTAAGAAAAAAAAAATTCCATAAAACTCATTAATTATGGACTTTAATACTTAAAGATGTTTAACAAAACAGTAAAAGGTAATTTTAATTTATTATTATTTTTTAAATATAAATGATTAATATATTTATATATATATACACATTTAAAAAAGTATAATAATGAATAAATAATTCATAAATTATAATTACATTTATTTTATTTTTAAAGAGCTTAAATTATTTTTTCCTTTCTATATAACTTTACAAACACGTTTATAAATTAAAAAAATTAATATTTTAATCATATTTAAATATTACATGATTAAATTATCGACATTTTATTATTATTATTATTCTTATTATTAAATTTCAATCAAATTCTTAAATATTATTTTTGTCTCGTTATAAATTAAATACGATTTATTTAAGCTTAAATAAAATTTAAAGGTGAAAAATAAGCAATTTTGAAAAAAATTTATAAAGTGAAAATTTATGTATTTTCATTTCATTTTTATGTTTTTATCAAGAGAGTACGGTATAAAGTATAAAAATAAATTTAGTATGATCCCAGAGAGAAAAGTACTGTAATAGAGAGTCTGTTTTGATTTGACGTCAGAAATGTTACACACACAAAATAAAAAAAAAATATATATATATATATATATAAAAATAAAAAAAATAAAAAGGTCTCTTCCATCCTTACTGCTTACAGTAGATTGCTCAGAGAAAAAACGGCGATTCAGCACTTCTTTGTTTCATTTGGATTTCTAGAAAGATAGATTCATCTTATCCAAAGCACACATCTTTACCATATCTGACGTCAAGAATAAGAGGAGGAGGGGAAAGAGAGGGAAAAAAACAAACTTTAAGAAACTTTCTAGAACTTTTCTAGTGTTAAATTTGAATATATTAAGGGTTTTTTTCCCGCCTATATGTAGATTAACCTGTTAATTTCGTGGATTGTTCCCTTAAGAATCGTTAAAGAAGAGAATTTTTCAAATTATCCACTTCTGTCTGATGGAGAGTTATAATAAATCCGTTTATATATATTTAGAAATTTGTGGTAAAATTCTGTATCATTTTTAATTTATGAATAAAAGAAAGTTTTGTTAATAGAGTAAGATATTTATGAGATTATCTCAGATGGAGTTTCAACTCTAGAGTAATTTTTTAAAAGGTGTTATGTTATTGGGAGGAGGGAGAGGGGAAAAAAAATTAATTTTTATACGTGGATGTGTCGTCTCTTGTGGAAAAGTAATTACATTCTTATACATATTGAATGGTTGGAGAGAAAAATAATAAAAAAAAAGGTAAAAAGAAAACAAAGGAAGTGGCACACATGATGCTATTGCATTCCTAAGAGTTTGGTTACGCTACAGGCTAAAGTGTTTCAGTGCATCGTCAACAATCCGTTTGGAAAATATTTTTATCCGAATGCCAATTGGTAAAACTTTCATATGTTTTTGCCACTTCAAAGGTTGGCATTCTTAACATGACAATCTGTCATATTTCTCCTCGGTAGGGAATGCCCCGGGTTTTTGAAACAAAAATATTGGTTTTTTTCCCTTCCCCTGATATACACGGAGAAATAACAGGTTAAAAATTATTTTATGTTTTTTTTTATTTGTTTACAAGCCAAAAATTACTTACCTTTCGGAAAGAACATTCTTGAAAGTAAATAAGAAACAAGAATCTTTAGATAAGTTCAAAATAGTTATAAGGCCTCCGTTCTGGGTTGAAGATCTTCTCGAGAGGAAGAAATCTTTTACAAGTAACTCTCGAGATATATTCGACTTTATATATATAAAATTTCTTTCGTCTTTTGAGTCAAAATAAAGATTAAAAAATCAAGAACAACGCGCTTAAATGGTGAAATTTTAGTTTAGTTTAGCGAGTTGATAACTTCTCCAACGATAAGGAAAGCCAAGAAACGTCTTATAAATCAAATAATTAGTCTAGTTTAAGAGCAGAAGTTTGATGAAGTTAGAAAAAAAGATAAAATCGACGGTGATAAAACCCTAGAAAAGTAATGAGATCTTTATCTTTGTAGATCAAGTAAGCTAAGAGCAATTAATACTTTTCAATTAAAGACTGTAAGGACCAACACGTTTTCGAAAAGTTTTCTAAAAATAAATTTTCATAACAAAGTAACCTCATCGTAATTACTCGAATAATATGATAAATGTAAAACTACAATAAAGTAAACCCATTCATCAAAACGTTTAAAACATCACAACAAATCATCCCTTATTACTGCAATAGCATTATGAATTCATCTAAGCGAATAATTAAGGATGATTTGTTACCTGTATAAGCATATCACTCTACTGAAATTTTAAAGGGAAGGAAATGAATTTTAAGAAATTTACTCTGGTAATAAAATGTTCTTGACAATGCACTCGCAATCAAGAGCGATCACGTGGATGCTGAACTTCACTTTATTGTTCTCCTTCGATTGGGATAAGTTCCTCCTTTTTTTTTTCCTTTCCTTTTTTCCCCCTCCTTCTCATCTGATTCAGTTGTATAGAAAGGAGAGTTAGGTGATGATTCAGGTAGAGGATACGTTATTAATGACGGAGGGAGGGAAAGACTGATGTTGCTGCCTGGGGAAATTGAAGTAATGGGCTAGAAGAGTATTGACGAGAGTAAAATGTCAAATAGACCTTTTCAATTAAGTTAAATTTCGACTAGATTTAAAGTTGATTAATTTTAATTTGGAATCAACACCGTCTTGTCTTTGCTCTATTGGTTTCGAAGAAGAAAAGTTGTAAAAGGTAAACCTAGTAGACATAGGCCTATCAATAACATATAGAGTTATTTCGACTTTTAATACGTCTTAAATTAAGCATAACTTAATTTTAATGATCATTTTTACATTGTTTAACTCAAAAATTATAAGTATAATAAGAGTTTTTACAATTAAAACAATCGATTCTTTAATTTTTCAATGAGCATAAACTGCGAGGAGCGTTATATCATCTCATATCTTATCTTTAATTTAACCAGCTTAAAATGTATATAAAAATATAATATGCGCAGTCCCACAGAAGATCCCTGTTGAAATAATTTTAAAATGTTTATATTTTACTTTCTATAAAAAAAAAAAATTTTGAACTTTTCCAGATTGGTCGGAACGAGATGCTAATTTATGATCAGTTTAAGCATTTACAGAGGCAGAATAATTTGTGCATAATATACAGAAAATCGTTCCTAATTCGCTTATGACGGTAATATATTTTTTAATTTATAGAAAAATGTTTTTTTCTTATCTTCTTCCGTGTTTATTTATATTAATATATAAGTTTGCATCGGAGAATTTGAAAATTATTAATATATATATATACGTTCTTTAGAAATCCATTTTTGTCTATAAACATTTTAAGTCTTTTTAACTTTTAAATATATATTTTTTTATTTATGAAAGTATTTTATAAATTATATTATAAACCTCTACAGAAATGTGAAATATATATATATATGATTTTTGTATAATTAAAAATGCTTTCTGTTAAAATTTTTAAAATTATTAAAACTTGTATGAATTATTGTCTTCATTCTAAATTAATTATCTAATTAATTTATTATAATAACTGTAAATTAACCTTTAGTGTTATTGAAAATTTTTATGTATTTAATATGTATTTACATCACGAAAAAGGTCAATGAAAAAAATACAGTAGAATTTTGGTAAATATCTAAATTAAAATGTAGAATATACAAGTTTATTTATTAGTTAGATAATGCATTCGAGATAAAATGAGATCCAAAATGTATAAGGACGTAAAACTTTAAACATAAACACTATGTTCGCTACCTTATTAACAAGAGCAGTAATTTTAGAATAATGGACAAAATAAATGGCTACGAAGTTTGACTGTACTTAAGGATGGTAAATGATATAAACTTTAATGGCTACCAAAATTTATAAAAGCTAACACCTATTCATTTTGAATATTTTAAAATAATGATTGTGAATTGTTTCATATGGACGAAGCAATGAAAGTAATTTGTCACGTGAAGAAAAGGAGGAAGAAGAAGAAGGGAAAAAAATTGCATTTTCCATTCAGCACTTATCGTTCATTCACGTGTAAAGAGTTGTAACTGAACTTCCTTCATTCGTTCAAAAAAATAAATTGAATTCACTTTCTAAATGTTTTATATTATCATATTAAGATTAGAATTCTGATAATTCAAACTCATAAATTTTTATTTAATTATTTAAATTTTAAATTTAAAAAAATAATAATAATAAATAAGTAAATACAATGTTTTTTTCTTCCGTCCCCTCTTCAAACTTTTACAAAGTATTAGTCAATGATTCATGTTTCTTATCTGAATCTTTTCCATCCTTCATCTGTTTGACAGAATTTGTTTCCTTCAAAAATTGCTTTGTTTTCATGTGAAACTAAACCTTTTTCTCACAGGAAATTGAAGAAATCCAATGTTATGTTTAAATAATAATTTACATGCAGAGCATATAAGCTGGCATGATTTTAAATATGAAAAACGAGATAGTTATTGATGGATAATATTTTTTGAAATGGAAAGAAAATATTTTCTGATATTTATAAACTTTCTATTATTTAGAAAAGCATGAAATGAATAAATAAATATGTTTGTTCGTCAAAATAACCTTCGGTTTATCCAGACGTGATGCACTTTATTTAGGTTTTTATATTTTTCATTAAACGTTCAAACCATTCGATCTCAATCAACTAGGGACTTCGATTAGATTCTAAGATAAAGGATCTCTGTCTTGACTTTTTTTTAAACTCCTAAATTAGGTGGTACTCATAGAATTTCACGCAATAATATAGTTTGAGATGCATTCTTTCCGTATTTTTATCAAATTGCTAACTAAAAACAGGATAAAACTATACTCTAAACATTATTACTCAAGTTTTATACGATGTTTCCAAGTAAACATTTATAAAAACCCACTTCAATAAACAGCTTTACTTACATGTGTTAGCGTTTAGAAAATATTTCCGACAAGAATTATCTTCTATCCATTTTACAGGTTGAGAATATCGAAAAGTAAAACACCAACTACTAGATCTATCACTTCAAATTCTCCTTATAAAAGAAGCTAAAGGATAAAAAAATAAAATAAAAAATAAGCACGATAAATCGCCTAACGTATACGTGTTGGTGCATTTATGACACTTATAACTTCTCGTATATTGCCAGAACGTGAAAAATACCGCCAGCTATTGATAAAAAAGAAAGAAGAAAAAAGAGTTGAATAAACGTCGACAGTTAATTCAAAAAATTTAGTAATAAAAATAATTCATCGACTAGAATAGAGTGGAAAGGAAATAAATTCTGTATAATTTAATAAAATTTTAAATAAATTCTACGAATCTATATTGAATTATGCTGATAGGACGGACGATATTGCATAATTAGAATGAATTATTGAAGCACGAAACGTTTTTACACACTTCCTAATCGCTTCTTTTTCCCAGAGACAAGATAAAATGTCACATGGCCTGTTAAGACCAAACGATTATTCCCGTTAGTCCCAAAGGACTTCAACTATCCTCTGTGTCCTACTTGATTTATGGTAGAGTTGAGACCCAATGTGCAGACCTATTTCTTTCTTTTCCTACATATATGATAGTTTCTTGCCCCCTTCTATTGTCTGCACGTCTACAATACTCACTTGTCAAGAAAGTTTTGCTTGCTTAGCAACAATTCTCTGCTACTTAACGTTTGTGTTTAACGTTTTGCTTATTAATTAATTAATTGAAACCGATCCGCTCGTTGATTTAGCTTTGTTTACATAATCTCTAAGGTCGCTTTTAGATTGTTGATGTTATTTATGTAAGAATTCGTCATGCAAACTTATTAAAATGCTTTCTATGAGTTAAGTAGAGTGCGATAATAAGCGATAAAGTTGATTCAAATAGTTTTAAATGGTTAAACTTTTTATAAAATTCTATGCAAATCGAAGTTCGTACAGTTGTATTTTCACTATGTAAATACGGACGAAGTATTTTAGTTCTGTGTATTTCACGCAAGACACGATGAATTTTAGAAAAATTCTGTTGCTTATTGGGAATTAATTAAGTAAATTTCAGTTTATTTAAATGAAAAATTGCAAAATATTTCTAGATACAGCATCTTGTTTACTACTAAACTATGAGATTTAAATTACTGTTATGGTTACGTGGTAATTATCCATTCATAAACAGTAATAAAAGTTTAATAAAAAACAGATTTAGTGATTTGAAATTTGTTCATTTTTATATAAAAGTTGTACGATAAAAAGTTTTTTTTTATATAATTTTAGTAAACGTAATATCGGGTTTTAAAAGATGATCAAAACAATGTATAAAAATTGGGCGGAGACAGTTTGCATTTTTACTTCCCGCTGCGATAATATACATTTTATTATTTAGTGGAACACAAAAATTGTGCAAAAAGTTCTTTTGTTTTTTTCTTTATTTTTAGCAATTGCACAAAAGAAAATCTCAACTATAAAAAGAAGCAGGAGATGAAACAAAAGTTTTCCAAACGGAGGGAAACCTTGTACAATTTTTCAAAAATCTAAGCATGTTTTCCTTCGTTTGTTAACAAAAATAAATCAAAAAATGTGTCGAATATTTACGAACCAGTTGTGTTTTTTTCCCTTTTTTAAGGGGAAAAAATAACTACTTCCATCAACTTAAAATAATGGTTGGTTTGCGTGGTATAAATTCTTCTCAATACTCCACGGTAAATGATGTTCTCCTTCTCCTTCCTCACAATTTTCGAAAAAAAAAGAATAAATATGAAAATAAAAATAAATTCCAACACAACTCGTTTAATTTCGGTTATGTAAAAATAAATGAATAGACGAGTTCAAGAGAGCGTGCAATAAAAGCGTCAAGTAAAAGCGTATATATATATTTGCGCGACAATTGCGTTAAGTATTTGCCTCATCCTCTCCTCCTGCTATAAAAAAATAGAAGAAACAACAAAGATTAAAATAAAAAAGAGTACATTTTATATTTAAAGATTTAAATGGCATTAACGGTCAAAATATTTGTCTAAAATATTAAAAATCATCTTATTTTCTGCCATGGACACGTAAAATTTCTCATAGATGCACACCACACGAGTCGATTATCTGCAGAATTTTAGGAATTTAAAAAAAAAATCTTTTACCACTTTAAAATATTTTGATGAAGAAAAGTAACCTCGAAAGTATAAATCAAGTAAAAATCCCGAAAAAGTTTCCATCTTGACAATTCCAATTTATTTTGGATAAAAGATAGCATTTCTTAAATCCATAATAAGATTTATCAGGCGGATATATTTCATATGTTTGTACATATATAACGTTTTTTTAAAACTTGAAACGTTAAAAATCAAATAGAATAATTCATTATATCATTTTTGACATATTTCGTTATAAAATTTTAGAAAGGAAGGAAGAAAATTCTAGTGTAGTACCTCTTTCTATCCCTCTCTTCAGCAATTTGTTCCGACCATTTACTGTAAAGTATTTTGGACTGTTACTCGACTCTAAATAGTGATGGTCCTTCTTTAGACAATAAAATTTTTTGGCCAGTACACTAAGTAGTCCTACTCTTCTGATCGATACTTTATTATATATATTTTTTTCCTCTTTTTGAAAGGTCGGTATGTCTGCAGAACCATTATTTAGTGGATATGTGGAAGAGTTTTCTTTGACGAGCAATCCCTGGGGTATAAAGTGTTATTGGTCATATACACGTTTTGATTTTTGTCTTGAATCTTCTTTCAAAAGTGTAACTTGTCCATTGAGTTGTATGTTCCAGTTACGTTTACTTAGTTTTAGTTTACATCATTATGGAGAATGATTAAGAAAATTGATGAATATGTACTATAAAATATGTTTTAAATAAAATATATATTGCTAAAATGATAAAGAAAAGAAACTCAGTAGAGATACATTTGCTGAAAATTTTGATCAATAAAGATAGCTTTGATGTTAGTCAAGATGAAGTGTTATGGCCATTAAGGTATCATTTTTTTGTTATTACCATATATTTTGATTCGTATAAAGAATATTTGGCCATAGAAGACGATAAAATAGAGCATATTTTAAATGTTAGAAGGTAATTTATAATTGGCACTAAAGGTAAAAAAGGAAAAAAAACGTTAAAAAATGTATCCATCTCCAACGCGTTTGAGAAATCTCCATCGTATCTTTTATAAGGAGCAATACATTGTTTACGTCAAAAGTTTATGTAGAAGTACTTTTATTGTTGAAAATTAATGCATCATACGGGTGCAATATAAATAATGCTTCTCGAATTTCTCAATACGAGGTAAATTTAAGAGAAAAAATCTGAAATGCACTATAACTTTCACTTTCTCTGAAAAACATGCCGAAGTGAAAAGTTAAATTAACCTATCTGTTTGGAAAATTGCAAAATAATCTACCATTCATATTCCATATAAAGTAGAAGGTAAATCACTGCTTCTGTCTTTACATATCCTGTCATCTTAAAGTGGCTATAAATTATTAGATATAGCGAAAAGACATTGCAGTTGAGTCGAATGTGAGAAACAAATGAATGATTTATGATCCAGGAAAGAAATTTGTCATTCACTTTTCTAGGGAAAAAAATATAAAAAAAAATAAAATAAAAAGTTGCCGAACTGACGAGATTCAATGAAAAAGGTGGGACAGTTAGAATTTCAGAATTTTTTAAGGAAAATGAAATGCGAGATATCCTAAAATAATAGGAAAAAAAATCCTTGTGGTGGGGAAGGTTCTAATATCCGAAAAAAAAGACAATGAGACGATTCGAATATATTGCAGACGTCGTCAAGTTCTTTGTTTGGATACGGAGTTTCGTGCTGCAAATGCAAAATACCTGTATTCCCTGCATAACAAAACAGCTTGAATCTGTGTGCTTAAGTTCTTGGAATGGTGGATGCGGATTCTGTCTTCTCACGTACGTTTTGGAACGGGAATTAAAAAAAATAAAGGCATCCGCAAGAAGGTTTTTCTCTTATCCTCATCCTGGTGATGTTTATCAATGCGCGCTTCTTCTTATACTTTACGGATAACTCAAGAAAAATGGAGTGGTCGCTTGTAATAAATGATATGGCATGTGCAAGGTGCTTGGTTACTGTACCCTTATGCCGTTTTGGTAAAATCGAAATGCCAATTTGGTAAGTGGGTGAGTGAAAAGTTAGTGGATAGAAAAGTTGAAGAAAAAATGTCGAAATCGGAAGGAATTTCGCTTTTATTTTTCAAAATATATTTATATACATTTTATAGAAAGAATATTTTATTTTATTGCCGTTTATGTATTATATAATTATTATATTGTTCTGTTTAAAATATATTTTTAATAATTGCACACATTGAACTAGATAAGTTTACTATAAGGTGCTAATCTCTATCTCTTCATCTCTAAGACTTAAGCAAACTCCATAGTCTAACATATGTTAGGGTGATGATTAGGTATAATAATGATGACAAGTTCTATATTGATATTCACGTCTTTTTAATAACTTTTTGTTCATTGAAATGTAGTGATTTATAGCATAAAATGTGAAATTTAATAATATAATTCTTTATAAATTTAAATTTATTGGATGATGATTATATTTATTTTAAAAAATAAATAAAGTGAAATTATTTTATTTGATATTATAAATTTTTATTTTAATTTATATTATTTCTTTACTTATTTTTGTTAAAATCAATTTAGAATTATTTTACAGTGAATAATTTTAAAAAATATATATATTACATGTGGCTATTCGAGAATATAAAGTTGATTGTTTATGCTTGTTAGTTTTTCATATAATAAAAATTCCCATAGCAACTTAACTAATTATTGAACAAAATTATAAACATCAAAACAGGAAATGTTTTCTTAATATATAAAATTCTTAAAGAAAAATAAAATAATTCTTATTGATAAAAGTAGATATGATAATAAAGAAAAATGAAAATTAGATAAAGAATGGTAATTTTTATCAGAGTAAAGTTGGTAGAAATTGAAGATAGTACAGTACATGTCCCAAATGTTCTAGTTTCTTCTTTATGTTA
This sequence comes from Centruroides vittatus, assembly GCF_030686945.1. Classification (NCBI taxonomy): domain Eukaryota; kingdom Metazoa; phylum Arthropoda; class Arachnida; order Scorpiones; family Buthidae; genus Centruroides; species Centruroides vittatus. Next base: position 3,760,259 of record NW_027122215.1, on the reverse strand, counting down.
CAATAATACTATCAAATAATGTCTGCAATGCAAAGAGGTAATATTCGAAACAGTTTCTGACTTTGGTTGTTCTCTTCAGAGCAATGAAGTGATGATAACTACTCCTTTCTCATTGGACCCTCTATAACGACTTCTACCGTCCAGTAATTAGAAGTGTGGACCGTAAAAGCACCCAAGAGACTAATCACATTTGCGACACTCGGAATACAATTGCAGTTAGTTGAAATGTTCATTTTTTTTTATTTTTCTCGCTAGTTTGTGCAGTGATTTTTTTTATATAGGGGGATTAATAAACAATGTGGAGTATTCCTGAATCTCCTGTGCCATTTAGATGATGAGTTCATTAACGAAACTAGTCTCTTTAGTAAATTTTAGTTTCCGTGGCGATGAAGAGTAGCAGCGATTTTACTTTTAAATTTGATATTTTTCTGATAAATGTGAAAAAAAAATGTGGTTCGTTATACTCCAATTATTAAAATGCGAATCTTCTTGTAAATTATGCTATTTTTGAATATTTTCCGTAAAGATAAGTGTATGAAATTCAAGCTGTAGCCATTTTAATTTATTATTAGAATTTTTAAAATGACAATTTCGTTCTTTCGATAGATTTTTGAGATTTTTTTTTTTTTATTTCGTTTGAAAGATGATGATGAAAAGAGAAAAATATTACTTGTTAAGAACAGAAATATTGCGATTTATAAAAGAGCAAACCCTTTATAAAAACAGTGTAATTATTATACTAATAGTAAAAATATGCTAAGATAAATAAGATATATATTTCTTGTCTTTGGTAATCTGTGGTCGCATGTTTATATAAGGTGTTGGTTTTTTTTTGTTCTCTTATTTCTTTTTTTTATCATTTTCTTTTCACAGCTTGTAAAAGAAACAAGGTTTGTATAAGCCAAAGGGTGAGAAAATCCACCAGATGTTAGTGGAATGTATTCCGGTTTCTTACCACAAATGGAAACAAAACAAAATACTTGTTCAAAACCAGAGACATTAAGAGAATGATTTTTAAGAATATCATTTTGCTCGAAGGAGGTTCACTCATTAAAAAAAATTACTTTAAAATTTATCATTATAAAATATATAAGCTTAATTAACTTTTAAACTGCTATTTTCAATTTTTCCCCCTCCTCGTCGAGATTTTTTTTTTCGATTGTATTATCTAAGTTAAGACAAAAGTAAATTATTTTGACGTTGATGATCTTCGTTGAATTATTCAGCGAATTTAATTACTGAAGAAAAAGAACTAAATGGTTTAATGCATTTATTCCAAAAAAATCGTTGTATGGTGAAGTAATGACAAACATTAAGTTATTTCTGTTGCATTTATCAATAAAATATATATATATACAAAAGGTTAACGTTCACTTCACTGAATTTCCTTGAAATTTACACTATTAATTTTTTTGTACTTATTTAAAGGAAGAATAGATTAATTGGTGCGAATTTTGCATCGAATATTGGAAAAGTTGTAATCTTTGGGGACAACTAAATTAATTTTTACCCTTCGGGAGGGTTAGGGGTTTTTTTTCATCACAGTAACCGATGGGGTTAGAATTTTTGCATATCCTCTAGGGAGAGAATTGGTTGCTTCAAAATGTGCATAATTATATACTTTATAATGATTAACGATTAGATTTTATCGTTAACTCGTACATTTAATTACATATATGAAGTTTGAAATGATATTTTAATATTTATTTCGAAACTGATGGAGGGAAAAAAGAAAAATTGATGCGTCAAATATACAAGATAGTCTTGTATAGTCTAATTAAAATGCATTAATATAAAAGATAAAAATTAAATAATACGATATGAAATTGTCAAACATGATTAAAAATTTATATGTAAAAATATTTTCGAGAATTGGACCCACGAAACGAAAAGAAAAAAATCCACCCCTTTATAATATCGATTATCGGTTTTGAATATCATCAAGATCGTATTCCTATTGGAGATTGAGTACGATAATTGATAATAAGATTACAGAATAATTGGAAAATATCGAAATTTCTAAAGAAAGAAAGAAAGGGGGAAGAAAGGAAGAAAAAATAGAGCGGTGTTACCTCATCGATCCGCTAGTAGCAATTGGAGTTTGTTGGAATCAAAGCAAAAACCCGTTATTCAAATGACAAAAGAGGAAACAAAACATTTTCCAGTATAATTTCTCACCGATATCTTTTTATCGTCGAGACTATTTTCATTTATGGGTCTTGTTCCATCTACTAACATAGAATTTACAGCAATATATCATCTACTGAAAATGGATATCCATATTAGATGCGGTCTATTTCCTTCTATTTTGAGTAGTAGCTCACCTATCGTATTTTCTACCTTGCTGAGCATGTGTTTGATAACTACGAACTACCTGCCACCTTTTATGGGCATCGTTATACTGTTATTTGAATAACTGAGCGCAAAATTTTCATCTCATATTTTCCACTCTATTAGATTCCCTTTCACACCAACTGCACTTCTTCTATTGGGTTTGCAGACCTTTAAGTTCGAATTTCAACTCGGAAAGATATGTACTCCACTCCTATTTTTTACCAAGAAAAATTCGTACAAAAATACTCCAACAAAGTAATTGGCCTTTAAGTCCCACGATATCATTAAAATATATTATACGATGAACTAAAAATACAAATTTTTATCTTATTAAAATCTCGATAATAATTAAACGTAAATAATTTTAATTAAAAATATTTTTTTTTAAATCGTATAAACTTAAATAATTATTTTTCAGTAAAATCAGTAAAAAATTATAATTTTTTAATAAAAAAAAGGTACATTTATAATAATAAAAATATTAATTATAATAATTATATTTTTCTAAAAATGGAAATTTACATTTAATGATAAGATACGAAAAAATTATACATCATTATTATTATTTTTTGTTATTTAAAAGAAAATAATAATAATAATAATAAATAAATAAATTGCTTGCTCAGAATAGAAAATTATATTGATAGAAGAATTAATTTAAAAGTTATATATTTAAATTAAATTAATAATAAAATACATTTTAGATTTTTAATTGAATTTGTTTAGTTAGATCAATAAAAATTCTTATTTTTCTTCCACAAATTTCTAATTAATCTTGTATATATACTGTATATGTAGTTATTATTAGTAGAAAAATTATATTATTGAAAAAAAAATTTATTATCAGCAATAGAGAAGTTAGTGACTAATCTAATCTAGTTTGTTACTATCAGTAAAAAAATTCAATAAGATCATAACTAATCAATGGATAATTAGTTAAAAAAAATGAAATAAGATTAGGAGAAAACTTTATATTTTCTTTTTCGATTATCTTTACTGGCGATTTATAACTTACTTTCTATTTTTATTATTCTTTTTATCTTAAAAATAGCACAAAAATCTATTGCGAGCGGCAAGAATATAGACTAAAATAAAACAAAATTTAATTATAATACATCATAAAATCAATAGAAGATATATAAAAAATAATAGAAAATAAATATGTTTTATTATTATTTTTTAACTTGAATATATTGCAGGTAGCGAGAATATATTAAAACAATTAAAAATAATGCATAAAATTAATAGAAAATTGTTTATAGATAAGAAATTAATAAAAATATATTTATTAATTTTTTTTAATTAAAGTATATTAAGTTAACATTTACATAATATGATATTTACGCAAATATTCTTAACCTTTAACAATATAAAAGAAGAAAAATTGTGATCGTTAAGGCTGAAAAAAAAGAAAAGAATAAAGGATATTAATGTCATGTGTCAAAATGAAGTAACCCCTTAAAGCATTATACTGATGAAAATAGGAAATGATTACATCCAACAAGAAAATAATTCCTCTTGTAATCTATTAAACATCAGCATAGAAAATAAACGTTTTGAAGTATAATATATAATCAAGAAAGTCAAACATTAAGTTAATAAATTTGTAAATGAATATTTTTATTGAATAATAAAAGAATATTTTTATTATTTTTAAATGAAAACATTTTAATTTAATTTTGGTAGAAAAGATAATTTAGCCTTGCACTCGAGATAGATGAAAATTAAAAGAGTGAGAAAAATTAGAGATAAGGAGTGACAAGGTAAGTACCACTCAAATGAAGAACAATGGACAAACTTCTATTGAAATTATCACAAGTAGGTGTTGAGTGTTGCTTAAGAAGACAAATTCTTAATCATTTTTAAAATCTAAAGAATTAAAGCATACAAAAGTTTATTAAAAGTAATTTAATTTATATGCATTTTACATAAATATTTCTTGAAATAATTTAATCTCTGTTCATTGTTTTTATTCATTTTTTTCAATTTTTTTTAAATGAAATATTATAAAAAAATAAATGACTTTTTCAACGTGATTTATTTTTAAAAAATTACTTTAAATTTAATAGTAAATAGTATTATTAAAATTAAAAAACTATATTTGATCAGATGGCTTCTAAAGTACATTAAATTGACTCTTTAATTAAATTTTATCATTATTATTCTTTATAAAAAATAACTTTAATTCTAAATTTTAATTGAAATTTTTTGCTTAAATTTAAAAAAGTGTAAACTTTTACACTCTAGAAAATTTATTACTAATATTATTAATTAAATTTAATTTTATGAAGATAAGTATCATAAATTCTAACACAATTTTGTTATAATATTAAATTGTAAATATTTACTAAACAAAACTCCATTTGTAAAAGTTAGTGTATAATTAATTTATATAAAGTTTTAATTATTTAAAAAGATGTAAATATGCAAATTTTCTAAGAAGAAATTCTATTGAATTCATAGAAATTAGGAGAAACATCAGTTAAATTCTCTTTTTCATTAAATTCATGTTAGTAAATGAATCCTTTATTTTCATCACAATCCAAATGATCACCAAAATGATAATAGCTGAATGTTATTTAGATTGATTGTGAAGGCTTTTTTTCCCCTCCCTTCATCTTCTTATCTATTCCTTTCTAACTAATAATATCATTAGTACCTAGATATTTATAATGTGGCAAATGTTTATCAGGAAATGAAATTGTTATTATTATCATTATGATAATTTTCTAATGATGGCTTTTAAATTGTATTTTATTATTGAAGTATTTCATTTATGAGATATTAATATTAATAAATGAGATAAATATCATTAAAATACATATGTTGTTTTTAAAATAAATTCTCCACATTGACATATCTATGTTATTTAAATGAAGGAATTTTACATTTATTTCCAATTCTAGTAATGTTAGACAGTTATAAACATTCTTGAAACACGCTCTTTAAGTAAATAAGCGTGTTTATATTGGAATTTTAGTTACTAGAATGAAAGAAATAATTTATATATAAAAATTTTCAGTAAATTAAAATCAATGTTTAAAGTAGAGAATATAAATAAATATATATATGTAAGACATTTAAAATTTATTTTACCAGTAAATTTATGTAAAATATTTCATTATGCTTATATTTACATATATATGTACACACAAGGAAAGTTAAGTTTTATAAATGGGAAAAAGATAAAAATTTTTAAATTAATTTTTATTCATTCTATACTTATTAAAATATTCTCAAAGTTAAGCTTTTGTGTAGAATAGATAATGAAAAGAATTTTCTTCTTGTCTTCTTGATAAAACTTCAAACAAGTTTAGTAGAGAAAGAGAAAAGATATTTAATTGGATAAAATTTAAAAATTTCTTATATGTGTTTAGCAAGGTTTGGTGCAATCAGAATATGTAAATTAAATAACAACCTTAATTCAGAAAGTAAATCGATTTCTGTAGAATGTTAACCACTTTGATGCCCAAGAATCATTTCTATTGACTGAAATGATTTGTGATTCTTACACAACCATTGTAATTACCTTCAGTAAATTGTCACATCTACATATTTCTACTAAGATAAATTGCTTCTTTTTATGTTTTTAAAAATAAACGAACTTTAATGATTCAAATTAAATAAGGTATTTTGAAAATAATGAGAAAAAATTTTTCTATTGATGTAAACGTTTACAGAAAATAAGCAGATGGTTATGTAAAATGAAGTACCATTTTGCGTGACTGTATAAATAAATGCAGTTTTATGTGTTCGAACTAAATCCTCAGTCACGTGAAAGCGTTCAACAGATTATTTTCAATTTTTGATTTAATCTTTAGGATTATCTTTGCTGAATTAAATGCATTTTCCTCTTTTATTTTTAGAATTATATATAAAATTCCAATTTTCCTTTTTTCCTCCCTATTTTTATATATTTATTAATAGAATTTATTCTTTCCAAATGAATTGTTTTATTTGTAAAAAAAAAATTTGATTATTAAAATTAGCGAATCGATCATTAAGAGTGGTTTTTCAATCAATATTTTAAACAGAATAGCGATAGAGATGACACTTTTAATCATTTTATTGACTAAAATAATCGTTAAATAATGGAATTAATGAAAATTTCGTGATCGATAAAATATTTCAAAATAACAAATAGAAAATAAAATATTTTAAATGGATAATAGTGCTAAAAGCATTTTATAGTTATGTTTTTCTATTGCCCACTTTTATTTTGTTTAATATTTCATAACTATTGAAAGAAATAACGTTGCTATATATACATATTTTATTACATAAAATAAAATAAAGCGAATTTAAAAGATAAAAAACTATCTAAGGAATACGATTATCAGACGTTTCATCGATTTAACTTCTATAATATTATAAATATATACATAAAATTTCTTAAAAGCTTATTTTTATAGCAAAAAAATTCTCAATATATTTTCTGTACACGATGCTCTCTAGAGCTTATTATTATGAAGCCGCAGTTCATGTTTACTGTTTATAGAGCACTTGATATAGTTTATTATCATTATCAAACTAGAACTGATACTGTTTCTGTTGCATTTTCTCAGATACCAGATACATTATAGAGAAAGGATCCGAATCCGCAATATTTATTCTCTTTCATTCTATCCTTATAGGCCGAGATTTGTCGAAAGCCTAGTCACTTTTCATTTAGTTGACAAATGGAATGAAATATCTGACGTCACTAAAACCTGACGCTATTTGATTGGTACTTTCATTTCTATATATCTAAACTGTCAATAGATCCTTAGTAAATTATATTAAGTTTATTCTTAAATCATTATTTTTAATCAAGAGAAATATTTCCTTTGTTTGATAAGAGAGATGTGTTTTTCTTTTCTTTTTATATTTTACTCTTTTTTTAAAAAAAGAAAGGTAAAAAATAGAATAATGGGATCGATAGAAGATTCCAAATTCCTATTTTTTGTTGTGCAATTTTCTGGAAGAAACGTTTGTGCACGCTATGGACAAAATGATGTATCCGCAACAAATCTACAATATATCACCTCTTTATTTCTGTATGTCAAAATCTATGCTGTTTCTAGTAAGAATGGTTGTTTATCTATTCGTATAATTAATTGTTATTACAATCGTTGTTTCCTCGAATATGTTTCCTCTATAAGAATGTTTTTCTGTAAAAAAACAACATTATATATTATTAAAATTAATTTTCAATATATTTTATAAATATAATTAGTACAAATATATATTTTTCAAGAAAATTATTTATCATTACGACCGCTAGTTATGTTTTCTTAGATGTATTTTCTTATTATCGTCATCAAAAATAACTGTAATATATCGTTAATGCAAGTTGTTTACGTCACATATGTCTACAAAATTCATTAATATTTACATTAGAAAAATCGTTTATTTAAACTTGAAAATTACTACGAATATATTCTCGAGGTAATATTACTTTTATTCGGTTTAAAATACACAAAAACATTTATAATTAAGCTTTTCATTAATTACTGTTTTTTGTTGTAATAATTATTAAGGAATTATTTATTTATTTTTTCTTGATTCTTTCAATTAGAATTTTTCTATCGAAATAATTTTATTTTTTTAAATTTATGTAAACGAGAAAAAATTTTTATTTATTCCTCACTTTCGTGTTTGACATGCAAGAATAAGATGACGTCTATAGCAGCCATCTATCAATAAACACCTGTTGTTTTAACAACATGACAATAATTGTCAAATGGTTAGAGGAATATACCAAAACATTAAATTAGTTGACAGATTAGTTTTAATCAGATATCTGTCATTAAACTGCTTGACTAAAAGCTGATACAATAAAGCAAATTAAACGAATAGAATTGCAATAAAATCCAAAATTTTACTTCTATATAAGTTAAACGTTTCATATTTAAATAACTAGAAAAAACAATATTGTATTGCTTAAATTCTTTATTGAAGCGTCAATACAAATTTTATTTAAATACATATATATAGATATATTATACGTAAAACTAAATTATAGATTATTTAAACAAATTATTTAGCTGCTATATACATATAAAATATATGTATAATACAATAAAAAGTTTTATTATATTAATATAAATTTAAATAAGAAAGGAGGAACTACAAGAAAGAATATGATATTTTATTAAAAATATATGCTCTCCATTTCAAATTAGTACTGTTTTGCCCCTGTACATCATACTTTTCCTGATAACAAGAGAGTCATGCCGGTCATCTATGTAGCTCCGTTCTGGGAAAAATTTTGAATTGAAATCACGTGGCTTCCGGGTATAGACCGGAAGTTAGTATATAGTTAATCGGGCCTCCTGCCTCTAATCTTTCATCTATTTAATACCGTTTCGAGATTAAGGAAGGACAGACAGTGGGAATTTATAGATCTACAGTTTTTTCAAGCAACCAAATTAGATTATTTTTAAATTGATATTTTAAGAAAAAATTGTATAATAAACATTCGATTTTTTAAATGAAATATGATTAATAATTCAAATAATTACCTAAAAAATTTCCTATCAAGATTTTTACATTAAAAATCATCTTGATTTGAAGGATATGCCAAGGGTCGTTTGTTGCAAGACTGCTTTCACGGCTATCAGTTATGAACCAGAAAGATCATTATGATAGCCGTGAAAGCTTGTGTAGCAAGAATACTTTCATTAAGATGAATACTACATTACTCAGCAACACGATTAAATGATTTATTATTGACATTCATCCGTTTAATTTTCTTACTTCTTTATAATTATTTTTCTCTCAAATTTAAACAATTATAGCATTTGAAAAAAAAGGAGCGTGTTGAAAAGTTAAAAAAATATATATATTCTATTATAAAACAGAAAAATAGTATATAAAATATGACAGCGAATTTATTTTATTTTTTATTTTTTGAGAGATTAAATACTTTTATTTCAATTCAGTATTAATAAAAGGAATGAATAATTTTCGCGTGGAGATGAAAGATAAAGAAGATTCGTTTCATAAAAACCATTTGACAAATTAGTTTTTAATTTTAATTAATTTTTCAGTTTAGGTAGAAACTTTTAAAAAAATAATAATAATATTTAAATCGATTTTTATGAATTCGGAAATGTCGGAAAAGATCAAATGACACCAACTTATTCATGAATTTGAAGGGAAAGTATTGTTGAAACTACGATGACGAATGGATTTTTTTCACATTTTCCACTTCCTATATCCGACATTTATATTAATATTAAAGAGTAAAATTTACTATTGATCAACTGAAAAGACGTGAATGGCAAATTAAAATAGTTCGACTGATTTTTGAATTAAAGAAATATATATATATATATATATAGTAAGCGTTAAAAAAATAAAAATACAGTATATAGTTCATTCAATCTTACTTTCTGCACGTCTTTTTGGGTTAAGAGTTGACTCTTTGCCAAATTTCAAATGAAATTTTTATGAAATAAAAGGATTGCAACAAGAAAAATTTCATGCTGAAAAATTTTACAAGTTGTAACTCAATTTTTTCCATTGAGTTAAGGTCTGTATTTGGTAAATATTTTTATATATTTATTAAAGGAATAAAATCAAATATAAAAATAATAATAATAAAATTAAAGTGAACATTATTTTTAAAAAATTCCAAGGAATTTAATTAAAAACATATAAATAAATTTATCTAATAATTATTTTCGGTTGTTGTTGTTATTATTATTATTATTAAATTGATGTGAAACTAAAGTAATTTTTATAAAAATGAAAAGCGATTCATGAAAATTATTTAGAGGAAAGGATAATTAAATAGAAGATGATGACAGTAAGTATATTACGAAAGAATAAAGGATAATTAAATACATTTATAAGTGAATATAAAAAGAATAATTAATAGCAGTATCAGATATGATAATTCAATAAAGTTTAAATAATGTAGGAAATTACATATTTCGAGTACTTCATACGGAAGATAACGCTGCAGAAAGCAAGTTATTAATGACCTTTTAAAATAAAATTTTCCGATAAAATTAATTATTTAAGCAAAAGTTAATAAAGAAAAAAAATTCCATTTCTTTTATTTATTAATTTTTTTAACATAATTTTCTTAACTATCTCTTTTTGTTAACTCGAATTATTATGTGACCTACTTCGACCCCTTCTTTTTTTTCTTTCATTTCGTTTTAGGTATTATTAATCAAATGAAAATTTTAAAAATTTTCTTAAGGAACTATTAAGGCTTGATCAATTTTTTCTCTGTTTTTTCTAATATAGAACAGTTACGGCGAGTCACTAAATTAGAAACGTAGGCCTAAACAGTGTGTTTAACATTAAAAAAAAATATATATATATATATATATATAATAATTTTTTGGTCGTTAGATTTTTTAAAGATTTTTCAGAATGACTGACGTGTAAGTTTAATGCATAAAAATTATTTATTTTTTGAGAAATTTCCGCGAAATCTAATACAAATTGTTAGATCTTAGCTGGAAAATACAAGAGTTTAAACATTATAAACGGTGTTGAGATCGCTAAATTCAATACAAACGTTGCTGAGGTATTTGTCGAGAACAATTGTAATTTGTTTATTTTTCGAATATAAATAAGATTTAAAAATAAAACAAAAAAATAAATAGCAAATTTCTAATATATAATATTTGTTAATTATTAAATTTTCATTTTAGAAAAACAAGGTTATTTTAGATTTTCAAAAGTTTTTCTGAATGAGTGACATTCCCCTACGGACAATATGGTGTCATTGTTTGTCCGCCTGACTATTTATCTGATTCCTTCTTTTCACTTAAGTAGATTAAGGCCTCTATCTTCTAACACTTCTGTCTTTCACGGTGTTGATTTGCTTTACAGTATAATTTAATCTCCAAACTGCTAAAGTCGCCTGTCATTCAAAATACCATAATACTTCATCTTGACTTTCCTTTTTTTCCCCTTTTGCTGGATTTTATCGGCCTGAACTATTTATAATTCAAATGGGAATATCAAGCAAAATCAAATTCTTTGCTATATTCTTTCAACAGAATTTCACATAAATCAGAAGCAAAAAAGAAAGAAAGAAAAAAAGATTATAACAAAATGCTTCACAATATATTATTTATTCTTATTGCTAATTTTCTTATAAAATATATAAAATTTACATTATTAAACAATAAATTCTGTACAGATTTTATCAAGGTAAACATAATTAAATTTACCAGTTTAAAGTAGAATTTTTCATTGATATGTAAATTTACTGATAAATTGTAATATTCATTTGTGTATATACAAAATGAATAAGAAGTGATGAGAATTAGAATTTTTATAAAGAGAGATAACAATGAAAAAATTGAGTTTTAAAATTAAAAGAAGAATTCACGAAGAATTTAAACAAGATATCATTACAATGAAAGAGTTTTAAAAAGAATTGTATAAAAAAGAAAAATAGCTGTTTCGGATTAGAATTTTTTTAAAAAAAGGAACTAGATTAGCATTTGTTAAGAGCACATTTGGCCTAACTAACTAAATTTTGGTCTGTTATGAAGACAAGGAAAATTCTTCAAGTATCTAGTTATGAAAAAGTATCATAATTAAAATTACTTCGATTTTTTTTTAAGAAAAGAAATCGAATAAGTAATTTCTTAATAAAAGAGAACTTTTATTTTAAATTTTCAGTTAATTATAAAAGCAGAAATCGCAGTAGAAAATTAAATGTCGGATAGATAAAATGTAATAAAGCGTAAAATTTATTATTAAAATAAAAGCAAATTCATTTGCATTATTAATTTTGTTTTAATGTCTTAACAATAATGAATTTTGTTTTAAATATATTAATTTATCGATTAATATTTATCCTTTGTTAATAACTAGAAATTCATAAAGTGCTTAATTTTCTATCCATGAATAGGATATAATACATAAGCTCTTTAAAAATTATCTATTAAATTAGTCCATTTAAAAATTTTTGGTATTCATATATCAATAATATTTAATTAAATAATTAGAATAAATTCTAAATAATTCGTTAATAATATATTGATGGTGATATCGATTCTTATTCTAAAATGTCATATCAAATTGCATCTGTAAGATCCTTCAATCTAACCATTACAATATCAAAGTACTTAATAAGTGAAAATTCTAATTATTTCGTTATTAATGTATTGATTTTTTTGTAATATTTTATGATAATTAATTATTTTTTTCATAAGAGTAAGTATCTTATTGCATCTATGAGATCTTTCGACCATGTTTACATTGTAATCATCTCAATAATGCAATGTATATTTAAAATAAGAAAATTATTGACAACATAAACTATTATATATATATATATATATATTTATTTATATATATATATATTTATTTATTTATTTACAAATTATTTAAAATTAAAAATATCATTTTAATCAAATTAAGGAATTTCGACTTTGAAATAATTTATTCATTTAATTTTCTAATCAGATTATTTACTTGTCATATTATTTAAAAGTGCATTAACAAACAAGTCAAATTCGGTGTGATTCGTTCTCATAGGTACTGCTATCTTTTCATGTCTTTATTTTTATCCTTATATTTCAGTATTTCGTATTCACATATTTAAAGCTATAATAAAGCAGTTATATTTTTAAAAAAATTCAGCAACGAGTTGCTGAATTAACTTTTCCGGCAACATTTAAAATTTTGGTGGCGTCATCCGTTACGATATTTTATTTTTAAAAATTTTTTTTATAATTTATTATTATAAAACGGCAAAAAGCTTAATTTTGAGGGTAGGGATGGGTTTTATAAAAAAGATTGTAAATGCTAATGAGTAAAATAGTCATTAAGTCCGACCCTACTCGAGATATGAAACGAATCCCTTTATCTCCACACTCTTCGACCTTTAACCACCAAAATTTAATATCATCAACCCTCCTAATATACAAATCTCCCTGCAAAATTTCAGAAATTTTCGACAAAAAGAACAGAAGTTACTAAGCTTCATAGAGGGTGAACAAATTCGTGCCCCCCACACACAAATATCCATCCATACATACAGAAAAGAACCATCCTCCGAATTTTTTTTTTTTTTTTTTTTTTTTTTTTTTTTGCATTTCTCGACGTTTCAAGGTCCCGAGTCCAAAAATGTAAAAGTCTTGGGAGTCATTTTTCACCGATCGCCATATTTTCCTTCTGTTATGTATAACAGAGCCAGGAAATAAAAAATTATTTATAAAAATTACAATAAGTAAATTGATAGAAGCCTTTATTTTATGGACTTTTATATGTTTTGATGACAATACACTTTTATTATATTATACGCATTATGTATAATAATCTATTATATATTTTAATACAATTCGCACTGTAGAGAGAAAAGTGGTCGAGATAAATATGTTCTAATGGGCTAGGATTACAATGTCAAATTTCATCTGATAAATGACGAATTAATAGATTTGGCCCATCGAGAGAAGTCAAAGATCATGTCGAGAACATGAATGCGCTAAGTTTTAAGCTAATGAAGACAGCTAATGAGTTAATTAGAATGTTATACACAGTGGTAAAATTAGTAGAAATCGTTATTCTGATGATTTTATTTGATGACATAGGGGTTAAGAAATAAAGGAAAAGTGAAAAACCAAAGTGAAACGAAAGTTCGTAATTAAGGCGACTAAAAAAAAAAACTCGTTACATTAGTAAAGAAATGCGGTTAAATATAGCAAAATGGAAGTACAATTCGCCCTGTAATAATACTAGAAAACGTCTATATTAATTTTACTTAAAAAGTTATCTGAATTAATCCAATACTAACTTTTTACCTAATTAAGAGATTTTTCTTCATTCTATTTTGCTTTTTTTCCTTTTTTTTACTGTACTTTAATTTCTAAGTGTTATCTCTCCAATAAACTATTTAATAATTTAAACTAATTTCCCCACGCTCTACAACTTTATAATTGACATTTCGTAATTGTCTTCACTGATTTAAAAATTTAAAAAGTTTAAATATAATTATACAAAATTCATTTTGGGATTGTTTATTTATATTTATTATTAATTAATTTCGACAATTATACGTGTGTTTTTATTAAAATCTCTAAACGTATATAAAATTTAATAGCAGCTAGTTTTATTTTTAGTGTAAATCTGAATACAGTTTATTTAATAATGCAAGTCCCTGTGTTAAAATAAACGCTTTGTCTGTTTTTCAAATAACCCACTGTTTGCAATTGTAATATTATAAAACATTCAATAAATAAAATAAATAAAATAATTTTAATAAAATACGATAACTTAAATAACTCAATCGTTCTTCCGAGTTTTAATCTAAATATTTACACAGGTGACTAGAGCCATCAAGTATATGAAATATTATATAAAATTTTAATCAGATCATATATACCCATTGAAAATATTTGCCCTGTATATGTTTCTTTCAGGGGTTTAAACGTTGAAGAATTAAAATTCAATGCTTCAACAGTTTACTTGACTTTTCAGAGCCTACTTTAAGTTATCGGAAACGTTTAATGTGTATAATAAAATCTTATATTTCATAAATTTATAGTTCTTATGAACTAGTGTAAATATTTGGATTAAAATTCAATATTATTTTATAAAATACGAGCTTTCTACTGATCGATACTATATCAAGTATTTTCTAATAACTAATTGCAATATTTAACTACAAAATTAATAAATTAATAAAGTAGAAATCGCTTATGTATTATCAAATAACTAACTGTACAGATTAACATAATTAAATTGTAAAAATTATTATATTTATTTAATATATATTTCTTTCATATTATTAATTTTCTAATTCAGTTTTTCTATTTAAAGATTGTTTTTTTTGTTTTTTTTTGTATACTGAAAATTAGAAAATTTTAATAAATTTATTATTATCAAGTCTTTAAGATCAGTAAATTAAGCATTTATTTGTCTTTTTGTTCACTTACAATATTTAAAAATTGAAATTAATATTTACAAATCGCTTCAAGTTTTTGTATTTTTAATCAATTTTGGATTTTTAATTAATATTTTTTTTAAATAGTATCATTGAAATTTTATTATTAACAATTCCTAAGAACAAAGCTTACTCTTCTTTTTTTTTTTAAAAAAATAGATAGGATTATTGCTCATTAGCTTTAATTTTTTTAAAATTTATTTAAAATGACTCCTTTTTTTATTATTCTTACTTTTATTTTATTATTAAAATTGTTTCATAAGCCATTTTTATTCAATAAATTTGAAGTTTAAATTATTTTTTCGACCTGAAATCAACTTTTATGCATCAATTTTAGACTTGATACGCGCATTTTTCCTACAAAGAATTTATTTGAAAACGTTCTTGTTTTTATTTTATGAATCGAATTAAACTTTATTTATTATCTTTCGAATATTTTATATCAATTAAAGTCACTTTAAGATAAGTAATTATTTATTCACATTCTCAGTTTGAGATTAATAATGGAAGGCCGATGCTAAAATTGAATCTTTGTTCAGCATTTGTCCAATGAAGCTATTCAGTTTATATTGGAAACAGTACAGCATTGATGTTTTACAACTGTTCGCTGTCACTTTTACATTCTAAAACGTTAGTAAAGAAAGGTTTAGTGACATGTATCTTGAGTATTTCCAATACAATTCCAGGAAGAAAAACGTATATTTGAAATATGAAAAGTTGTTAAAATACTATAAATTTAATTCGTACAATTCATTTAATTTAACAATGCTTAAAAGAGAGGCCACATTTATAAGTATAACTTCCGCATCATAATGTTTAAATTGTTTCAGATTTTTACAACATGTTAACGTATTTTTATATTTCCTTCATTTGATATAACTTGCTGTAATGCAATGAATCAGAAAATGGTGCCAGGATTACGCACAACAACCATATTTTCCTCGTATATAATATTTTAATGAAAGTTTATATATAAATAAAACTAATCTTTAATTAAATTATGATTTATTTTTTATTTTTATGATTTATAACGAAAAATTATTCCTAAGTTAATTTTTTATTATCAATCAATAAATATATTAAATGTATTATTTATCGTGGACATCACTGATTGAATTTGAAATTTAGGATATTTTATGTAATTGCTAAGGAGAAAATTATCATATTTATCAGACAATAATATATAGAATATAATATATAAATAATATAAATAAATATATTTAAATTATATATTTAACTTATAAAAAAGAAAAAAAGATCAAATATACTTTACAAATATTAAATTTATAATTTGTCAGTCTAAATTTTGAATTTATCAATTGACTACTATGAATTTATTTAACATATTTATCTAAATAAATAAGGTAAAAATAATATATAAAATAATCATTGAATATATTCTGCAATAGATTAATATAATTGAATATATTCATTAATTACATTCGAAAACGTATGTAATAATAAAGAAATAGTTATTGGAAAGCATGTAAATATATTACTAAAGCTATATTTATATATTCTGTATGTGTAAATGCATTAAATTTTGATATATCTGTGTAGGCCACTAACACATGAACCATATGGGGGAAGGTGATAAACTAACGACCAATTATCACACGACATTAGGCACAAGTTTTTGAATACATTGGCCTATTATGAATTCTTGTCTTTTAAAAACAGGAGAAATTTCATTAGAATACTTATTTCTAATGAAATTTTCCTGTTTTAAAATGAATGGAATGAAAATAGTGGAAAATGGGCATGGTGGGTAATGAAAATAAACCAGAAAAAATTAAATAATGTATTAGTTATAATAAACAACCTGATGTATGTCTACTGATTATGTTGATGTTATAAAATGAATTTATGAAATGGTCATTGATGTGCCTCGTCATATCTTCAAGCATTTTTGTTTTTCTAATACTATATCTTAATTTTTTCTTCGCTTTTGAACTTTTTAAGCAAATATATTCAATTTTGTTTAAAAAATTCAGAAGATAAGAAGCAGAAACTCAGAAGAAATCATTTAAATTATGATATCTCAAGCCATATATGTTCAACAATTGCTTATATACAATTTTTTACAATAAAATATACCATAAATGTATGATACTACTAATACTTGTCATAAATACTAAAGATACTGTCATAATATTAAAAATACTGCCATAAATACTAAGATTTAAGCTACCGTTTCGACCAACCTCTGGCTCAGCTTATACTATGTCTTTTGTAATGTGATTAAAGAGATATGGGAATAAAGGTTGGAGGTATATCTAAAGGGACAAATTATCTGGCACAAAAGATGTTCGAAATCACGATTTAAATCAACTTTCTATAAATGGTCGGCTCATTCATAAAGATATCTATGATTTGATATTAAAGAGTAAAATCTATCTTAAAAATAATATATTAACAATTTTAATTAGAATTAACTGGAGAATAAAATACATAAGGATTAAAATTACATATTTAATATGATACCAATTAGGGAAATTGTTTTCTAAAGTAAATTTTGAGATGGAATGAAATCTTACAATTTCGTATACATGCGTATTTAGTCCTGTTTATTATCTCTTTTCTTATCATTAATTTCTCTGTATTCATAATATTTTGCTGTATTTTAACAGCAAAATATTCAATTTTTCAATAGGTTTAATAAATGCTCTCTCCTATATGATCGAGGCGCTTAAGGACTCGCTAATGTAACGCTTTGAAGGACTTAGGATTGAATCCGAGCGAGAAATCTCAGGAATGTTTTGTAGATGAAGTTTTTCGGATATGTTGAACTCCATCCTCATCACCCAGCTGTGCTCGTTGTGGGCCTAGCCGAACCCACATTGGGCATGGGAAAAACATTCTTAGTGCCCAAGAGGCAGAGTTAAAAATGAAAAAAATAATCTATTCCAAACGAATTACATCCGTATTTATTACTCACTCCTCTACCTCAGGCTCACCTTATATTGTACAGCTTATAAATTCAGCATTTACTTTTATAATGATAAGTAAATGGAAATATATAGCCCACAGAGTGTAAAACGAAACTCTGTGCAAATATTTGAAGAATAGATTCTAGCATCAAAAATAAGCTTAAAATCTTCTATAAATGTTTTTCAAATTCTTCTTCGTTTTTGAGATCTGGCCTACCAAAACATTATATTTTGAAGGTAGGAGTCTTATTTTTTTAAAAATTGTAAATGCTAATAACGAGTAAAATCGTCATTAAGTTCGACCTTACTCGAAATACACACGATTCCCTTTAGAACTTTGGCGGAGAATTTGAAACATTTCTTTTCTTCTCTTTTCTTTTGGTAGGCCATATCTCGAAAACGAAAGCGGATTTTAAAAAACGTGTGTGTGGAAGATTTTAAGTTCATTTTCGACTCTAGAATCTATCCCTGCACGGATTTACAACCTGTATAAAGGCATATGAATAAAATGTTAGTGTTACAAATATAATATAACTAAGAAATAGGCATAAACTAGTCTGCAATAAGACTAAATTTAGTTTTAAAATATTTATAAAATATTCTTTACAATTTATACATATATGTGAGGATTAAATAAGTGTTTTTTATTTTATGATTAAAAATAAATAGAATTTAGAAAAGATTTTAATAATTTAAACTATAATGAAATAATCTGTTTAGTTTTTCAATTAATTTTTCGCCTTTTTCCTAGAAATGAATACACTTCTCATAGAAATTTCCATTCTATTCGTCATTAACTTCTCATTATTTAGCTTTCCTGAACTAAGTATTGCTTCGTTATTTTTTCTACTTGTTCAAACTAATATAAAGTTGATTTGTAGATCTTTCATTCAATTTTTATTTTAAACTACAAAATATATAACAAATTTATTCCTTTATAGTTTATACTATATATACCTCGAAGATAATTTATTTTCATATGATGTTATGCAGAAATCAATAAACTCATTATCAAAACTTATCATTAAATTTGAACGATTGAATCCAGTTACTTAAGGAATTACCCGAAGTAATATAAGAAGAATTACTTTTTATATTTTAGATATTTTAATGATATGGTTTTCTACCGATTTCTCGTAATCAAGACATCACAATCACCAATTGTAATATGATCTGTATAACAAATCTTCCACCTACATTATTGGATAGAACCTTCAGGGAATTTTAAAACTATAAATTTTCAAATATTTCTCTTTTTCTCTCTCAACAGAAATAAAATGTTTTCATACAAAGGTGTTTTTAAATGATTTAACTATTTTATTTCGTCTTTCCTACGTATATTTTAATATATTTTTTAAAGTCTTATATTTTGATTAGATCATCAATTATAAGTTTTTGTGTAACTTTGTTACAGATTTAAGAAATCTTAAAAATTTCGATTTACAGTTAGAAAGAGATAAAACAATTGTGTTATTTTTGTTAGATAAGTGAACTTGGCGAATGTATTCATCTTTTAAACTAACCGAAAAATACTTCGAACGAAGCGAGAAAGGAATATGATTGAACTTACAGAGGTGGAAAAGTAAATGGACTAGATGACACCTTAGGTTCAATTCATATTGTGAACCGTTAGTAGAAAAAAATTCACTACAGGAAAGGCTCACTACAGCAATTCAAATGAATTACAGATTTTTTTTTCTTTCAACTGCTGCACACAATATGAATTGGACCTTTGGTGTCATCTAGACCAATTACTTTTTCACTTCTATAACTTCAATAGCATTCATAGTGGTTTTTTTTTCTTTCTTACATTCTTTTTGCATCACTTTTGGCATAGAACATTTAATTTTCACTACATTTGTAAAATAATTCGATTTTAATACTTTTTTAATGGGTGAGATTATTGCATAAATTTAGAATTAAAATTTATTAAAATTTTGTTGGGGTAATCAGCTCGTAAAGTAATGTCGAACTTTGAATAAAGTATAGAATGTTTTTAAAATTAAATACGTATAAATTTAAATAATAATAATTTAATTATAAAACATTTAATTTTATATTTACTCGAATTAATACAGAGATTTTTACATATTATCTCTTAATAAATTATTTACAGTTGAAAACAATATTTTTACATTTGTATATTTTTATTGCAGTTAGGCTATTCGCGTAATTTTATAATAATACATTAAAAATTAAGTAATAACTTAAATATTTAACACGCTTTTCTGAATTGTTTACACTAGTTTGTGTTTTTCTGTATTAATATTCCAGATTTTTAATATATTATAACACGATCTTAGACTATTTTTGAAATAAATTTATTAATTTTTAAATATTATTTACAGCCGAGGAAGTTTTGCAGTATAAATACAGAATATTTTTCAGGGATCTAATTCAGAATAGGCCCACTCTTATATGTGATTATTATTGACATGGTTGACTGTTTCTGGAGGTCAAACAGCCATTTAATAGCACTACCTGTTATATACATATTATACACATACATACATACATACATATATACATTCTATATTAAATCATTACGATGTACTGTTTATATATACTGCAAAATTGCTCATCTGTAAATATCACAATTACATTTTAAATCACGTAAAAATAATATTTAAGAAATTAATAACCGTAAAAAATAATCGAAGAGGGATAAAATAATTATATACATATTTATTTATTTATCTCAATATAGTAAACTATGAAAAGTCTAAACAAAATATCCGACTACTCACCATAATGAACAGCTTTTAATTTAATTTGATATGTTTTGTCACTGTTAAATTTTATGGAGTATGTAAGACAGCAGTAAATAGAGAAGAATTTCATCTAAAACATGAAATTCTTCTCTATTTACTGCTGTCTTACAATAAAACTTTCTAAAGGCACTAAATTGAAAAGCATTTAAATTAACCGATGATTATGTAAAAGATAAATTATCTTCAAAAGTTTTTAATAAATAAACATTTGAATAAAAAAAAATAACAGATGAATATTTCGGTAATGTCTCACAATTTGGTCAATGCAAAAGAAATTATTAGTGTTATTTAACAGAATAAATTTACATACTTCTTTGTGTAATTAATGACTCTAGTGTAAATACTTTATAATAATAAATTTTAATACTAATTCAGTATTGATCCAAATTCTCAATTATAAATTATGTTTTACATTTAAAAAAATATTTGTTTATGAAGAAAAATACTAGAGCTATAAAGTTTATGGACTTTTCTGATAATTGCAATTGACTGATTTATGTTCAGTCTTTGTTAATACTTGTATTTTTCCTCCCTTTGTAGTTAGTTTTCTGTGATAAATGAAAAAGTATTTATATATTTTTATGTAATTCCTTTATAATTTTTACATACAGATGTTCTTAAACAAACAATAACAGTTTCAGTTTGATTCTCGCGTTGAAAATCAAAGGAAAAGTACAATCAATTTTTTGTTTGTTTTTACTCGAAAGATTTATTATATGACTCAATTTTATTTTGTTTATAATTTGATTAACGAAATTAAAATTGATTAACTTTCAAGAAAACATTCAATACATTTTTATTTATTTATAAAAAAAACATTAAATATGTTACGAAAAATCAAATAATGGAAGATATATTAAGAATAAAATATATTAAAATGATTCTGAATTCGAAAATCTGTCGATTATATTAATTATATACATAATTGTATTGTTTTAATCTGAAAACCTATACCTCATGTTCTGGGTTGGTGTAGGTATTACTCGTATCTATGCTATCGATCCCATTGCGTGTAACACCTATCCACAATGGGTAATGTTGAGCTCTGATATATACCCATTTATATTGGAGTCTGGTGAAGAATTGAATTGAATACTTACAAGTTTTGGAACCAGATTTTAAAATATTCGTGCCATTTTATGTAACGTTTTATCAAAAAAAAAAAAGAAAAAAAATATACAGGCTGATCTAGAATATGAATATACCCATGATATAAACTATATTAATTTGAAAATTTGCAAACCACCTCCCATTCTACAAAATTCTATTTAAATTAGATTATCTCAGCTTTCAGTATTTAAGATAAAATCTTTTTAAGTTTTGTAATCGCCCACCAGGGCCGAGTAGATAAAAACCACTGAACACTGGTAGTTAGTCATGGGTTCTTGCATCATCAAACGGGCTGGCCACGTGGAGTTTTCCGGGTTTTCACGTTTGTAACACCTAAATAGGGGCCAGTTTCACCTAGAAATTCTTCCCGGGAGGTATCTCCATTGGGCAGATGGTCCATGCGTCGCGTTACTGTATACAACTAAACTCAAACCTTTAAGTATTGGAAATAGATAGCCGATGGCCGAGGCGATAAGGCTTTTAGATTATCGCTCTGGGAAATCCGGGATTGAATCCGGAGGGACTGAAAAACCCCAGGAATTTTTCGGGGTGGGTTCGTATCGGATTTGTTTGGCTCTAACTATTCGACCGCCTTATCATTGGCCTGACCGAACCCTGATGGGCCTGAAAAAAAGGCTCTCTTAGTGTCCATAACGTTGAAAGAATGAAAAATAGTAGTGAAAATTTATATCAATATATTTTAACATATTATTGATTTAAATAGGTAATTGATTTTTAAAATTAATAACATAAATTTAAAAGTTTTGGCGTGAAATTTTAGAGATAAATGTGACCTTATTATTTATAGTTTTGTTTAATTTTAGAATTTGAGAAAAATGTTGTATTATTCTTAAATATTAATTAACAAGAAAATAAACTGTTGTTATACATTATGTCCAATGATAAAGTGTATTTTTCTTTATATTTGTCAAATTATACAACAGACAAAAGTAATAGGAAATCATCGAATTGATCAAATTTTTTATAGTTTCGGGATAAACGTATCAATCCTTCAAGCGATACAGAGAAACAAAAAGGAAAATTTCGTTTGAAATTCAAATTTCTAAGTACAAGTTGAAATATACATTGTTTATCGGCTTATATGTTTTGTTTAATAGAATATGTTACATACAATGGCATGAATATTTTAAAATCTGGTTCCAAAGCTTTTAAGTATTCGATTCATTTCGATTTTTTACTATATATGGGCATTAGAACTCAGTATTTCCCATTGTGGATAGGCCCGACTTACAACGGGATCGATAGCATAGATAATACCTAATTCAAAATACAATCAAACCTCGATATAACGCTCTTTAAATAATTTGGCCTAGTAAAATGCTCCACTGAACGAAACTTTCCCATAAATATTAAACAGGAGGCACTTCAACAAAGTGCCTCCCTTGCAAGCTTCTGTATTCCACAGCAATGCAAACAGCATTGTTATAATCAAATTAATTACATTATTTTCAAACTCTCAAACTCAAATTTGTATATACGGCTTCAAATATTATTATATTTAATTCTTATTCTTTGAGATATGGCATTTTAATGCCATACTCGATTTAGTGTCAATTTCACAGGCGAACAAGCTGACACTAATTCAAGTGTTGACTACATATTACTAATGTAATTATTAAGAATCCAAGTATGGGACACAATATACTTTATTATAATTTGCATGTATAAAAAAATTTGTAAATAAATAAAATTTTACAAGGTATTTTAGTACAAGCTACACGGTTTTCATTTTTATGTATAATGTTTTATATGATAATATAAATTTGCAGTCTCATATACATAAGTAGATTTTGTCGCTGAAATTCGATCATGTTTTTTTATTTTATAAATATAAATAACTTTTTAAAATCCTATTTATTTCGCTTTGAAATTACAAAAAATTTGGAATTTGATACACAGTATATAAACAAATTGCAACTTTTACAAAATCTTTCAATAGTGAAGCGGTAGTGAATGCAAAATATTAATGTTAAATATTACATGCAGTAATTAATTTCATAAAAATTTTCATGAAATTTTCACCAGAATTCAATGGATTGTCATGAAAATTTTTAAAGATTCTTCAATTTGTTACTATATTTTAGTAAAAGGTACTTTACTGTTAGGTATAAAGTTCCTTCCATCTATATTATTTTCACGAAAAGATTAATACAAGTTGATAAACCGAATGATATTTTATACATTAAACTTTGATATTGTCTTTTATAATGATAATATGAAGGTTTTTAAATTTTACATCTATATTATCATTAAAACATTTCATAGAAGATGAAGCAGATCTCCAGTTTATTCTGGTTATCGTCTCTCTTATTGGATATTTTAAAGACTACTAAAACATTTTTTTATTCTTCTTACAATAATATAAAGATACAAATTAATGTAATGTAATAAACGTTAAATGTAAATTTTAAGAATTATATGATAATTTAAGTCTATATTACTGGTATTACGATAACATTTTTCTAATGGCATAACAAATTAAATAAGCTATTAACGAAAATAATTTCGACATTTAATACTGCAGATTCGATATTTGAAGAGGATAAATCGTTAAAATATCAAAAAAATTTTAACCAAATTATTTTAGAGTAGAAATTAATTTTATATTTAAGAAAGAAGTTTGAAAAATTTACAAAAACTGCTTCTTATATTCACAAATATCAGGTTTCTGTTTGATATTTTCACATATCTAGTTTTCTAGAATTTTTCCTTGTATTATCTTCTTCGACTCTTCTATTGAAAAAATATTTTTTTTTTTTTAGTTTGAAATTTTCTGTTTCATTAGATGCTTTCTAAGCTGAAGAGATGTAACGTTTCCAGCAGTAGCTTCATTTCAAGTGCAACCTGTTCTGAATTCTTGACGGAACTGTTTTCCATAACTATATAACTTATAGTTTCAAGAAGGATAACGCTGATATTTGAATACAGGTCATGCGAAAGAACGACAGAAATCGAACGATAAATCTTTTCTACCCAAAAGTAATTAAGTGTAACTCCAAAAATTATTTTTCAGTTTTCATTTAAATGATATTCTAAGGATTTTTCATGAATATGAATTGTTTTTTATTATATAAACATATATATATATATATTACACATGTTATTTAATAATACATTATTATTCTTACATAAATAGTGATTTTCTTATAATTTGTTTGAATGCCGAATGTGTTCTTTGCTTGCATTGATTTTACCTTGTGGGCACTAAGAGCACTTCTTTTCCAGCCCGTTATGGGTTCGGCCAAGCCTACGATGGGGGCAGCCGCATGATGAAGGACTGGGTCCAACATATCGGAGACAGATTACCCACGAAAAATTTCTTAAATTGCTCACCCGGATTCGATCCCGAGTTCCCTAGAGAGGATGCCTTAATCGTATCCGTCATCAGGCTGTTGTGCTTGCATAAAGATTGCGCTTCTTTTTAAAATAAATATACAAAGGAAATAAGATCTTAGTTAAATTTTGAAAAAGTATAAAAGGTACATTTTTTAGTATTACTTTACATCTGTTGTATGGGCTTATAAGCACGCTACCTATTATATAAATGCGTGAAGACATATCTCTCCACGCATTTTTGAAATTCAATCTATTACAAAATATTCAAATTATAATCAAATATACTACTCTCCAGCATTTTATTTGTATGTAGTCTTTCACTAGGTATAGTGTTTGTATTTTTATTTATTTTTTATTTTATTTTACATTATTGTCATGCTATTCTTATTCTTCTGAAATATACTTTGCTTTCCTTCGATCTTTTGCACTATTTTGCCTTCTTTTTATCATACTCGCAGCTTCTTTATCTGATACATTTCTTCATAACAATCTCATTCAGCATTCTCAAATATGCTTCCTTCACTTGCAGCTGTCGTGACCATTTTTCAATTCATCAAGAATCCTCTTTCACACATTTCTTTTACCTTTATCGTTAGAAAATTTTCACAAATTTCACATAGGAAAGTCTAAAAAAATTTTAAGAATTGATATTTTGTAATCCTTTTCATTCGTTCTTCAACAAAAACTTTGCTCATCTTCGAAAAGCAATATTTTTGATCATCAACTTTGACATATTTACATTTCCGATCTGTTTGTTCCTTCTCCTTATTTCCTCATCGTGCTCTCGAGACCACTAAGTATTGGTCTGTGTCATACACAGCAACACATCCTCCAAATCCCTGAAGTAGTCATTCAATCGCACATCCTAACAATCTATCTTCTCTTCTGATTTAAGACGTATTCTCAGACCCACATGGATACACAACTCTCCGATTTATATATCCAAAGAAAATCGTAAGAAAAATTTGAAGTGAATGTGTAAATACTCATTTTATCATTCCATATGAAAAAAAGAAAATCATAACATTCGTATTTTTTTTCTATACTTTCTTCGCCATTATGCCTCAAAAATTGTTATTACGTAAGGAATTTACTTCAGTACACGCCCGTTTTTGTTTAAATATCAATCACAATTATTGCAGCATATAATTTGGTATGATTTTAAAACATTTACAATAATCTCAATACATGAAACGGGGCATATACTCCGTTTCGCGTGTAAAACGTATAATTTATTCGTGGAATGATTATTTGTTGTTTTGTAATTTATAAATCACTGTCATCCACACCTTTGGTAATAATACAGTTTCGATTCTTCATTTTCGTCTTACTCATACACAATACATTTTCTGTCCAATTTATCTCTCTTAACAAATTGTCGACCTTATTTCCCACTCCTCTCACATTCCAAACACTCCTGTCCAGTTCATTTCGATTCGGTATCGCGATCGCTGGAGATCACCTTCCACATTTTCTTTAGAAAGTCACTTGACCATAAAAAAAGGATACATTGGTTCAAGAACTGAGCTCACGTTAACGGTTGTAGTGGTTATTCCACGAAGTTTCCTTCCATATGACCCAATGAGTTGAGATTATGTAGCCATTGCTGTACATGGTAAATCAATAACTTCCAAGACTATCTTTTCCTATAGCTAGATATTTTCCTGGAATGTCACAAGGAGAAAAATCTGTTCCACAGCCAAGATTTCTTGTATCTTACTTACATTAATGATATTTTAATATTAATTTTATTATTCTTTTTCGCAAGACACGTTTATTTGCTTTAAAATTCGTTATAATCATATTAAAATGATTTACAAAAGAATTAGAAAACATTAAAACAAAAAGAGAAATATTTCAATTGAATGGGATAAATATATCAAAATAAGTAAATGTTAAATATGCTAATTATTTAAAAATGAAGTTATGTATTTCTATAATTTGATATGATACCAATTCAGAATTTTTGAAAGGAAAAATTGATTTACAAAGGAAATCAGAAAGAAAATTAATTAAAATTAGAAAAATCAATATTCATTTATTCTCTATAAATAATTCATAAATTTCAATTTTTATTTTTTATTTTTCGTAATTTGTTTCGCGAAGTTTATTCGTTTTAGAAAAATTCATTGATCATTTGGTATATCCGATTATGTCCTGGAGATTTTCATTGATCTCGGTCACATATATCAACATGTTCAATAGATGCTCTTTTATATTATGTGATACGCGAATTATTGTCAATAACTTAATACGAAAACAATTCGTTCAAAAAAATACTCATAAAATTTTAATTTAATTTACGATAAAAAAATAAACTGATTTAATTAATGTTGTAAACCCTGTTGTAAATGTAATTGTAAATGAAACCCTGAAAATATTCAACGATGTTTGAATATTTGAAATATTTTAAATGTTTTAACTAAATTTCGGTAGCTGAGAAACATTTTTTAAAGCAGGAAATAAAAGTATTTAATATTTATATATAACGTTATGATATTTATCGAAGATAAGGCGTGTATAATGCGCAGCAGAAGAGCACTGAATTCTCATAAATTAGTTAACAGGAATCGATTTAGAGTAGAAGAATTTTAGAAAATAAAGGGAATAATCTCGGAGAAATTAACAATGACTATTCGAGCTCATTAAGTACTTCCAAGTTACAAAACTATTCATCGATCGGAGATAAATATTTTGACGTTAGATACGTAACTACCTCATAATATTTTGAAGCTATTCATCGAATATTTTGAAGCTACACATTGATCAAAGCTATTTCCAATATTTTCAATAGGAAATCAATACCGCCAACCAAGTGCCACTGTAAGAACATGCAGGAAGCAATTGTGCAATTCACCATTACTCTTTAACCTTATCAAAACGAAAATTTGGAAGTTTCTTCGTTATCGATGCATTCATAGAAGGGGTTTTTATCTCCTGTACCATCATCAGTTGCCTCTCACTCAAACATATTTCTGACATTCACATTGTCTCAATAGATTTCGATTTTTCTCAGTATTTGGCAATATTGCAGCTTCCTTATCTCTTACACACTAACAATGCTTTGGTGGGCAATAGGAAGATGGTCTTTATTGACACCAATGCGAAGATCATTTATTTGACGGCTCCCTACATTAATTCACTTATTCGACTTACATTTATCCATTTTTTCTTAAGCTAATACTCTAATCGAAACTTTTTCTACTCCAGCTCCTTTTTACATTTTTAAACGAGCTTGTTACAAAATGGGTCATCTCTTCTCTTTTTATCAGATGTAAAAATATAGGAATGTGAAAATGGCGAAAGAGATACGACATTTTTGCAGCGAAAATTTTTACTTATTGTGTTGGTTAGTGATGTTTGACACTGGGCTGATGCGATCATCTTGTCAGATATGACGTGAGGCAGAGATTAATTTCCAAAAGTGGAACTTCTTGCCTACAAGGGGGTCAAGTGAAGAAGCGATGGTGTGTTCATTCGCATCTTGCTGCTCTTGAGACTCGTGGATGAGTGAAATCGAAAATGATAACACGCATGGTAGTTACTATAGCAACGTCGTTGTTTCCAACAGTGCTGAGTACAGCACTCAGTTCGAATCGATTTGTCATCAAGGCGTGGTTTATCGGCACTCTACTAGAAGTAATGCAGAAGGAACAGAGTATACAAGGATTCTTTTTCATCTTTAATGGGCAATTTTGTTGTCCGGCATATAACTATGAGTTACGAGACTTCTGATTTTTGTGGGTGCAAAAATTGACTCTCACGCTATAAGCAAAGGTTATGTATTAATGCGTTCTCCTCTTATCGATTGATTAACGCCGAGATAATGCAAACAACGGATGCTTTTAAAATTATTGGATAATGTGGAATATGTTGGATTACGAAAACCCATCTCATTATACAAAAATACCCTGATAAATAATTATCGATGTTCCACTTTCTTAACAGTAATTCTTCTACACGAAACATTGTTAAGTAAGCTTAAATGATATCCATCCAAAAATAACTGAATTTTTATCAATGAATTTCCAGATTATGTACTGTTCGTTACTAATAATCTTTATCACAACTCCCCTATTAAGATTATAGTTTTTATATTATCGCTAAACATTTAACATCATCCGCAATTTGTTTTCAGTTTTGATTGTCAGCTTCTCGTAGTTTATAGATTTTTTTCTTTTAAAATAAAAAAAAGAATTAAATTTTTACGATTGATTACATTAACTGCACCATTTTAAAACAGAAAAATCACTTTGAGCGTATTTTCTGATAACTTACGAGACTATTCTATATGTCTGTCATTCTCTTATCTAAATTTGGTAATTCGAAGTGATTAAAGACCTTCTGCACCACAGTTTAATTGATTAATCATAAAAAAAATTACTACATTTTACTTAACTCGTCGCTTTCTACTTATTATTTAATGTATTCGGCAAAGTTTGAGATTTTTACCTTTTTTTATTTTCTAATAAATCTTTCTCTTTCACTCTAAGTAATAAGATGGAAAAGTTGAAAAGTATCACTCGGATATTATTTTATTCAAAAATTCTTATTGCCAAATCTGACATTTCGCACAAGTTTAAATTATTCATAAATAAAATCGTCAGGTACACGCTAAAGGCCGAGGGATTGTTTATAACTGGGTTTTACTTTAAGGGTAATTTCGGAAAGTCTATCTTCGCAAACTATGCATAGTGATCAATAAAGTAAAGCTTTATGTCCCTAGTTTATTCGGGTCGGTCTCAAAGAGCAAGATCGTAAAATATTGCGTAGCAAAGCAAAGACCACAGATTGACTGATGACCCGTACAAAATACTTCTACTCATAAATTTACGTCTTATATCCTTACTAAAGAAAACAAATTCACGTTAGAAAAGAACAGAGGTTACAATGCATCGGAAACCCAGGGCACTTCTGTAGATACTTCCAATAAGGGCGGAATCACGTGATCTTATCGATTCTTCTCCATTGCTAAGATTCCGGATATCTGTCCAACCAAACATAAAATTGACGGAAATTAAAGTTTTCTCTTTTGACCACTGGAAGAGTCTCTCTCTCTTTTCTCTCGTTTATTTCCGATTTTATTCATTTATTTAGAATCATTTGTTAGATAACTCTTTCCGCTTTCTGAACACTTCTATAATTAAAAATGGCTCTATTATCGCATTTAAAAACTATTTAAAAAGTAATAATTCTTACAATTATTTTCCGTTTTACAAGCAAACTTTACATGATAATAAGAATTTAAGATATATTGAAGGGCGTTCGATGTCAGATTGGCCTTAGGTATCTTCACAGTTGGGAGTTGTGTGAGAGGCAACAGATGGACGAGTTGATAGCTTGTCTGACTCTGTTAGCATTGTTTAACACGGTAAACATTCTCCTTTAGTAACATTCGTTGTCCACTATAATAAAACTACTGATACAGTTAGCTGCGGGGTATCGTGATATCACTATACAGCGCGATGTTCTGTTTGGGTTGGAGTAACTTTCTCTCTGTTTTTATCTTTTTAAAAATTCGTTATTCACTTTCTAACTCGTTCAAATTGTTTAAATGGAGATGAAAAAGTTGGAATTGTGCGCTTAGTTTTCTCTCTTTCTTCCTCTTACTGTTTAATTATTCAATGTTAAATTTTAAAACTATTTTTGAGATACCGTGTTAGAATTTATATATATATATTTACTCGTATATTTCAGCTTTCGTAGAGTCTTATCGAAAGTTGTTTTAATTTGATCTATGGCTCGCAGTCTGACCATCATTTATCGTAATTTGTCTCTTTCCATTATTGTTGATCATTTTTGATCACAACTCGGACCTCTTTTGAGTTATTGATCTCCTTTCATTACTCTTCTTCTTTTTCCCTGATATTGATCTTTGATCGTTATAGGTCTTTTTGCGTTATTGATCATTATTGATTATTTACCAGGCTCTTTTTGGCTCACCATTGATTATAATTGCTCTTTTTTTCTCGACTATTGATCAATCTTTGATCATTGTTGCTTTGTAAGTGCTACTTCTTGCAGCTGATCATAATTAAATTTTAATAATCTTTCAGTAATCACGTTATACGAATTTTTATTATCATTATCATTAACATCTTTTTTCTTTTTTTTTTTATCTATCATCAAAGAAAAAATTTTGACAATTTTTACTAGATTTAATTTAATCTATTTGAATATTTTAATGATCTTAACGTTGATTGTCATAATTAAACGAGACAATAAATTAGATGTTCTAAACAATAAATAAAGATAATAAATTAGATGTGTAACGTTAAAAAAATTAATTAATAATTGTAATTTCGCATCTATTTTAATTATTTTTTTAGATATTTTGAATTTATATTCGTAATTTTTCTAGACGAATTCATACTTTAAAGTAGTATAAATGCATTAAAAATTTTCGATAGAACTTACAAGTATGCTGTTTATTTCTCTGTAAAACGAGCAAGATCGGTTAGTGATATAGCCAATTAATCCCAATGATGGCGATAGTATATCGTCGTCAGATAGCGATCACAATTACCTTCACAAATAAAAATCTATCATTAATTCAGCATGATAAAGATGAAAGGCGTTATCATAATCCGATTATCGTTGCATTACAGATAAAAATAAGAAGAAAGAAAATGAAGTGTTTCAATCGTGCCGCTATAAAGAAACCCATTCCCAGTGTATTTAACTTCTTTAATATTATTTCTTAATTTCAATTTTTTAGTGGACGTCGTAATTTATTTCGTAGAGAGACAAGACATTTCATATCAGTCGACAGAATGATCAATGACAATTATTTCATCTTGTAAAAACGTAATGCATTTTTTCGCTTCGCTTAAATTTTCAAAAATATCAAATTACTTCAAGTTTATTTGTACTTTTGGTTAAAAATAAATAAGAGAAGATATTTATTTATTCAAAAGCTTGAATCTAATCCAAAAAAATACTTTTCAGCCGCAAAATTTCAACGAAAAAAATTGAATAAAAACAACAAAAAAATGAACATAGTTGCTAAATATTCCCAACAGCGATGATGATTATATTCTAATTTTTCAAATCTGTTGTTTATGTAATGTAAATGTAAGGTTATGTATACATATATCATACTTGAATGCAAATGATGATAATTTCCAGAAAAAAAGGACTTAGCATTCAGCATCAATGATATTGAATGTTCAATCATAAATAAAACATGGTGAAATATTTTAAAGATGTTTAAATAAAGGAAATATTTATCAAATTTTATATCCACAAAAACAAATGCAGATGACATAAATAGTTTTTAAAATATTAAAGATTTATAAACAAGTTTATCTTATTTACTTAAAAAGGATTGTTGTAAAATCTTATTTATATATAAGCCTATATTGTTAGCTGAGTAGGAAGTTGTCTAAGATTTAATTTTGAATGCCTTTGCTGTTTCATTCATTAGGTTCGTTAAACAATACGCTTGATAGAGATGTTAAGACATTATGTCAGAAATGATGCCCAAGACAAAGTAATTGCTGACTTTGGAGTGTTTTTGTTAGAAGCATCTACCCAATTTACTTCAAGTATCCGTTCGTTTGTAGTTTTATCTCTCAATGTATTACAATATTTTCGTAGGCAAATAGTACAGAAACTATTGATCAGATTTTGAGCCGTCTTTTCAATTTCTGCAAGGGAACAAAACATAACGCTATGATTTCCCGGGAGGAGTGAAGCAAAAATATGTTTATCTAAACTCTCGAATATTTACAATTTATATGTACTATAAATTTAATTTAATCAATTTTCTGAACTTTATCATTTAATTATTTTTACGGGATGCAAAATTAATTAAATTTTAAGCGTTTTTTGTAAGCATCGGAACATGCCACAAATCTCATGGCAAGTAATATATGTTGGAATGGAGGTAAAATCGTACACTTTTTCTTCATGTTACCCATAAATTCGATGGTATATGTCTCTGTCGACAACTTCCAGGCTTGTAGATCTTATAAGAGAACAACACGAGATTTGCTTTGTACAGCTTAATTTTTATGGTCGAGTTGATCTGGGAAGGTTTCCAGATGTTGCTTAAAAACTGTGCTATCCAATTCTATGCATCTACATATTCTTAAGCAATTTCTGTATCGGTCGCCTAGATATTAGAATTTTAAGACATCTGCACGGATTATTTTGTTACGTCTGAAAAATAATTTAAAATTTTTACATAATATTCCTTGCTAGTCGTTAACTATAAGTGATTGATAAGCACGAACAAAAATCGATCATTTTTTTTTTGTTTTGTTTATTCGTGTAATACCAAAACCAATTTTAGTACAGAATTAAATTAAATACATTTATCAATTTACAAAAAAAGAATAAAAATAAATAAAACGTTTTACATCTGAAAATAATAATAAAAACGATATATATATATTTAACAATTAAATAAGCAAACTTACACCTAAAGAAAATAATATATATTCTTTTATTTTTAAGTTAAAATTGAATAAAATACAAGTCTAATTAAAACTTAATTATTTACAGGTTAAAGTTGAACTGTTTCAATTAATAGTGACAAATCCATATCGTGCTATTCTTTAATGGATAATGCAAACATCTATTAATTTAGAAAGAAAATAAATTTTGCGTGTTTCCTCCTAAATCATTTATTACGTCACCATATAAGTCATCCATTTGGGAGTTTTTTTTATTTTAATTATTTTATTTAATGGAACATCTCAGAAAATAATTACAACTTATGTCTTTTTACATTAATAATTTTTTTTACCGCCCAACTGAATATTTTCTTAATAGAAAAGCTTTGATAAATAAATATTAGATTTTTAATATAATTAACAGGATATATGGTTATTAAATTAGTATATTAATCTAATTAATGGTACGTAAATGATGTGTGTTGATTAAATCAAACTTATCTTTTTCTTTGATAATATTGTTTATTAGTTTGCTCGATAGAAAATTATGCAAATTTTAAGGACGTTCAAATATTGAAAAGTAAAAATTGAATATATTAAGGTCTTTTTTTTAAAAAAAATAAACTTTGATTTTTATAGAAGCGAATTAAGTAAAAATAAGGTACAAAACTGGAAACGGGTTACGACTTTAGGAGGAAAAAAAACATATACATACAAATGTAAAATGGGTTTCCTTAAAGAAAACACGCTTTAAATAGAAAAATATCTCAAGAAAAATATTTCTTTTCATATATTGAACCTAACTGAAATGAAGGTCCGAAGGGAAAACTTCAAAGAGAAACTGTTTCATTAAAGCGAAAACCAAGATGAATGCATTTGAATAGGGAAAGTTCAATTATGTTAAAGGGAAAACCCAATTAGAAACAGATTACTTAAAGGAGTAAACCAGTGAAAATGGTTTTAAAAGGATATCTCGATTATAAAACCTAATAAGAAATTAGTGTCGGTTAGTTAAAAAGAAACCCAAATATACGTTTTCCGTTCAGTTTAAAATGAATTACGTTGTTATATATACGAGATAAAATGTAATCATTTTCATTAATTATTTGATTAAAAGGATTTAAATTTATTCAAATTGACATAAAAGAATATGTTTTATTTATTTATTTATTATTATTTTTTTCTTCTAAACGTTTTTAGAATAAGCGATATCAACGCTTTAATGGTGAATTAATGACCAACTCCAATTGGTAACATATTATAAATGTAAGTAAATGATACTTTAATAGATATTTTAACGTTATTTAAGGATGTATGTTTGTAAGATATCAATTGAATAATGAGTAAAATTAAATTATTTTCCCTAAAATATCATTTCAATTTTATTTGAAAATATTCATTTTCTAAAGCTGCTCTAAATATTTGAAGTTGTATCAACAATAATCCGATTATTATAAACATTAATTAACCTTCCTTTAGTACAAACGATTTAAAACACAATTCTAATCAGATTAGAAGACAATGATAAAATTCAACACGGTTAATCGAAAAGAAGCAATAAAAAATCATCTTAAACTTTCTTTAATTACCACTTTCATCAATTATTATCTTCGTAACGAACTCGGAAAATTTATCAAAAATGATTTTAAAAAATGAATTTACGATAATTGCATTTAAAAATTTTTAAAAACATTTTTGTTTACTTCTAGACTAATAAATTGCTCATTAATGTATTATATGCTGTATTTAAGATAATTAAGAAGCAATTGACGAATTTTAGAAACTAATTTAGTACCGGAATTCCTTTGTAAGCCCATTATTGGAATGCAGAGTTGGGTTCCTAAGAGATACAAACATCTGGTAGATGTAACAAGAATCATCAATATTTACATAGCTGGACAGTCTTAACGAGGTGTCATATTATGTTCGAGCAATGACTGATGATCCTGAAATATTAAGGAATATTCAAAAATAATGAACTAGAATAGACCCATTCCATCCAGTGTAGAATATGTTAAATTGTGTATACGAATTTCAATAGGTCTTTAAAGTTTTTAGTATTTTCGAAATTTTCAATCCTACTGTACACGCTGAGAATTAGAAATTGAATATCTTTAATTGTATATTATGATTTGAATGTTCATAGTTAAATTACATCAAATAAACAAGAATAAAGGGATCTTTGTGTGTGTAGGAATGTAAATATAAAACAATTAAAAATGATAAAATTTATAATTATTAAAATATACTGTACTCTGATGATAGGTTATATTTATTTTCAGATAGCTGTTTCGAGTTGAAATATTCAAAACGCTTAATTAGATGGGTTCGATTACAGTATGTATAAGATACTATGAAAGCATATAAAGGTCTGCTATGAGGTATGGGGTATATGAAGTATGATGTGTATGAGGTATAAGGCACTACTGTGAAGTATTAGATACTTTGAAAGTACGGTATAAGTAATCCGGGTTCGAGTCCAATTGGGATTTTTGTGAAATTTTAATGAGTAACTGGCACAATTACGATTCTTGTCCACATTTAATGTACGTTAAAAGGCATTAATGTATTGAATTTATTGTTTAAAAATTCAATTATTCGATCAAATAATATATGGATCAGTTAAGTGTATTGTTAAATATTCAAAATGTTGAGTACTTTTGAAAGATTAAAAATAAAGTATACTTTCTAATTTTGGCATGATTTTCAAATAATATATAAAAGTAAGAGAACCCTTTGAAATATTTACATTTAATTGAAACAGATACTAGATTAAAATATTAAGAGATACTACGTCAAAGAATAATAATCAGTACTTTTATTTTTCTCTATAACATTAATAATTGCAACGAAAATAAAGAATAAAGGGAATTACTATTTCTTGATTATCTTTTTATTATCTCTACTTTATTAATTATCTCTGTTATTGATATTTTTCTCAACTTTTTGTAGATGAGTGTAATAAGTTATGCAGCAGGAAGAAGAAGAAGGAAACATATATATATCGTAATCGCAATTCGATGTATATCGTTCAAAAATAATATAAACCCTGTAATATAATATGATGGTTGAGAGAAAGTGCATGTAGTATAATAAACGTGGTTCGATATTACATCTCGAGTACTTTTTTTTATTTTTTGTTTTTTTCCTGAGAGTGAGAAGAGATGGCTCCGATTAGATCAATGAGCCTTGTGGCAAAATACGCGCAGACATTTGTTTTTAACGCATTATTCCGCTCGAAGATCTAGTAAACATTTATTTTATATTTTAGATTTTTGCTCTTATACGTGCATTTTCATAGTTTATATAAACAAGAAAAATCGCTTAAGCATTAAAATATTTTGTTGAAAAATTGGTTTTAAAATAATATTCAAAGATAAATTTACTCAAATTTAATATATTTTTTTCTTTTTGTTTTGTTTTCTTTCTGTATGAGTGATGAAGATGAGACATGTTTCAAAAAGAAAATATTAATTCTGAATCAAATGGACTGTAAAGATAATTGGATTTTATATTGATAAGTATGGAATCGCCAAGACGCGCGATTCCCACCTGTTTGTTATAAACGAACTGTTTATAACAGGAAAAGTCGTTAGGATCGGCCGTTGGAAACGACCGTTAGGAACTTCCGTGGGAAGAACCGTTAAGTTTCGAATCGTCAACCATCGGACGATTGGCCGGCGGGAAGTGACCGTTGGCGGCCGTTGCGGGAACATTCAAATTTGATTGGAGCAGGGTTCGAACGCCGTCGACTATTTAAGCTCGGATCGAGCTCGTATCGGGAGTTCGGATCGGGGTGTGATCGTATCGGAGGTGATCGGATCGGATCGGATCAAGGGAGATCGTCGTTATCGAGGTGCTAACTAACTCTCTCGTGGGAAGTTACGTGTTTGTGTATGAACTTGTTCCTGACTCGGAGGTTTTGTTAATTACAAGTCTGTTTGTTCGTAAGGAGTTCTTTCGACGAATTTGTACGGGAATAGTCGGTTGTTGTTGGAATTAGTGTTGTGCATATTTAATTGTAACTCTAAAGTGGATTATTTTGTACATTACTGTAAATATAAAATTTGTGTTTTCGTCAAACCGACTGAGTGGTTATTTTGAACATTACTGGCGCAGTCTCGACAGGATATTTTGGATACTTTGGATTACGTTGGATTATCCTGGATTACACTTCAAAGAATCGGAAGAACTGAGCTACGACAGAGAAGCAGACGTACGTACAGAGCATCACCAGCAATTAGACCCAGGTAAATTTTTTGTTTCTCGCTAGCACACAGAGATGCCCAGACGCGCGAAATCGCGGCAGCTAGAGGCTAGGGACTGGGAGGATGACGAGCCGGGAACGTCGCGTAGGACAAGCGGATCAGGAGACGACCTCGAAGCTCTGAAGTTGCGGATCGAGCTCGCGAAAATCGAGGCCAAGGCGAACATAGCAAAATGCAAGGCGAGAAGAGCAGAAATCGCGGCGGCGAGCGAGGCAGGGGCAGAGGAGGTAAGGAGAGCAGAGATAAGATTGGAACAGTTTATGTTACGGCTGGGGATCACCGGAATATTAGACGATACGAGGAGGCAGGAACAGCAAACACGATCCGAAGGACTTAAAGTCGAGGGGAACCGCGACTTCGGGGATAGAATTAGCTTGTCGGGAAACAAGCCGCAGGGGGAATTGGATAGGCCAAGGGAAACTGACCGGCAGAAAAGAGGGTGTCCTGATAGGCGGGTAGACGACGAGGCCGAACGCATGCGACCCAAGGCAGCGGACCGCGTGGTGGTGGAGGTGAGAGCATCCAAACTCTCTTGCCCACCGGGGAGCGGGGAAGCAAAGGATCGGGTCAAGGCAATGCGGGGAGAAGGGAGGCCCACGTACGTAGCCGGATCGAGGACGGGAACCGCTGGGGTCAGGGTGGCCAAAGTCCCCATGCTAAGAGTAGAAAGTAGGCGCAGCTCACAGGTAGACCGGGACATTAGGGAGCCTAGTGGAGTCGCGGCAAGACGAGAGGAGGCAGTTCATAATATCCAACCCGAAGTCGGGAGGTCGCTGAAGGAAGCTGAGACAGTAAGCGGCAGAAATGGTCCCCCAGTTAAGGACGTTTCGGGAACGGAAGCGTCGGGGTTAAGGGAGTCATGGGTCCCTAAAGCGGTGACGGGAACGAAGGAGAAAAGCCAACTCGTTGGAGCCTTCGGTCACCAGGTAGAGGCAGGCGTAGCGTCAGTGCCGCTTGGATTGTGGGAGGAAGGACGCGAAGAAACGCCAGGATCGGCACGGGTGACGTGTGCGATCACCAATAGGTTAGGGAAAGCGACAGACGCTCTCTTAACGGAAAGGGACTTCCGAGCGCTGGTAGAAGCGAGAGAGAAAGCGGATTCCGAGGCAAGAAAAAGGGAATTAGCTGAGGAGCAGAGTATATTAAGTGCGGTAGCGGGGATGTTCGTGGAAGCGAGCGAGGCGGTTAAACGAGAGCCGCCCGACGACAAAAACCGGGGGATGGTCATAGGACCGCTTGACCAGACACAAGAGCGGCAGCGCACGGCCCAGTGTGAGCGGAGGGCGCAGTCTGAGCAAAATAAAGCAGGGGACGCGACTCCTATTGCGAGGAGATATTCCGGTAGCGAATCGGATAGCCGAAGCGAACGACCCGCCGCGAACAGGAAACTGGAGGGCGAGGACGCTGATGAAGGGAGGCCGGGAGTCAGAGCAGTAAAGAATGGGGTAGCTGGGACGCCTCAGGGTCAAAATTGTGGCGTCGGGGAAATAATCGACTTGGGAGATATCGGCCGGGAACCCGCGACTCAGTTGGCGCAACACGCCGATGACCAAAGACGAGCGATCGGGGAAACTAGCGAACCGCTGCTAGGGTTACCGAATGCGACACGGGATAAGCCCCTGGATGCTACGAAGGAGTGTCATTCCGTGGACGACTTGGCCGGATTGATTGGGCAACAGGCGAACGTGATCTTGGCGACCGTCACTCGGGTTCAAAGAAAACACAGCGGTGAAGAGACCCGGAGGTCTCGGGCCACGGCGGGCGCGGCCAGTGGCCAATCGGAACCACCCACACACGTGCTAAGTCCGGAGGGAGGCATATCGCCGGTCCGGAAAACGACGGACAACGGTCACAACCGAGCTCGCGGTAAGAAACCCAAATTCCGTGAGAAGGGCCGAGCGACATCTGGTGACCAACAAAACCGGATGACGCGCCGAAGGCGACGGGGACGACCTCCTCGTAGGGGGACCCGCGCGGATAGGTCTCGGGGATCCAAGGGGTCCTACACTATCGCGAGGCATCTCTGTGCGCGGGTTATAGCGAGTTTGCCCGGTTGTACCGGAGGTAAGGGTCAGTCCGCACCAACGGACATTTGTAAAATTGCTGAGTGTTGTTGGATCAAACAGGCTTGGGCTAAGCTCAGTTTGATCCTTGGCCGCGGAGGTGTAAGGTATGGAATCGCCAAGACGCGCGATTCCCACCTGTTTGTTATAACGAACTGTCATAACGGAAAAGTCGTTAGGATCGGCCGTTAGAAACGACCGTTAGGAACTTCCGTGGGAAGAACCGTTAAGTTTCAAATCGTCGACCATCGGACGATTGGCCGGCGGGAAGTGACCGTTGGCGGCCGTTGCGGGAACATTCAAATTTGATTGGAGCAGGGTTCGAACGCCGTCGACTATTTAAGCTCGGATCGAGCTCGTATCGGGAGTTCGGATCGGGTGTGATCGTATCGGAGGTGATCGGATCGGATCGGATCAAGGGAGATCGTCGTTATCGAGGTGCTAACTAACTCTCTCGTGGGAAGTTACGTGTTTGTGTATGAACTTGTTCCTGACTCGGAGGTTTTGTTAATTACAAGTCTGTTTGTTCGTAAGGAGTTCTTTCGACGAATTTGTACGGAATAGTCGGTTGTTGTTGAAAAATTGGTTTTAAAATAATATTCAAAGATAAATTTACTCAAATTTAATATATTTTTTTCTTTTTGTTTTGTTTTCTTTCTGTATGAGTGATGAAGATGAGACATGTTTCAAAAAGAAAATATTAATTCTGAATCAAATGGACTGTAAAGATAATTGGATTTTATATAATAATATTTATTCAAATTTTATTTTGTTATGTATAACCAATAGGAAATAATATAAAATTTAAATATATTCAAATTTCACGTACAGAATGGATAAATTTGTTAGTCAAGAAATCCGATTAGTATATATGTTTATGTATTTATAAATTTAAAAAAAAAATATAGCGAAAATTAAAAATGACATATTGTTATCTTTAATTATTAAATTAATATTATTAAAATACGATTTTCTCGTAATTTCTACCATCTTATATTTAAAGAATAAGTGGAATATGACATTCTCTTTTTTTGTTGTTTTTCGTGGAATCTGAGAGAATATATTCTTTATTTAAGTTGAATATTCTTAAAATATTGTATACTCTAAATCGAATTAATTTAATCTGAATACAGGTCGACATTACTTCACGTGTTGACTTTAAATGCAAATAACTTTACGGATCAAAGAACGTCATTACTTATATAATTAGAATATATTCATGATTACTGATTAAAGAAAATACTTGAGAATATCAATTATATTGTCAATTAGAACTTAATGAATGTTTCGTTTCGAGTCCAAAGTATATTTGTTTAGTAATCGAATCATTTAACTCATTCAATATTCTAATCGAGATATGAAGAATCTGAGAAAGAAGAGTCTTAAATGTCTGAGATTTAATAATGATGCTAGAAGTTTCGAGTATTCCAGTTCATATAACAATTTAAATTGGCTTTTTTGAATTGTTTTTTGTATTTTTGTATGATTCGGAAGGATAGCGTATAAAATAATGGCCAAATTTATAGAAAGCTTGACGAAAATG
The DNA here is from genome assembly GCF_030686945.1 of Centruroides vittatus. Lineage (NCBI taxonomy): Eukaryota > Metazoa > Arthropoda > Arachnida > Scorpiones > Buthidae > Centruroides > Centruroides vittatus. Next base: position 3,718,580 of record NW_027122215.1, on the reverse strand, counting down.
AATAAATTAACATTATACAGGAAAACCTACGTAAACCGGAATGGCGCGGTACCGAATATTTTTTCCTGTTTAGGCAGGTTTCCGTCTTGAACAGGTTTTACTGTATAATGTTTATAAGATTATCATTTCTATCCAAGTTCTTAATGATATGATTAAATTGTTTTCTAAATGTGATTTAAAGTATCTGGAAGAAGAAAAAATACTCAAATAGTTAAAGCTAGAAACAATCTCTAATTGCTCATTATGAATAAAGGACTGCGATTTCACTAATTTTACATTACGAGAATGACTATTGCTTTGGATTTATAACTGTTAATGGATAGATAGTTGTTCTCGCAATAAGTGATTAAATTATTTAATTTGTACTGAAGATTCACTCTAGAGCCTGAAATTATAACTCGCCTACTCAGCAATGATGGCGATAGTTAACTGATTATTAAGAAATTCATTTTAATAATTAAATTTTGTATTTATTTCCATTAAAAATTTGGTTTATATCATTGATGAAAGATTGAATAAAGTGGGACTTAATGGATCTCCTTATGCAATTCCCCTTACGCTTAGAAATTGGTTCGATATATCCATCACCAGAAGATAGAAAACATTATTTTCATTAAAGATTATCATTATCAGATCGATAAATCATTTAAAATATTTAAATTTTGTATATAAACTTTTTAAATTATATGTGATATGTGTATAGAAATATTTATTTTTTCATATTATATTACTTTTAGAAGATAAAACTGCTTAAATATTACAAAGAAAACGAATTCAGCATATTGAATTTGTATAGATAGTGCCATAAATAATAAAAAATAAATACTAAACTAAATTAAAACATTCTATAAATTAAAATATACATTTTTAAACATATACAAGAGAATAATCTTAATCTTACAGGGGAAGAATCGATAGTTTCATTCCATTTTCCATATTAGAGATATATATATAAATTATATTATCCTTGTGGCAAATGATTTGTATTTCTTTAATTTTAAATTTAAAGTAAATTAAATTACTAAGTATAGACTCAAATCAAAAATACTGATAATCAATTAATATCTTTGACCTTTTACTTATTTATATCGGAAGAATTTGAAGCAAAATAAATATATAAAAATTATTAATCGTGTTAATTGGATTGGTTTATTAATAATGTATGGAAATTAGAATGTTTCGATCGATTAATAATTTTACTTTCTTCCAATTAATGAAAATTATTGATTTTTAACAGGAATAAATATTAAGTTTTCGTAGACATTTATATGTGATGAAGAATAAATGAAGTTGGAAGGTAAAATACGTCTACATTCTTTAAATATACGTTCTAGATTTAGAAAAACATATATATATTGAAGGCTGATATATCTTCAGTCAATCAATTTGTATGTTAGCATTGCTTCCAGTAAACAAAAAGTAGTGAAAAAAGGTGCAATCGTTCTATTTACTAAGATGATTGCCTGATATCAATAGGACTAACAAGTCATACATACTACTATCAAGTAATACATAATTTATATAGTTAATTAAGGATTCAACTCATAAAATATTTTAATAGGTCATAAAAACTATCGTGGAAATTTATAAGATAATTAATTGTGTTCTTAAATTTAAATATTCAATTAAAAATGTTATATGATCAGCTCTGCTTCTTACAGGTTATTTATAAAATATTTATATTATTATTTGGTGTATTTATATATATTTTAAGCTTATGTGGTGTGTATGATTAACAAGTGATACGATGCAGAATATATATATACACGTTTATTGTATCTTGCTTATTCAGACATCTGCATCTTGCTTTCTGTTAAAGAACATAAAGTATCTGCGAACAGATGGTTCTGAAGTTGTTAGAATATTCAAGAATATTATTAATATTAAGGCATACGAGTAACAATATGCATAGAATATTTATTTATAAATATGCACTCTATCCAAATACATAGGTAAAGTGTAGCCATTTTTATAGTGAAATAATATATATGATAAAATGGTTAGATTCTGCTACAAGAATGCCTGTTGCGTAATAAATCACTCAAAAAATTCTTATGGATTTTTATAGCATTGTAGAAGCAAAATAAATTTTGTTCTAATGCATTCGAAAATATTCTTCTCATAGCTAAAGATAATATTTGAAATGGAAAAATGGTTTATTATAAATCATTATTATCTGAGTTATATTTCTTTTAGACGCTTTTATGATTGAAGAAAACGTAGAGCAAAAATCTTTTACAATGATTAAAATCCAAATTTCTAGAGGAATAAAGTGAATATTCATGAAATATCGGCATTAAATATTATTAGAGTTAATCCAAGAGGGAATCCTTATTAATTGAATGGTCGTAGTTGTCTCTGTACGGATTAATTTATAATTGTTCGTATTTTAAGATTTCAAGGATATAATTAATGGTTTCCAGAAAATATGTCAATGTAGCAATTTCGAATTTTCACTTAATCAAAATTTTATTTAAATAAAAATCGAATATAACAATAACAAATATTTCAAATTTTCATACATTTTACATTAAAATATTTAACACAAGTTTATTGAATAATGATATTAACAAGTTAAATTTGAAATATGTAGATTATATCATTTGATTATTAACAAATATACAGCTATATAATAATAACATTCAAGTTGTCACTGAATACTAAATTAATAAAATTGAATAATAATAATAATAATAATATATATATACATTATTTTCAATATCTTGTCTGATTATTCAGAAACATTACAATATGTTGTCTACTGCTTCCTTATCAGTATCAATTTTACTAGGCTCTAAAGTATTATTTGTATTAAACAGTTTACGCTGTTTGTATGTAGATGTTTACATTATAAATGAAAGTTTCAATATTAATATATTTTAATTAACGTTATTAATTTACCAGGAATCTATAATTAATTTGACGTTTTTAAACATTTTCCTCCATTTATAAAAATTCAATTGATTTCTCCATGATTTATTATATATACATATATATATATCTGAGAAATGCCTATGTTTTATATAAAATATAGAAGAAAAATTCTAGAATTTTTTTATGGAAATATATAGATCTATATATAGTGCAAATAATGTTTTAGTTTTTTAAAAGATAAAACACGTATTTTATTTATTAATAATAAATTTCATTAATAAATATTTATAATATCTTGTGCACGACACAGAATATCTTTAAAACTTTATGTTAAATCGTTTAATATTTTAGTTTATTTTTTTAAATATGTATTTTGATATTTTAGAATATAAAATGGGGAATAATTTTTCAGAATTTCAATGCCCATTTAAAATTTTATTTTTATAATACTTAACAAAGACTTTTATTATTTTTATTTTATCCTTTAATGCTTCTTAATTACGTATCACAAAAATAAAAATATGTTTTTTTAATGTTAAAATTTTAAATTTTAAATAAATAAGCATCTTTTCCATTTATTCTATGATATTCTTTTGAGTAAGTTTGGTATTTTTAAGTCATTTAAAATATTTATAACATTTTAAGAGATATAAAAATAATAAAAATTCTTAAAGGATATTTTAAAAGAGAAATTTTTCTTATTTTCTTCACAATTTTAATTATAAATTTCAAGAATCGAAATTAATTAAGATAGAATTTCATTCATTTTTAAAAATACTCAATAATATTGTTTCAATTATTTTTAGTTTTATACGAATTTAAAATTCACTCTCGCATCCTTCCAAATATATATATATATATATATATTTAAATGACGACTCCTTTCATGTTTTCTATATACATTCATTAATATACTGAGCCCACCAGTAGCCAAGTGGATAAATCACTGAACACTAGTCGTGGGTTCGAGCCAGATCAACGTGCTGGCCACGTGGAATTTTCCCGGTCTTCTTCACGTGTCTAAACCCGCCTAACATACACCAGCCTGACCAATGGACACGTGGAGTTTTCCGGGATTTATTTACATGTCTAAACCCTCTTAACAGTTAAATAGGGGCCAATTTTCCATATAAAATACTCCCGGGAGGCATTCTTCCCTCGACAGATCGCTCATGTGTTGCGTTACCGTATTCCAACAAACCAAACCATTAATATACATGTGGGTATAGATTAGGGGTTTAAATTTACATTCGTATATTTTTATTAAAGTCTTATTTAAAAAAAACGCATGTAAAAAGTAAAGGGTTTAATTAAAGAAAGAGAATTAACCCTTAGAAAAAGTGACATCCCCTTGGGTGTGGATGCACGCGTTATCCTATTGCAAAAAAGGCAATTGTCTGGGGTCCCCACCAACAGGAGACCCCAAACCAATCTTTCATATGAAAATATTTTCCCCCAAAAATTTCCCTAAAAAAATGACTGAAGTAAACACTGTACGTGGGGTCCTCTAATTAAAATTTGCCTTGGTGCCCATGAAGTTATAACGTGTCACTGGATGCACTCCAAGTTAAGAGCCGCTGTTCTACATGACATTAACTATTAGAATATCCTTTATACAGGAATATCTAATAACTAATAAGTTTATTATTACATTAAAAGTTTAAATATTATAAATATTTTACTTATGTTTAAGTTATTTAGAGCTTAGGCTGTTTCAAATCTACTCGGATAATTAAAATAAACATTAAAATTTTATTAAAATTTAAAATATTATCTCATTTATGAAAATTCTATAATTTATAACTTTTATTTCTGTAATGAATATTAATTTCATTTTATGTAATTTGAATTTTGTTAAACTTTATTTAAAGATAAATTTTCAAATTTTATCTTATTATAAATTTAAAGTCTACTTTAATTTTAGAATTTCATTCTAGAATTATTGTAATTAAATTCATTTAATTCTATAATTGATTGTACCTTAAGAACATTTAAAGGATATAAGGTAATAATCGGAGTTGATCAGGATTAAATATAAATCATGGGAGGTATTAACTAAATGTTGATGAAATAAAATAAATACAAATAATTTTAATAAATATTTAATTAAATTTTGATGTGATATTTGATGATAGTAAGTGAATACAGATAGTAAAAGTAATTTTTTTTGTATGTAATGAGTTATTAAGAAATTTTTAAATAAGTAAAAGTTGTACCTTCGCTTCATAAATTACTTTTTGTCTCTTTTGTCTTCTTTTTTAACGTATATTTTCTCATAAATTTAAAAATTTATGAAAGAATTTGAAGAAATATACATAAATTTATGAAAAAATATAAGTTAATATACAGAAATTTACGAAAAACACCAGAAAACGGGCACAAATTTATGAGAAAATATACACATATTTAAGAAAAATACATGAGAATTTATGAAAACATGAGAAATTAGACAGAAATTTATGATAAAATATAAATAAATGATTTCAAAAGCTTCTGCATGACGTAGAGGAATAGGAATGAGTGTAACTCCTCGACATTTAAATAAACAACACGGAAATTAAACAAAATAATATGGAAAATGCGAAGAGGGAAATACATGACAGTCAAGATAAATCACAATAGTTTAAGACACAGGTGTCGATATTTACCTTTCTTGAAGTGTGTTTGGAGTAAAAGGAAAAGTTGTTGAAATTAATATTCGTCAACTGCAGAATTCGAAGTGACAATTCATTTGAATTCGCTTTTAACTGTTGAAATGAATTCTAGTGAGGACACAATTAGCAGCTGACACTAACAAATCCTTGATTAGTAACGTTTGATATAATTAGTAACATTTGGATTTTGGTAGTAACCATTCCTTTATATTGTGCAATTTAAGTGAATAATTAGATTTATCGTTATTGCCGATATTCAGAAGGGAATGTCGACATAACTTCAAATGACCAGATAAAAGAATTAAGGTGATATATTACTCAGATCTTAACTTATATATGTTTTCTATTTATTTTTTAACTTTAAAGATGGGTATAAAAATTATGTGAGGGTATTACTTTACAAATATTTTGCAAATTATTTGCAAGAATACCTATGGTATGTACTCCATTCGAGTTAAATCTGCATGGCTGAGCGAAATAAAGTTAAGCGCAGGAATTTTATACAACATTGAGTTTATAGCTTGAGTGCTTGTGATTCTGAATACAAATTCTTACTGTTTAACAGGATAATGAGTCTGTCGTAAAGTAATCTTTTCTATACAGATTTTACTGTGATTTTACTTTTCAAAAGTGTCGTTTTACTTAAATGTAACCTATCTATATATGTTATTTTCCATTCTTTTTGTTAGAATCATTCTTATTCTAGATATAAGCACTTCATTTGCCTAATACAATATTTTAATGTTTTTTTTTCTGGCATATTTTAGGTTGTTTGCATTGACTCGAATTGCCATTCTCTTTGAAATTGCCGATTTCTTTGGTTAAGGAAAATGCCATGTATGAAAGTAACAAATAAAAAAGAAAGTATATTTATAAACCTAATAAGTTCGTGGTATATATAGTAGCTTTTTTAAAAAATTTTAACTGTTAAATTTAATTTAAAGTAAAATTTGTGTTATTTTCGTTTGAAATTTTTAATAATTTTTTAAATGATTTTTCAAGATATTTTGAATTTATTTTAGATTAATAAATTCTTAATATTTATTCACAATTTTTCATTGATAAACTTTTATAATTTCTAACAAGTACTTAAACATTTAACTCATAACTTATTCATTTAAATCTACTCTTTTAATTTTCTTCAATTCAACATTTTAAAAATATCTTTCGAAGTTTTAATCAAGCAATTAAATAAAGCCTTTTCTAATTAATCATAATTATTAATTGACGCGATAATAATTAACCAGGGAATAATTTGGTAACTAACTTTTGAATATTATAAATTTTATCACACGTACTCATATCTCAATTATTAAAACGAGTTTTAAAAATGCAAGATGTTTATGATATAAGCAAATAATTGTTATAATAAATAAGTAAAAATTTTAAATTTATTCGTAGAAATTAGGACTCAAATGATCGAAAGGGGGACTCAAATTTATATACAGATTTCCCTGCTATTGAACGATGGTGTTTGCTTAAGGGACTATTTAATTTAATTCTATCCCGTAAACAGACGGATAAATATATCTTAGAAGAATTCAGGATACCAGATACCAGGAAGACTTTTACTGAAAGTGTCTTGTGATAAAACCGATAAATCTATTCAGGATGCATCTAAAGATGCGGATTCGATTCTTATCTTGAGTCAGACACATTTTCTCTATAGATTTTTCTTTCCTTTTTTGGGGGTAAACATATGTTTAAAAAACAAAGATTTCTCGGATATTATATATTTATTTTTAAACCAAAATATAGAAGCAATAATAAAGATTTAAATTGCATAATTACATTTTTTAAAATATCATTTTAAATGTGGAACGTGACGATATAATTATCACATAGTTTACAGTTTTCGTTTATAATTAACTTATCAAGTAATTTAAATTAAATCGTTTACACGTAAGTGTTTTAATCGAATGATTGCGTTGTAATTATTAATTACGTTTTATAATCTGTTTTTACTCGAACAATTAACGTTTTTTTGTAACATTTATCGTAACGAAATGAGTTTTAAAAGTAAAAGAAATAGATTATTTTCTAAGCGTTACGTTACGCAATTTTAAATTTGAATTTAAGCAAATTTACAGATGAAGCAGTGATGCGGGAAATGTGTGGAAAAAATGAAAATACCCAAGCGAAATGAAATCATTCTCTAGTCTACTTCGCAAAATTTCTGGGATCTATTTAAGGAGAAATATCAATTAAAGGAAGAGGAAGATTGGAGTCATGCAAAAAGACAGGGTGTGTATACTAAAAATTACACAGCTTTATGTAATATTTAGTTAATCGTGTTAAAGATTATATATAAGAAAAATGCCTTCTTAATTAATTATAGAACGTATCGTGCGGAATCGATATAAAAAAACATATAAAAACGAGGAAAATATCCAAGAAAATTAAATAATTTTATATCAAGTAATAACCAAAGTTAAAAATACTGTATAAGTTGAAGCGAGATAGTAATTGAACCAATTTAATAAGTACATATGGCAGTGATGCAAAAATAATGTAAGAGAAAGGAAAAAACACAAGGAAAATTAAATAATTTTATATAATATCTAAACTTGTTAAAGTATATATGAAAGAGAAATACGTAAGCAAAGGAAAGATTTGCCACTTTATGAGATTTCTGCCAGCGTCACCTCAAGCTGAGCAGGAGGAAGTTTACTCAGTAACCAACTGACAAGGACTTGATGTGGCCAACTGCTGTAAGTGATGTCTACACGAAGGAAGAGTGAGCTAGGGGATTTGTCATCCGGGAAGAACTTTCCCAGTCACCGCAAATACTTCAACTTGCCTGCCGGTCCTTCGTTGTTTATCTGACCTCTACGATGTTTCCAGCAGAATAAAGCTTGTAGATATCCACAGTTTTTCAAAGTAAAGAAATTTTTTTTAGTTTTGATTCTCTGTTTAAGAAGGAAAAAAAACGTTAAAATTCCTTATCAAATCGAGCGCGGGTTCTTGATTGATATTGATGCACCATCCTTAATTATGAATAGCGAAGATGGGACTAAGGCATGGCGTTGCTTATAAAAAGGAAGAAAAACACATTGCTCTACCTTCTATAACCTATTCATGCATTTCTGTACACTTCCTGACATTCGCTTGGTTGCCTACAACGAGTCGTTCACCTTTCTACTCCTTTTATTCCGATATGAGCGGAAATGGGTTTCATTAGTGTCTCCTCTTCTCTTTTGTCTTATGTATAGTTGGCATCGTTCCACTCCGAAGCATTTTTCCTTTACTTTTGTTATTTAGTCGATTCTCCTTTTCCACCATCCAGAAAAAATTGAAAGATCACTGAAAATCACGATTGAGTCTGCGGTAAAAATTCTTACTCCTTTTTTTCATATATTTTTTTATTTTTTATTATTAAAAAAAGAAAAATGGAGTCATCTTCAATTACTTTGCTGGATTTGAGTTTCTTCTGCGGCATTTTTATTCGTAAAAAATTTCCTTTTCTACTGTTTATCGAGTTGAAACGTCAAACAAGTTGTTTCTACTATTTGTGTAATTTATTTAAAAATTGATATTTCAATTTTTAACTGTTTACTGAAGAATGGAAGAAGAGTAAATGAATTACTCCTATACAGATTTGTGAGACGTATTTACTTTCCTGGAACCAAATTTCGATAAGTGATGACATAATTATTCAATATTTGTTAAATTTTGTGAATAATTTTCTGAAGGATATTGAAGAATAAACAGAAATATCCTTACAGTTCTTTTTTAAATTTAAATTCAAACCCTTAAATTAGCCTGTGTTAAGAACTTACTACTATTAATTTCCACTAGACTCTGATTAATAAAACATATTGAAGCGCATAGATCACACATATTCATCCAAACAATTCGAAAATATGTATAATATTTAAATTTATTCACTATTCTATTCACTAGATTATATTCAAGCGTGTATAGAACTAACAATAGTGATAATAACTTCATAAATTGAACAAGATTCCATTATAAAAATTCTTCAAAAATATTATAAATTCTTGAAAATCTTTAAGTTCAAATGATAAACAAGTATATTTTCGAACAGAATCAAGCACTTATTATATATATTTTATCCATATTCATGATTTTATTGTCGAATTTCTTATTAAAACACTAACAAAGAATTTAAAAACTCTGTAATTTTCCTTTTACTAAAATCACACGAGCAAATTTTTAATTTACTTCTCGCCTTAGATCTATTATTATTAAAATACAATGTTTTTTTCAGGTAAAACTTGAACCATGCACTCGGATATTTTGTATTTTAACACGCCTTTATAATTTAGAACACATTAAACTAAATTTAACGGAACTATTTGAAGTTCTTCAGAAAGAACAGATGTGTCTTCACTAAGTAATTGGTTATTAAAAGTTAACTTTTTAATTAATCTTAGAATACGACAGCTGGTGTTTTGATCAAGCACAATGAACTTGAATAACAATAGATACTACTAAAGTTTTAAAACAACCGAAAGATTAGGCTATTATTGACAATTAAAAACTTAGAAAACATCTAGTTAAATAATAACTTTAAAAAAAGAGATTATTTATTTAATACTAAAATATCTAATCTCTGTAAAATGAATCATTTATGATCCAATTTCTTTAAGTGTTTTCATCTTCACTTTCTCTACTACAGTGATGCTGTCCTGATACTCCGCATTCAACTACGTTTGTTTGAATCTTTCTTTATTACAAATATCATTTATATTTTTCAATTAATCAGTACATGGTATCTGTTATTGTACATAAACAAGTCTACCTTTTTTTTATATAAAGTTTAAGTCTCTGCAGTTTTAAAGAAATTGCGATTTATCTTTCCTTTTCTTTAAAGCATATTTTCTTTTAACTAATTCGAAAAAAATATTAGATTTTTTCGCGATTTTCTTAATAATTTATCATCGTTTCTACATAACTGTTATCCTCTCTTTCTATATAAATCTTATATAACAGATGAACCTGACTAGCCTTTTTCATCTTATTTTATTTATGTCATTCTGTTGTAAAACCTCTCGATTTCTAGTCAAATTCTATAATATTGATGAGTTTAATGAAAAAAAAATTGATATATTTGTAAAATATTTTTAATAATATTTAGTTTGGTTATTTGTTCTAATAGTCAAAGTTCCTATCGCATCTCAAATGATCATCCCTTGCTCTTTAGAATATCTGTTTAAGAGGATTTTCTGGCTTTTCTCTCAACAAAAAACGCATTTGGAAAATTTTTTAATGTCTAATCTCTAACAAAATGAGATTATATTACATTTTAAAATCTTAAGAAAATTTTTTATCGGATTTTATATAAGACAGAATTTTTTACATATATACATATTTTTTTTTTTTTTTGGTTATTCATCACCAAACTGACATGGAAATATCTCATTTCTATGAGATATTTTAAAATTCCTTAGTGTAATAAAATATTTTCTTTAAAATTTTACAAAAATATTTTTCTATAAATGTTTTTTTTTCATTTAAAAATATTTCAATAAAAGAATTTTTAGTAAAAGTTTATAATCTATTTATATTTTGAAATAAGATATTTTCGTCGGGAAAAAAGTTCACAAAAACTTATTAATACATAAAATTATTTGTAAAAGCATTCTTAATATTCATGTAAATATATTTATTCATAATTTATTAATATAATAACAAGATTTATTAAATTATAAGTTTATAAATTGTTTTTTAAATGGATCAAAGGAGAAAGAGGGAGCGAGAGAGAGGGGGGGAGAGAGAAATATATAAAAAACATTGTAAAATTTCACGAAAAATGGAAGATATTTGCACGATCTCAATTTACACTTTGCTTTTTAACTTTTTACGCGAAGAATTCTATATATATATATATATATTTTTTCTTTTCGTATCAGGAAACTTTTCTTCTCCATCCATTCGGTTCTTGGTGGTTCGAGTATTGACTGTTTGTCAAGCTTGGAATAGTTCTGACATGGCACACGTGACCAGGAATCGAATGGACACTACAGTCAGTTGAAGTTGCACAATGTCAAAAAATGAATAAAGAACATTGTCTGACAGGAAATGTGATGTCCAGTTAGCACGAAAATGCAATCTGTGGAAAGTTATGTGGGTATCTTTCTTTAATATGTACGCACCTTTCGAGATATATAAAATATTTATGAATAGAATTAAACTGGAAGACGTCATTTCCTTAAGATCTTTACAACTATGATGATAATAAAAAAAATTCTACAACGAGTAAAAACTTAACTGCATCTCCTTCCAAATTATCCATAAAACTTCAAGCAGATGAATAAACTTTAAACTTTTGAAAATTTTTAAAAATTTTCTTTTAAATTTTTGTAAATTTATTCAATGTATTAACTATGACGGAAATTTATTTTGTAATTGGTTTGTCAACTAAAATAAATTCCTGTTTTATTTGCGTTTTAATTATAACGAAAAGCAAAGATTGCAGTTTATGTTTGTACTAGAAAATATATTCATCTGGTGGATACAATTCTGTGTACTTTTAAATATAAAAATTTTTTAAATGTTTTTATGTAAAAATAAAGAAATTTTATAAACATTAAAAAATTTCTTTAATAAATTTATATCATCGAGACTAAAACAGCATTTATTAAATTTTAATGCAGAGAAAACAGAGACATATTTCATCCGAAAAAAAATCCCCACTAAAGATTTTTAATAATGCCATTTAAACTTTTTTATATTTGGCAGGGTCTATTGACGTCATACGTGCTTCGGTTTTTAGATAGTTTGTGCAGTGGTAGTTACTAAATCATCACTCATAATCCATACCTGTATCGCTCTGTTAAGTTCCATTAGCAACTGATCTTTATCGACACGTTGAAACTAGACGAATTATTATCATGTTTTAAAAAAATACTCGAAGAGTTTTATTGTAGACGAAACTTTTGACGTGTGACAAACTATTTAATAATTAATTATTTAAAAATTTTATTAATATTCCGAAAAAATACATACATGGAAAATTCAATGGTACTACAACACTGTTCACGGTTATGACTTTTTTCTTATTTAAATGAGCGGATAAAATATTATTTTAAGTTCTTTTAAAAATCTTTTAAAGAGATTTGAAAAACGTTTGAAAGAGATTATTCGAGAGAAATGTGAAAATGTAGATTCTACGATAACAAATTCTATAAAAGTAAACATGAAGTGCGATAGTGATATGTGGCTTCGGTAGAAATTGTTAGGAACTATCAGATTTCGAGGTTTAGTAGCTCACATGTGGTACGAAGTATTGATTTGTTTTGGCATGGCTTCGTGTAGGATTTTGGAATGAATTTAGAAATGTCAATGCAACAATCGTTTAGACTCTCTGCCACTTTTAAAATTAAATTGTTTTAATATATATACATATATATATATTTCCTTGCCTACTTATTGTAACAAGATTCAATTTTCTCGTGTAATAAATGGATTATCTTGTTCGACATAATGTCTTTATGTATAATTCGTCCATTTTTGAATGGTATAGTTTATTTTGTTGCATTTAGGAATAAAGATTTCATGTAAAAGAATTTGGAAAATTTGTTTCTTGTACAAAATTATGTTTGGAGGACGATCAAATACAAAAGGAATGCCTAAAATTTGGTTCTGCTACAAAAGAATGTCTAAAATCTCGGTGATAAACAAAAAGAATCGACGAATAGTATAAAACTTTATAAGAAAGTTATCTAAGACCTGGACTTCACTCAATAAACGTGTGAAATTTGATTTGGGAATAAAGAATATTTTAAATGTTTAAATTATTTATAAAATAACATACAAAATAATATAGTATTCGAATTAAATTATGTATTTTGTTTCAAAATTTATAAGAAAATAAATTATTTCGTCTTTATTATTAAAATATCAAATTTTCTTTAGAAAAGTAAGCTATTGTACTGGAAGAATTTTTAAGATTTTCTAGAAAAATAGCCTATTTTAAATATCAAATAGATAAGAATCGAAAATCTTCATCCTTATTAATTTATTAATAATCGAAAAATAAAATATAAATGATTTTGTTTCATTAATTTCATAGCTTCTTCTATATAAATTATCCCTCATCATCCCTCATCACTAATTTCTACTTGACTTTATTACATGATTTCATCGGCTGTCGTAAATTTAAGGAAATAAAAATCCTTTTAAAAATTAATTAATATATAATTATCTTAATTATAAAAAATAAATTAAGTATTATATTTATGTTCAATTACTATTTACATTCATCTTATTCATTGCGCCTATATAAATGTTTATATATCCTGTTTATTTATTTAAATTACATTTAAAAAAATATGAGATTTAATATTTTTAGCTTTAATAAACAAAGAGGGAAAAATTTTCATTTTAACATAAATTCTCTCGATTCTAAAGGCGAATTAATGTTTTAAAAATGGCAAAACTGTGTAAATATCAAAACAACGCAATCTGGAAATTCAAAATCAATAAATTTTATTTAAAATCTACTTTCAATCCAAAATAAAAGCAAATTATCCTGTTTAATTTTCTCTTTTTCTTTCTCAACTTTACTTTAAATAATTTTTAATATTCTCAAAACAAATTCTTTATCTTTAAAATCATTCATTTTCTAATATTCTTTCGCCTAAACTTGCTATACTTGAAAATTAATTTTTCCATTTTGTTTTATTTATTTTTACATTAAAAAAAAAATTATTATACAGAAAATTTTCTTAATAAATAAGTTAGTAGAAACAATATTTAAAAAATTTATAATTAAAAATTTTAAGTGAAAAAATGGTAACTAATTGCGATGTAGAGACGAAGATGGCCATCATCTCGATAAATAATTATTAGTATTTAATATATTTTCCTATCAAAGATAATAATAGTAATAAAGTAGAAGACAGTGGAAAGAGAATTTTAATTTATGGTAATAAATTCCAAAGCTTTCACCATGTAAATGATATAACGACTTCACAGTCCGATTAAACAGAATAGATACAGCTCTTGCCCGATTGGGATTAGTACAGTGTAGTGTAGCAGAAGCTTATTCTTCATACATACATAAGAGAATTTATGTATCTGGACGAAACACAGGTCTATTTTCGATTACTTCTCCTTCCAATAACGATCTTTATGTAAATTTTGGACATGTTGGGGATTACAAATAATAATAATAATATTTTTTCCTCTTCTCATTTTAGATAGAACGATCTTGTAATGTTATTTAAATTTAATTTTAAATATACTGCGAATGGCAGTTTTTTAGATGATCCATAAATTACCTATTAATGTTTGTAAATCTTATACATATTTTCTTTAGGTAATAACGAGATACTAAATATTCTGTCGATATATCTAGAGCCTTTTAAATTCAAGCTCTTCTGAAATCTTCCTATTGAAAATCTATCGCTGCAATCGAATTTCTGTGTTGTCGTCTACACTTTTTCCAATAAAGGGCTTACAGATAGAATCTTATGTCTGACTTTACAGTTTTATGTCTTCTATTACTGATATTAATAGCGTTATTAGGCCGAAGTGAACGTCTTGCTAGGTTTTTTACCTTCCGGCTGTATGTCTGTTCTCTGATGGATTTAGCGGTTTAACAAAATCTTCGAATCCAATTTTGAAGAAGATTAAATTGTAGATTAAACATTCAATCTTTTTTTCCAGTTTGGTTACAGTAACTCTCACTGTAGACCCTAGGGCTGAGTGTCTATATGTGTTAAAGAAAAAATGACTTCTGTGTAAAATTGAACATAAGTCTCATATTAAAGATGCCATATGAAATGTATAAGCTTGATTTTTCTAGCTAAAAATAGCCTAATTTTTTCTCATTTTTCTCATTTTCTTAACTGTGTAACCATTTCAAATCTTGTTATTGCTTCTGTTATTTACACAAATTATTTTCGTTCTTAACACCGAATAATCCAATTAATATAACAAATTTCTAAATTTTATAAAAATATTTTTACAGATTAATAATAAAAACTCCTCACACGATATTAAAGTTAGGCCTACTTGATGTAAGAGGTTAATTGATTATATAAAAGGAAAAAAATTAGCAGATAAATTTATGTGAAACTAAATTTACAGTAATGACGGTCATAAGAAAGCTATCAAATACATTATAGGCTATTTTAGATTCTTCCATTCGATTAAAATTGTTGGATATTTTATAAAATTCTTGAAAACATCATATATTTAGTCATATGAAGAGAATATAGAATGTAAAGTAGGTTCCATCATAATTTAACTACTATGACACCTATTAATTTTAGTTAATAACTCGAAATCCCATAATCCAATTTACCCGAAAATTAAACTATAAATTAACCACATAAATACCAAGCATAAAGCCAATTTTAGTCAAAATATTATTCTCTGTATATACTTAGTAAGTATCAAAATTACGTTACACGTATACGGAACGACATAAAAATCATTGAAATTTGTTAAGAGATTTGCATAAATTCTTAATAAAAAATATTATCTTAGGATATTTTTCGTGAATTTTATCTAAATCTTTGATCAAAATATTTGCCTTTATCATGGATCTGGGTCAAAGTTTTAATCGTTTTCAATTACTTTTTTCCGTTTATTCATGATTTCTCTTCGGTAAATCGAGGTTATTTTATAATGTAGCATTGTATTTTTTTTTGTATTTTAGAGTTAGTAGAATGAATATACATAGAAATATATATATATAAATATCCTGAAGTATTTATGCTCAACTGGATGATCAAGGGGTTGTTTTTGTTTCTCTTTCTCTTTGGAAAAAGTCAGTAAAGATATTAGTTCTTTATGTCTCGAACTTATTGACTCAAAAGTTTGGGAATATGGTTGGAATAAAGTTAAGCCAAATATCCTAGCTGGACATAAACTTTCGTTTATATCTGAGACGTTGATGCATTATCGATCTGATGTCAATCAAAGGAAAACATCGAGGTATAAGGCTCTAAAGAAAATTCAAAAGGGAATTTTTTCAAAAAATAGCATTAATATATAGTTATAAATTTAAAACAATTTGTATTACCAAAAATAAATTTAGTAAATTTAAGAATTATATAAAACTATAAATTTAAGTAATTCCACTTAACTTGGTAATTATTCTCATTTATATAAGAACAGATGATTTTTGAAGCATTTATCACATCGATAAAATAATATTTTACTTAATAAAATTTTTTATTCGTGTTTAAAATCGTTTAAAATCATTTCTTTCAATAATAAAAAAACAGAGTATATTTATGTGGACAATTTAAAAATTAAGTGCATTAAATAAATGACAATTTATTACCAAGAAAATAAAATAAAAATAAACGTAAATTCTTTTTAAACAAAATTATTTATTAAAAATTAATATTTTCATAGAATATTTTTATAAATAAATTTTTTTTTCATTATTTTTTAATTGTATTTCGATCGTGTCATAACGATGCGACGCGTTGCGACTCTCCATTAAACTGCACTCAGTAGATAATTGAAAGTGAGCTTAATGACAAGTAAATTATATATATCTTCTCTTAACTCATTTTTATTAACTATTTTTCATAAATTGTATTGAGAATGGATAGATTTAAACTTAAAAAAAGTACAAAAAAATCGATAAAACATTTAAGTTTGTTTTTTGGATAAGAATTTTAAGAGCGGAATTATTTTTTAGAAAAAATATAGTTTATAGGTGTGACATTAAATATCCGATATCGTGAGAAAGGCTAATAGAAATCGGTCGGATTGAGACTGTCAACTATTCTGCTAATTGAGCTCAGATTACAGCTTAAGTTCTGCACCAACAACGATTATTCGCTAATACCAGACAGTGCAATGTTTCGCTAAAGGAACAACGTTAAACCACGCTCTTTCTCTCCGGACAGCGGTCAATGAATGGTTTGAAGAAGAAAAAACCGCTGTACCAGCTCAATAAATAGATACTTCACTTCACAGAATTGTTCTAAACTTCCTTGGCTATATATTACACCGAATTCAACAATTCTTCACTTCGGCAATTATCTTGAAAATAAATGTAAATTGTATCTTCTCATATAAACCTTACTAAATGAACAATTATAAGTTAATGATACATATTCCAAATTGCAATTATCCTGATAAATTATATATCAAGTTTTGAGCCATATAAATATGCTAAATCGTCATTATCTCCTTTAACTAGACGATTATATAACCTTATAAATATGATAAATACGATATACAAATTATATATATATATATTTTAAAGTATTATAATTGTTAATCTAATGAAAAAGATTGCCAAAATAAATCGAATCCTTTATCCTTATGCAAAATTTTAATGGCTAATTTATTATTCCGAGAGAGAGAGAGCTTACATTTTCTCTTGAATCGACTCTCTCATCCATTGATCCTAAGCAATAAATTATCCAGGATGCATCGATGCAACAAATTAATTATCTCAACGTTTTGCATCTCGATCCTTAAACGCCATCTCTTTAAAAAAATGCATAAAAACGTGATTCTAAATACAAAAAAACTATCCTGATCCTTACATAATAGATCTACCCGAGCAATAAATTATTCTGATTCTCCAATCAATCCTAAATATCGATTTTTACGTCTTCAGCTTTGGAAGACCTCAAGATAAAGAGAATAAAAAAAATATAATAAAAAACAACTTTAAATCAACTTTATATATTCTGAAGCTGATGAATTATCCTTATCCGTAGAATTTTTTTCTATATATATATATATATATATATATATATATATAATTGACCAGTGTTAATTTGTAAGATAATTAAGTTGTAGCACCCAGATTAAATCTACAGTGGAGCTAATTGAAGAGACTGATTCAGTTTAAGGGAGAAGTACACCCCCCAATGACTAACTGTGAGTAACCCAGTTACAGTGCAGTGTCCAGTCGATGCTACTTCATTACGAAATGTTTTAAATAAGTGCTTCACTTTATGATTTACATTATTCGCTTATTACTAATCACATTAAATGTAATTATTGTCATAAGGACTATTTAACTCTAGCAAAATACATTGACTCTGTTCCATTTAATTCTTTTTTTTTCTTTCTTTCTTTCTTTTTTCCTCCTTCTCAACTTCAGAATTGTTTGTTAAATTTTTTATTTTATTTAAGAAATATTCTAAATATATATTGATTTTTAAAATATATTTATTTTTTGTAATTAAAATTTAAAATTTAATAATGTATTTTCTTTTTCATTTTTATATAATTATTTCTGTCATTTTATAATTTTATAGCTAATTATTTCTAAATTTTAATTATTAAAATTATTACTTAATTATTTTTAGAATTTTTTATAATTAATGTGACTTTTATTTGATACTTTCGCTTAAAGATATTATTAAATAATATTATATTTCATTTACCTACGTGAGCTTTAAAGTAATGCTTAAATGAATTTTAAATCATTTTTAAATGATATTAATATTGTAAAATTTATTATAAAATCTTAATAATTTATAAGAATATAACAAGAACAACCTATTTAGAGAACAAATAAAAGTAAACAAACAGCCAGATTTTTTATAGTTCAATTTAAAACAATATTTAAGGCCTAAAGGCATCATAGTATCTTATAAACAGTAAAAATTAAATTCCTCTAGAACAATATTCGAAGCTAAAAGAAATATTATTGTCTTTGATATATTGATAATGTGTAGGATTTTTAGTTATTTTACAATTTTATCATTTAATTTTTAATTTATAACGACATTTCAAATCTTGTAGTAAGTCTTGAAAGGGCTAAAAATTCATAAATTTGTCTTTAGCTTAAATAAAACCCTCGACACTTGCTTGTAGAACAATATGAAAATCAATCAGAGCTTATGCTTATATACACTTTAATTGTTTAAATATATCTTTAATATTATTAAATTTATATAAATGTTGGTGTTTAGTATAAATTTTGATGATTTTTTTTCTCACAGGCTTACATTTTAGATCAATAACAAGTGAATTTTCCAAAAACTTCACGTTTTATTTCGATAACGACACCTGCAACAAAATCAAAACATGGCTCGATCTTTAAATAGCAAAATATAATATTCAATTTAAAAAATAAATAAACAAGTAAATATACTTTATGAAAAAAGCGAAAAAATTATCTTTAATTCCATTTTATCCAATTTCGAGTCAATAAATTATTCAATGTCTTTAAAAAAACTTAAATAAAATAACTTTTATTAAAGAAATAAAAATCCGATTTATGTTTAAAATTAAAATTTAAAATACGTAATTTATAAAATATTTGATTACCTTATTTTTAAATTAAAAATATAAAATAAAACTGAAAGTGGATTGAGATGAAAAATACAATTCGAAGGAAAGTTAATATAATTTTTTAGGGGCTAATAGAAAGAAAAATGTACATATAATTTGTAAGGAAAAATTTCAGTTAAAATATATTCAAAATCTTACATTTTATTTCGAATATCTAATCATTAAATTAAAGTTCTAAAGGAATGTAGAAGGATACGTGTTCCTATCGTTGTTAATGAGTCATCCAATTATTACCAAGATTTGAATTCATCATCATTAAAACGAAAGAATAATTATTGTCCATTAGATAAAAGAGAGCTACAAATGATTCAGCGTATTAAGAACAATTTTAACTTTTACTATTTTAGAATTAAGCTTAGAGATGCCCGGGATGCGGGAGAATGACGTCACGGAGGGGGTAGAGCAAATTGTTCTTATGCCAGATGCTGATTTAGGAATGCTCGATACTGATAACGTTCGATGATACTGTTCTCTATCTGCTAATTAATCGAGTCTGACAATGCTAATACTATTCATTAACTAGGTTATTATTAAATGATTATAGTTAATTAAGTTAGTCTGATATTGTTAATGTAGGCTCTTTTCGCCGCCAATATCTGATACTGTTGCTTTGGAGGTAACGTTATTAATGCACATTCCACTAGCTAATATCTGATACTGATGGAGCGACTTTAATTGGTCTTAACACTTTTGACCCAGACACCCGATAACGTTAACACAGCGCTATTTGTTAAGTACTGTACATGTTGCCGATATTACTCTCTAACTAACACTAATGCCGTTAACAAACTAGTTCGGACACCTTTGGCTAATTGCCACGCCACCCAATCATCGAACTGATACTGATGCTAGAAAATTCTGATAGAACGAGCCGCAGCCCTATATAGATAATCAGCATCAATCATGACACCTAAAAGCAGTAGTAAACAAATGCCAAAGTTGAGGTCGACCCCATTAATATCTATCTTAATTATCCTCGACAAAACAAGAATATTAACCGCATATTGATCAGAAGCGCATCAAATGATACTGACACTAAGTGTAAACGAGAGTGGAGACAAATTTTAGCTTTTAAAAAATGAACCTTTTGTTCACACAGTTAGCAAAATGACGTCACTATCCGGGGGGAGAAACAGGGAGTTTATTGTACAATGGGATCAAGCAAAGGGAAATCCGGGAGTATGGGGAAATGGCTAATTTCCATAATCCTACCGTAAATTTTAAGCCTTTCCCCACTAAGAAGAAGGAAAAAAAATATTATTCATCACAACGCCAGTTTAGGTGATTCAGATGGGATACGATTTGTCAATGTTTGCACTGTTTTTACTTTAGTATGACTAATCTAATCACAAGTATACAGTAACGCTTCGTCAAAATTGTTGAAGGAGTTTTACCGCTAGCGTACAGTGCATGCGCAGTATTGGCGATTCCTGCGTGTCCCACAGCATGGTACACAGATAGACAGAGCTTGGAAACACGACGAGGTTATTGCTGAGAGAAGCTCGGGAGTAGAGAGTCGGTCTAGTTCCCAAGCCGATACTTGTGCCCGGATTGCGTATAGTGATGTCTGTACATCCCTGAGGTCAAGATCGCAGAAATGGTCCCGCAGCGACGACATCTTTCCACAACTATATACCTTCTACTCGGCTGTAGTGCAGGTATGCACCGTTTTATACAATCATTTTCACATTTTTTAAAATCTTTTTAAATAGCTTTACACTGCAGATATAGAGTTATCAAACGTAGAGAAAGTAGCATATTTTTTAAAAAAGATTACTTCTCTAACACGAACAGAGAGATATACACGTATTTAAGAGGAGGGGAGAAATTCTTTTGATTGATGAAGGGTAGATATTGTATATTTTATCTAACGTTGCAGAAACTCAGTTTACGAAACCAAACATTGCTTTTGTAAAGTTTTAAAAGATATCTGTCGAAACAATTAAGAGTGTCGAGGTATAAGAGTAGTCGATTTTCGGTTAAAGTAAACGTCTACGAGTTGACAAGTGTCTCCAACTGCCAAGACATAACGAATGGACTTTGGTACCTGTTGACAGATCTGAAATCGTCTTGTTCTGTTGGATATATTTATGGTTTGGACTCACGAGACAGCTATCAAGTCAAGACTAATGTGCACGATGCACGACACGCGACACAGTCTTCTATCCAAACTTAAGCACTTCTACGAGTTGGGGGATTAGGGATTAGATTGGTTTGGGAGAATCGCTTATTCCGCTAACTGGAGCAAAAACAAAAAAGCTATGCATTCAAATGTCACGGTTTATGAAGAATTAAGAAGCCATTTTATCATTTAATATAGCTATTTAATCTTTAATATAGAATAAAGAACATATAATTGATGATAGCATCGTTTACAGATCGATTGTATCGCTAATAAGACGGATACAGTTACAGATTGATAATGATAATTTGATGCTAATGCAAATAGATGTTGTGATTCATAACAAGTTTAATTAAATGTAGGTTTCTTTTTATTTAGATTACTTTATATAAATATTAATTTCTATAAGTGATAGTTGGAGTTTTAAAAATGAAATTGGGAATTCATGATAGCGATATGAATGCGTTTAAGATCACTTACAAAATATCAGAAACTTGTAATGTAGAAAGGCAAGTAAATTCTAAGGGGATACGGATACCAAAGGCGTATAGTATCGATAGAAAATAGCACATTTGAATACCACAAAAATATTTGGTTAGATCGATGTGGCGTTTTATCAAACAGGGGTAGAATAAGGAGGAGATTCTAACAGGGTGACAAACTTACCTGGAATAGATTCGAAATTCTGCCTGGAGCACGTGTGATTTCTGTTCTCTGTATCCCGAATTCGTTGCTGAATCACCAGCCCACCCTTCATCTTCTCCCCATCCGAACAGATTCAAGCAAGCTATTCACACTTCTCTCTCTCTCTCTCTCCCTTTCTCTCTCTCTGTATCTAGTTGCTTGCGGGATAAAAATGGATTTGACACTATTGCTTGATTTAATAGTACAGTGTTGGATGGTATGATGGGACTCTTTTTTCATTTTTGGTTTTCTTTCATCGTCACAAAGGTGATTTTCCTTCTATTTGATACGTTTATGGTCATTTGAGATTACTTTATTCAATATAGGTTTGATCCAATCCCCTTATTTTGCGTTTCAATTCTTGGGATAAAGAGCTGAGCTCAACTATCTTTTATTTATGATTTATAAGGATAATGTATGGGAAAGGGAAAACAAAATTAAATAAATGTAAGTGGAACATTCGTATAACATAATTTTATATATATATATTTATGCTTATTTCATTCTAGGAAAGGAATATCGTGGTGATATTTAAAGTGCTGTATCTCGGGCCTCCGTTCAATTTACGACTTTCCAAAAGCGTGAAATGTAGCGGGTTTGTTTTCGTTTAGTTGTTAAGTTCTATATCGATTTTGTAAAGCACCTTATAAATTGGGAGGAGGGTACATTTGTGTTACGTTTGGGCGGAGCACTCGACCGAAAGCTAAGCAAAAATAGAAGTATATATATATATATATATATTTTTCTTTTATTTTGACCGATTTTTCAATAGTAAAATGACGTTGATAATGTTACAATGTTCCCATAATCACTCTTAAAAAATATCGGCTACAACAACGTTGCAGGTTTCAAGAGAAGGTAAAAAAAAGAACAATTAAAGCAAGAGTAACAAATAAATTCTACAGTAGAGAATGACAACAAAATGAAATTTTTACAGAAATTGCCTAGTAAACCAGACAAAAACATTTCGAAAAACAAATTTGCGAACCTGAATAGGGCGGAAACCAATTTAAGTTCGCAGTTGCTATAGAATTAAATAAAACCGAATTGGAAAAAAGTTATTAGATAGAGCGAACCTGTAGATTTTCAATTCAAAAAATCGTGTAAAGTTACTAAAATATAAACATTTGTTATCGTTTAATTGTCACAATAAATAAAAATATACAATTTCTAATTTTAAACTGAGGAAAAGTTTAATTTATTTAGAAGATAATTACAAATGTACGCATTATATTCGTTAGGTAAAATTTTGAATTCCTAACCCCTTATGCTCATCAGATAAGAAAATTTTGAAAACTTTAATCATTGATTAGTTAGCATTAAAATTTTCCTAGAAATGAAAGGAAAATATTTTGCTGTAATAAGTCTTAAAAGGAGATTCGTTATGTAAATGGATGGCAGAATCACATGATAAGATACAGTGGATCGCTCAGATTTCATGGCAGGGTAATTACCGATGTCATTCATTGTCAGGAAACGCATCATTTCCACAAAGATGACATTTCCTGTCATCTTTATTAATTACTGATGGTAAAAGTATTTTTAGTCCAACAAACCTTAACTACTAGGAAAGTTATGAAGTGACCATAAACGGGACATTCATCACTTTTTCTATTACATCATGCATAAGTGAATTAGAAGGTTAATAGAAAATTCAAAGTAAATTTACTTCTCGTGGAAGAAACATTTACTTTAGAAATTCTTCAAAGATAAATTCGGAAGTATTTGTTTCCTACCGGAAGATAAAAAGGAAATATTTGAGCTTCTCGAGAATTTCAATTATTTTTTTTATCGATTTAAATAACGTTAGCTCGATATGGGTAATTACAATCTAAAGGTAAGATAAATAGATATAAGCCACATAAGTAAAGAGGAAGGAAACTGATAGGAGAAACAAGGAAGATAAGTGGTTGTCCTGGAAATTGCGGTAAATTAGTGGGTAAATACAAGAATTAAGTATGACTAAGAGGTGGCAGTGGGACTAGGAAAAGTAAAGGATAATGAAAATATCGGGCTTAGGGCCGAGAATGAAAACTGGTCGGATAAATCAGTAGGATATACATAAGCTAGGTTGGGTAGATAAGATAATGATTTGCGGAATAGATAGGAGGGTAAAACAGCGCCTGACAGCATGTGTAATGTTGGCAAAATAATCCGGTCGATAGAAAAAGACAAAAATAATAATATTTTGAAAGTATATATTGTTAAAATGCATATAAAAATAATAATGAATAAAAAATCATCATAAGTATAATGGCGGATGTAAAGAAAACGGCACGAGTAAAAAGAGCAATAGTTTAAAAAGGTATAGGCTGTATAGGCTATGTCAGCTACAAAATAGTAACTAATTATTTAAAATAAAAACTAAATAAATCCCGAGAACGAACAGGTTAAATAATTGCAACTAGAAAATGTACTGTACCTGCGGATGGAGCCCTTCAGGCAATAATTGCAGTTATACACTTAACTTATTCAAACTACTTAATAAACACAGCCTCTAGAGATTATCCCGAGGTCTTTATAGCAATTAGAAATTTAACCTCATCAGCTATCCTTTCCAATTATGATTTAACCTTGTGAAATTATAAGAGTATATTTAAACTGTTTATGAGAAATTATAGTGTTGTCTACTCAAATAAATTCATACTTTTACTAAAGAAATAGCTTTTAAATGCATGCATGTAGATATTTTTTCATTATTTTTTTCTTAATTTTTACTTTTTTCGGCTTAAAATTAAAAAATTCATATTTAAGATCATAGAATGTGTGCAACATAAGTGATGTGTCCACATTAATAAATAAATATCCTATCAAAACCAATTACTGAAATAACTTTTATTTTTTTAATTCTTTTTCTTCTTATTATTTTTTAAACTTTAATTTGATATATTCTATAATAATTTTGTTTTATGTTGTTTTTTCATATTTAAAATGTAGTAACTGTCACTTTAAATTTGAATTCTCGCAAGATTTGAAAAATAATTACAATTTCTTTCGACTCGATCATTCCAATCAGAAGAAAAGGAAGAGGCATATAAAGAGAAAAATCAAATTGTAATTATTTTTCAATTCGTTTTTTAATATTTATAAATAACTTACATAATATACTTCGTTGCAAATTATCAACATTTTGATGAAATTATTTAAATATTCCATTAAACAGATAAAGAGATAATGATTCTAGCATCATGACTTGTTTTAATTGTATTCACTCTCTTTGTATTGCAGTTACTACCTCTTTCTACTTTTACAATATATGAGAATAATGTTATTCATTTCAGCATCTTCTGTGTCTTACTGAATGATACATTCAAGCAAGCTTTTCCAAACTAAACTTCCTTCACTAACTGACCTTTGGAGAAATGCTGCCTCTTGGTAAACGACCCTATTCGAATTTTTATTTACCCATATTTACCCTACTTCTGTTTGCTCTCGATATTCTTCCATTCCTATTTACCTTCCTGCTTCCATTATTTTTATTTATCTTCCTTATTTCCTCTTTATTCTCACATTTCCCTATTTTCATCCTTGCATTTCTTTACTTTACATTTCTAATTTTCATTGCCACTTTCTCTCATTCTCATTTCCATTTTTCTAATTTTCAGTTGCTACTTTCTTTAACTTTTTATTTTTATTTTTTCTAATTTTAATAATTATTTTTCCATTTTATATTATTTTTTCAAGATAAGAAATTATAGCAGTTTTTATATAAGTAATTATTTCGTAATAGAGATAGGCGCAACGTACATAAATACACAAATTTATGCAAGAATTATATAAACTCTTTTAACTCGTGTTTTAGAACTATAGATTAATTTAAAACTATTTTTAAAAATTTAAATGTTAAAATAGTGTTTAGGAATTAATTTCGTTCGGGATAATTAATTCACCGCTTCCTTATTGAATTATCATACTCAAAAATTAAGCAGAACAGCTTGTTTTATAGACGAAACAAACAAATTATTTTTCAAAATTCAATTTGTATGTTGAATATTATATTTTACAAACAAGAAATTGTTTAATTTTTTATAAATTTAATGTAGAACTAACTTTGTTGGAAAGTTTTAAGTCAAACGTAGTTTAAAATTCTGTAAATGTGTAAAGAATAGAAACAATTGGCTTAAAATCTTGTGTGGTTTCTATAGAAAAATGATAACTTGAAACAATGTTTCATAAATTATTGAACTGTAAACTGATACACAACGTGGAACCGTTCAGTATTGAATATAGAATATCGTTATGACTCCTTCATGCAAACAAACCATACAACATCGTTAATTAAAGCATGATAACTGGGATAAAAGAGTAAAATTTCGATATAAAAACACGATTGTTTCTTAAGGAATTTTATAAAAAGTAAACAAGAATAGGTGAAGTAGAAAAGCGATGCTTCAAATGGTTGAGCAGCAATTAATCCTATTCGCTTTCTTTGTAAAAACTTACTCAATTAAACAGAACAATCAGCAATGAATAGTCAGAGCAGCATGGAGCAGGTGACACAGTTCTAATTTCCACTAATTACGGTTGCACAGCAAAGGGAACAACCATATTCAGCTTGTAATGACTTTATGAGAATATTTCTCATTTACATGCGCCCATCTAATTTGCTCATTGTCTGTCGAAACAAGCGGTATCATTATGCAACCTCATACGTCATCATCCTTTACCATAAACAAACTACAATTGTTTTCTATTTATAAATTAAGATTCTTACATACTGAATCATAGTAGTGGTAAGATTAAAAGGGATGTAGATCTCGATTGTTCCCATCCTACATCATTTGTAAGAAAGGTGTGCGGTTGTTTTTTTAATATTATTATTTCATTCTCTCACGTATAGGAAGTAAAGATAAAAAATATGAGTCCTCCGGTTGTTGTTAAAGCATTATTTTTCCTCGCTCTGTCAGTTGTATCATGCGTGCTACCTTAGCATGATTTTAGTTTTGCGGTCGTAAAGCAATGAAGAGTATAGTAATAAGGCTATTTATCGTTTTATTTGATGTGTCTTTCTTTGGTGATTTATTATACTAAAAAGATATACTGCTACAGTTATAAACATGCCAATTTAACATTAAAAAATGCGATTTTTTTATTTAAAACATCGAATTTCGTTATATTTTTACTAGGAAAATAAATATTAACATTCATTATCGATTAATTTCGTTTGGTTTATAAGTATCATCAGCTTTTCTACTGGTTACAATTTAAGTTAATCGTTTCGTTTTAAAGCATACTACCAAAGTAATAAAACCCAATAACGTTAAAGATCAATTGACTGCTTTATTTTATCGTATTTTAAGAGAAAAGTTACAATAATAAGGATTTTTATAGGTTAAATGTGATTAATTTTAGCATCTGTACGTCTAGAATATAACTAGATGCTAAAATATTAAAAATTATTAGTGCTATTTTAAGAATTAACCTATATATATATACGCATTAAAACTCGATTTAATAATTAATTTTATTAGATAAAATCTGCGAGAATGCTAATCTTATGGTAATAAATAGTTACTCTCCGGAAAATGTAAATGGTATAATTTAAAAATATAGATAGAATAATAGTAATTATTTAATTTATTAACGCAATTATGTTAAATTATAATAATATAATTCTTAAAAGGGGAGAAATATCAAATTCCTTTATAAGTAATCGATCATCCCCAAGAGAATTCAAGCGATTTTTAAAGTTTATTCGGGATAATCTGCGATTAAATTTTGGTCACCGGACCGATAAGTGAGTGCTCATCGTAACTATAAATCGCGTGATCGATGTTGTTTGTACACTGCGTCATGTGATTGATCATCGTGTCCTCGATTTCTCTCTCAATTATTTGAAGCAGAATTTCACAATCGGTTTTTCCTTCTTATATTCCTGTGTTGGTAACGTGATTATTTACAATAGAATAATTATTTTAACAACGTTACCGTCGTGTAATACTCGCCAGTTACGTGTATCGTACATCACGTGATCGTTTCTGCGATCACGAAACACTGTTACGTGACAGCCATCGTTACGCATGCATGCGGAATGCGATCACATGATTTCTTTTCCAGGATGATAAATTCTTCTATGCAGTTATCACGTGATGGTGTAGGAGAGCATTCTGATCGTGTTGCTAGCAGGAGAATAGACAAAGTTTTGAGGAATTTCTTTCGTAAACGAAAGGCAATTGCTCATCAGTCTTCGTCCTGTCATTAGGTAGTAATTTGTGAGTGACTACACACCGTCTTGCTGTAATCATAGCGTATTGCATTTTGGGAAAAGAAGAGAGCTAAACTCGTACCACGTGACCATGTGTTGTAGTTTTCATCCGTGTATCATCTTATTAGACACGTCCGAAAAATGTGTATTAGCATAAATTAGCCTTTATATTGCGCATTTAATAAAATCTTAACGATTTTAGTAATTAGAATTTGTGTTTCCCTCTAGTCAATTAGCGTTTTTAATTAATTAGTTTAGAGAATTTTTAAGATCCTTTCTCCGATCAAGTGACTCTTTCGGAGATCGGGTTTGACCACGTGACTGGTTTTCCGATAAACTGTGGAATGTTCGCTACCTTCTCTTTCCCTCTACCCTTAGGGGATACTACACACGTGATTGCTCTTACGCGTCACCCGAATACTAAATATAGTTACGCTTTATTTAATTATTCGGTCACGTGATTGATGAATAAAATATTTTATTATTAGATAAATAAAATAATTTGTTTTTATAGCGGAATAAATCAATTATTATTATTATTTTAGAAACACGGCAATTACGTGGCTGATTTTAAAGCAATTTTTTTTACGATGATTATTTCGATTATTTTATTATCATTTTTAAATTGAGTGAAATGAAAAATCATGTGATATAATGAATATTTTCGCTTTGTGGATAATTTAAGATGTATTGTTGCGTGATTAGGCATTGTCTGTAAATGTTTGTAACGCTGATTGTACACCATTCTTATTGATAACGTGATATATATATATATCTTAAAAGTAGTGCATTTTGTTAATTAAAAAATATAAATCATTTACAGTAATAATTGTCTCTTTGCTCCGAAACTGTGATATTTTACCAGTTTATGAAATATTGTCATCTCTAGTAATGAATGAGTCCGATGGATGATGATTCACTATTTTTCTTCTGAGTCACGTGTATCAGTAGAAGTGCTAACAGTTTACCTGACGCTGTTTAATGGAATGATATAATAAAGACAATTGCAATTAAATGAAGCAATGAAATTTTCTATGCTACGGTTATTAAGTGATGAAATTTTGATTAGGTTTTTTAAAATAAAAATTGTTTTAATTGCTTTTTTATGAAAATGTAATTACTTTGAGATTTTTTTCTGTGATCTTGAAAGAATACGATTAACATCTTTAATTCAATTAAACAAATATGGCAGTATGATGCTACTTATATAGATACGATGAATTATGGTACAATGGTGATAAATTGCGAAAAGTAATATTAGCATATTAATCATAAGATCACATGATTAATTTATGGAATTTATGTAAATATTATTAACGACTCCCTTTCTTGAATTAGCATATACGTGTATTCCTATTAAGCTAAATCACGCGATCATTTGGTTTAAACATTTCCGTCGCGTCACGTGATCATTTTCATTATCTCTTCGTGCACACGATCATCTGCTTGGAATTATCTGTTTAACACCATTTGATTATATACAAGCGTGTATAGATCACGTAACCGCACTCGCTTAACACCAGAGTCAGCCTCCCAATCACGTGATCTTCAGAAAGCTCATTATCTTCTCTCCCGCGAGACATCACCCGGAGAAACTGTACCGGATGCTCTTCATCGATTTTGCAGTGGGAGAAGTAATGTTAAAAGGAATAATTATGCTAGATTTGGCCGAATGTTACTATAGTAGTTGATTTCCGCTCCAGGATGACTAGTTTCCTGATTATCCGCTCGTTTACCTCTCCAGTCAACTTACTCCTTTGGTTCACACTCCATTATTTCCTTAATTTTTCCATTGTGTTATTAGAGGTACAAAGCGTATACGACAAGCTTATCCTACTATTACAGGAACAGAATTCATGCCAATCTATCTCTTAACGTGCCATTCAAGGCATCATTTTTTCCTCCTTTGATATTTGATCATACACGTGTCTTGTTATTGCTGTAATCATATAATGTTAATAAAATATTAAATCTCCTTTAGCCTCTGACGATTTATTATTCTTCAAATTACTTAAATTCCACCATTAAATTTAATCGTAATTCTTGCTATTATCCTAACAAGCAATAGCATTCCCCTTTACGAATGGTTTCTACTTTATACTATTATATAAACAATTATATTTATGAATAAATATAAGCAATACACCTTTGCAACTAAAATAATTTTGACGTGTAATTAAAATAGAAAACACGCAATGGAATGCAAAATTTACAGAAAATTAATGCAATAACCAAAGTTTAAAGATAAATTTTCTTCGTACTCCTATAGCATTAAAGCGGTTAATTATTAATGTAATTATAATTCAAACAAAGCGAAAGCATTACAAATTAATGGTAAATTAATTAAAATTAATAAAAGTAAAAGACACGCAAAGATTTATAGGACCGTTTTATGATAGAATATTTTTGAAAATTGTTGATGCTTCAGATAAAGAAAGAATTAATATAAAAATATGATATGCATACATATATATATTATTGAAGTTTTATATTATTAGAAAAGAATTTCTTCTCTCATTTGTTGTTTTTTTTCTGTTTCCTCAGAGAATAGCAAAAAAAATTGTACGCTTTTACTTTATCTTCCGCTATGGAGAGTTAACTTAGTTCACAAGGGAACCTTTCATTTTTTTGTTTTTTGTAAACTTCTAAGAGAAACTTTTGCTATCTCTTCAATTTTAAAAATTTCTTAAAATTCTAAACACTTTAAAACACAATACTTGATTAATTAAAAAAGTATAAACATCATTAAAAATGCAAAATCATACAAATTTAATTGCCACCGATACTGATAAAACAACAAAAAGTCGACGCAGCACAGCGGATTATCTAATTAAATGTGGAAATTTCGAAGGAGCCTTTAGGCCCTAAAATACCCGCCTGGGACCAACGTAGAATCAGAATTGCAGTGGCCCCATACCTCTGATAGAAAAGTATGTAGTAGGACCAATTTGTTCAACAGATCGGAAAAAGAGAAAATGGAGTTTGTTGCTTTAATCTGCAATCATTTGCCCCTGACAATGACACTTCTCCTACATGACACGAGCCATGCGGAGAAGCACAGATGGGTTAATGAGGAGATTGGTGCAAATATGAGTAGAGATTTCACCGTTTAATGTTAGAATATCTGCAAGATTAGGCATTATTTGATTGTAAATTTATTTATTTCCTGTAATAATTTGCACTTAATATTGACAATTATTAAATTCTAGCAGTAGGAACGAAATTATTTTAATACAGATAATTGATTAGTTCGAAGTTTGATGCATTTTGCATCTAGAAATATATATATCTTATTGTAAAATAAATGCATACAGAATAAATTTATCAATTTAAATTACTTGAAGTGAATAAAAATGAATTATAAACTCTGTGATATTCAATATATATATATATACCGTAAAACAATCGCCTTCTCATCCAAATTTTTATTTAAAATTTGTAAATTTAGATATTTAACAAAATCTTAATATTAATATATATAAACATTTCAATGTTTCTCACTTTATTATTTTAGTTTCCTTAATAATAAAATAAATAAAACAAAATAAATTTTGTCGACGTTAAGCTTCATTGTGTTACATTCGAAAATAATATCTAATTAGAATTAAGCAGTTTATAAAATTGAGTTAATTAATTATAATTTTATTATATCATTCTTATAAATTATTATATAAATATTTACTCACTGTAAATTTCTCTAAAATATATATTTTTTGCACATTCTTTTTAATGATATAAGAACTATCATTGATCTAAAATTAGAATATTTACCTCAATTTTTAGAAAAGCTTAATTTTAAATATTTACTCTTATTTATGTAAAGAGCATTAACCACTTTGTTTTATGTTCTTATAAAACATAAAATAAAAGTTTGATATTAAAAAAGATTTGAGATAATTATAAGTAAGGTTTAAATATTTATAGTTAGTAAACTAGTTAAGAATGATATTTTAACAAATTTAAAAATTAAATCAATTTATTTAATAATGAATTTTAGTATTTATAAATTAATAGTTAGAGTGAAATTTAATTTGAGTAGTTTTGTTTATTTTTAAGTTAAATATTAAGAAGGAAACGATATTAAAAATTATAAATTACCCCTCAATGAATTCAAATATTTATTGGGATGTTGAAAGTATTTGAGCAATTAAAATTATTCGAGTGAAATTGTGAATTTAATTAAGTTAAAATGTAATTTAACTTTTCAAAAGTTACTTAATGTATAAGAGGTAAGACTATAAAGTAAATAATTTTGTTTTTCATTTAATCTAAGTATATATTTTAAAGTAGAAAGTCTTTTTTATGATTTTAATTGTTGAACATTTCTAAACTTGAAACACTTCATAAATTTTATTGTTGTTTGTAATGTTCTGAGAAGTGAAAATTAACTCTTATATAGACGAATAATATTTATACATAGATAGATTTTAACTCGATTAAACCCTGTAAAATTTTAGAAAATTGGAAGATATGCAAGAAAATATATGAAAACATGGAATAAGCGCCTAAAGAATTTACACATCCCTATCATCTTAAACCTTTTGGTGAATTTAAGATTTGCATCGGTTAGCGGGAAATGGAAGATGAGTATTAAAACGAAACAGTTTTATTTAATAGAATTCTTTCCTATTTTACTCTCTTGCAACTTCTCTGAACAGTTTTTACAGAGTATAAAGGAATATTTTACACCGTAATAAGAAACTAACGGAGAAAGAAATGTTATCGTTTAGTAAGATGCCCAAGTACTTATACCAGGAAATGTGCACATTATTAGTTATAAAGAAGCCTTTAAAGAGATTGAAAGTCGAACTGTTCTTATCTTTATTTCATTTCACTTTCACCCAGAAGTAATTACCTTATTTTTCTTCGATGTAGGCGTCTCCAAAATTTTATTACAGTTAATATTTATAAAATGTGCAAATCTATCACGTGATAAAAAATTTCTTGAATATTTAATGTATCGATATTAATTTTATTTTCTGATTCATCATAAATTATCTTCTTCGACCATCTTGAGCAAGAAGTGCCTTTATGCAATAAATACTTTCTGGCAGTTTTTCTCATATTTGCAAGAAAGTAGTTTATGGTTTATAGACTTATAAAAGCGGTTTTTCTCCTTTTTAAAGTTCTAAAAATGTTTTTAGTGTGGAAATGACAAATCTTCTTCTTTTCTTCAATGGAAATTTTATCAATTTATTATTTAAATAATTTTGAAATTTTATATCTTTTAGTAGACTTACTTATTTCCCTTTTACTTCTTTAAGTTATTGGAAAGAGTTTAAGAACTTTATATAAGTTAAAATAATTAATTTTTTTTTAAATTAATATTTTTATTTTTATTTTAACTGCTTTAAAAAAGATAAAATTCTTATAAGAACTTTATTAGCAGAAAGCTAAAAAAAGCAATTATATTTTTTTAAAAATCGATTTAAAAAATTCAATTTTCTCTTCTTCAAATATATTTAAATAAATAAATTTAATTAATATAATTTTATATTCTTCACATTAATTATATAAAAAATTATTCTCATTATCTTGTTGATTTAATTGTGTAAAATATTCAAATAAAATTAAAATTTATCTTCATCTCTTTAAAAATATATTTTGAAGAAATGCATATGTTTTTTTCTACCTTTCTACAATTAGATAAACAAATGTTATTTTTTAATTTGATATATTTCTTTATGTTTCTTATTCAGAAATTTATATTCAAAAAGAGTATGAAAAGAGAAAAATTTAAATTGATCTTACTTCTTTTGAATAAAATTTAAAAATTTTTTTAAATATCTTATTACATTTTAGATAAAATAATTCAGCTTTCCAGTTTTCTCTCTATTATGCTTTTTTACAATAGGAATAAAAAGAACCTAAATTGATAAAAACTTAAATCCGAAAAAAATAATTTAAAATTCGCAATACTCTTTTACCAAAATATTAAGACATTTATAGGTATTATATATATATATATATTTAAAATTATTTTATAAATTTTTATATAAATTCTAAAGCTCTTTAGAATATCCTACAAGCCCATAAGACATAAATAAAATAAAAATTAATGATAAACCTTTGAAAAAAACCATAAAAAATACGACTCGATTCATGTTTTCGTAATTACAATTTATCTTGAAAAACTCTGCAAAGGAGGAAATATTGATTTTTATAAGTTTAATTACAGACTAAAGCATCTTGTAATAAAACTAATGACCACTATTCGATAACATAGAGTATTAACTAAAGTAAGAAACCACTGAGAAACTGTATTGAAGAGAGAAATAAACCATCTACAAACACTTAGCTAACCTGTAGATTCTTTACTCTAAGTTGGAGGTTGACAGAGTAAGTAGATAGCCTGTTTGATGAGGAACCGTGCAATATACTGACTTATATTACTGTAGTACGTATAGCTGTCTGGTGACCAGTAAATGTGACCACCTACCGGATATAAGGTGATAGAAGTGTTTGTGTCAGTAAGATGGAGTTGTTTGTTCCCTATGGACGTCACATTCTACTATTATTTATATACATTATGATTCTTATAAATAGGTAGCAGGAGACTTTTTAAAACTGCTTAAACCTTTAGTAAGAAATCTTAAATAGAATTAATAATTTATAAATTCTTTTTAAAATTGTACAGTACGTATTTACTTAATAGAGGTCTAGGAGAAATAACTAAAAGGAAAATTTTAATGGAAAAATTGAAAAGATGGCATTATTAATCTTTTATATTTTTAAATTAAAACGAATTAAATTATTACATTTTAGTTTAAAAAATCTCCGGTCTTCATTTAGTTAGGTTTGTAGAATTTATAATACATTAGTCGATTGTAAAAAGGAAACATTAGTTTTAGAAATTAGTATAATGTTTTAGCATTTACTATCCACTCGATTGATAATAAACGAGTGAAGATTTTGATGGAAAAATCTTAAGTTTTTAGTCTTACTAATGGAAATGCGATGAAATTTTTTATATATAAAAAGATTTATGTTCATCTTGTATACAGTTCCATTGTTCAATCTGGTCATTAGTGAGATAGGAAAATAGTGGGCATGTGCCCTGAGAAACCGACCATATGTCTTTTGGCTGTCGTGTTCACACACTTTGCATCCATGGCTATACTCCCCCCATGCTTTATTGGAGAACGTAGAAAGGTGGGGAGAAAAAATGATAGGCCAAGTAGGAAAGTAAGTGCAGTACTACCGAAATGTATTTCACTTTAAAAACTTCGCCTTTTTCCTCTTTCGTTTCTAACGGGTTTTAAGAACTTAGACGGAAAAAAAGTGGAAATAGCAAACGAGAAATTATCGTTGGAGATTTCACCATACCAACTTTATGGCCGTCGTTGAGGATAAAAGCCCTAGCAAGCAAAATTTACAAGACCGGATAAAAATGGTGTTCTTCGAACCAGAAACGGAAAACCCTGTCGTCAGGTGCTACTATTCTGTTTTTCTAGATGTTATTTCGCTTTATCTAAAAATGTGACACGAAGGCTTTTATCTTGAAAATAAAGCCGACTACATTAAAATGTTGAATTTATAAATAGAAATATCGAGTTTGTAGCTTAATTGATTCCAAAAGTCCATAACTAATGTTGGAACTTTGCCTAGACGAGAGGGAAAAGGTCAGTATAACTACGGAGAAGAGTAGGCTATATACTTTTCCATTTTCGTAATCTGAAAAAATAAAAAAAATTGGAGAAGGAATAAATTTCTCGAGAGAAGATTTAATGTCTCGATATCTGCAACATACTCACTGATCTCCAATGACATCCAGTGTAGTTCGTAATTTATGATACTCTTGTAGTCAGTCTAGTTAGCATATGCAATAGTAGAGGTTCCGATAGCGTTGTAAAACACTCAAACTTTATGGGTACAGCCACTTACTGCCATGTTCGGGACGAA
Organism: Centruroides vittatus; assembly: GCF_030686945.1. Taxonomy (NCBI): domain Eukaryota; kingdom Metazoa; phylum Arthropoda; class Arachnida; order Scorpiones; family Buthidae; genus Centruroides; species Centruroides vittatus. The sequence goes on along the minus strand of NW_027122215.1, from coordinate 3,681,886 downwards.
GTTGACTTAGGAAAACGTCTTTGCAAATAAAGGTTGGAACAAAACTGGTGCTATGCAACGCTTTTCTTCCTGTTTAACTGGCTCTGCTCCTCCTCGTAAGGAAAAATTGCTTCAATTAGAATTGTCTAGTTGTCTTAGAGTGGTTATTGAGTTCGATTTCTCATTTATTCGTCAATGGTGTATTATGCAAAATGTATAATTCGATTTCTAAATTGAATGTATTTGTAGACTAGAATTATTGATTTTATACGTTTACCAGAAGAAAAATTCAAAGAAAAAAGTGAAATTATTCCGCAAAATCGTGTTATTTAAGGAGGAAAACGATAGAAAAATTCAGTTTTAAGAGAAAATAGCGAAGACACTGCACTGTACTGTACGTTTGCAAAGTATCCGATGTTAAAGTCGAAAATGAATTGAAATTCATAACCACGTCAGAAACTTTTTTTAATCTGAAAATGCACTCAAACTACAATTTTAAAAGCGAAATCGTTTTCAGGATTTTAAGATTAAAGTATTGTCATTTAATTACTCGATTTTTTCTCCTAGAATTAACTTAAAGAAGAGCAGATAATCCTTTAAAATCCAAATTACTTAATCGAATCGCGGGATCTAGCGGCTCGTTTTTACTCAAAGACAGAGAACCGATGGAATTTTTTTTTCTTTAGTTTCTTATAGAAGAAAATATAACGGGTCATTCGACCTAATTCCATATAAAAATACCCCATTAAACCACTCAGTTTTATATGGTACAGTACATCGTCTCTAGTTTACAATCTCCGCACGATAAAGATACCTCACAAAATATATATAAAGAGGAATTTAGCGAAAGATATAAAAAGAAAGAAAGAGGAAAATATTTTATATAACAGAGTTCAAGAAAAAATACACACTCGTTTATATAATAATTGCTTACAACGATGCGAAAACTGTGTCAGTCATAAAGAAAACGGAGGGGAGGGAGGGGAAAAAAAAAGGACAAGCAAAGCCAGCTGATTGAAATTAAAATCCTATTTCCATGCCCGTAAGAAATAACCTGTCTATATTGAGAATAAAAACGATTAAATCACCGCTAGTGACAAAAACTATCGAGAAAATTTTCTAAAAGTTTTCAGTCAAGTAGTTAAGTACTTTCATAAAATACATTCCTTCCCCCTGAAGCTGCACACACACACACACACACTACGGTAAAGATAGTTGATGTTTATTGCCATGTTGATGCGAGTGCGTGTAAAATAGAGAACCCACTTTCATACTGCTTGATTAAAAATTTGATGGGACACTACTTACTCCACATAACAGATTAGAGGATCAACTCTGTGAAATTCTTAAAAGAGAGGGTGAAGACGTAATTGCGTATGCAACAGCCAAGCAAAAGTGCAGAAATGTATCTCGGATAGTTATGAAGTTTATTGTGTTTTCGGTAGTTATAGTAAAAGTTTATGAGTGGGGGGTGGAAAATGTAATCGGCAGCTCCCCCAACAAAATCAATTTGATCTTTTTAATTATCATTTATGTACTTTTTTTCATTCAATTATATCTAACAGAGTTATAGATGTATCAATTAAAGAATTAAATTTTTATCATCATTATTAGAAAAACTGCCGGACTAATTACTAGAGCAATTAATAAATGTGATATATTTCTAATTATTTTCTACGTTATAACAGTTATTATTGTAAGAATTATGTGTAAAGATGTTCTCGCCTAGATAAGATATATACAATATTTAAATTAGTGACAAGATATTTTATAAATGAATGTTGCGATCATTCTTAATATATGCAGGAAAAAAAAGAAGATAATTGCAGTTTTACATATTCATAATAACTCCTAAATATTAATTTATTATTATAATTAAATTATATTGAGCATCGTTTCCTGATTTTTTCTTCTTGCGTGCATCAATTTCGCATTTAGTAAACTGTAAAAATTTATTAAATTTTATTTTTTTTAATAACAATTTATCTTCGTGGAACACATTTTGCTATCTTCTTGTTAATTTTTTAAAATTCCTTCTATTTATTTTAACATTATTTAATTATTCTTAATAAGTTTTAATGGCTAAAGTAATTAAATAGTTTTAAAATGTTTTTAAGAGATTTAGGTGGAAAAAAATAAAATAAAATTTTTCTTTTAAATCCTACTTAACAGAACAAATTTGCCGTTTTTTGTGATATAAAAAACTCATTTATTAAGAAATTTTTAAATTAAAAATGATAAATGAAGGCAAAACACAGTCTCTCCCTACTTCATCTTTGTCTTCTTGAAAATATTTACAACAAATGTTAAGTTTCCAACTTGTTCCCACTGCCAAAAAATCTTTAAATACGTGCCTCTACTGGCCGTTACAGAAGAATAAAATGGAGAAAATTATCACTAAACGAAAGTTTAAATTTACCATTAATAACGGAATTTTTTCCCCCAGTATAATAATAAATGGTGTATAACATAATACAACCTTATCCTATTTCTTAATTTACCATTTATTATAGAGAAAAAATTCTTTACCATTTATCATAATTAGTTTTTGTGAAATTGAAAAATGTTGAGAGAATCAATCATTATTGTTGGAATTACTCTACATCAACGTCATGTAGAACAATCATACGTCAGGGGAAGTTGTATGAGGTTTTTCTTTTTATTTCAGCAGGCAACACTAGATTGAATACCACCATCTGTAGTGTTCTAAGACGTAAAAGAAAAACTGCTGACATTTATGATATTATTGACTGTTCTTAGTGACAAACTTGTCATCATTATCGTCTCAACTACCTCTTGCAACTCAAGAGGATTAGCTTGATTGCCAAAATCCCCTCATCTATCCTGCTTGATGAAAGGGGAAAAAATTACAAGTAAAAAGAGAAAAATTTAATAATTGGAAAATTAAAAAAACATGATGAAATTCTTTAATGGAGGTGTTCATTTACGGAAGTGTTAATTTTTACTTTTCTTTAACTTAAAAAGCGATTTGTGAGAAAGGTTGTGACGTATGCTTTACTTTTATCGCACGTGTAATTTGGTCAGGTAATTACTGTTATAGTATTTTAAAAGAAAACCACATCATCCATAAAATATGCGGACGACAGCAATTAACCGTACGAAAATGATTGGAGCGGCATGTTTGCAATTAAAGCTGTAGTTTTTTTTCCTCCTCTTCCTCTTCTTTTTAAAACTGGAGTGTTCATTAAAACGTTGTTTGTCTGAAAGGCCAGCATCTTCTCTCACTTGTTGAACAGAATGCTTTCATCTTTTCTTACTTAAACAAACATTAAGTTATTTAACTTGACTTTATAGAAGTAGATAAATCTTCAACAACAACTTGCTTTGCAAACATATCTTGATACCTTGTTATTGTTGCAATAATTTTTAATAAGCATGGGTAATTAAACGGTTATGTTTAATACAATCTTAACTATGATATTGTTTAATCTGTTACTTTTGTGATTTTTAGTAAGTAAATTAAATTAGTTATTGTTCGGTAGAGTAGCGAATTATCTCGCTAACATCGATTTAATTTGCTAAAATGATGAAAAATCACTTTATCTTCTTGCTATGATCTAGATCATCTTCAATTCTTTTCATAAACTTGATCTTACAAGCCAACTAACATTATTTAGCCAATCAATATATCGTTTCTTACGTTCAACTTAAAAATTTCTGATAAGAACTCTAAAAATATCTTTAGTATTCTTGCTAATTACTAATCTAACTCTCCAAAGCTTTAGGTACTAGAAAAAAGAATGTGTTAGAACTAAACAAAAGACGAACATTCTGATAAAATCAAAGTAAAGAAAATTGATCATATGCGCGAAATGAATAAATCGAAACTAAAAATAGTAATATTTAACCTAGAAAATCGTTTGAAAATTCAAATTAAAATTATGAAAAATGTTCTTAAATACGTGAAGAAAATCGAAAAGAGAGTCTTAAAGAAATTTGGTAAATTGAATTTGGTAGAGAACTGAGATTTCACACAACACGTTTTAATCTGTTTAAATTGTAGAAAATCTCTAGAGATAAATCTGCGATATTAATTGCGGGAATGTTAAATATACTCTTAATTAATTTGAATTATCAAAAAGATTTCTTAAAAGATTCTTTGAAGGAGTAACTGATAAAAGTACAATAATGTTGGATTTTTCAAGTTGGAAGATGATTATAGCGAAGAAAACTAATCAAGAGCTAAAACTAATCAAAAAATAAGCTGCATTTAGCTTTATATCGCAATAAAATAACAAAGGAAACGATAAATCTGTGTATATTTTTAGTTATAATTAAGACTTCAAAAGGAAATTGTTCAAGAACATTTCTAGAGAAGTAAAAACAAAATCTATAAGAAAGTTAAGAGCTCGAAGAATTAAATTTTCGTAAATTTTAGAGATTTTATGATTTATCGAATCGATTTCACTAGACATTTGTCTATTAAGTTCTTAGAAAAATCACAGAACAGCCATAGATTATTAATGGTTGTAATCTTTATAATGTTCTCTGATTACTCGGATGATAAAATAGGTCCCACGAAAAGATCTATGGAAGAAATTCGAGAAAAAAAAACAAAAGAGAAGGGTCACGATAAAAATCAGACTTTAGAGGTTTGATGAAGTGCATGATACGATATTTCCTTTCAGGAAATAGCATTACAGGAAACTAAATCGAGAAAGCTCGGATCGCTCGTTAACGATACTGACCTTCAGGGAAATGTCACCTATTTCTCGCTAGTGGGTACATCGACGACTAATGACTTTTCTCTTCACTCTAACAGTATCTTAGGTTAGTCATTTTTCTGTGCTGTGTGCTCGAAGAAGAGTCATGAAGATGACGAGTGTTCTATCATTGGGATGGACTCTCAGCATGCACTTACCGTACCTTAGGGCTATTAATGTCCTTCTTGGAGGGATGAGAATAGTGATAACAAGTAGCTCGTTACAACGACCTTCCCGTCGAGAAGTAGCTCATAACAATCTGAAATTTTATACTTTTCAATTCACATTTCTTTAAATCTACTTTCCATAAAATGGATTTCAAGGTCATTAGCAGCTTACGATGCACGAGTAACATTAGAAGCATACGTATCTGCAGTTCAAACGCATAAGATTACCATTAAATTGATTCCTCTTGCAAATCTCTGGACCATCAAGAGCAGTTGGGTCAATGTATTGTATATAATGTATTTTGATGGTTCGATAAACTAACCTATTCTCTTCTTTTATTTTTCTTCTTTGTTGCCATAAACTAAAGTAGATTTCGAAAATTTAATTCTAGAATCATATAAATTGAATTATCTTCAGTAGAATGAATATTTTTACTCCGATACACACTCGAAAACTGCAATAATTAACAGAGAAATTATTCGTTTATAAGTCCCTGTAGGATCCGTTTCTCCTTTCTTCTACTTTATGGAAAGTGATGTTAAGATTATAAAATTGTAAAATGGAAAAAAATCTATTTTTCTTTTTCAGAATTCTATGTGAATTTTCGTGTGTTTATTTTGAAATTTTCCATCTTTTTTTAGATGCAAAAAGTCTTCTCTAAGAGAGTTGACATTCGTGCTTTTCATCTATTTTATCCCAAATAACTACTTCCCCATTGGGAATTTCTTATCCAAGAAGAATTTATACTAAATTTTGAAATGTGTTGTAGGTACAAAGATACCTTTGAACGTAAAATGACAAAAAATTACCAAGATACATCGAAACTATTCGATCTTTCGATCCATTTTTTTTATTATTTTAAAAAGTTTATATGATTATTTGGTGAGAATTTTAAAATATTTTGAGTTATAATTTATCGTACATATTCAAATAAACTTTAAAAATGAATTTAAAATATACGAATTGATCGACTCATAAAATACATTGATAATACTTTAAGTCATAAACATGATTGCAATGAGTTTAAATTGAGAGGAACAACAAATTTTAGAGGAATTTTCATTTATTGTACTAAATATTTCGCTTATCTATTTGCTATTTTACATCATTTCTCGAGAGTTAGAATGAATTATTACAATTAAATACGGCCCTTCTAGCGTTTAAAATTCGTTTACTGTAATAGAAATATTGTAAATTTAAACCAATGTAAGGTGAGCTTGTATATGTGCTGCGACAAAGCGTGTGAATGGGGTATTAATTGGTTGCAGCAGCGACAAGCAGAGATATAGGATGCTGAGGTTCTGTTTGGTGCATAGGTTTAAAAGACCGGGTTAAAATCAACATTGTTAAATTACAGAAAACACATTCTAACGATATGTAGTGTCGTGTGTAATCATATATCAAGTCAGCTCGCTAGAATAATCTTTAAACCAGAAAATAAACATATTTAACAACACTACAAGTTCTGCATACCTATATCCCTTATAAAATAAAGAATACTTAATGCTTATTTATACTTTTAATAATATTAAATTTAACTTTATTCGATAGTATAATTTTAATATTTATTCAAAAGTTTATATATTAAAATATGAATTCCGTATTACTTTACGATGTTATGCGAATATAAAAATTAAATAAGAGAATGGTGAATTAATTTTTAAGTAAATTCTTGGCAGTAAAAGTAAGAAAATTTACGCCTGAATTTGACCATGTAATCATTAAATATAATATTTTTGGCTCTTGTGTTAGATAAGGCTTGTATAAAAATTAATTAATCCCATAACTGGAAACTACACAGTAATTACGATCTGATGTATTTAATTATCATATAAACTAGCAACTTATTTTATTTAATACACTTTATTTTAATTTGATATACGTAAAAAGATAAAAACAATTTAGTGATGGGACGTATCTTTTCTAAACTTCTAAATAGAATTTTAATATAATCATTACTTAGAAATGCAAATGATCAAGATCATTACTTAAGCACTTCTAAGTAATGTTTTTTATTATTAATTTTACATGAAATTACTCTATGGTAATGTTTGTTAATAAATTATCTAATGTTTATCAATAAGCATTATTGATATTGATTAACTGCGAATAAATGCTTTAAAAATGATACTAAATTACTAATTAACGCCAAATTTTCTTATTATAATTAAGCTTAATAAGCATTTATAATATAATATTTCTTAATTAATGCGTTTTTACGTTAACTAAGAATGTTTTTCTTGTACGATGGTGATCGATTTTAATATTTATTTTTCTTAAAAATTTCTGTATATTTTTAATTTCTGCGTTTAATTAGAAATTATTTGTATTCTTTTCTAAAGCAAACATCATTACTTTTATTCGGAAGTACAATTTCCTTTCATTTTTCTTCAACGGGAAGTATCAACAGCATATCACTATCCATGTAAGAGATAGCATTTCAACTATTAATCACAGATTATCTTCATTTGCTCTATTAATCATGCTACAGGTAACTTGTGTCTTGTTCCTAAGCGTTAACGTCTTCTTATGCTATTCTAAAGACATAGAGCATCCTTTATCTCATAATTTGCATTAACTTAAATTGCAATATACCCTTTACAGTATACAGCTTACTTTAAAATCTATTTATATACGTGGCATTCCGATAAACTTCAACGAATGGATTATGAGTGTTTACCGTGTTTAAGTATCAGATTGATAGCTTATTTCGTTAAGTGCTATAGAGATTTCCAGAGGTGTAAGCTGACAACTCTCGAAAATCAAGTAGGCATCCACTACTTCATCAAAATTCCCCAGCTGCGGCACATGACTCATTCCTCAAATCCAGTTCATCTAAAACGTTTGCCAACAGGGCGAAGGCTTTATTCTTTAATTATCATATAAACTATTTTGAAAACTTAAACGACCGGTTTATTTAGTAAGGCAAACACAATTTATAAAAGTCGAGCCTAAAATTTACTGTAACGATATTTCGAACCATCTGTTCCGTATTAACGGATATGGCTCTAAACAGTTTATGGTGCACTAACAATAGCTATATCTTCATAACCCAGGTAATTCCAGTATAATTAGTTGCTATTGTAGCTAATATCGGCAGACCAATGGTCATTCTGCGGCTTGGATAATTTTGCCGCGAGTTAGTAAATGATCCAAAGTTACTCATTAGCGATTCGGACCCAAATTTGAAAGGAGGAGAGGGGAAAATCCCAAAAAAAAACTATTAAGTGAGAGAAGTAAAGATGCAGATGTCATGTTGTTGCGAAGCTCGATTCCCATTAAAGCCCAAGACTAGTGATTAGGTAAAGTCCATAAGTACTGCCATTAAATAAGAGGAGCCGTACCCATTTCCTGATTTATGTCACGTGGTTGACGAGGAGACAAAGTTTGTTAGGAGAACATATTACCCAGAAAAACACTTAAATCTTTCTTCTTCCTAAGTCGTTTATTCCATTCTACTTGACTAGGAGATTGATCTAATGAACAACTCACTCCAATGATAACTTTTACGACGTTGATTAAGAGTAGGGCCATATTTCCACCCCCAACTGCTTTAATAGTCTATAATGCAATCTACGAATAAAAGGCAGCACTTACCCGAAATTCTGTGTTCATCTGTATGGAAGTTATTTGCATTGGTTACTACCAGATGTTTATAATGTTCTTGAAAGAAAAGTATTTTGTACTTTGTTTTGAATAAATAATGTTTACGTTTCCGTGTGCATAATGGACTTCATCAACATCCTCTCTTGTTGAATTACTTCATGAGGTGAAGTGTAAAACAAGATGGTTTCTCTGATTTATTCTTTGTTTCAACGTCGCCTTTCATTATATCCTGGCTTGTCATATCGCTTTGATCGATCATCTTGCTATGATTTTCCTTCCTTACAACGGTTATTAAAAATAATGCTAAATAACCATCGCTTAATTTTGAATCTCCGTGATGCTATTTTAGTAATAATGAGTAAATTTACCTCAGATTTCAGACGCTTCGAACAGCTTAAATTTTTCACAATTTTAATGTATTTCTGTTTGAGTTGAAGTTTATGTTTGAAGATGGCGATCATTTTTCTTTATAGCAGAATTGTCAAAGCTTCAACATTTGTTACTGTAGCAGCGTAGCATAGTTACTGTATATCATAGCAAGTTCAGTTGTTAGAACGAATATTACTTCAGAATTCTTAAAATTTACGTAACTCATTCTAATCAAATTATATTAAAATACTTTGTATAGAATACCGAGTAGGACTCGAATGTTTCGCGAATTAACTTGAAAGAAAGCGTATTTATAGCTGGAATAAAGGAAAAATTAATGTATCGAAGCATCAGATCGTTCGGTGTAAGAATAAGAAAACAAAGAATTTATATTATCCAGTTTCCCTATAAGATATCAATTCAATAAATCAACTTTACTTTATTTGCAGTAATTGTCTCTTCGGAAGAAAAATATTACAAATATGGAAGAGGAAACAGTTTTAGCAAGATCCAATCGGTGCTATTAGATTGTTGAGAAGCAATTGTCGATAAAATAATGTTTGTATTTCTCTTTTTATCAGTGACAAATACACGTAATAACTTGAAACAATAGCATTCTTTCAAATAGAATAATATTTTTTCCTGTCTGGAAACTTACCAGCAGAGATAAGTTCAAAGACATACTTCATCACAAATGACAGCTTGTGTGTTTGTCTCATGCTATCTGCCTAGGTCATCTGTTGTGGACCCTCCAAAGAATGTTCTTACAGATGTAGAAAAATAACACCACTAAGAGTTGTTCCCTAGATAATGATATTTCTCTGTCTGTATTCTGGGTTGGAAGAGTTAAAATGCTTTTTCTTATTTAGTTCCTTGGCTTATATGTTGATGGAGAAGTGTGATTTATTGTTTTAAAGAAACTGTATGAGAGATTCTGCAATAGTTTCAATGCTATTAACGAACTAATAAAGGTTTAGTATATGTTTTTCTAACTCTTCTGTGTCACTTTCCTGCTTTACATCTGCTTCGTAGACTTTCCCTTTTCACAAATTTACAAATTTCATCTTCTATAAGAAGACTCTGAAGATTCACTCTCTCTATTTAAACTGTATAAAAAACTATTTTAGAATTAAGGCAGTTGTAGCACGCGTTTTTCATTTAATTTAGCCAAATTATGAAAATTAACTATTATACAATTCCCACGTTACAACCCGTGTCATAATTATAATAAGAAAGTTAAAAAGTAGTATAAGTATCTAAAATTCTGCCCGAAGGAGGTAGATAGAAATTAAATAACTCAACCACTGACTAACCGCCATACTTTTAGTTTTCTGTCGAGACTAGAGTTCATTAACCCTCTTCTCTCAGCTAATTACGAAAGAGAGAAAAAACCTACACAACAAAGGCCTCTCTGCTAATTACAGGAAACGCTAGAATGACCTTACAAGGAGTTCATATTGTCTAGGAAAACGTATGTATGCGTTTTTCATCTGTCATTTGATGGTGAATTGCCCGTAGCACGCGAACATGCAGTGATGCACCTATCGACTTCATCTTCCTAATGGGCAGACTTTTCACTTGATGTCTTATTGGGGATCTTGACTAATTACCACTCTTGTACATTCATATCAATACTTAGACTTGTACAGCTGCAATTGTTCAGTTTAGCGCACATGAAACACTTCAATGGAGATTTTTTTCATTTTTAAATACTTACCTGCAGTCGTTAGTTTCACTGCTAGTAGCAACAAGAGTTGTATACAACTTACATTATTTTGTTTCCGTATTTGAAGGAAAAATATACAATCCAGATAAGTTTATTCCTTATAATACTCTCATTAATAACAATTATAAGACAAGGAAATATAATTGTTTTCCACCAACGATTTTACGCAATTAAGAAAACAGAAGAAATAATAACAATTTTCAGTTGGTATTACATAGAAATTATTCATAAAAATCCGCAATTAATACGCGAAAAGTTATGAAAATAATATTTAAAAAATGTTTTCTTAACAACCGTTCTGCTGTCGGCATAGAAGATAAAACTATTATCTATAAGTGTGAGAAATTTTATATTATAATTGCGCTTAGAGCGAAACGATTTCTATACAAAAATAAGTTTAATATGTTTGTACTTTAACTGTGATAATAATTATGCATTATATTAAATTACTCAAGAAAAAAATGAATGAAAATTTGCTTGGGATACGTCGTACAAAAGTTTTATAGCGATTGTAACATGAGTTTGGCGAACAAACATTAATTTTTGTATGTAAATAAAATCATAAACATATTATAATTGACTATAGGCCTAGTTTCACTGCATATTTACATAAGTAACAACAAAAAATATCTTTAATTAAGCTCATTATTGTTTTTGCTGTACTCATACGTTTTCTGCATATTAAATAACCAATTTTTATGTAATAAATTACTTTAAAATTGTTGGCAAATGTTACTTGTACGATGAGAAAAATTACGTAGCAGCAAATCAATTATTTGATTAATTTAAAACATTAATATTGCGCATTATCCAACAAAATATAAGGGTCGTCTATCTTCAGCATTGGCTGCACATCATATTTCTACCACATTACGATAAGTAGCATTAAAGTAGTAGAGTTAATCTACAAGATTAAAATTGCTGTTTGCTTTCTAGAAATGTAAACGTTTACAATTTTTTTTTTCATAATTTTCAAATTATCTTTTAATAGGATTATTTTACTAGTTTTAAGAGGATAAATGTGTCAGAATTTATTAATAATATTTAAATATTCAAGAAGAAACTTCATTAATGTGTTTCCAAACAAGTTAAGGGATTTTGAGAGATTATCATAAGAAAGTTCGCTATTTATGATGACTTACTTACCATTTATGGGTTTCTTACCTTTAAATTGAATTTTGTTATAATATTGGCTTCTCTTCTAGTCATTTTTCAAAGTTCTTTATAAAAATTTAACCACGTCTCTAAGCAAAAAAATCTATAATTTTCTCGTTTATATAGTAAAATAGTAATGTTTACTACTTGTATATATGTATATATAATGTTTACTAGATACATATACGATAAGATTTATCATTTCTAGTAAGCATATCATTTAGAAAGCATTATTGTATCCACCATACTACTATAATAATAAACTGGCATCATGCTTACTCTTAATAGCTTAAGCTAGATAAACAATAATAATATTTAACTGTTGTTTAGTATGTGCTTCAAAACGAGTTTGCAATGTGATATTACAGTAATAATAACTGATTACATTCGCAATCAGAAAATCTAGTTAGATATAAATGCTACATGAACAGAAAAATTACTAGTGGAAAAATTACTAATACAGCTTGTAAGAGTATACTACCACAGCAACAAAACATAACTGTTATTTATTAAATTTTCATGATTATTTAAAGAATTATATAAGTATATTTAGTAGAATTAGTTAATAATCTTTTTTAAATTAAGGAAGAATATTGTTAAAATTATTTTTAAAATTCAGAGTAAAATTTGATCTTGTATAAAGATAAATCAATAGCGTGAAGTAGAATGTAGGCTACTGTTACAATAATATTATGGTTAGTGAATGAAAAAAAGTGTTCGTAAACAAAGATAACATAAATATAACAAATATAAATATAAGTATAACAAATATAGAACATTTCTTGCAGCTGTTACAGCTACGAATCTCTCCAGTTCTATAATAAATTTATAGATTCTTAAGCTAATGAATAAGCATTTCCTTCTAGTTATACGCTTAAAAATTAGTAAATAAAATAAGACTCTATTGAAAGAATGTTTTGAATTTGAATTTGTTTTTATATATTCAACACAAGTTGAATATAAAATATCAGCATAAAAATCTATGGAAACAAAAACAAGTCGAGTTATGTACCGCATGTTCTCAATTGTAATGTATAAACACTTAGATATAAAAAAAAGTTTTATTTGATAAATATATATAAATTTTCTAGTATAAGTATGTATAAGAAAATCAAGAAAAAACAAAATTATAAACAACAGAAGAAACAATTGTTTACATGTAAAGATAAACAGAGAGGAACACAATTTAGAAATCCGGAACTCAACATATTTATCAATGTTCCATTATTCTTGCCATACTCCATCATCCCATTTCCCATTCCATATTCCATTATTTCGAAACAATATTTTAAAAAGTGCAGTTACTATATATATACTTTAATATTCTATCAAACCAGAAAATGTTTTAACTCTTCATCAACATTAATAAACGTGGTTAATTATTAGAGTGGTAAGAAAAGTTTTCGAGAGTATTAATTAATTTAGTAGCGACAAAATAAGATTTAGCAGCTACTCTTACTGTAGAATTTTCACAGACTACAAGAAGGAGAAGAAGAAGAAGTAATAAAATTTATTCTGTGATCTAAATTAGTCGAAAGAATGTTATAGAAGACAACAAAAACGGCAAAACTCAATAAGAATTTATATATATATACACATGTATGTTAAACGTGTGAGTCACTTAAATTCCTTTGCTGAATTAAATTCTAGATCGTGTTTGACATTTTCTATTCGGAATAAAAGGATTCGGCTGTAAATATAATCTTAATTTTCTATAGTTTAATTAAAATTAAGATAAAAGTAAATTATTTTAAACTTATGGCATAATTTCATACTTAATTTAACTCAATGTTAACTTGATAAACAAGATTATTTTATAATCTATTAATTTTATCTCATATTAATGGCGTTAAACTCTTTTGTTTCTCAAAATTGGTGTAATATTTTGATTAGAAAAGATATAAACTTTATGATAACAATTTGTTAAAATAATTAATAATAGTATTTTCTGCGTAATGTATTAAACACTATGTTAAAAGTATAAGCTCGGCCATATAATTTGTTATATTATGCCTATGTTAAATGTTATTCTATCAAGTTTAAAAGAATTTAAATTATGTACGTCATGCCATGAATTTAGAGATAATAACTAAAGTAAATGAAGACGCTTTTAGTTAGGATCTAACTATCTATTATAAGCAGTCCATTTGCTTTTATATAATTAAAGTACCCCCTATTTAACATTGTCTTGAAAGATATTGAGCAGTTCAAATGCAACCATATTTGATACGGTGACATTTTGAAATTTAGTAGCAAAACTCACCACTACGGCATTTTTAGCTCTGCAAATTGTGTGATCTTAATCCGCCTGGTTTTTGGTTATAGGGAGATTTATAAAGTGTGGTTTAGTGATTTATCGAAGACATGATGAAAATTTGGCAGCCTTGAAAGATAGTACCACACTGCATGTGAGAAACACCATGGAAAATCAATTATGGTTAGCCGTTAAACATACTGCTCATCGTCTTCATGTTTTCACACTTTCGGAATGAGAATCACATTGAGTGATATCCTCTGCATCGTTAAGATCGCCGTATAAGCATGAGTGTCTTGTAAAACTAAAACGTTTGTTGTTTTCAGCTCCAAAAATGCCATAGTGGTAAGTTTTGGTACTAAATTTTTTTCTCGAAATATGTTTCTCACGTCCTGAAATGTCACCCTACAAGATTTTATTGCATTTGGTTTGTATGATATCTCTCTAGACAGTGTTAAATAGAGGTACTTTAATTACGATCATTCGGTGTATCAGATTAAGCCTGCATCTAATGTATAATGCCTTGAACGAATTAGGGCCTAACAATGGTTAGGTCCTAATTCGTTCAAGGCATTATACATTAGATGTTACATTAATTTATGATTATAGATTATACATTAATTCGTTATTATTTATGTTAGCTGTAATATATAAATTTGTGATTTACATGGATCCTATAGTTTCGTGTCTTATGAATCCTATATAAATGTAGAGAGAAGAGAGAAAGTGTTTAGATCGTCGAAATCATGCAAATATCATTAACATTTATTTATTTTACGGGCCCTCCATTAATTACGTGTACAGTTTTTGATCAACTCTTGACTCCCTCCCTTCCTGTTGTATACAATGATATACTTTTGGCAAACCCCTCCCTTTAATTACGTGTGCAATAGTTCATGGACTCCCTGACATTGAAGAAGTTACTTTAAAAAGTTCTGCAAATATTTTCTGATAGTATATTCACAGTACTAGTAAATAGGCTTATAAGAATAAATTTGTGTGCCAATGCTACCACTGAATAAAGTCCACGTAGACAATGTCTCGACCCCTCTCTCCCTCTCCATCATATTCAATGATGTGCTTTTCGCCACCCCCTTAAAACTGTACACGCGAATGGACGGATTCTTACTATATATAATAAAACTAGGTAAATTATACTTGAAATAATTTCGTTAAAAAAGTCTAAACCGATAAAACTAATTACTTTTAACTTAATTTATTAACCTCTATTTAATCTAATTTCAGTATATCCGAACAATTTAGTTAAAGGAAATGAAGAATTATAACGTGAAGTCCTATAATATATTATAATCGAATCCAGAGATCACGTAAGGATAACATAAAAATAAAAAATTCTCAATCACAGTTATCCTTTTATAATAAAATTGGTATATCAGAATTTAAAATGATTACTCGGTTCATTATACATTCTACATATTAATGCAGTAATTAGTCTCGCGCTGAAATTTGTATTCTGATTACTCAAATGGATGTATAGTTATGTAATTTTCTTTACTTTTATACACCTCATTTGTATAATGACAGGGATGACAACCGTTCTCTACTCTTTTCTTACACAAAGAAATGCTTAAGACAACAAGCACGACAACGAAATTACTTGAAAAAATTACAAAATTCCAGTAACTGTCAAATTACTGCTTAGTTTTGAATAAACTTCAGCAATTTATTTCATAGAATTTTTTAAAAATATATATACAGTATATATAGAGGCAGCTTTACCAGTACACTATAGAAACGAGTTACGAGTTGAATTACACGTTACGTAACTTCAAAAACATAATTTTTTATACGGATCTCATATTATAATAATGTTAATTTTTATTTCTTTAAATAACAGTTTTTGTATATAATTTTATTTAATAACATTTATTGATTGAAATTGTTTTATAAATATCGAATTATTTAATCGAAATGCCATCTACGAGTTTCATTCTGTGTTTTATTTTTTTCACAGTTAAATTTTGCTATATTTTTCTTCTAATTATATTTATCGATTTAATTCATACTTTATTTACTGCGCCGTTCGACTTGAAAGATATCGATTTAAAAAAAGGAAAAATAAAAATAAAAATTCCAATGTCTAGCCTTATTTGCTAATCGATGATTAACAACGTATATTGTTACCGCAACTATTCTCAAATGATACGGATTATTAATATAGTAGCAATAGAAAAGACGGCAGGATTCCGTGTAGAATATATCCCTTAAAGCCTATCTGTATACCTCATTCGCTAAAGTGGCATTCCCGCACATCACAGAGAGATGAAGTAAAACAAACAACACCGTTTATCATTCACTTGCTCTTAGTATTTCAAGAAAAGACAAAAAAAGTATAAAAATACCTAGAGAATAAAACCAGATTTTTAACGTACCAAGAGCGAACATAGCATGCACAGAATGCTACCAACAGCAATTTATCACGAGATGAGTCATGTAAAGTAATTCCCAGCTTGCCCCTACCCTCTCGTATCACTACCAATCTCATCTCTACACTTCACTCCTCATAATACCTAATTTACATAATCATCATCTTACATACCGTTGCGTTGTGTAAAATACAAAAATTTTTAAAACAAAAATTAAAAATATGACGCAAACATTTTTAAAATATTTCTACCCTAATTACAACTTGGGTGTTTAATTAGTTTATAAATTAACGTCAAATATTGGTAATTTCGTTCCAGATTCTTAAACATGCAACCGCGCTATCTTGAAACGATTTATTAAAAATGATTACTGATAATGATTTGTTGTAAATTTGGTTTTAAAATTTCCCTTAGTGTTTATGGCTATAACAAATTGTATTTAGTTTTGTGGCGTTAATTAGTGTAACAATTTATTTGGGTCGTTACTGTACCCTCGGTACCAATAGATGTCATGTTTAGGATAAGTATCAAACATTACTGTCGAGAATCTAGTTATTTTTAGCAGGTTACGTTCCGAATAATGTCGTGTTATAGTCCTTTGCTGCTAATCGGAAGTGTTTTTGCCCATTTTATTGAGATGAAAATGTGAAAGTTAACACATCTCTAGTCACCTACTCGATGGAGTTTTTCTTTTGGATTTATGCCTATACCAAAGCTGTAACTTAGATAAATGTCCATCCGTTCGAGTTAAAATGACGATTTCTCTACGTTTATCGTCTCAAACAAGAATAGTCGATCAGAAAATATACTGTAATTCTAAATAGATAAGATTTTAAATAATTATTTCGGCTATAAAAAGTTTAGTTAATTATTGTTCAATAGGCACCCCTTCTCTTCTAACAATATATTGTAATGAATTAAAGATAAATTGTAAAATATTTCTCAAATTCTACATATCACATCGGTAAACATTGCAATTTTCTTAATGGAAACCACCGCTTAAAACTGCAAACCAAGAGTGTATTGAATAAATATACATGCAAACTTACTAATTCCAATTTCGTTGAATAAAATAGAAAACATTTAACTGATAGATTTCACTAAAATTTATCAAAATATTCATAAATTATTTCTAATTTAATTCTATTAATTCGGCTTATTGGATAAGCATGCAGACAGAACTAATCCCATCCAATCAAACAACCTAAGCAAGTTAAACTGACCTAAAATATTTATGCAATTAATCCGACACAATGGAAACATTGGGTAACTACGCTTACAACTCTAATTCTTACATAAAAAGGTAATATCGAGTCTAAATTCTAATCCAAACTGCTGTTAAATATCCATAATTATATCTATACGTGGCAAAATTTTCTAAACTAGTTATCAAATTATGCACTTAACGCTACAAATTCGATTTATTGGATAAACATATATAGAGTAATCCTATCTAACCAAAAGAGTTTAACTAAGCCAAACCCAAAGCAAACAAATGATAAATATCCTGGTATATGAGACAAATTTCCTGGGCTATTTATCTGGTTATGCACTTAATATTACAAACGGGGATTATTGGATAACTCGCATACAGAGTTAGTAATCCTATCTAACTTAACCAAACCAAACTAAAGCAATTTGATTTAATCTTATAAACATATTCTTCTCTTTTTAACATTCGTCTTAATTTATCTCAGTGATAAATTAGTTTAAAAATAATAATTTTTTAAAAATTTCGGGAGTCAATTTTAAAAAGTAACTTAAAACAAAGGACCCGTCTTGCGTTAAAAAAACCTTCCACTTCTACATAATTAATAACGTATAAAACGCTGAAGAATAATAAAAGGATGCAGGAAGACCTCATATGAAAGAGTTTGCCGTTATATATGTTTGTAGGTTAAAATGCGCAATCAATAATGTCACCGAGGGAGGGTTTTGTCCTTCGCATTCAAAGTAATTACATCAAGGAATGTTCATAGAAGCAAGGCTGTAAATAATGATAAAGTTCGTGCTCTGAAACACAAGCCGGCTTTGGATACATTATCTTGAAAATAGGTATCTGTCTTTTGTTTCTAGATATTAAAACAAAAGCGGTAAGAAACCCGTGGATAGATGATATAAATTGCTTTAATTTTATGGATAGCTTTGACGGTTGTTTTTAGTAATAAAACTTTACCATCGAGTTCCTTCAACTTCTTCCTTTCCTATTTTAAGATTTTTTTTTAGATATATGAACCTTTTATTATCATTTGACTATTACTAAAGTTTGATGATAAAAATGATCTAAATTCTGCCTAGTAAATTATTCTTCCGATAAATCGTTACTTTTATGAGGTTTGGATAACTGATTATATTAAAGAAGTGCTTTAACCATCGAATATTCCCACTATACAACTGATTGGGATGCAATTTGAAAACATTGTAGCCCTATAAATTCCCGCTGTCTGTCTCTTCTTCCTTAATCTCAAGAACGGTATTAGATGAGACCAGATATGGAAAGCTCAGGGGCAGAAAGCCGCAATTAACTACATACAAACTTCCGGCGTAGATCGGAAGTTAAGCGACTTCAATTCAAAAATTGTTTCCAGAACGAACTTAATAGACGACAGGCATGACTATTGTTAAAAGGAAAAGTATGATGTACAGGGGCAAACAGTACTAATGTGAAATGGAGAGCATATATTTTAAATCAAATAAATTAAAAATATGATTTAAAATTGCAGCCCGGCATTGTGACGATGTCATAATCATTTTTGCTCGTCCCTCTTCAAATGCTCGTAGAATGCATTTAATTATTTGTTTATATCTGTAAAAATAATTCATATAAACACAATATTTTAAGTATTTTTTCTGTTTATCTGCATACAATCATAAATTTATATTTATTCCTTTAGCAGTATTATTACTATAGTAGAGTTATTTAAAAATATTTGATTTATTATTTATAATGCATGTATTTATATATTATATTATGGATATATACTATAGCATAAAGAAATATATATATATATATATATATATATATATTTTATTTAGAAATTTAGAAATAAAAATATATATATATATATATATATTTATTTATTTATTTCTAGAATTTAAAGTCATATAAATAATTTTTTATAAATATTTTAAGCATTATTCACTTATTATTTATAAAATTTAATTAAATAGAGAATGTCTTTAGAGAGAATCACGCCAGCATCATTTCACAATAAGTAGATTTAAGAGAAATCTCTTCTAAGTACACTGAAAGATTAAAATACATGCTCTACGACATCAACTAAAGCATTTGAGAAGATATAAAGAATCCATTTATCTACTTTCTCGTCTCATTTTTTTATATAAACATGCGATAAAATTAATTATGATTAATAATTTGTGGTTGTAAATTAAATGAATGAAATATTTACTTTAATTTGATATTCAAGGTTATTAATGTACTATAAAAATTTATTATACTTTCGAATTTTTATTCCTAACAAATTTTTATTTTGTATTAGATTCTTTGTGGCAGTTTTTCCCCTTTTCTTGAAATGAATTTTGTGGTTTTTTTTTCTTCTGATTTTGAATTTTTATTTTTGTTTTATTTTATACTAAAAATATTTTTCTGGAAATACTTTTTACGTACAAATAAATATAACAAGCATATTTTTTTGACATATTTTATATAAAATTATTAAATATTCAAAATATATAATAATATAGCAAGGAAGATTTGAGATAAGAATGCAAGTTGTGCAGTTCTTTCTTAAAATAATTTTATTTGCTAATTTTCTGATAATATTAATTTAATAGATATTGTTTTTTTCTTAAATTTGTTCATAATTTATTTAATAAATACACTTTTTTGTAATTGTTATTAAAGTTTATTAAAATTTATGTATGATAACATGATTTAATCTACTTATAAACAAGGAAATCAATTCTTGTAAGCTCTGTAAATGGTTACATTTGGTTTATTCTGTTAAGTTATATATCATATAACCTTATATTAATGAATTTTATTGTTAAATGTAAGCATTTTAAAGCTATTGACATATGAGAATAAGTAATAAGCCTATATTAATTAAAGAATAATTAGCAAAACTATTCTATTCTTTGAAGTGCGCTTTGAATTATTAATAGTTTGAGGATCCATAAGAATTCTATTATGATAATAATGGCTATTTTTGTAAGCTAACCATTTAAAATATAGTTCTACAATGTGTTCTGGACAGATAACTTGAATTCGAGTACCAGAAATGACACTTCTATATACCATAAATGCTAATGTTTAACAATGTCTACGTGCGAGCAGTTTCCAGCAGGGATATTTGATGGGTTATAAAATATAGATCTGGTTCGGAAATATTAATTCGAATAGATAAAAAAAGAATAATCTTCGAAAGCTTTGTAATGCTACGTTCAGAAATCATTAAGTTGTTTTATAGCATCTTTATCAACAAATCATTTTTTATGATAAACTAGAAGGATAAAGGAGCGAATTTGATCGAAGTAATGGTCATGTACTTCGCTAGAATAACCTAAAACAATTCTGTATCAGTGAAGAAGCGAATGATGCCAACGATCCGAGATTTCCCGTTTGAAAATAAAAATTACATAAAATGAAATTTTTAGTTTACAAATAGCGAAAAAAATAAAGAAATTTGGTAAATATGTTGAATATTGGATGTTCCTTGTATTTAGATAGGAAATTCGAAAAATTGAACAGGATTTCACTATCCAAAGGTAAATGTTTTGCTGCACGAAAATGGTGGGCTACTCTAACGTTGAAAAAAATATGTTGTTTATACATATATAAAAAAGGAAACTTTTGAATTTACGAAAGACTTTTAAAATATTTAAATTAAAAATAGAATTGTTTTTTTCAGTTATTTATACAAATGTACAGTACAGAGATTTTACTGCACGAAAGTAAGGAAACATGGTTACTTTAGATAGTAAAGGATTGTGGTAATTGGAGGATCACTCTGAATTCTTTAAGATCAGTTATTGACTACATTAGGAAGATATCATGCACTAATGCTTTAAGTCCTTCAAATCCAATACACTGTTGAGTGGTCAATTATAAGATAATATACATTCTGATTAATGGTAAAACTTCTTATTAAACAAATGTACTTAATCTAAGAGCGATTTTACTCTAAGAATTAGATTTTCTAAATGAATAAGCTTTGAAAAATAAATGAAGAGGACGTCAGTTTGGATATTTACATGATTGCATTGGCAAAACAATTTATATTTATGAGTATTGTATGCGTATTGAAAAACGTGTGCCGTTTTAGAAATCCCATAGAAATTGCTATATTTTTGAAATTTTTACATTTTCATTTTTCAAAAATTCTGGAAAGAATATAAATATTTTTCGGTATTTTTTTCTTTCTTTCCTAATTTAATATATACACATACACTTTTTCTTAGCGGTATGTACTGTACTGTACAGTACAATCAATAAGATGAAACTACGCTAATTATGTAGACGTTCGAATGGATACTTAATGAATATGCGGTTAGAATGATGAATTTACATGTCCGATAAGTGCTAGTTTTGAAAGTGATGTGCAGTATGATTTGCAAAAATGATGTATTTTGTGGATAGGGGCAGTATATGTATACCTGCGATCGTCCGTTTTTGATGTATGGTCGTGATACTTTGCTATGACAGAAAAGATGACAGATACAAGAGGCAAAGAGACTACTAGAAGAATTTACTCTGAGAAATGATGATATATGAAAGGTGTTGTTGCAGGAGTATATAATTGATGAGATGTAAAATTTACTCTTACACCATTTTGTGTATAAATGTAGAAAATTTTATTTATTTTAAAAATTTCACACAAACTAATGAAAGCGGAAAAAAATGTGAAGTATTAAGTTATCAAGGTAAAAGAAATAGTGCAGACAAGTCGAAAAACAAAGGAGAAAAAGATAGGAAGAATTGGGGAAGGAAAAGAATTGCTAGTAATGGAAAACAGAATTAGAACTTCTGGAAAAGTGATTGGAAAGATAGATAAAGAAGAAAGTTTAGAACATCTACTAATGTACAGCGATCGAATGAGTATAAGATCTAAATTTTATGAATTAGAAGGCTTAAGATGTATAAAATGACTCGCATAAAGGCACAAAAACAGAATAATTTCTAGAATAATCTACAAGAGTTTTAAAAGAAAACAACTGTCATAAAGGAAAATGAGTTTCGTTGGGGAAAAAAATGATGAAACGTCTTAATTAAAGCATATCTTGTTGACATTTTCTTTCTTTTTCCTATAAAATCTTGATGACATTTCATTTTTTGTAATTATGAATTCTTGTTGATACTATAATTACAAGAATAAAATTCGACTAATCTTGTTTTCTCAATTGTTAATCTTTATATTGTGGTTTTAATATTTAAAGTAGTTAATAAATTTTATAATAATAATAAATATATATTTGATTTTTATCGATTTTTTTTACTGAATTATTAATAAATAACTTTATAAATTGTTTAAAAACTTCGTAAAATTCTACTTATATTTATTTTAAGAAATGAATCATTTAAAATGTAGATTAGGCTGAATGCAACTGGAAAATTATTGAGATTCTAAGTTATATTTATGGGATTTTTATTAATTTTTTTTAATTCTAAAAGTTTGACGATTCCTTTGAAGTTTTCTTAATCTATCTTCAAAAAAATTTTAGAATTACTATTATTTTTTTATATAAAATTTCTGTCTGGATCTTATTAATAGCTGTATTATGAAGTAGCAATAGTATTTTCATAGAGATAACCCAGTTTAATTCTCTGAAACTTCTACTTACTTACGAGTAAGACATTAACTCTAGACTTTAAATTGGGTTCTTTTTCGTTTTTTTAATCTTTCTTAAGTGATTCAGTCGTGTAAGTATTTTAATATTTAACCAAATTTAAATTCCCACATCAATTCTAACAGCTTTTAATTATAGAAAAAGAGAAGTTCAACTCTAACAAGTTCTTTGATGAATGGTGAAAAAAAGAAAACATTTAATAAAATTAAATTTTCTTTGCTGTACAATAATTAAATTAAATCTCTTCTTTTCAAAATAACAAGAAATAATCTCTGAAGAGAATATATTTAAAATTTTAATTTTTACTATAGAAGTTTGTATTTTATTTTTTTTTAAATTGAATATTATTTATTGATAAATGTATGTATACTTTATCAAGATATATTTTTTTAAAAAAAGAATTTTTCCTCTTCTTAAATCCGATGATTCATAATAAAACACTTATGTAATATCCAATTTGTGATGAAATTAATTCGGTAATATTTGTATTCTTTAATGTAGTAGTAAGGAACGGAATTTAGCATCGACATTTTTCTTTATTAGTGTTGAAATAATGCATAAATCTTCATACAGGCGTATAAAAATGTAATAAATCACGATGATTGGAGGAATCGGATGCTTCAAGATATCTTGTTACTCTTAGATATTGTAAGATCTCATCTACAGGTTGAAACCTGGATCAGGTCTAAGATACAATAATTTTTTATTCTATTGACCTTTCTATTACTTATTTATAATTCTATTATATTTATCTATAGCTGAAGGGGTTAATAATATAAATGCTTGTTATTGTGACATTGTACTATCAGTTTTCTGTCAATCTTAATGCCGTTTTGGATGTGAAATGTATAGAAATAAAAAATTAATAATGAATTTTACATTCATTATTAATATACAAGAAAATCTTTATAAATTCTGAATGAAAAGTGTCAATAAAACTGAAGCGTCGGATCGATAAAAGATCAAATGAAACGTTCAAATTCACAATTTTTATAATATAAAAATCAATAGTAGAATCAAAAATCGTGTAGGATCATTCAATTTTAAGAATACAATACTAATCTATTATATACACCGTAGAATTTATCCCTTTTATAAAAGAAATTTCTATAGAATTTTCGGTAATTTAAGTAAATAAAACCATTAAAAGCTTGTTTTGTTAATAATACAGGTAAATACCTTTTCTAAATTTGTCGAATTTTCTTATCAGAAATATATTCTAACACAATATTTTATTACTACAAATTTAGTCAATAGTTATCGATAAATATATATATTATATGTAAGTGTAGATAAAATTCTATAACTATCGTCTGATCAGAATGTATCGATGAAATTCAATAGTATCGATATTCTTTCAGGGGGAAAAAGCGTTATAAATTCTGTATTTGATATCTGATCGAGAAGTGTCGATAAAATTTTATATCTGAAACCTGATCAGAAAATGTCAACAAAATTCCATAACTACAATCAAGTGGGAAAGCGCTGTTGTATCTGCAACCTGATCAGTGTGTCGATAAAATTCAGCACTCGAAAAGCTGAAGAAAACGTCAATAAAATCATCTAGTCGAGTCGAACTTGTTAAAGAAACGAAAACTAGAATGTAAAAATGTCGACAAAACCTAACACAAGATGCCATTTTAGATTATATTTCAGTTATAGACTTAAGTCCTTCGCGATTCTAATTTAAACTCGTCTATACAAAAACCGTAGAATAACAAGAAAAAGAAAAATCTTTTGAAGTTTATCCATCATAAAGTATCTCAAGAAAAGGATATTTACAATCTCAACTGAGTTTTTAAAAAAAGAAGAAGTTATGAATAACCAAGAAAAAATAACACAAAAGGAAATTTTTAAATCTGTAGAAGTATGACTGTATGCTGATAATAGACTTGGTTTACACATTTTGACAAGTGAAGAAGAATAGGTAACCGTATACTGCCAACAACTGAAGAAATTTTGTGAAAAATACTGCAAAAGATAACTGAACTTCTTGACATATATCGTTGACACAAAAGAGCCAGAAATATCGCTCAACGTCCAAAGAAGGGTTTGTCATTGCTAAAAAAAAAGAAAAAATAAAGCAAAAAGGTTTTGCCTTTGTGATTTGAGAATAGAGTCCGCATCTATTTCTTTTGTCTTTATTTATTTGTAGCAGATATAATACTTCTTACTTGACACGCACAGCTCTTATTTTGCTCAGGCAATAAAATATCTTTAAGCGATTTTTATTGAAACAATTCTATATACTAAAATATTCTCAAGAATTTCTTACTATATAGAATCTTGTTTCACTCCTACAAGAATTGTTTTCTATATACTTAAAATTTATTTTGTCTACAAAATGTCAAATAAATCTTAGAAAAAAATAATAATAAAACGGGGGCTAAATTTTCAATAATAGTAATACAAAAATAAAATAAATAACAGTAAACCTTTATTAATTTATTATTTATACCAGTAAAATTGTTATTGTAGTAGCAGTCAAAGTTCAAAAAAATTAAATTGAATAAAAGACTAGAAGAGATAAAATTGTTATTTTGGTTTCAATAACAATTTTTTATTTCTTTAAAATTCGTTCTTGAATCTGTTGTATATAGCATTTGTTACTGTAATAGTAAATAGAGTGCTATATAAAATTTTAAATTGGAAGTAAGAGAACCGTACAAAATTGCTATTTTTCGACTGGAAACAAGTTCGAAGCAATGAATTTTTATATTATATATTATACTATATATAAGTTTATATTATTTCCCAGAATAATCTGTGAAATTTATTCATAATCTAGTACAGTGCTGCAATAACAATAAGGCACTTAAGGAAGGTTAACATAAAGAGAAAGGAAAATTGTTACTGTGGTAAAGATTAATATTTTATCCACCACAAACATTTTCTTATCAATATTTACATTTAAAAAACATTGTTATTGAAGTAGTAATATTAAACCTAACATTGTGTTTTGTTTTTAAAAATTAAATTAGATGAAAGGAAAGGTGTGATTTAAAATGCTTTGAAATTACTATTTTATTTCTGTAACAATAACATTTTCTATTTTTTCTTAACAATTGTTAACTCAGAGTCTCCCTCATTTAACATGAGTTAGTGAGGGAGACAATTTATTATTTGTAAGCAATTACTGTTGTTATAACAGTAAAATATTTTTTCAAAAAAATTAAATTTAAAAGATGATAAACTTCACAATATATTTATTATTTATCAAAAAATATTTATTTTATTTCATAGTTTCTTCGGTAAACTTGTAAACAAAGTTGTTATTATTATAGAAGAAAATTTATAAAATATTTTAAAAAACAAAATTAAAATTTAATATCGAATCAAATTGTTGCTTTTTTCCTATTTAAAAAAATGCAATTTTTAAATTATTTATTTAAATTTTAACAATTGTTGCTGTAATAACATGCAATTTTTGAACATTGAATTTAGTTATATCAGAATCAATTAAAGTTTAAAAAAATTAAATTATTATAAAAATTTTCTTTTATTTTTATGAAAAAAATGTTT
The DNA here is from genome assembly GCF_030686945.1 of Centruroides vittatus. Taxonomy (NCBI): domain Eukaryota; kingdom Metazoa; phylum Arthropoda; class Arachnida; order Scorpiones; family Buthidae; genus Centruroides; species Centruroides vittatus. The sequence goes on along the minus strand of NW_027122215.1, from coordinate 3,655,189 downwards.
CGAATTAAACACAAAATTTTCCTCTATATTAAATTTAATTAAAAATTTACCATTTAAAATTAACGTTTAAATAAATAAATAAATAGGCATTAATCATACATTAATTAAATTTTTAGTAATGAAAAAAAGTTTAAAAATTTTTTTTTTTGAAGGCCTTTAAAACTAAAAATATATTATTAATTTAATTTTAATATTAAATATTTCTATAAATAATTTTAATAAATTTATTTGCAAAAATATATATAAAAACAAACTTACAAACTTTATAAAAATCAATCTTGTAAATAAATAAACACGTTAGAATTAAATTTAAAAAATCATTTAAATAAATATTTTATATTTAAAAAAAATCAATTTTAATAAATATTTTCGCTTTTAGAATATTATTATCATCATTAGTATTATTATTCTGATTTTAATTAAAATAAGTTTAAGTTTTTAATATTTAATAAATTTATTTAATAAGAAGAAAGAAGGAAAAATTAAATTTTAGATAAAATAAGAACTACTTTATTTCTTCGTTAAATATTTCGTAAATAAGTAATATATATTTTTACAATTATTAAATTTTTAGATAAATTCTGCTTAACATTGTTATTTTTTTACATATAATAATATTTTAGTCGAATCAATTGAAGTTAATTGCAATTTTATTCATAAAGATATGAAAAAAAATTCTGTATCGACTACAGTAGAAGTAAACTCGAACATAATCAAATTTTATTTAAAAATATATATATATATAAAAAAAAATCTTAAATAAAATTTAACCTAGTTTTATTAAAATGATGTTTATTTACTAAACTAATAGTTGATAAAAATAGATTTTTTATTATATTAAACTATTACGAATATAATAAATAAAATAAATTTAATAACAAGTTTTAACTTCGTGCTATATATTAATGTTAAAAATAAATAAATAAAAAATATTTTTTAAGTTTTAAATAATGCTAAAATTGTATATAAACATTTTAAACTTTTCTGTTTAATAAATTAAACCTTGATATAACCTATATATATATTATTTTTATGGTATTATTAGAAATTCTCTAAATCTTCATTTCTGTGAAACAAAAGAATAAGCAGTGCTGTTTCTATTAACGTTTTGTTTTTAGTATAGTTTCTTGTCTTCACTTAATTTAAACTCGGTTATCATTTTCTGTAGAAAAGTTTCTCGTAAAACTTCAAATAGCTTTTTCTTAAGCTAAACAGAAATTTTCTTCTTCCTTTTAAAAATTAATTTTCCTTTTGCCATGTGACAATTGTTGATAAATCCACTTTTTTTCCTCTTTTATCATTTATTTCTGTAGATAAGATTATCTTGAATAGAAGTACTAATATCATTAAGTATTTTTTTTCTTTAATTTAATAAGAAATTAATTGTCAGATGCTTTAAAATTAAATTGTATTTTTTATATATTAATTTGTTTATCTTATCTTTTCATATTATTCTTAAGTTGTTGTTATTTTTTAATTAATTAATTAAAAATTAAATTAATGAATTTTTTAATTTTTTTTATTTATAGGTTAATTTAACTTCATTTATCACAATTTTACTTTAATTCGAATAAAAATGCAGATTAAATTATACTTAAATTTTATTCATTTAATAAAAATCTTTCTTCGATAATGCCATTAAACGTAGCTTAATTTTGTAACCTTAAAAACAATTATTATTATTATTATATAGGCCTATATAAAAAATTAATTTATTCTATTGATTTTGTTAATAAAAAAATAATTTAAATTCGTTTTTTGTTCCAGATTTTATATTGGTTATTAACAGTTATAAAGCAGTTAGATTATTGATTTTATATTGAAAAATGATGTTTATTTTGACATTATTTTAATAAAAATTTTAATATTTTTTTATTATATTTTAAAATTTTCTATTAAAATTTAGTCTTTTCATTATAAAATTTGCTTTAATAATGTTTCGTTAGTGATTTAAATTATAATTTTTCTACTCTTTGTATTCTACTATATTAAATTTGCTTGAAAATTTATGAATTTTCGCCGTTCTTATGTTATAATTTTGTTGATCCTTTTATTTTATTACTACTTACTTTTAAAATTACAGAATATATAACTCTAAATTACATTCTGTTTATAGTTTTGAGTAAGTGGAAGGTTGCCTTACACACACCAGTACGATCCAATGAACACGATGCAAGAGCACATCTCACAAACACTTTTACCCAGTTCTAAATTATGTAAACAGCTTCTAAAAATTTTATATAATCTTCATAGAACATTCCACAGCTAATTTTTACTAAATATAAAGCCATATCGGCTGAACTTATTACTTAAGACGAGGGAAGAGAGAGAGAGGGAGGAAAAAAAACCCGAAGTCAGAGCGTGTATGAAAGATGCTGCAATAAACTTTCATATCACGTCGAAAGAAGTGGAGTGCAGTGACCGCATATCCACCAACCAGACAGCTGCTAATACAAACCAAACAACGTGATTGGTTGGCTACAAACCTACCGATTCTTTCACTGATTACTCCAATATTTGCTCAAGCAGCACCTTCTGTCCAGTCGAGCGTAGTTCAACCGATTCCAGCGTGTTGAATAGTAGCAGCTGTGCAGAAGTTTTATCGATTGATTCTAGTAAAATGTAAATGCACAGTATTTAGGATCTTTAATTTAAGTCAACACTCCTCTGCGAAATGTGAAAATTGATACGTTTGTATAATTCTGTTTGAATGTTGAAAGTTTAGACTTGAATTATTACCGGAAATGAATATGAGTTAATGAATTGAATCTCCAAGTGTTGATGGGCTTTTATGCGAATTTAACGAGTGAATGTTTGTTTGTGGCTTCGAATGAACTCTCTATTTTAGAATATCTTGTTTTTTTCCTCTCTTTTTATTTTTATATTCTCGAATTCAATTGACCCGTATCGAAAGATGAGAACTCCCTTCGATGAATTATAATGATCCTGAGGATCACTTTAAATGCTAATAAAACTTTTATTATCATAGTAAACCTATGCAATCATACGATTTAAGTATGCTAATATAATAATTCGATTGCTACATTTATGACATTTCATATTTTTATTTTATTATTCCTTTTTAATCCTTAATTAGCTCATTAACTCCATAACCTATATCATTTTTATTGCTCCAATAATTGCGATTTTAATTGAAAAACTTGAACTGCAAGAATAAATTACAGAAAAATGTAAAAGAAGAACACATTTAATAACATAATTTCCTATATTCACAGCTGAAATCTTATTAGAAAGATCTTAAATAATGAAGGAAGTTATGTCTAACCCCTTTGAGATCCGAAATACAGAAGTACTGTACAGTACATGTTTAATACTTTTAAGATGAAAGATACGTATAGAAAACTGTAAATTATAAGCTGTAAATATTATAATTTAATTCAGGAAGTAAATTCTCTAAAAACTATAACTTGATATTATAGAACAGAGTACAGTACACTCTCTTGTTCAATGTGATTTTGTAATTTTGCATCATATACCCACAAATTACGAATGAAAGTAAGTAAAACTTAAATTATATACTATAAAATAAGCATTACTTTAAATATAATATTAAGCCTTAAATTTAAAGATATTCTTTAAAATCGATATAATGATATAGTAAACTATGTTACATTATTATATCTTCTACATGAATATTTTATGTGAATATCGAAAAATTTAAATCTACCATTTCATTTTCTTTGTGAATAATGTTTATCAAGTAGTTTAAAATACTAATTTTAACGAAAATAGATTTTGTATACTAGTATTTTTACAGTTTTACTTCTATATTTTGAATCTCAGAAGGGGGTTAGATGTATTCTTTTCAGAATTTACCCCCCTTTGCAACTATAATTTTCAATTCATAGCCATAAATTTGTAAATTTTCTATACGAATTTTAAAATTTTCATCTAAAATTACACGTTTAACAGTTTATATAAATATACACAGCTGTTGGGGCTGTTTCAAACTCAATTAAACTTTCATTTTTTAATATTACAATTGCCTAAATACTATTCAGATTATGGAGATTTTATCGATAAAACTATTAAAATTTTATAAATTATACCATTATATATATATATAATATATTGGTATAATTTATAAAATTTTATATATATATATATAATTATAAATTTATATAATAATTATAATTATAAATTTTATATTATATATTTTATATAAATTATATATATATATATATATATATATTTATTTATTTATTTAAAATACTTTTAGTACAAATTTTTTACTTTAATAATCATAAAATTATATCTTTCATATAAAATCTTGCATCTAAATTTATATCGATTTTATCGACAAAAGCCACATTAAAATTTTTCCATTTTTTAAATATCCTTGATTATAACGTTATAAAATCGTGTAAATGTGTTTTACGCCAAATTCGGGAATGTTGCCCATTACATAAAATAGGAAACATTCGCATGTGACACGTGAACACGACACGTGCAGATGTTTCTTATGCTCATTGAATTATGGCTGAGAAAACGTTAGGCAAAGATTTATTTAAATATTTTAATATTTTTTAGTTTGTAATGATGTTTATTTATATTAAACGAATTTATATACCTTCTAAAGTTTAAAAAATTTAATCGAATGGTAACGACATCGTATTTAATTCCAGTTTAGTCAGCAAAATGGTAGAAAGTAGAATTATTTGGAGTGTATATAGGTGACAAGCAACTAAGTAAGCAAGCCAATGACACTGGCTTGCTTAGTTGCTTACATGCATGAAATATAAATGGTTTTTAATCAATGATTATTCGCTTTTTAATTTTTTCTATTAACGTAAAGAAGTACTGAGTTTATTTGCATGTGATGTTTTAACCGTCAACGAGTCTAACCACTTATCTTTCATTGAGCAGAACATAATACCACCAATAAAAAATAAAATACAGCATGAGATATTAGTGAACGGGAATGATTCGGCACTGAATTGGACGTTTCTTTAGAGTTAAATGTTGACCTTGCACTGGTTAACCATTACTTACATGTTACACAAAATGCTAGATTAGAGCAGAGCTTAATTATATATATAATATAAAATAGTAAGTGCTTACAGCAGAAACTTCAAAGTTAGAAACTATTTATGAATTTACCACGTGTTGCGTTAGTCTCACTTGGCGCCTGTAGTGTAATAATGGGGAAGGCCTGGACTCCCTTATTTTTGTATACAAATAAACGATAAAAAATCAAATGAGTAGGCCTACAGGAAAAATATTTGAATGTGAGTGTGTACAGTACCTATGAATTTACTCTTCATCCACAGCGCTAGTAACTACATCCAATGATACAGAGGTAAATGTAGGTTTGCACTTGTAATTCGCCCCCTAATATCGGTTCTAGGTACGCTACTGCTTGGTGTAGTTGTCATGAATATTAGCAAATTTCGGCGTAAAGTACTGTACTGTATAGTACATATATCTTTTGTAAGATATACAGTATATATATCTTTTCATTCATACGAATAAACAAGAAATTTTGAAATCTTCTAGAATATTTGCTATTGAAAACGATAAAATGAAAATGTATGGTCCACTTCAAACTACTGTATAAATTATTTTATACTTTCATTCAATTAAAATGTTTTAATAAATGAATATAAAGCTATAAATATAAATTTATTTGATGAACTTAAAGAGAAAAATTCAAAAACTTTTATAAAATCTAAAGCACATATTTACTTTTAATTTAAAATTAATGATTTATTTTGTTTTTATTCAAAAGTGAACTAAATTCTTATTCATGTTTTCTCGAACGTACAGTACGTGCTCCTGGTTTTCATTTTTATTTTTTCCATTTTATAAGAGTATAATTTTAAATAAATGTATACAAAAATGTGGAATATCGATCTTTTATATATTTACCATAATTTAAACATTAGGGAATGTTAATTTAATGACGATAAAAAGAAATGTTTTAATTGTCTTCTAATCGTTTGTTAACAATGAGAGAAGTTTAGTAAAATGTTAAAAGTGATGGTAAACGGAATAGATATTTAGGTCGTATGGTTTTTTCCACCCGTAAAACTTCTTATTTGATAATGCAGTGAGTCAATCTTCGTTTCTGTTTGGTAAAGAATACAATATTTATGAATGTAGAATATTCATGCTTTATCTCTATTCTGAACTGGATTGTTGAGCTTGAAATTTTTATGACCTTTACAACAATTGTAAATCTCCCTTATGTCCCAGTTTGATAATCAAGGATTTAATGGAGAATTTTCTACGTTAAACTAATTTAGACTGTTTATTTTATAATTATACATACATATATATATATATATATATTTTTCCCCTTTATTAAGTTTAACTTTTATTTAATTTCTAGTCGTGAGCTTGAAAAAAAAAAAAAAAAAAAAAATGTGATACTTTAGCGATCTCAGCTTCATAAAGTGGGAGTAAGTTGCCATGTATTGACGTGGATGATGCGTTAGACATTTGTTCATTGGAGTAAAAGTTTCATGTGTGCTTCACCTCTCAAGAATTCTTCTATACATATCCACTTTTGTTGCCGTAGTAGTAAACATCTATAAGTACATACGGCATAAATATGTTGGATGATGAGTGTATTCCCACAGGTTGTTCTCTTTGTGTAATTTATATTAATGTGTCAACTGGGCACAATCTGTTTGTTTTATTTTGACAGTGCATGCATCATTTGTTATATATAACTTTAATCTTACAATTTTTTAAATAAATATAAAAAAACAACAGAAAACCCCGAAGTATAACGGAAATTGTTTGTCTAGTAACATATTAATTTTTACATTTTACTTGACTTTTTTATCGGAAAAATTTTCATTTTCGACTTACTTTTATCTAAAATAAGTATTTAAGAAGTGGAAAAAAATTCCAGAATGATTTATTTGCAGCACTTTAAACACTGATTTGAACTTTACTTGAGGGTTCCCCTTCTACTTTGTTTCGTTTTTTTTGTATTAAAAAATGAGGTTCTTTCTGCTTTCCAGAAAGAAACTTTGCTTCTTACAGGTTTTAAAAAAGTCGTATTTTAAGTAGAAAAGTAACTTGCTACTTTTATATAAAAGATTTTGCGTTTTTAATAATTAAGAACGGGTAAATGAATTAACACACTTATCAAAAATAAATGAGAAAATGAATAAAGCCACGACATTCCTAGACATAAAAAAAAGAATCTATGAAAAACCAACCTTACAAGAAACCGCTCATTATAAAGTAAAATGCAAAAAAAAACAAAAAAAGATTAAGAATATTTGTTAAAAATTGTTGTAGAAAATTAAAAAAAATTTATAAAATAAATATTTTTATGATTGAAAAATTTTAATTAATAAAAGGTTTTTTTTTAAAAAAAAATATTTAATAAACAAATTTTATAGTCATAAATCATTTTTGTTTTATTAAAATTAATTAAGTGATCAGTAAAACATAAAAGCATAGTAATTAAAAAGTATTTTTAAAGATGAAAGTGTTTATTTCATCTTCTGTTTTTCCCCCCTTTAATTTTTTTAAAATCTTTATTTCGGATTAAAAAGATATTACTTTGCTTTATATTCCTATTTTGCGAATCTTTTTTATTTTTATTTTTTGTTTTTATCTTTCTTGTAATTTATAGGAAAGTTAAATTCTTCAATTTCTGTACGGAACTTAAATTAGAAAAGGATGCATTATTAAAATCCCTTCTCTAAAACAGTAAAAGCAAAGAGTAATATTCTGTTTCTTAGATGAATGAGTGACGGAGGAACTGATCTTCCTGTAATTTAACTGAAAAGTGAAGAATTGTTTTGTTTACATCTTTTTTCCCCTCTCTTTTTTTATTATTTTACCCGCATTTTTTACATTATTTTGCATAAAACTAAAGATAAATAATCCTATTTTTTCATTAATGAATATAAAGGTTAAGACAATTTCTCTTAAATTGCATTACTTCCAACCTTCTTCTTTCTTTTTCTTCTTGTTTTTTTACTTACTTAAAAGCTATCTTTTCGTGTTTATAAGCGATAAAATAATATATTTTTTTATATTTAAAAAATTAAATGAATCGTTTTTTTAAATATTATATCAATAATAAATGAATAAAAATCGATTTAATGAATGTGAAAAAGGAAAAGCATCGATTAGTGTGCGCTAACAAAAATTTACTGATGAGAGAGTGAACAAAAATCACTGATTAGCATGTAACAGGAACAAAAATTACTGGTTAATGATGAAGAAAAAAATATAATATAAATCTTGATAGAATATTGAAACGATGAAAAAATTATTATTAATTGCTTTATAGAATATATACAATTTTTATTAATTGCTATGAAAAATTACTGTATATCTGTCAGATGTTGAATGAAAGTTCCTTTAATGACTGAGAAATAAATTATTTAAAATTTTTTAAAAATAAATAACCATGTAATGAACTGCTCCTTACTTATAATATAAAATTTTGTACGACTACATAAAACTGTATTGAAAAAAAATACTTCATTTTGAGTAATTGAAGTTGGATTTAAAAAGAAAAAATTGTTTATAATATTAGCACGGTTTAATTACTGATTATTATATAAAACATTTTTAAAATACTCCCACTTTATTTACTCAAAATAACATTTTTTCCCAAAACATTTAATGTACTTTACAGTACAGCTGTGTTCTCACCTTTAGAGCTAGTGGAACACATAATTCTTGGTGGCACCCCAGTGGGTTAGTGCTGCATTAAAGATACCTTACATATGTAAGAGAGTTGAAAATATGTATTTTTTTAATGTAAAACACTTATAAATAATATTAAGAGTAAATAAAAATTAAAATGTTTAAAGATGATAACTTTTAAATAATTTTATAGTATCACTGTGAGAACTTCATGGTTTACTGCTTGAGAACCAACTTTTCTTAAACTCCGCTCTATGAGTATTAAGAGGGCCTTTTTAGCGAGCCCATTATGATTCGTCAAGACCGACAATGGGGTGGATATAAGGGACGGGACTCAACATATCCGGATAGACCAACCCCGAAAATATTCTAGAGTTTTTGACCCGTCCGAATTTAATCACGGGTCCTCTAGAGTGGTAGGTTTCACCTAAACCGCTCGGATGTAAACATACCAATTATTGTATTATAGATTAAGACGATTGCATTATAATCGAAATTAATGATTAGTATAGGAAAAATATTCGATAATTTTTAACAATGTCCATAGAATAAAGGCAGAAAAATTGACTAATCTGTGGTAAAATTTAGTATTAATTCACGTATTTAAAATACTGTAGCATAGTCGATAAACAAAAATCACTGGAATGAAGGAACAAAGAGACCACTAATTACTGAATCACAGATTAGTGAGTAAATGTATTCCACTGATTAATGATTGAACAAAATTTACTGGGAGTCTATGAACAAAAATCATTGATTAATAGTACAAAGAAAAATAAAAATCACTGATTAGCACGCGTGAAACCTAAATAAAAATCAAAGTAAAAGTATTGATCAGTGATAAAGCTTTTAATTTTATGTTTGGCTTAAGTAATTTTTTACGAAAAAAAATCTTAATTTAATAAAAGATTTTTTTATAGCGATAAGAATATGGAGACATATTTAACTTTTATTTACATTCTTTAATTATGAATAATCATTTTTAGTTAATTAATTAGTGAATAAAAGCCATTAATAATTGAAATTGCTGATTAGCGTTGAAGCAAATTCATAGATTTGTAAACGAATTTAAAGTTTTATTGATTAATAAAATTATTATAATTATAAAAATAAATTTAATGATATATATTTTAATTTCTTAGATATATTTATGCCTTAAAGATACATCACTTATAACGCTACATCATCCATTTATTTAGGTCTACACGTTCTGCACTTTAATTAACGAAATTAGATAAGTTGTACATAACGTGTTTAATTCACTAGAAATTGAAGCAAATGCATTTCTAATTAAGGGTCAAACTAATCACTAATGAAAGAGATTGATGAAATTTCACGGAAAGAAATTCATTATATTATACTCATCATATTTAGACTATATAATAAGAATACCTCGCTTTAAATTTAATTTATTAACGTGTTAATGTATTTTCTTAGCAGGTAAACTGCACTTTATCGAAGACGAGACGTTCAGAAATATCGAAAGAAAGGTTAATTCCTTTTAGTTTTAATATAATAGCATTTTTAGTTTTATATTATGCTAGTCTGAATAGCGTTTTTAATAATTTATAACCTATCCGAGAACATAAAAGAGCAGTTAAAAGACAAAGGCCGCATTGGTGGCACAGTTATAAACATTATGGAGTGGGTTATACAGGTCGCATCCTAACCATTTTTTTCCTCTTTCTTCTTTGAGAAAGCTTCTACTGACATGAGGAGATTGCAAACGATCCCAAACGGGTAAGAGGTTAGGACAGAGTAAGTAGCCTTGGGATGTGAGAAATCACTAGTAAATTGGAGAAGAAATCTCCAAAGGAAAACGCAAATTCCACTTTACGTGATTCTCCTAGACCAGTATTGATGCTATACTGATTAGTTGGCTAATTGTACAGGAGTCAATTCTATCCTGTGATGTTGGACATGAACTTGATGGATGATCCTGTGACAACCGAGCATTCAAACGGCAAGATCACGTAGCTTCTCCAATTATTCGCCTTCCTTGGGAAATATATCCGTAAAAAATGCTGAGATTGTACCAAATACTTTTACAGAACATTTGTCACTGCCAAGTTTTCCAGTGCCTACTCAATAACTGACACTATCGCATACTATACCGTTATTATTAAAAAAAAGCTACTACTAAAATACTACTGTAATTTCTAAAAATAACAATGACTTCGGGCTTTTTATTGCATTTTAAATCTCCTTTCTTAAAGATATTTTTATTTACTTTTTTAAGTTAAAGGATAATGTATTGCATTATTTAAAAAAATATATATATATATTCGAAATTTTTGGTACGGTTGTAAATTTATGGCATATAATATTTACTATTTTTGGTAAGTCAAAAAAGGGATATTTTATTTGGATTTAGTACATAATTCAATGGTTATGAGTACAAAAACATTTTGTACAGGGAAAAAAAGAAATTTGTTTATATTTCTTTCTAACGAAAGTAATGCGAGTATTCTGCTATAAATTTCTAATGTTAGTAGGAGTTAGTATAGACGTTTATATAGCTTAAAAGTAAGAATTGTTGATCATCCTGTCTACTTTAATTGATTTTATGCACTATTATACTTTATTATTGCCAGAATAATATATGTGAATTTTTATTTTTAAGTATAATCTTAAAAAATTTGCATTACTTAAGTTGATTCGGAAGCGTAGAATGAGTTATATGAAATGAGTTTTATACATAAAAATTGATATATTTATTTACAATTCGTAAAAAGAATAAAAATATTTTGAAGATTTTATGTAAGAAACACCACGAATATATTTTTCTATTAGTAAATAACTGTTTGTATGGATCCAGTTTATCTTTTGTGTTTATAAAATTGCTTAATTTAGGAAGAAAATCTAAAAATATGATTATGATTCTTTCTTCTTAGTTGATATAAAGCTGAAAATATGTTTAAGCTTATTCAAATTTCACTCTGCAGAAGATTCTTGAGAAAAATTCCAAAAATTTCCAACGATTTAAAAATTCATTGACTTGAGTTATACGTAACATGATTAAAATAAGTAAAGATCGTTAAATAATTAGCACTTTATAAAAGTAAAAAGCATTAGTTTTAATTATATAAACATCAAAATGTTGTAAGTAATAAAATGAATAATTTTATCGTTTATTTCTGCTTTGTATTCAAAACGTTGACTTCCTCCATATCCAAATCTGAAATAACTCCATTCACTTCGAATATTGGTGTCATTTTATTGTGGAGATGACATGAAATTCATACTTTAGCTCATAGAAACAAATTCTCTTATAAAATCCCAGAATAGCTTTTACGTGACATACATGCAATATTATCTATCCAAGCCACAAACATTTGCAACATATGATGCACCTGACAATATCATAAAGTGCGTTTATCTTTGAAATTGTTTGACAATAATAGAAGAAAAATGTAGTAGAGTTACATTAATATATGTTTTTAATGGGTTAGAAAACTGTATAGGGGTTTTTACACGATGAATTATGGACTATGACTTTCATTTAACTTTGCTTTGCATCAGTTGATGCGTAATGCATCCACACTACAAACATTCATTACTTGAACTATACAGAATTTCATTTCCTGTCGGAATTGAATCATTTTTCTGATTCTTTAATACCATTTCTCCTTATTTTCTATATTTCATCTTACTATCAATCATAAAGTGAAGCGTGCATTAAGTACAAGACAAACAAGATGGATTTTAAATTAGAAAATACTTAAAATGAATGTTGAAAATTTTCTCTTTTTTTTAAAAAAAAACTTATATTACTAGTTGAAAAGTACCAATTATATTTAGTAACTTTTAAAAGTTGTCTCGCTCGATGATACTCCTCTACTTTAAAGATTGTTTTAATGGTCGGTTGATTGGATTAGTGGCCCCAGCGATGAGTTGATAAAAGAAAGGAGAAAAAAAAAATGCTGATAAAAATGCAATTTTTTCGAAATTTAATTACTTTTAAACCATTTTTTCCAGTTTATTTTGCTAATTAAAATATATTTTTATTGATAAAATTATCCTGGGTGAATAATTTTTTTCCCTATTTTATTTTCTTTTATCAATAAAATTTCTTTTTCCCTCGGAGTATTGAGATCGGATGCCATATTGATTTTATTTCGATATGAGTGATGTCTAGACTTTATCCGGATTGAAATCTGCATCGGCATTTCTTAACAGGATGACTAGTATTCGGTCAACATCACTCGGATCAACATCAGCATCACTGACAACACAACTTCCATCACTGGCCACACAATTTGTATAAGCAGCATCAGCAACTCTAACGTCACTCTCATTTTTCATATCGACTTACGACGTTGGAATTTTTGAACATATAAAATTGGAAAGAAAATATAAAATATAATAACTTGTTACATCGAAATTTTATAAATTTGTAAAATTTCAAGCGTAATTTATAATAAATTTTAAACGATTATTTATGATAATTTTACAACGGAATTTGCTTCAAATTTTTATTATTATTTTTTCTTAAATTTATAAAGAAAATTCGATATCGAGTAAAAATAAGGAATGATTTCAAAGAATTTTTCCTCAAAAAATATCGACTCAAATTTAAAATTAGAAACTAATTATTCCTCATTTAAAGCTGAAAAATGTGGATCTGAATAATTTTTAGAGTTATTAACTTTAAAAGCATGTTCACATTTTTCACAAAAACATGAAATTACTTTTAAAGTTTACTAAATTCGTTTTCTTTTAGATATTAAAAATATTTCCTACTGTATCCAGGAAAGTTTTGCTCTTGCCTTATAGAGAATTTATTTTTCATAACAATTTTTTGTAAACAAATATTAATAAAATTTAATATTTTAAGTTAAACTACGGACAAAAAAATGCACATATTTCTTATTATAAATCTCAAATTAATGATGTTCTAAGCGCATCTTTCCACTTTTACTTCTCTGGTCTCAGCTAGTGATTTAATGTGGCCATTTTCTCTAACTTTATGTATACCTTGCTTATATATATTTCCCTTATTAGCCTAATACCTACAGATTATGACCTATTAACTTAATTCTATAATAAATACTTAACATGATTTAAGATGTTTTAATTTTATTAAAACTTTACATCAACTGTATCTAGTTATCGTGTCGTAAACTTTGCTTATTTATATTTAACGTTATCATAATAAATGATTTAATTTTCTAAAAATAATTATTCGGTAGAATTTATAAAATTAAATTAAGTTTTGTATATTTTAAGATGTATTCTTGTTTCATATCGAAGAATTTTAATCCGGTTGCATTAAATTTGTCTTAATCTTTATGTAAATCCCATTACGTAGTTTTATTTTCTTCGTAATTCTGAAAAATTCTGCTCAAATTTTGTGTTTTTTACAGCATATAAAGAGAATTTACGTTTAAAAGAAGAGAGATAATTTTTAATAATATAATTTAATTTGTTTTTAGAATCTTAACTGAAAAAGCTTTAGTTTTTCTATTTTTTTTCTAAATTTAAAATTATTTTTATTGTATAAAATTGCTTCTTAGTTATCAAAATATGAATATAATTGCATTTACTCTAGAGAACAGTTTAGATAAAGATTTTCTTGAATTTTTTCTTCTCGACATCCTAATGGTTTTGTATGGAAAAGTTGAATAAAATCAATCTTCCCGGTTGAAATCATTATAATATGCTCTTCATCGCCATCATCCTGCAAATTTTAGCAAGGCTATTGTTATAAATAACATAAATCATAATGCAATTTATAAAGCAGAGAAACTTCATCAACATCATTATTGCTATGCTGATCTGCAACCCTAAATTTTCCGTCAAACTCCCAACTCTCATTAACAACTTCTCCGCCCAAATCTATCACTCGAATTCCTCATTTAACAACAAAGCAACAAACGCACTAACAATTTCCACATGGCCAAATTAATCCAACATCTAACCTGTTTCAAACCACGTTATGTAATTATTTAATTCTCTCGAATTCAAATAAGCCATATTTAAAAATCTTCCTTTATATCAGGCAATATAGAGTGACAGAAGAAGGGAATACATAAAGCACTAAAAGTAAATTGTTTGAACAGGGTTGACTCAAATTAAATTTCAACATTCAACTCTCTTTACAACTTTCAACCTCGTTCGATATTCTCAGACCACCTAACAAATATAGTAATTGAATTATGCTGCCACCTGACAGTGTTTGCTACCTTGAACCCACTAACTTGCCAAACACAACGCAAAATAAATCTAGAACTAGGTAGAAAGAACTCCTCCCACCGTCAAAAACTTAAAAAAAAAGAAAAAAAATTGAGATACTCCGTGTAATATAAAAAGCATCATAGAGGAAAGGGGGAAGAAAACTTGGCAGTTAAGCATCGACTGGATGATGTAAAGTGGACGAGCTGAATAAACATTATTTATGGAATAAAAGTGAAAAACTTTATCGACTGCTTGTGGCTTGGTCGATATCTCATCAGCAGATTAGTGGGCTGCAGGTGATAAACCTAGACAAGTAAAAGTTTTCATAGGTTCTTGGGGCAAAGCACCAGAACCGTTTTAAACTCTTTAATCTTCCACCATTGATTAATTGTAAATCATTAAAGCTATTACGTCGGTTTCCATCGTTAGTGGGGTACTTCACCTCCTTTCACATCGTTTTGTTTTATTTCCCAAATCGTTCCGTAGGTTCTCGTTTTCTTATTCTTAAATTCTTCCTGTTTTTTTTCCTTTCCTTTTCTCTATAAGCGTGTTTTCCGAAAAGTAGTTTTCTCACGATAAGAAAATTGCGTAAGATAGATTCAGAATAACGATTTAATTTTTTTCCCTTAATTGACCCTTTTCGCATTATCGGTTTTTATTTTACTTTCGGGAAGAGAAAATAAAATTTTCATACATTCTACAACTTATTATAGAAGAAAATAGCTTAAATATCCCGGTATTTTTCTTAAGTTTCTATGTATGTAAGCTGTTTTCCTACTTTTAGAAATGAACTTTGCGAACCGCTTTCGTGAAAATTTAAAGTAATAGTTTCTATTTTTAGACTTTTAGGAAATTCCTCCATTTAATAGTTTGTTTTGTATCTAATTTTCATTTAGCAGAGATGCATTTTCTATTGTAACGCATCTTCATTCTGGAAGAGTAGTTTGAGTCTCATTCTTAAATAAAACTAGTTAATGAGAAAGTTGTTTGTAACAGGAAATGAAATTGTTTCTTCTCATAATTATCTTTTATGAAATATACAAAAGAAAGTTACTTTTTTATTGTTTTAGATCAAAGATGCGTGGACCTATCAAAGAGTATAAAACTCATTATCCCGTAGCTGAATCTGATTCAACAACATTCCCAATCACGGAAAAAAAGCAGGAATCTCAAAGGAAAACAAATTCACAAGTCTATTACCACGACTTAGGGAAAAATAACAAGAAAACTTGCAGCACTTCATTTTCTTCCAAAATTAGTTAGAGACAAGTGAGTGTTCGTGATTTCTAGGCGATTCCATATCCCACAGGATCAACGATGCTGATTATCTTTGTTTTCGTAAGAAAGGCAGCAGACAGTCATATTGACAGCTTGTGGCCTATACCCATCTGTGCCTGTCTTGACTCAGGTTATTGTTATTAGAGACGGTGCCTTTGGATCATGTATGCAACTGCTTGTTCAGTCGTAATTGGATGGGTTCGCTAGCTTTACTCTCCTTCTTCCAGGAAATTCAATAAGAGATACCGAAATCTGTAGCAAATCCTGACAAAATTCTTTTTGCTTTTTTCACTTCATGCAGTTCTATGAGACAGATAATGGAATTCTTAGATGCCTTATGGATTTTTGAATTTAAAACTGAACTTTACATGGATTTTCTTTTTTTTTCAACGAAAGAGAAAAGAAAAAAGAGAAAAGAAACGTTTGCAAAGTTGGCAAACTATTCTTCTATGTGTTACCTTCTTAATAATGTCATATCTTTTTCGAATTTCTAAACGATTCTATAAATGCTGAGTATCCTTTTCCGATTGAGAAGGGAACTAGAGATATTTTTGAAGAAGCGTAGTTGATTGATAGGCATATCTTTCCAATCAGCTGCTGTTCTACTAAAGTCTAAAATCGATGGCTTGTCGGGAGGAGGACGATGTTTTATCATCTATATAGGCGAATGTAAAAGTGATTATCCGTAAATTTCTTACTAGTAAACATGGCAAAATAGACAATTCCCTTTAAGTAAGTTTAGATAATAAAATATGAAAGTAGATAAACTCGGTAAAGGTTGATGAATGATGATATAACTCGATTAATACAGAGGAGTTCGGAGCTTGTCTCGAAATAACTTTCTAGAATCTTCATATATGTGATTCTTAATTGGATACAGGTTGAATAATATATCATGCTAACAAGTTGTAAAACTTTTAAAATTCATCGTTCTGCCACGGGTGATTATTTTGGAGGGTGGAGTACCGAGTATAAAGAAAATATTCTTATTTGACTTGCACGCAAAACCATTAGAAGATATATTTTAAGAAGGAAAGTTATAGATGAAATAATAATATTAAAAGAACGCATTTATAATTATATGATGCATAAATAAACTATATTTTTCACTAAATAAAACTAAACGGATCGAAATTCTACGATTAGCATTACATGGAGCGAATACAACGTGACGTGTATTGATAAGTGTAATTCGTATTCGAAAGATCGTATAAGTCCTATAGAATTAAGTAGACTTGGAGACTAGAGAAGAGTTGTAACCTCCTAAAATCAGAGTTTATTCCGTTTGCAACCTACTATTTCGCTAAATTTATATTTCTAACCGGGCAAGCGCTTAAAAATTAATTGAAGCATGCCTTTAATATATTTTGGCCTAGAGTTACAATTTATTCTATTTAATGTATCAAAACTTTTAAATTACCGATTTTAACATAAACAATACTTTAGAGCCCTTTAACGTTACAATTTGCTGCTAGCCAAGAACGAATAGAATACATTACACTTGGATGTCAATTGATATCACAACCGACGGAATATAATCTCAAAATTGTCAATAGCAATTATTTCCGGAGTACCGAGAACAGTAGAACTTGACGTGTTGTCTGTTACCCCGGAGATGTACCTAAACATTACAACCCATGCACAACATAAAGTTAAGCTTTAGTTTCGTGTATCTATAATACTTTCCTTTGTCAAATAGAATAAATTTTGGATTTACAACTTTGATCTCTTTGATGGATGAAAAACAGCTTCAATATTCCCATCCGCATTTGTGGAGTTTTTCGCAAATACAATGGCTTTTTTTCAATATTAAACTGCAGGAAATCTAATTTATTGTTTAAATATAACGTAGAACGGTTTTACTAAGGTTGCAGGTGCGGAATAAAGTTGAAGAAGAATTTTGATTGATGAAGCACTGCTTCAATATTCCCAACAATACCATAAACTATTTTTAGAGATTATATTCTAATTTTTCGTATAGGAAAACTATCTATATTGAGATAATTATTTTATTAATTGCTATTCTAGAAATTTAAACGCTATATTATGAGTGTTTTAATTAAATAAAATTTATATTTTTTTTCGTGATTAAAATATCAATTTTACACTCGAATTTTTACATTTTATTTTAAAAAATAACCGAGTTTTGAATGAGAAAAAATCGGCAATTTCAGTAACAAATTGATTTAAGAACATATTAGTAATTACGTATTTTTTCCTAATTTTATTATTTAGTCTACTTCATTATTTTAATTGCTTCATTTTAATTTTATGCTTCTAAAAAGTTTGAACGTAAGCAAAAGAGGATGTGTATAAAAGGAGTTTCTAAAGAAAAACGAGGTCAATTTTTCTTGCTCCATTTCAACCCTATTATCTTCAATGTATATCGCATACTTTTTTACATATCTATCCTTATTTTTCATTCCTTTATGCTTTCGTTTTTCATCTTACTTTCCTTATATATATCACTAAATCCAACACTTTCAACTTACTAAAATAAAAACATAAAAATCCAACACATTTTCATCACCATTCAAACCGCCAACAAATTCCAAAAACCTAAACCTTAAAAAAAAGAAAGAAAATTCTAATTTACTGACCAAAGAGTCATCCACTCCTGCACTTAACCCGCTCAGACTAAAGTTCAGCAAGACCGCTTACGTTATCACATTGTGATAGATCACCATCCCCAACATAAAATAACCATACGATTGCTTTTCTGACAAGTTAAACCAAGAGAATTCCCTAGTTTTCTCCAAAAGATTTTTTTTTATATACGTGGAATATATATATATCTATATAAAAAGACATCCACTACCTTAAACATGTCTCCATTTATCTCACATATTTTCTCATTTTCTCTATCTGATGCGGCTACACGAAGACATTGCCTTTGTCTGAACTAAAGGGAAAAAAAGTAGAAGGAAGGAGAAGTAAGACCGTCAAAGACATCCTTTGCCAAAGAAGTATTTGTCAAAGCCACAGAATGGTCTAATAGTGAAGAAATTGGTGGGCTTTCTAGCTAGGGCATAGGTTTTAGGCAGTAGGTCTCTAAGGGACTCGAGACTTCACAATGCCTACTATCTAACCACACTGCCTGATCACCGCTACTATCCTAAACACATATCCTCTCTCCTTCTCATACACTCTATATACAGTGTGTGTGTGTATATATATATATATTTCTAAAGACTTAAGCTTTGGATAGGAATTACTCCTACTGGAGGTGAAGAAAAGACTTTGCTTCTTCGCTTTCAGTTTTCGATAGTTGGTCACACGCAGTTTGGTTTTGGAATTGCGATTTCCTTCTGAATAGAAAGTAAATTGGGTAAGATATAGAATTTTTATGGTTGGCAGATTCTATCCAATATTCGATATATATTTCTACTATACAGGTGAGCTTGATAGAGTGCACTGTACTTTTATTTTAATAGGTTTTTCCCCTCTATCAGAATCCAAATTATCATCAGTTTTTATATCGTCTCATCTCTTATAAGTTTTTTTTTTCCTTTACGAGTTTCTTCATCTCTTGCTTGTTATAATAGAATTACATTCTAATAAAAATTAATATATTTTAAATTTAAAAAAAGTTTAAATCGGAATTTTATATTCTTTTATTAATATTTAATTAATACAAAATATTTTTTAATTATATATATATAGTTTTTGCTTATTTTAAACTTTATATTCTTCTTTATATAATATTTTATTTATTTCTTAAATTATTTTTATAGATAATTAGAAATTTTTATTATTTTTCCATTGTTTTTTTAATATTATACTACGCCTTTTTAAAATATTTTCTCATGTTTTCTTTTTAAGTGATAAAAACTTTTTTATGTTGCACTAAACACCCCTTTTATAAGATGTGTCAAAAATATTTTTTTCTATAAGAAAACGGAGGGAAAAAATTACTTAGTCTACGTAAAATGTCTCCTTTGAGAGTATCATCGAAATCTGCTTTCACGAAATAATAACAGAGAAAAATAAAATATTCTCATATCGTGTTTTTTTCCCTATATCTTATTTATTTATTCTCTGCGTTTTAGTTAAAACAAGAATCGTTTTTATCAAAATAACGGAATTACGTTATTAGAAATCCTATTAAAATTGCATTAATTTAAATTTACTCTGTAACTGTACCAAAATCGTTTTGCCTTAAAGTTATTTTCTTTAAAAATATAAAAATTAATTTAATTATATAATCTCAATATTTCGCCATTTTATATTGAGGAAATTCTTGAATTTTGAAGCCTTTTCAATTAAATTTTTATGTTTTATTACTTGTATGATTAATTAATTAGAAAATTTTCGTATAATATTTTAAAGCAAATTATCGTTATTAAGAACATATCTTTGTTGTAAATGATACATAATTTAATTATGCGAGCCTTAACAATATTTTACTTTGCATAAAGACGACATAACCCGGGATTATCTTCATTTAAAGCTTTAGAACACTTACATAAAGAAATATAATTTTTTCGAGTCTATTATTTTTATCCTTTTAACGGTCCAGTTTAGTGTAATTTTTTAATAATCTATAATGGTTGTTTTAACGAAGATTTAGTAATATTTTCAAGTCAATTTGCAAAGAATAGACTCGAAAAAATTATATTTTTTGTGTAAGTCTTCTAATGCTTTAATATTTCACTTATTTTTAATACCTGACTTCATCACTTTGTGTTTTTTAATTAGTGGATCGCAATCCACTGGAGAATACGGATCATATTCTTGAATAAAATCACTCTGTTCTATTATAAGAGATTCAAAAAATAAAAATCTGAAATATGATACATAATTTCTATATAAATGTATAAATGTGTGTATAATTTTTAACTCAATATTCAAAATTTAAAATATATTCAAATTCGTTTACAAATTATTAAAACTACTTTCTATAATATAAAAAAAAATTAGAAAACAATGTAATTATCCTTATGGGAAAAATATTTTTGCATAATTGTAACCATATAAAACTACAATTTAATAATTATCTTACGATATAATTAGATACACCCGACTAATAATGAGTAAATTTAGGATGTGAAATTATTAATTAAATGGCATATCTAAAGATTAACGAAAGTTGTAGTTTGTGCGAATGTTTAATAAGTTTTACACAGGCTCCATTCTAATCAGAATAAGGAAAAACATTTTCAACAATACTTTGCTAGATGGTAATTATTTCTAGAGTATGCCAGTGAGATCCATAAGCTAAATCGAAATAATTTACTTTGTCTATTATCAGAGAGAATTACTGAGATAGTAAGTATACTAAATACAAAACAAATCGCTCAGGAGCAGTATCGCTTCATAGCTCAGCTCAATTGCTAGTGATGGCTTGAAGCAAAGTTTTCCACAACATGGTGGATTAGGCCGTAAATCGCGCTTAATACCGACTTTTCATATTAAAACTCCACACCATCAAGGATAATAACCTCACTTACGATAAAGTTATATCCGATTATCCTCACGCGACATCACTCAACCCTCTTTCCTCCAAAGATCATTAAATAAATAACATACATAAAACATTCGAATTATTACGCAGCAAATCATTTTTCTTCAAGAATAGTAAAAAAAATATATGCAATAAAAATTCAATTTATTTTTTCCTTTCTTGGACATTTTATCCAAAAAATCTATTCAATCTTTTATCCTTAAAATTCTTTTTGTTTTACTTATTCTATATTAATTTTTTTTAAATAAATAAAATTCTTCTTGTTATATAAATGATCAAATTTTGCTTTTAAAAATTGATGAAATGTTTAAATTTAATTGTTTATTTCTCTAGAGAGAACGTTTCTCAAACGTAACGAAAGGTATCATTATCTCAATAATTATCTTTGCATTTATTATCAGTTTTGTTTTATTCAAAGGAAACTAAATCGGTTTATTCAATAAAATAGATATATAAAGCGTTGAAGGAGGCTAATTAACATATAATTAATCGTACTTTTGTAAGAGCAATATAGTCATCAACAATAGTTGAATCCTTCTAAAGGTAAAATGCTCCTTGCAATAATTTCACTTCTAGTCTATTTACCATTTTAATTCAGCATTCCTTATGTACGTTCCTTCGCCTTATTAACTATAAATTTCCTTCATAAAACTTCCATTACTCTTTACATTCAAGACAAGAATATACCACTTATAATTTATCCTTTTCACGTTTAATAGCAACATATTCCTTAATTATTAATATCATAGACGTGTTGTGTACAATAACTTATCCCCCGCAAATTAAATAGCAGATCATCTGCATTCCAAACAATGCTAAATCTTCTATACCCATTCCGCAAATATTTGAATATCTATTATTCAAATTTTGTAAATATATTTTTGATTCGACTATTTATTATATAATCTTTTGATATTCTTTAGTGCCTATACTTCGCATTGCAAATAGCGGTTCTTTCGTTATACTTTCATCCCTTAATCCCTCAAATCTCCATCAATTCCTATATTCAGTCTCTATTACTTGTCAATCTATTGATCTTTTACACTCTCATCTTCAGTAATTTTTTCTTCATATTAATTTTTATACTATTCTCCGACGATCATCTATGCTCTCGCTCTTCCTCTTAGCTTCGTCAAAACATTAAACAAAAATTTAAAAATGCCTATTGCAGTGATTTTAATCAACCCAAAACAAACTCGGCTCGTAAATCGGAATCAATTAAACAATTATCCTCTTCAAAAACTGGCACCAAACATGAAAAATGATCCGGCTATAAATTATAGTGATGTAATTAATGTCTGTACCCCCAGCAAATCCCGATGGGGGTGTAAGACATTACTTTATTTAACATTAATCATCCAGTATAGTACATACACTTCAAATCGGTGCGTAATTGTATATTTTGCAACTACAATTACGCCTCCGGACATGAAGGAGTGCATCGATATCCATCACTTTTGAAATCATGCCATTTCTTGAAGTAATTACTTTTCTGCGAAGGAATAACATACTCAATAACCGTTGTTTTTGATAGTTTACCCGAAACAGTAGGGATTCTATATGTTCAATAGAGAAAAGTACTTTTTCCAATGAACATTAATGATTTCTCATCACTCATTCCACTTTCGTAGCCGTGGTGATGACACAGTATTGTTTGATAGCAGCGCTACCATCTCTCCGCTTTGCTATGTAATTAATGACTGGACAGACTTGACCCGAGTTCAAACATGATGGATATACCGAGTATAGCACATAGATTCCAATATTTAGAAACGAGGTTTGTTACAGCACATTTATCAAATATTTAGCAAGATTTGTTTATATATCTATTGTTGGTTGACAAAAGTGAAAAATGTCTCGGACGGAGAAATAGTATCTGTAATGAAAACAAAGATTCTACAGGTCGCAGGATGCATATCCCCTGAGACGGGCGAATGGATTGTAGTGGTGTAGCAGTAATAGATTTCTGGATTGGTGAAGTTATAGTGGCTAGTAAATCTTCTCCTCACTTCTCCCTTCCAATTTTTGTTTTTCTTTTTTTCCTCTAGAGTTATAAATCCCAAGGCTTTATTTTTAATACCTAATTATAAATATATATATAATATTTTTCCATCTATTTTTATAGGATAAATTTTTTTATTAATTTAACAAATTATACAATTAAAAAATGTATACGCATCTTATTTGCAGCATACAAAATCCGCGGCAAACTTTTGATATATAAACGTTAGAGACATTATTTAGATTAGATTAAATTGTATAAAAATCAATTCAAAGCTTAATCTGATGCTTAATAAATTCTAGTCCAAAAAACAGCAAAGAAAACTTCTAAAGGTTGAAGAGTTGATCCCATGTCAGAAGAGGAATTGATCCCAAGAGAATCTGAACTTTTGTATTAAATGAATTCTAACATTTAGAAGGGGGAAAGTCGGAAACAATACGGAAATAGAATTTTTTTAACAATAAGGATTAATTTATTACAGCATTATCAATTGCCAATTGTTCGATGGTCGAAACCAATCTATTATGACAGTTTTATCTTGCAAATTCCTAATTGTTGTAAATATTTATTTCTTACAACATGAAAAGCTGCTTGTTTGAAATTCCTTATTCTTTAAAATATTTAGTTTATTTGAAAGTAATAGCAAGGATAAAATTGCGTTAATTTAGAAAGCAAATCTCCAAGCTTAACTAACTTTTACGATCTCGAATTCTTTGCATTTGCGGTTAATTTTATTCTGGAATTATCAATTAAAAAGTGAATAAGCGAAATTAATTCATTAAATTTTCGGTTAGTTTTTTTATTTTGTTAAAATCTTATAAAACTAAACAGTGTTATTATTCTTAAAGTCGAGTAAGGGCAGAAAAAATTGAATTAGTTTCACTAAGAAATTTTAAAAAAAACTTTAACTCAGTTTATTAACTTAATTGACCTTCATTAATTAACGATTAATTATTATAAAGCAACATATATAAAAGAACCAGTCTCTCACACGCCTTGAAAATTTCTTATTAAACTTCAGCAAATTGAGCATTGGCTCGATGAAATGAAATTTCGATAAGATTGAGTTAGTTTAGCGAAGGGATTTAATAAGTTTTGGCATAGTTTGGTGATCTCAAATTGTCGGATGTCGCTAAAATTGAGATGTTTCCACCAAAGTACACTCCATCAGACAAGCTATTTATGTACCTCTTACTTCAACGTAACCTTTAGAAAACTTATAAAAACTCTCATTACGGTTAACTTAGTCGCATTTAAATCCGAAAAAGCAGAAAGAAAAAAAGAAAAATAATACAGAAACTTTTATCTCGTTAAAGTAAAACTAATCGAGTGTAAAATTTCTGTCAGATTGTTGATGTATTTCCTTTCTGGAAGAACAAAAATCTACTTCTAACGCGGATTTACTAACAGAATCACTCCTGATCGCACTTTTCTAAGTTAATCCGAACAAGTCTAGTTAGTGGACCACGTAGACTTATGTGTCATTGACCGGAATCTTTTGCCTGTCATGAAACATGCTCGGTTGAACATCTTTTACCTCCCAACACGTTGCTCTTTGATAAATGAACTTTCTCCCGAATCTACCTTAAAACATACAAAAAAAATTGCATTTATTTCCATAACTATAACTTAAAACTTCAACCGTGTTTTAATATTTTACATTTCCTAAAAATTACTGTTACCAAACTAGCATTTATAGCAGATATTGTTAGGTAGCTAGCGACAACTTTGATAAATAGTTTTAAAGAAATTTATATTAATGCTACCTAAATAATAAAATTTGGTTGTAGAATTGTAATTATATTCATTTATCTTAGGAAAGCTGTTAAAATGACGGAAATATCTGCTGTAAATTTACTAAATTTATTAAAATGAATGGGTACAGACATACGGACGAATTTATTTTTATACACTTCTTTGTTTTTTTTTTTCCTTGTCTAATATTGGTATTTTTGCCTGATCCTTTTCTAAGACAAATAATGGTCTTGTAATCTATAGCCATTATTTGAACTTTGTAAAGAATAAAGTCACATCAACAATAATTCATAAATATGTTTAGATACAGAAAATTATTTTATGTATTTTTCTAGTAATAAAGAAGAGTTTTCCATCTTTTTCCAGACAACATTAAAAGATTTTTGATGCATTTCTAAATAAAGATAGAAGATAGAAGGTTTTCTTTGTTTATGCTTTAAATAACAAAGCTCAGTTTTCTATCAGCAGACCAATTTTGATTCAGAATTAATAAGAAAATTAAATTAGAATCTTACTTCTAAAATTCGAAAAATATATATTTTCATTTGTGCTTAATAAATAAATATATATATATATATATATATATATATATATATATATATAGGCTTTATATATACACACACACACATACAGTTATATACAAATATACTTAAAATATACATAAAATATGATAATATTCTGATATAAATTTAATAATGAGTAAATATTAATTCAGATTTATTAAAAATACTTTTAAAATCAGATAGATTTTTGTTATAGTTTCAATAAAAGAAAAATTCAATTTAAATTCAATTTAAATAAGTATAAGAAATTAATAAATTTAAACGAAATTAATAGTTTAATTTGAAACAAAAATCTAACAATTTTTATTTTAAAATTATTAATTTTTTTATTCGAACTTAATTATAAAAAAATAATAAAAATTTGGTTAAAATTTAATGAGCGAAAATTAATTTTAATATAAATTTAGTAGCAAAGAAACGTTGATTCAGATTTAATAAAAATTAGAAAAACTTTCCTGTAGTGTCAATAAAAATAAATGCAAGAAATTAATAAATTCTGAATAAAATAGATTTTAATTCAAATTTAAATTTAAAAATCGACAAAATTATTCTGACGGTGCTAATTTTTAACAATATTTTAAATTTATTTAATGTGAAAATATATGCTCTCGAATTTACTAGTGTCTTACCCCTGTACATCATACTTTTCCTGTTAACAACAGAGTCATGCTGGTAACTCCGTTCTGAAGAAAATTTTTAAATTGAAATAACGTGACTTCCGATGCAGACCGGAAGTTCGTACGTAATTAATTGGGGCCTCCTGCCCTAAGCTTTCCATATCTGGTCTCGACTTTCATCTATCTAACTGTCTTCGAGATTAAGGAAGGAGAAACATACAACAGATGGAATTTATAGGTCTGCAATTTGAAAATTCGGCTCATAAATGGGACCTACTGCTTGAATTCGGCCAGTAAAAAATATCATTTCTTGATATTAATTCATTAATGAACAAATATTGATTTAGATTTAATGGAAATGTACTTTAAAAATCGAACAAACTTTTGCATGACTTCAATGAAAATAAATGCAAAAAAAAAAAAATAAATTTTGACTGAAATTAATAAAAAATATTTTAATTCAGAATTAATCTTATAATAAAATTTTTACTTAAAATTTTTGATTTAATAATATAAAAATTCATTAAAATTTAATATATTTAAAAAAATTCAACTTAGTTTGACATTATTTTAATAGAGGGAAAAAATGATTTAGCGCATGAAGAATTAAATTTTGACTTTAATAAAAATAAAAAAATATATTGTCTCGACTTTAATAAGAAATAAACAAATTATAGAGGAGTTTTAACAAGAAACAATATATTTATTTTTTTATTTAAACAAGAAATAACCAATCAAAAGTTTTTTTTTTACTAAAAGAAAATATGTTTTTTGTGGAGTTACATTAGGATTTTAAATTTAAAAAAGAAACATTCTATTGATATATCAATGTAATGATGATAATGCTTCACTTCTTCCAACGTTTCGATATGATTTTACGGAGTTATGATTTACTTCGTCTTATTCTAACGCAGGATGGAAGGTAGAAAGTTAAAAAATTATATTCGATAACAACCGAATTCTTTGTTTTAGTAAACATGGTCTACGTCTTCGTCCTCATTCCCGTCACGTGATTAATAATATTTAGGTTAGTATTAACCAATATAATCTGTGCTAACCTATGCAAATATGTTTACATTAATTGTTTGTTTTCCGAGCTATGTTCACAATTTCCCAATTAAGGTATTAATTTTAAACTTAGATTAATTAAATTAAATTGCTGCTTTATTGTTAAAACACTTTACTAAATGAGATTCATTTTTTCCTCTATGTTTTATTAACTGATGTTTCAATCACATTAATGTATTTTTTTAAATTTTATTTCATGATAAAAATTAATATATTGTAGATTATGTCGATTATTTTATAGGTTTCACTTTTATTATCTTTCAGTTTTATGTGTTGATCCAGAATTTGCAGAACCAATCACCAATGTTACAGCGGCTGTTGGTCGAGAAGCGGTTTTGCAGTGTACAGTAGATAGTTTAGGAACTTATAAGGTATGTTCTGTTTGTAATTAATTTTATTGTATTAGCTTTATTTCTAGATAATTGACTACATAAGTAGCAGAGATTAATGGCGGATAAAACAGTGAATTTGTGGTACTTCATACAGATAAAGCACCGATAATGCTTCGTTATCTAGCATTTTTTGGGGTACAAATTTAATTTTTTTTGTTAATCTAACATTAAAATTGCCTATTTTACTTTCCTTTTTCTCTTATCTGCCAGGCTTTGCTAAACTGATTTTACTGGAAATGCTTCACCGTAACGTTATTCTGAACCCATTTCAGTATGCTTCAATTGACTAATTTAGTTTTTATCCTTTATCAGCTCCCTCAAAAATCAGTTTCAGTATAGTGAAGTGAATCGTCTAGAACAAAAGCATTACTTTATTTCATTTCATAGTGCAAACAGAAATTTTCTTTTTCCTTTATACTGATTTGATTCTCTCTCTAGCAATGCTTCATTGCACCAAACTACTGATTCCTTGCCTTCTCTTTTTTTCCTTCTTACTCAACTGTTTCTCTCTAACCAATTTTTAAAAAAACAGTAGTTGTTATAACTAATTTAAAATGTATATTAATTCTTCTTATTATTTTTTTCATTCAAGCAAAAATCTAAGCAATAAAATTTCTTTAACACCTTCACGTACAAAAAATGGGGAAGAAAATTGTTCTTTAAACAAATAACAAAAAACGTTCCCATTGTCAAAGCTTTATTTAAATTTAAACTATTTTCCATTTTTTGAGATTATCATAAATTACATAAAATTTTATAAAAATTCGATTTATCGACTTGGATCAGTAGCAAATTATTAGATATATACATACATATATATATATATTCTCTTTTTTTTCTACTTCCATTTCTAAATCAAACCGAATTTTTAAGAAGAGAAATTACAATAAAGATTCCTCTGCGATATTAGATAGAAAAGAAACAAAATCCGACCTTTAACTCGCATAAATATGCTAATAAGCAGAAATATCAAAGCAATGACTTCAAGCTATTATCAACAGCGATGAATGTTATACAGCATCAAATATCTAAAGAGAAATTTCCTCAAAACAGCCACGACCTCATCTTTATTCTTAATGTTGCTTGGCATTCGTAAAATCGTTTTGCCACATATCCATTTAAGATAAGAATTCCTTATAGCGTATTTACTTATCATTAAGCGTCATTGCACATATTTCGCTTTGTGCAGATAAATATCTCCATCACTATCCCAGATTTTAATATGAGGCCTGAGAAGACTTCATTGTTTTCTAGATGATAGTTTGACTCATTGTTTTAGATCACTCTCCTTAATGATGTTTCTGTTAGTATGTGATGCTGATGATAAAATGCATCACTCTAGTCCTAATGATGATATATTGCCTCGGAAGTGATAGTTATTTTTTCTTGGAGTGATAACGTATTGTTTTCTGAATAATTTCTTATAGAAAACCTTACTTTTCCTTGTTAATATTATCATTTTCATACATTTTTTTTCTAATCTGTATCGCTGAATAGTTTCGATAAATATAAAAGAGGTTTATGATAATGATTCTGGGGAAAATGCCACGTATCTATGTTCGAAAAAAAGCCAAATTTATGCGATTATTGAATGAATTTTTCAGCTAAATCATGAATAATTTATCTATCCATCATTTTTCTCTATATATTAAGTTAATTAATTGATATAAATTGAAGCTAGACTTATATAAACAGGATATTCATATAGTAATTTTAATGAAGCATAACAGTAAAGTGAATTATGATAATATTAAATTTAAGATAAATTTATATAATACGTCTATCAATGTAACGTAATCAAGTTTAAAAATTTAGAAGTGTTAACGGTGTCAATTCTCAGCAAAGCGATTTCCATTTAAACAAATTCATTTATTTCCCATTCAAATATCATTGCTAGACACTAGAATAACAGTTTAATGTATAGCATTTTAGTTTTAAAAGGTAAAAATCTTTGTACTTTATCCCAGAATAGCACTTAACTGTGTTGATAATATAAGGAAGACTATTTCTAGTCATTAACAAAGATCACTTTTACGGAAGAGGTGTGATAGTCGCTTTTTATTAAAAAAAACACTGTAAAAAAGGTTGGAGGAAAGTGTCACAAATCTTTCATTAATACGATAAGTCTAAACAAGATACTATTTAGCGTAGCACTTTGGAATATTAATATCCTAGCTGTTTTAACCATTAGTGAGCACATAAAACACAAAACGTGCAGTCATTAAAGCTGTATTCATTTAATAGCAACACTTAAGAAGGAGTGTTACGCTCTCAGCTCATCCACTCACTCTCGGGGTGTTTTTAAAACATCCTGTTACTGACTAAACGACATCATCTCTTTTATACACCATCCCTAATGGTCTAACGTCTCTAAACTTAAGAAAAAAAAGATCAGCTTCATGATTACTTTCTTCAGTAAGTACTTCGGAGATTGAAAATAGACATTGTCAAATAGTAATTTAGATGCTATAAGGAACTTTCACCTATGCAAAACCTTTTATCTTTTGAATGGAGTTAATCCATTAAATCTGTTGATCCATCTTTCACAGATTCTTATTTATATAGATTTTCGGAAGCCCGGAAACTAAATACCTCATTTAAGTGTGTTCTCTACGTGTGAAAAAGTCTAGTTTTCGTTTGTACAGATTTAAAGTAATGGATAATTCTTGATGAAAAGTTTTTCAGATACGGTAGAAAATTTGGCTGAAGAATTTGTAGAGAAGTACTGTACATTAAAAAAAATAATAAGGAAATTAAAAAATTAAAAATTCTTCTTAAGGGATTAAACATATTTAATTAAAATTAAAATTTCCAGTCAGATAAATATATTTTAAACTCCCAACACCAAGTAAAAGTTGTGGCTTTATTATTATGCACTGGCACAGAAAGAGAATGGAATAGATAATCAATTTTTTAATGTTATGTAAATTTAACTAAGCAAAAAACAGGCATAGATAATGAATGACATTATTATTATTTGAAAAAAATATATGTTTTTTTATACACGATAGAAATAACTGCATCATTTTTCCCATAAAAATTACGTGATTGCATCTTCTTTGTTTCTATAAATAGAAGAACAAAGTTGCTAGCTGTGGTGTTTTTTTATTATTAATTTTTTTAATGTTTGAAGAACTTATCCAGATTAATATGCTTGAATTCTTTACATTAAAATCTTGTGAAAGTAAACTATAAAAATTATATTTTGGGAAATTATTCTACGACTAGTTTTCTTTTTGTTAATAAATGTGCTGAAAGCTCTGAGTGACTTGTGGATAACGAAGAGGAAAATGATAATAAAAAAAGACGACTAAACTAATATAGATATTAAAATTATCTTTTTCTTTTTTATAAAATGAATTTTACTTGCAATATTTAAAAAAAATTCTCATTGAAAAAATTTCTTTTAAGATTTTAATGACTTTCTGGCCTTCAAGAAATTCATTTTAACTTTCAAAAAGATGCTGTTTTCATTTTTTAAATAGCTAAATCCTGTCGATTGTGGCAACATCTTAAGGTTAAAATTATATAGATGATAATATATAGTAATAAAGATAACGAAACGGATGGAAATGTAATAAAGGAAGATAATAAGAACAATGAAATTCTTTCCTGTTTAGTGCCAAGAGGTTTATTTAATAGGAAAGACAGGCTAAAACTGTCATGTCGACAATTGTGCTTAAAAAATAGATTGCCACATTAGCCCAATTTCGGAAGGAAATGGCAGATGTCAATAGGATTTTCTGGCAATAGCCTTAAAGCAAGCATAAATGGCTTCTCTACAATT
This sequence comes from Centruroides vittatus, assembly GCF_030686945.1. Lineage (NCBI taxonomy): Eukaryota > Metazoa > Arthropoda > Arachnida > Scorpiones > Buthidae > Centruroides > Centruroides vittatus. The sequence goes on along the minus strand of NW_027122215.1, from coordinate 3,623,443 downwards.
GAGGATCTGCCATACCATACACCCAAAAAGAAGGAAAGAAAATAACTTCGTGGCCAAAATAACGTATGTATGCCATAAAACAAATGTTAGAAATTTAATTTTCTATAGAGAATTAAACAACAAAATTAAATATTTAAAGTTAAGCGCTATTAAATAATGATTTTATTTGTTTCTCAGTTAAGAATTTATGCAAAATTATTATGAGCATTATAATAATGTTAAATATTTTGCTGTGTAATCATTTATTATGTCGAAATATGAAGAAAATATGTGAAACAACTTTTACGATCTGAAAAATTCAACGATTAAATCCAATAGAAAATATTTCTAGAATTATGGGTCAAAAAGTCAAAGAAAGGAAGTAAAAGAAAAAAAGAATAAAACTAATGGATGTGTTTGTAAGAGTTATGCTGAGCTACATCCAGAAAACAGTTCAACGCTTCATCTCCTCAAAGCCATGAAAGTACGATACAGCGATCGAAACGTAAGCACGATCAAAAATTATATACAAACAATAAAATTTTATATATTTTTCTTTAAAATCTATACCAAAAAAAAAATAAAGGATAATATATTTTATAAGTTCATTACAACATATTAAAAACGTAATCTTCTCTTTAAACGATTAGAAAGTTAAATAATACGAACTAAAGATGCGTTTATACATAAATTTATATACATTTCCCGAAATAAAATTAAAATTATATATATATATATTCCAAAGTTTCTCTCATTATTGTGTATAATTTGTAACTTTCGACATCATTATATATTCAGCACTCGAAAATCTAGTTACCAAGGACAAACCACTTCTTTAAATAACTTTCTCCATCTTCGATAGTTCACCACAAAGCCACGTAGAGGTCTTCAATATAATTACTACAGATAGGGGGGTTATTTAATGTGGAAGACAAGTAGGGGTTTTTGAAGAGGAAAAACAAGATTTGTTATGTCTTTGACATTTCTGCCCTGAAGTAGAATATTTTTTTTCATATTATTATTATTATCAGTAGAAAGAAGAAAAAATTCACAGACGGAAACATGCCATCCAACGCTTCAGGGTGTACGTGATGTTGTGCAAATTTAGCTTATTACGGTAAGTATACCAACTGGCAGATATATTGTTTCGATACTTGTACATCATTTTATTCGAGATATTTGGTAATAGTATTTGTATAACTTTAACTTTATCCTATTTCTTATCCATTTAATAGAGTGAATAATATTAAGATGCTTTCTTCTTTTCTCATTATAAACGAAACATAAGTTTGTATAAATATATGTAATTTGTAGAGAATATAACGTATTGTGTAACATTCTAAACCATATTTACAGATATAATTCGCCTGGAGATCAAAACGAATGCTTTCATGTGAGAGTAATGCCTTTAGAGTCGTGTTTCCGAGAGATGAATTACAGTAAATGTTTCATATTAGTTATTTAATATGAATCTAATGCAAAGAATTAAAGTTTATGCGAATCAACTTGCGTAGAAACGTTCGAAAATCAAAGATTTTAGCGTATTGCTAACCAGAAAAATAAATCTTTGCTCTCACGTCAATCTTTTCTATAGTTTTCCATTCAGAATTGAGCCCTTACCATACTCGGAATTCAATCATATACACTGATAGGAGGGTGGATGGTTCATACCACGCTCCAGCGTTTTTCTCCTTCCCAATGGGTATATGCCATAACCAGATAACTATTGGGAAGGAGGTTAAGATAGACCTGGAAGTCTTTCTAAGAGGTAAAGGAGGAAACCTCCTTCACTTGAAGAATCGATCTTAAAGATCTCCCTAGTCGTTCCGATCGTTGTGCCAACTCGACTATCGCGTTTGCTGTTAAATCAAGGAAAAATAAATAAAAAAATGCTTCGCAGGTGGAATGAAAAATTAAATTTCTAAAATATATTAAAAATTTTCGATAGAAAAAAGTGATAAAAATGTGTGAGAATGAAGTTACAAAATTATAAGATAAAATATTAAAAACAAACAGACCTTTATAAGAATTAAGTGTAGATTAATTTAAGAAATGTGACGTATACAATTTTAAAAATATTAAATAAAATTGATACTATAAAAGTTTAAAGCGCGAGAATGCAATTTTAAATAAATATATCCAGAAGAAATAAAATTACGAAGAGAAAAAGAATTGAAAATAGGAGTAGGAGGATCGTTAATATATTTATAGGCGTAAAACTTAAAATTAGATTCGAGGAACTTTCGTCAACATTTATAAAAACTTTATCTCATTTTATATTAATAGACTATTTTAGAATAAGAATCTGAATAAAATTATAATTGCCTCCTATAAAAACTGATCTTAGAAAGCTAAACCTAAAAACAAAACCTGAAGAAAATAGAGGAGCATCTTAAGAGAGAGAGATTAATTTCCTACTAAGAGTAGGAATGGACAAGTCACCTAATCCTAAATGATTCGGCTAGTCTTTTCTTTACTAACCTCACAGATTTAATTCTCTTAAACCTCAAAGATGAAGAGGAAAAAAAACAATTTATTAACACAAAAATCCTATTTGTAGATGATAATTATTATCAAAAAGTTATTAATTTAAGAATATTGAGCTGTATAGGATATAAGATGAGTCCTATGGTAAAGAATATGATCTAGCATAAATTTATAACTAATTGAAACTTTATAGGTTGTATATATGAAAATAATTGATAAAAATATCTTTATTTAAGAATTTTAACATTAATACAGGATATAATATGGGTATTTTTGTGGTAAAGAGTATCTTTGAGTGTAGTTTCATCTACCAGTTTAAATCGTTTTTTATGTGATTATAAATATAGAATTTACGTATATAAAATAAATTAAGGGTGTAATAAGCTCTAAAGTATTTTTATAATAATTAAACAATCTGCTGTTTAAGGCTAAATTAACGGAAAAACTTCTTCTACAATATCAATTCCAATTAATCAATCCTATCGGTTAAAAGAAATATATTAAAAGATAAGAGAATTTTCGAAGGAAAAAAAGTATCATCAAAGCACCGTTTAAAGCAAATTTATTTGATGCACTTATAGAAGGATGTTGTACACTAATATTTCTTGATGGCGAAGGATTACAACTGACAAAATTGATTAGTAACGCCAAAATAATTGCGCCATTATTCCACACTTAGTTGAATAACTCGGTTGAGAGATTAAGTGTATTTTTCTTCAATTTAATTTTCTTGAAATTAAATTCGTTTACAATGATCTTTCACTGAAAATTCTATTCAATTAAAAAATATATAAATAATTATAATTTTTTTCATTTGTTTAATTTATTTAAAATATTTTATAATTTCTCTCTCTCTCCTCCTCCTCCTCCTCCTCCTCCTCCTCCTCCTCCTTCTCCTCCGCTTCCTTCTTCTTCTTCTTGGTGTTCTTTTCTTAATTTCTGGATGCATTATTTATACAGAAAGAAATTTTTTTCTATATATTTATATAATCTAACTAGTTTTATTTAATTTAATCGAGCAGTTTAGGTTATTTAACCAAAATAAATTATTTTAACGTGATCAGAAAAGAAAAATGTTGGTTAAAGTATTTAACAAACTGAACCAATTCTAAAGAATTAGTCTGGTAATCAAAAGTTCTTAAATAAAAGACTCTTGTAATAACATTAATCAATTCAGTTGCTGTAATAGAATTTTAAAATGACCGCTGTTATTGCAGCATTAATTAACTACTTTATATATATTATACTAAGTTAAGAATCGATAACGAATACACAGTATATAATAGATTTTAATCATTTAAGCTTATAAATACTAATATAGAAGCGTTTATTTACAACCTGTGAACAACGGCCACTGATAGAAACGTAAAAATGGCCGTTTCTGGAGGTTATTCTGTATACATTTTTCTTAAAAAAAAAAGAAAAGTGGTCGCTGTTTACAAGTGGCCGTTATTGGAGACTCGACTGTATTATATCGATTGTGTCTCGGAAATTATATTATTTATCGGTAAAATTAAGCGGGAATTTTGCAGACAATCGATTTATCGTGTACTAGAATGCTACTATAGTAGCACAGCTATTGTCTGCCTGCATCATCGAGAAATTATCGATTGAACTACAGGTGAGAGATACAGCTACAGGTATAATTATGTAATAGTAAAATATAAGAATATTAATAAATTTTGAATCATTTACGCTGTAAAGCATAATGATCATCATTAATATTACAGAGCAATTTGCGAATTAGATCAACATTCTACGGTAAAGACTACTTTAGTAACAACTATGCGAATAGAATTAATAATTTCGCTTCGTTAAATTGAAAATTTAGAAACTATTATCGAATGAAAATGCTACTTAATTAACCACAACATACTATTTTAACATTAACCTATTGTGCGCTTGTTATTATAGTAACATCAAGAGACCGGATGAAATTTACTACTCTGTCAGAATAGCTACTCTATCGGAAGGAATTCGATGCTAATTTAATAATCACAGGCACCGGATATAATTTGATACTACAGTATTTTAATAACCATCGTGGTATCGGATATAATGGTATCGGATGGAATTTGCTAATGCATTATCAAATGTTACTGTAGCAGATGAGATTTACTACAATAATAATAATATTTACATCATCTGTATGATATTATTATGTATTTTAAAAAAATCCAAAAAATACAGCCCAATTTCCGATTTTATTCAAAAATTCAAGCCTTTTTTTATGCAAAATTAGATCTATTACATCACAGTTGTAAACGTTTTAACACAAAATTACTCGTATTACGTCAGAACTTACGTTATTTTTAAATCAAAAAGCGAAATTATTAATTAAATTTTCTATATTTTATTCAAAAATCATGTCTTTTGCACGATAACTTTTTCTGTATTCAGAATATATTCAATTACTTTATTCAAAAATAGCAAATTTCTCATCCATTATTGAGTATTTTCGCCAAACCCACATTTTTCACAACATATCTGCTTATATTTATACATAAAAAATCGTCTATCTTGAACAGAAAAGATTTAAACTTGGACTAATCTAGAAACTAGATGGATTTTTCTTACATTTTTCAGAAAAAAAATTGTTTTTTCTCTAAAAAGAAAACTATTAGATATTAAGCAAGTGTAGTAAGAGTTTCCAAAAACTCGTAGCCTGTAGTATATAGCCAGAAATTGTATCTTTTAAAGGATATGTGAAAACTTTTACAATTCGCCATATCCTGGATAATATCACGCTAAAAACTTTCGTTTTGCAAGAGAAACAAGGAAAAAATTTTTGTGAAGAAAAAAGAGAAGTATTCCAAGAAAACTTGTATAAAAGTAAAGAGTAGATGACAAAAGATGTTTTATTGTATCTAGAAACATTCTTCGAATGTTGATAGTTATGTGGGTAGCATATCGCTGGTGCTATCCCTGGAGGCAGCCATGTCGGTTGGCCATTACGTCACCTAATCCACATGTTTAGATAGCCCCAAGTGATTCGCATTCTTCTACTTTTTTTTTTCTTCCTGTATTTCGTTACGTCTGATGTAACGTAACTAAACTTTACCATCCGAATTTTCTTCACTTCTATCCCACCAAAAATTGCAAGATATTTATTTTTTTTTTATTAAAAAAAATACAAAACTCAAAAATCTTATGTAAACAGGAAAATAAATATAATGAAATAGTAAAATAAAACTTTTCCCCCCTTGTAAACAAGATATTTTAAGTTTAGAAAATTGAAAATTTTTATCTGTATTCCAGTAAAATTTCCTATAATAAGATGTGATTTGTTTAAAAATGTTCGTGTAATTTCGTCTCCATGATTGTCTTTTTTTGTTGTTGTTGGTTAAAATACAGTTTTTTTTATTTTTATTTTTAAAATATTCTAAGAAATTGATTTATTAAGACATTATAACAAGGCAATTTAGTTTATTTTTATTTTTATTTGATTTTTCTCCTAAAGAGGGATCCATGATTGAAATCATCTCAAATAATTTATCTCTTCTTAAATTCGTTTATAATTATATTAAGTTTAACAATTTCTGTCGTTGCACGTCACTAAAACTTGTACATAAATATTTCATTAGGTTAGGGAACATTTCCATTTTTGTCAACTTCAATCATAAAATTCATTCAGTTAATATTACGTCATGGAAACGAGTTGCAAGGCAACTCCATTAGAGACTTTACGTCATAAAACTGTGCACTTGAAAAATGGATAATGTAAAGTTTTGAATTCGAAATTTAACTCTAAGAAATCCTTGCTTATAACTCAAGTTTAATTACGTTTTTCGTATGAATTATTTAATATTTTATCGATTTTTTAAAATAAATATTAAAATAATTGAATTTTTTATAGACTAAGTGTAACAAAGAAAAAAAATGTTCTCAGTTAAGATAAGCCGAGATGCATCTTTATAACGAATTTATACATAGAAATTATTAGGTAATATAGATCTATAAGCTTGTAATATATTGGCCCACAGGTATACTTGTGTTATATACATAAAGTGAGAGATAACGCAGTGAAATAAGATGTCCAATATTTAAGTTATAGCAAAATATTTTTAGTTGATGTGGCCAACAATTTTATTGCATGCGGGAAGAAAAGCATTTTCAGGATTGCAAGTTTCTTAGTAGAGTTTGAAAAAATATTTTATTCTTAATGCGAAGTCTGCAAGACGTAAACATACTTTACATGTTTCTAACACGTAATAATGCAATATAAGTTTATTAAGCTTACAAATTAGTGTTCCGTATGGGGGATGAAATGTGTTTCTGGGGGTGGAAATTAGTTTCACGCGCGAAAAAGTATTGGAAATCACACCAGTCATGAATGGTGTTTAATTTTAAATATTGTAGATAAATAATAAGTATGAAGTAAAATTTTATTAGGGGTGATTAGAAAAACACAGCAATTTTAAAAGACCTATAGGGGTAGGATTATCAGACGAAAAATTAGAAATGGATGACAAGGAGGACGTTACAGATGTGTTTGAATTGGCTTGAAGTTTAAAGAATAATAATTTAAATAAGTTTATATTACAAAAAGTTACAGTAGTTATTGTATTTTTTTAGAATTACTTAATTCTTTGGTGTTTTTTTAATATATAGAGAGGAAATTTTTAAGGTTAAAATGTAGGACACGTCCTCCTTTTGAATAACTTACGGTAATTGTATTTAGTAGACGATTTCTAAGGAAAAGTTGATAAAGACTAATTTAAATTAATAGGAATTTAAGTATTTTACAATTTTTTGAACTTTTCGTGTTTAATTTGATTTTAATATCAAGACAAAACAAATTTCTAATTCAGATTATTAACACGAATAAATTTATAAATTGCAAATCCAATCGACGCATTTTTATCGTGATTTTAAATTAATCATTAGATGATAATTTTTACATACAAACCCTTTTGTAAAATAATTAAACACGTTGCGTCACGATTTAATTATTTAATTAAAAAAAAGGAATCCATCTTAATGTACTACATAAATCAAACGAAAACAGAATATTACGTCGGAGATCGGCTTTAAATCTTCATAATTCAATTAAAACATTCCGTCATGCTTGAAATTTATTATATTTTCGAAAATAAAATTTAAAGCGTATAACGTATAGGCATTAATCTATATATTCTTTCATCAACAATTTTTATATTATAAAAGATGTATTAAGTAACTTTGTTTTCTTTTTAAAAATAAGTAAACGAAATTTAAAAATTGTTTCGGAAAAATCTTAAAATTTTGATATGTTAAAATTGAAAAATTAATTAATTTAGTTGCTGTTGTGTAGTTAACTAATTTAATTACTGTTTTGCTGCTGTATGGTAGACTGATCAGGCTGCTGTGTTGTTTTTCTGTTCCCCTTCCAACCCTCTCTATCAGTTTCTCTCTTTTATTTTTTATCATCATCATCATTAGGTCTGGAAAAACTAGGCAGTTGTCTAGAGTCGGATCTGACAGTCTCTAGATCTGCTCGTAAGTTTATATACAAATAAATAAAATTTAAAATGTATAATGAACATTGTGACACACAGTAACACTCAAGCCTCCTCCAAGAGTCCACTGATAGATGTAACAAATAAAATTAATGACTATGTTTTTTGGGCTCGGATCTCACATTTTGCCTAGGGACTGAAATATCCTTAATCCGACTAATTAATACGAACAATTCTGGTTTAGGCTAGGAACGGTTTCGTTCTAGCACGAAGTGTTCTTGACCTCCATCTATGCTCAGCATTAACTGAGTGGACAACACCACTGATCATTGCTTAGTCGTGGGTTCGTACCTAACGACAGGTGAATTTTTCTGCGTTTTCTTCACGTGTCTAACGCCTAAATATGGGCCAGTTTTCCATAGAAAGTCCACACCCCTTTGACACATCGCCCATGGCTTAACCCTGTAATTCAATCTAGTCTAATCACTGTTCTACTTTTGTGATGAATTATGTCTCTTTTTTGATAAAAATTTATATTCAAAGAGAATACTTTTTAAAACTTTTATACGTTTTCCTTTATTCCTACTTATACAATACTTTAGTTCATCTCAATTCAAGTTCCTTTATTAGTTACAAATTAGTTTTTTTGTAGTTATAAACGCATTTATCTTTCTAAATTTAAAATGATATCATAGATAAGACAATTTAATAAAAACACATCGTTACGTAAATCATCTTAAAGAAAACTTTATCCGGTTACGTCATCACGGTTTTCTCTCAATTCGCAGAACAAACGAAATTAATTTAATGCAACCATCATAATTTAATCACTGCACATTAGATACAATTACATCATAACTACGTTTTATCACCTTCCACCGAATTTGAAACAAAATGATTAACTCGTAATTAAATTCTTAACTCCTTCCTAAAAACAATAACCATATAAAGAAAGAAGGGAGGAGGGAAGAGGAAAAAGAAAAAAAAAAGAAAAGGAAGAGGAAATTGTGTCATTGCATTACCTCTTACATAAAATCAACATTTAATTTCTTCGGAAGTAAAAAAAAATAGAATAAAAATCGGAAATTATTCGAGCGAAAAGTCAAAAATACGTTTACGTTTCCATCCGCATGAATAATCATATTAAATCATGATGATACACGACGAAATTGGAAAAAAATTTATTGTAATATCTACTTCCTCTCAACGCATTATTTTCCCAAAAGGATTTATGCTAATGCCCACTACAGGTGACAGAATAATTCTATTGATATATAACTCCACAACGGGCAATAATTCTGCTGGCAGCAGCAAAGGAATGAGTGGTATACAGACAAAAATGTAAATTAACAATAAATAACAAAAGTAAAAAATAAAAAAAACAAAACCGACTGATATTTAAATAACTAGAATGTATTTAGATTAGAAAGATCAAATTAAATAAATTCTTGCAGAGTAAATCCTGTATGTTAATCCTGATGGAGTAATATATCTTCAGGATTTGTAGAAGGTATTAAAATTGATAGCGGTAGTTATTAATGGATACGTAATATGTAGCAAATTCCTCTTGCATGATGTCCTTATACAGGAATGTTTGCTTTCGCATGACGGAACGAATTGGCATTCCTCTAAAGGTTCTTTATTGTTCGTGTATAGTTTATAACTGCTACAATGTCATATAATTGCAAAAAAGGGGGGGGGAAACATTTTTTCGGCAGCTGTGTTGTTATTAAAATTTGATTTAAACTGCTTTGTTAAGGTTCTGACGTACTTTAACTCATTTATTTATTTAATTAATTCCTATTCGGGAATATGAACTAGCGGCCTACTGATTGGAAAAATAAAAATTTCGAAGCATAACGACAAAAAATTGAATTTTTGAATTAAATTTACCCCTTTTTTACATGGTCGTGTTATTTATAAACATGTACTCGCGATCTACTCGTTGAGAAACCTTGCACAGTGCCGACGACTATAACCTTATATTACTGATGCGCTATTATTAAAATTCAACTTAAATTCTACTATTTCGCATTAAATTAAATTTCTGTAACGTTAATCAGTAGCACCCGCGATCTACCTCTTGAGAAACTGGCGTAATATCGAGGATTACTTTCGAATTCTTGCATCGCAATCTTTAACGATATTGTATTAATTGATATTCTAATTATGACGTAACATTGTTAACATTAAAGTTGCCAACCTATTCTAGATTTAGCCTTCTGTTTGGATAGATAACAAACAATACATTTAAGATCATTTATAACGTTACTACAACAATGACTAATTGTTATATTAAAATTGTCGAATTTTCATCAAAATTCAATTAAACTTTCCTTATGTTGATATTAAAATTATTATCTTAACCTTTGTTATTTAGCAATTTAAACGCAATTTGAAAATTTTCTATTATAATTATATCAGATCGTGTTTTATTAACATAACCGAATAAACTTCAATTTTCGTTAAAATTCCCCATTACGTTGGGTTGAAAATTGAGCAACTTACGTCATCATTACACTCCAAAACTTAATTTCGTCTTGGAATTACTCAGATTATATTTCATTGAAATTTATCTAGAATTAGAATTTGCATATATTTTACTTAAATTATCATCTACAGAATAAACTCCATAAAGGGATTATTAATCAAGATTTTAATAAGTTTGGAGCATGGGTGTCTGCAGAAGATTTTTCGGGGGACGAAGCTTGGAGACAAATAATTACAGCAGTAAATTTTTATTTAATTATTTAATTTTTTGGCAGTGGCGTGTTATAACTTCATGGGACCTAGACGTATTTGAATTAGGGGGCCCCATGTACTGTACAGTGTTGATATGAGACATTTTTCGGAGGGATTTTTTGGAGAAAATATTTTCTTGTAAAAGATTGGTTTGGAGCCCCCAGGCAATTATCCCTTTTACCCGTAGGTTTGTTTGTTTTATTAAGTTATGGTAACGCAACACTTGGGCGATCTGCCTAGGGGAATGCCTCCCGAGAAGTCTTTTTAAGGGTAACTGGCCCCTATTCAGGCGTTACAGACGTGGAGAAGACCCGGAAAACTCCACGTCCTGGCGAGGTGCAAACCCACGACCGAACTTCCAGTGTTTAGGGAACGGAATCGCTTGGCCACTAGTGGGCCTTTACCCGTAGGATAACGTGCCGCTGAGTTTTTGGGTTTTTTCCCCCAAAAGTAGGTTACAGAATACAGTATTGTATCAATGCAAAAAGACAGACAAAGCATCTCTTAGTCGAGGGTGTAAAGTTACGTATCTCAACCACTTTTACGACTGATTTCGGAGGGGGACAACTGCCCCATTTCTCCCTCTCTGCGAACACCCATAGTTGGGAGGAGGATGAAATATTTCACTTATCTTTCATGACTTTTGCTTAAATAATTTGATAAATAAATAAATATATTTTTTAAATTCCTTTTTTATTGTTTTTTATTTTACTTTTTAGGTGGCATGGATCAAAATGGATACGCAAACTTTACTCACCATCCATAACCGCGTGATCACTAGAGATACCAGGATACGCGTAACGAACAGTAATCACAGGCAGTGGTATCTTCACATTCGCGATCTGCAAGTATCTGATCAGGGATTTTACATGTGTCAGATTAATACAGAGCCCATGGTTAGCCAGCACGGTTACTTGGATGTTACGGGTAAGTAAATTTAAATAATATAACAGTATTAATGACGAAATTCTTGTCGTAACTTTACGATATACTTAATATACATATATAAATGAATAGTCGTAAAACGGTATTATTTTTACCGTTTTATCCCTATTAAAGGGAGATCTATATAAAATGGATTCTGCTAAAACAAATCATACGCACCATGAACTCTACAAGAGTAACCTGAATTCCAATTGGTCAAACCATCTCGATGCAGGGGGGTATTGTTAAAATCTTTCCAATGGTGCGTAACGTCAAGAAAATCCTACTATTTTTCCCTCTCTTTTTTTTCTTTTTTGTTCTCTTCTCTATCTTTCGGTCATAAACTATAGAAGCCTAAATCACAAATCATTCCCATCGTATGATAATTTAGTCGCACTTTTAAACTTGACACTTTTACGGTCATTCCACTAAACCCTATTTTATGGTTATTGTACGTTTAATATTGGGAGAAATAGTTCTCAGTCAGTTTTAAGAAACTATTTTAAGAATAATTCTAGAATTTTTTGAAAGATGAATCATATCCTATACTACTCTTTACATCTTCAAATTTAATTTTAAATTTCTTTTTCCCTTTTTTAATTGATGAAATTATAGAAAAACGAGTGCTAACAGAAATATGTTTTTAAACAATTTTTTTTTCGGAATTTTCGAGTGAATTTAATTGAAAAAGGAAAGTTGAAAAATATAAAATTTTCTATATTTTTCGAATTGAAAAGATGGAAGATGAAGACAGAAAAGTTGTTCTGTTTCTTTTCTGAGCCAAGATTAAGAACAAGAATAAAATAAAAGCAAACGAGATCAATTTTTATACTTTAAGTTTCCGGATTAGAAACAAGAAGGAGGAAAAAAAAAAGAGAGAGAAACTGTATGACCATTTCTCTGATCTTCTAAGATAAATATCAGATAAATAATTGATGATAAATTAATATCAAAGTCGAAGGTATTTTTAAAAAATTCTTTAAATATTTGCCAGAAAGGAATTTTAAAATTAAAATTGTTCGCTTTTACAAATTCCTTTATAAACTTAGCGAAAAGGCAAAGAGGTCTTTCCTGTACAATTCGGTTGCAAAAATAAACAAAGTTAACTTTTGTTTATAAGGATAAAAGCAAATGGAGAAATGAGAGTAAAATGGACATCAGCAACTAGTTTAAGAGAGAAAGTTATGGTTACTCCAGCACCTACCAAACAAAGCAATGTCGCTCCTAACTGATAGTAAAATCTTATTATCCAATGTTGTAGGACCGATTCGGATTATTGCCCTGTCATTTCTTAGTCATGAACGTCCGAATCCTTCTCTTACATAAGTTGAACAAGCAAATCGTAAAGCTTACACCACTCCGGGGTATTATAAGCAGTGGAACGGAACTGCCCTGCAGCAAATTGACTACAATATAACTGTAATCAATAAGGATCATATTTTTCCTTCGAACTATTATAAGACTTCTGACTTTTATAGCAATTCTCGGCCGTTTTATTCTCTTGTCTTACGATTGTAACCCCTCAGGCAGGTACAATGTTATTATGACTGCTGCTTCTGTCTTAATGTCACATTTCCTTACCTTACATGTTTATTATACATTTAACGATTATTAGCTACTTTATTATTAACAAACTAAAGTTTGAGTTTTTGCATCGTAAAAAAATAACTCCAATTGCAAAATAATATCAAGTTATTGCTTGGAAATTTGTAATTCCAATCATGCAATACGAAAAAAACAAAATCTTCGCTTTGAAAAAAGATGCTGCTGAAACAATTTATTTATGATTTTGAACTGTATTATATAAAAAATTTTTAATTTAGAATTTTTATTCTTTTTTTTTCTTTTCTAAAATTCTCGTTTTCTGCTTTGAATTATTTAGATAGATGGAATAAGACAACATGAGCGAAGTACCTGTTAAGGGGGGGTGAGGCACTCCCTGAGAGGACTTTCTATGGGAAAATGGCCCCTATTTAGATGTTAGGCACGTGAAGAAAACGCGGAAAACTCTACGTGACCAGACGTAGGTGAGGTGCGAACCCGCGATCAACTACCAGTGTTTAGTGGCCATGGTGTGCTTGAATTATTTGGATCACCTCGAGATTATATTAAAGAAACGTCATGACATAAGCAACAATTTCCTTTATTTATTTTATTTTTTCTTAACTTTTATGATTAAATTTATTTTCAAAATTCATTAAATTTAATTCCTAAATTTGACCTGTTATTTGTCAAGCAACACGCGCCTTGTATTTTAATATAACAATATTCTTTAACAACATTCGATTAAATTCTTGGTTAAATTCAAAGATTTGTATCACGTTTTAAATATAAATTTATCATATAAATTACAGAAAAAGCTATATAAAATAATAATTTTTATCAATTTCGAAGCACAGTGAAAGGTACTGGAAAAGATGATTCGCGATATCCGGGGATCGCGACCTACTTGTTGAAAAATATCGTTTCTAAATGCAAAGTATTTTGTTTTCAACGTCAAATTCGAGTTATTCTAGAAAAATATTTTAACATAATGAAAAAGTACTAAATTCTCAAATGTATAATTTTTTTTTTATTTTTAAATTTGAAAAAATTAGGAATTTTAATATCGTTATTAAAAAACAGCGTCATGTGTTTAAATGAAATATTTATATTAAGGAGTAAGGGTATAATGAGAATTTTTGACATAGCTTGTGGCGACATCTGTCGTTGAGGAAAACAATTATTTTTTTATAGTTCCTCCTTCTATTCTGGAAGAAAAAACAAGTTCCGATACAATGATTGATGAGAGGTCAAAGGTCAGCCTGAGATGCACAGCTTCTGGTTATCCAACACCAACAATAACATGGAGAAGAGAAGACGGAAAGGATATTAATTTGAGTCCTTACGGTGGGAAAAAACACGCAGGTAAATTAAATATTAAGCAACTGTTTTTTTTAAATATATTTTTTAAAAATGTTTTTCTAAATTATTCATAAACATTAAATGTTTTTGAAACGGAGCTCATTAGAATTTTTAATAATAATAATAATAAAGAAATAACCTTCATTGATTAAAATTATTAAAATACTTTTACATTATGATACTTAAATTTTTATATTTCTTAAAATTAATTTATGAATTTTTCTTATAAAAAATAATAATAATGGACTTATTTAAAATATTTATAATTTTTTTATCATTATTATAAAATATATTTTAATTAATTAATCAAAAATTTGTAACAAATAAATTTTTTAATTTTTAATTATTTTTTTCTTTTTTTTTTCTTCTGCACTTTTGCATCTCTTTTAAATAATTGATTTTTCTCTTCACAAATATTTCAATTTAAATTGAATCTATAAATCTACAAAAGGTATTTTTGTAATTACAAATATTGATTTTTAATCATTTATAATGTTTTGTTGGAGATTCTTACCATTTAAATATATAGAAAAATAAAAAAATGATATTAAACAATGTTATTCTTTTATTATTTTTATTGTTATTTTCCCCTTTTTTCTTTAACGGAAAGTTTTTGCAAATAATCTATAAAGCTAGACGAATGCATTCATTCCTTAATAAATAAATCTAAGAAATATTTTTTTTTTTTTTTTCTGTTTCGCTCGGATGAAGTTGGTATTCAGAATTCTCCTTTGTTTTCTGATAGTAGAATTTTATTGATTATCATAGATAATTTTTATTATTTATAATAACCGATGTAAAGATGATAACATCAGTTTTAGATGCTTTAAGATTATGAGAAATGTTAAATTGATAAAGATTTTGCTACGCAAGCATCACTTTTTCTTTGTTTCGTTACGAAATTTTTGGCAAAGATAGCTTTAAATAATCATTAATTTTACATTTACAATTAAATTTTCTTATCTTTTAACAAGAGATTCGAGTTTTAATTCGTTTTAAATTAATATAATTTAAATTAAATGAACGAAACACCTTAGTTCTCCTCCATCATCTCTCATCCTCCTCCTCCTCCTCCTCCTCCTTCTCTCTCTTCTCTCCCACCATTAATGTATTTTATATAGCATTAAAAACCTTAATTTACTCTTTATTTAATTGTAGATTATATAGAAAAAGCTATAAAGGAAATTAAAGTAGATATATTTGATGTGTTTGTCTCACCAAAACTACTAAATATTAAGAGTAAGAAAGGTGAAAGACAACACTCGAACAAATTTATACAATGTTTTCTCGAACAATTTAATAAATATAGGTTCATATGTGGCGTGTAAGAATCTGTACATGACATTTTGTTGACTTAGTTGAGTTGAAAAAACATACAGAAAAGACGCAGAGAAAATGGCAATCGCTGAAAGTGTTTACTCACATAAGTCAACCTGCGCCCATGTACATGTAAAAGTTAGCAAACATAGAAAAGTGTATTCATGTGAAGCTATCGCTAAAGCAAACAGTTTAACGCGATTGCTATATTATAAAATGTCGTTAATTATATTTTAATTGTTAGTGAATGTAATAAACTTCGAAATTTGACGTTTACCCTTTTGCATGACGTGGTGAAAATATCGAGTTTACTACTGTAATTATAATATCGATATGATAGATATTGCTGTAGGAAAGATTAATTTCTTTACACATGAATTACTGTAATTTATATATTAACAGTCTTCTACGTAACTTTAATATAACAGATTTACTGAACGGAGCTATTATGAATTGAGTAAATTCAATTTTACATAGCTCTATTAATATAATTGTAATAGTAATATTTATTAATGTGATGTCACGATCATTATTACTGATTTGAAATTAATATATTAAAATTATTACATATGTTACGGATCTTAATGAGTAACAAAAATTAGGTTAAGTTTCTGATATAGAACAGCGATTTAAATTGTTTTAATTAACGTTTTAATGTAATAATAATGAGTAATAAATTGCAGATTTTTTAAATCTTTTCGGTTGAAAATAGAAAGAATTTTTAAAAATTTACTTAAGAAAATGCATTTTAAACATTTTATTATAGTAGAAATATGTTATTTCATATTATTAATGTATTTACTGACACGATATAAACATTGAATAGACAAATATTATAATAGAAAGGTTTGAAAATTGAAGAAAATTAAAGCTTACAAGAGCGAAAGATATAAATGTAAAGTTAAAAATATATTCAAAAAATATATTTATGAGCATACCGTAGATAAATTCGCATGTAGACTATTACAGTAATATCAAAGGCAACAAACCCATTTGAGTCGAAAACTAAGCAAACATTATTACACATCTAAGGCAGAGAGTAGGAGCATCGTTCACTTCATCATTAACATCGCCTCTATTTAAAATCGATATCCAAACAATTCCAGGAAACGGATGTACCTCGACTCTTTAATATTTCACACGGGTTGCACATCTATACCTAGCAATCATTAGTAAGACGACTGATTCTTTTGCTTTACAGATGATAGAAAGCACACACATACACTCACGTCTGTAATATTTGTAATGTTTTCTGACCTCTTGTATTTATGTGGGAAGTATTCGATGGGAAGATGCCCGCTGGTATTTGGCAGATGAATACGTTGTACGGAGGGAGAATACGCATCTGCACCAAACAGCCAAGATAAATAGCCCTTTCTTTTCGTCTATGCTATGTTTACCTCATAATATTACCAACGAACCTTTAAATCGAGTGAAATAATAGAGCATTCCTTTTTCGTGCGAACTCTCCCCATCTGTTACACATTTACAACAAAACAATATTAAAGTGCAGCGCCTTTTACAGTTTTAAAATAATTGTTTAGTTTTTGTAATTCAATACTTTCCTTTCTTCGTGATATATATCTATATCATCTTTTTTTATTATTCTTTTATTTTTAGCTAAGGTGGAAGGAGAATACCTTAACATAACTCAAGTCACTAGAGACGATATGGGAGCGTATCTGTGTATTGCTTCCAATGGCATACCTCCTTCGGTTAGTAAGAGGATAATGTTGCAAGTGAATTGTAAGTACTTTATTCGTTTTAACTTATATCTTTACTTTTCTTGATAATGCTTGTTTCTAACCTCTAAAGAAGAATTCATGCGCAATCTTCGTAACAAGCTGCACATTTGGAGAGTGGTTAAACAGGAATAAACGTTGTCATTATAGACAAACTCAGTACTTCAATCAATAATCACTTCAATGTACGAGAGTTTCTGCTTCGATAAAACGATAAAATAACCAATCTATTTACTATTTTACAATTCAATTCTTAGAAATAACTAATGATAAATTGGAAGCTAAACTTGAATTTTTTCTTTCTCCTCTTCTTCCTGTGCTTTCTTTATTAATAACTTTTATAACTAACTTAAACTGGATGCATATTATTTTATAGACAATATAAAATGTCATCTACACTTTAAGTTAGCTTCTAAATCATTTCAAACAACTTTAAATAAATAATTTAAATTTATGACCCATCATAATTCTATTTATAGAGCTATTAGATAACAAATAAGTAGCAAGATCTTTTTATTTTATAGAATTTAACGATCGCAACCTCTTTTAAAGTATCTCAATTAAAGTATAGTGTCTATTTTTTTAAAATTCTTTTGTAAAATTTATGCTTTAAGCGAATAATATATTTTTTTATGTGTAGCTTATTAATTATTTATTAAACCTGCTAATGATAAATTTCTTAATATAGACCTAATTATTATTTATAAAAAAAAACAATTAATTTCTCATATTCTTGAGGACATAAATTTAAGTTAAATAATATAAATGCAAAGAAGATGATAACTTGATAAACAAAATATATGTTGTTATAATAGAAACAAATGATTATTTATGCAATTAACTTTGATTTGATTGCAATTTAATAATTTATAATGCAAATAATTGATCCTAAACAGTTATATGCACAAACAAATCTAAACTTCATATTATAATTCAACTCTGTTCCCTACGTTCCCTGGACTGTTAACAAGATTTTAATTACGTGAAATATATTTATATCCCATATAAATCAAAATTTTTACTATAATTATAGATAAAGGTAGGTATAAGTTGTAAATAAATATATATATATACCGTATATAAGCAGTAGAAAAGGTGTTTAGAGCAGTATCTGAGGGAATAAAGCTGAGAAAGCGAAACCAAGATGGTTGCATCTCCGGAAATCCTTCTCAGAATCCTTAAAAAACACTTAAAAAGTTATTTTTTCCTTCTTTAGCCGAAATTTATAGTATTACAACTTTATGCTTCGCACTGCTTTATTCTAGAAAATATCGAATAGAGATTGAAGTCCAAACAGATTTAGAAAGAAAGATGCAATGTCCTTTACAATATTTTGACATTGAAAGTTGTCACGTCAAGATATCCTACGTGGTCTACAGAGGATGAGAAATGTCACGAGAGAAAGTGCAGGAGTTTCAGATGGCTTTATAGTTATGCCTTCGAAATAAAGAATTGTATTAAGCGAATAGCATTCAAGTGAAAAATAAATCGACTTTATTTTACTACTTATATACTCAAAATTAACTTAATTAAAAAGTATGTGACGTATTTAATGAGGAATTTCGGCAAATTTAGCGAATGCAACAATGAGAAAATGTAGTTTTTACGTAAAAACAAAGTTAAAAAATTTCATTTTTTTATTATTTTATCTGACAAAATACTTTTAGGTATTTTTCAGAAGAAGAAGGAAAAAAAAATGATTTTATTTAATAGAAAGAACTCTTTAAGGAATGCAAACGTCACAAGTTTAGAAATAATAAAATAGAAAAGTCTATGAAATCAATAAAATATCAAAAATAAAATTAACATATAAATGGATCGACATTTTTGAAGAAGTAGCTTGAGGCATTTTTAGTTCTAAAAGAGCCTGAAGCATTTTTCAAAGAATGTACGAGTAACTCTGTATTGATTCTTCTATAACATGAAAACTGAAAATAATACATAAAAGTACATCGAAGAAAAGATTTTTCCGTTTAGTTTAATATTATTCTTTTAGTTTTACCAAATATATTAGTGGAAATTTTAACTTAAGATCAACAAATATATCATTTTTATGGTGGAATTATATTTATATAAACCCTAATATATAATTATTTATAATATTTTTCTATACATATCGAAATAATCTTCAAAAAATGTATGGTAAATAGAAGCTGTGTGGAAGGGAAGATTGAAAATTTGATTTACTTGCATCCTATAAGAGAAAGAAATACAAGTTTTGTGAATGTAGTCAGATTAAATCTTCAAATATATATATAGATAGATATATATTCGATACGTTATACTCGTAAATATGTTTGAAGATGTTTATACAATTTCTCTAATGAAACTAATCCTAATTAAAATTTTTGCTTATTTCTCAGTAATTTAACTGCACGCTATGCCGCGATAGATTTTACGTGAAATTATATGTAATTGGTCGATTATATTTATAAATAAATGGTTTTTTCCCCCTAGTTCGTCCAAAGATCCGAGTACCGAATCAGTTAGTAGGTGCCGCTGCAGGTACAGATGTGCTGCTAGAGTGTAAATTAGAAGCATCGCCTCGTCCGCTGACATCTTGGATTCGAAATGACGGTATGATTGTCTTGAATAACAAAAAGTATCAGTTGACTGAAGAAGACGATTCCTATCGTATTTTAATGAAACTAAGGATAAACAACCTACACGAAAGAGACTTCGGCTCATACAAATGCGTTGCGAAAAATACATTAGGAGAAAAAGAAGGTTTTATCAGATTATACGGTAAGAAAGTTTAGAAAAAAACGGCTCACAAACGAATAAGTATTAAATGATATGCAAATTTTTCCTTATGTTTTCTAAATGTAAATATTTTACAAATACTTTCTCTTTCATTATTTCCTAATTCAAACGCCAAGAAAAAAAAAAGAAATATATATACATTTTGAGCTTATTTGCATAAGTTTTTAGTAATTAGTAAAGTTTTCTTATCTTAAATTTTTATTTTTAATTGTAGAAATACCACCACCTACAAGTTTGCCACAGCCCACAGCTGCACTTGAAGTGTATCTACCGAGGATGAGAGGTGATTAAAATATATAATTCGCTCTTCGTTTATGTGAAAATATTAAAATTAGTTAATTAAAATCGTAAATTACGATTTAATATTCATAATTTATACTCTTTTACAGTATAAACAGTTCTTTTTTATTATTATAATGGTCGATATGTATCGAAGATACTGTTATACGGTTGCTTTAGGGTATGCTTTGAAGAGAAATGTGCGCTTAAAATGTTTATGTATAATTTTCAATATTTTAGAAAGTTTAGAATAAAGCTTGGGAATATATTTTACAAATTTTTAAAACGTTTTCTTTTAATAAAAATATTTATTTTCGTATTGAACCGTTAAAGTATAAATTATTAAACGGACTTTCTATCTATAAAAATTGCATCGACTGGAAGAAGTATATCGAAAAATTCGGTATAAAAAAATAAATAAGGTGACTCGAAGGAGAAAAATATTAAAAAAAAGAAGGTTTGATCTCTTGATTTTTGAGTAGATTTTCAACTTTACAAGATTTCGAAGTAAACATAATTCTGCGCTTGTTTTGTAAAAACTCTTCACTCTTTTAAGTTTAAACAGTAATAAAATATACTATAAATATTAGATTTTATTTATTTTTTTAATTAAAATTTTTATTTTATGAACTTATATCCACGAGGAATAATATATACTTATATATATATATATATATTTTCCTGAATTTATATTCGCGCATTAATATGGAACTAGGTTTAAAATTTAAATGCTCTTTTTAACGTTAATAATTTATATATCCTTTTAAATTTATAACTATTGAAGATTTTAAAGGTCAAACTAAGTTAGATTTTCAATTTACAATGAATTTATTATTATTATTAATCAATATTTCATGTCACATCTCTTGTACTTAGCGAAGCGGAGATCGCTTCAATGTTCCAGCGCAAATATGTTAAAAAAAAGAAATGTTTATTCTGCATTAAGTTATAAATTTTTGAGTGTTTTTTTTTAAAATAAAGTATATAATTTAAAAATATTTAAAATTAACAATTATTAAGTATTCGTTTTAATGAATTTTATAAAATTCCCCAAAGTAATTTTAATAATATTTATCATATCGAGCTACAATAATTTCTAAGATTAGCAATTTAATTAGTAAAATATCACGAAAACAATAATTATAGTTACGTTAGAAGGAAATTCTCTCTCAAATAATTACTTAGAAAATTTAACACAAGAAATTTCATTATGCAAATTAGTCAGAAAATATCCTAACGTAAACGTAATTAATTCTTGTAAACAACAAAGAATGATAATTTACTTTAGGCTCGATAATGTTTTTAAGTAAATCCGCAAATTAAAATAATTAAGACATGATAGCAACATAATGAAAAATTGAATGATTTATGAAATTTCTTTTTATTAAGAATCAATGATTTTTCAGGTAGGTGATACAATTTTATTGTTAAAAATTATCAATTTTAATCGAGTGGTTTTAAGAGAAAAAAGAAGGAAAAAAATATTAACGATTTTAATAAGCTGTTTTTAATTCTATACAAAGTTTCTTCCCGTAAAAAGTAATTAAATGCTAAGTTTACTTTAGTTTAAAAGCTCAATTTAACTAAATTTAATTATTGAGTTCGAATGTAATTTTGAATGTTATCTTATTCACGTATTTTGGGATCAATTTTCTTTTTTGTTGATTGAATTTTAATTCAGAATTTGGTGCATAATGAGTAAATTATGCAACACTACTTGTTTACGATAAGAATTCTTTAGGGGAAATACTGGAAAAAAACTTTTACATTATTCAAATTTCACTACAGAATGTGCAATTATAAACTCTAATTTTGAATTAAATATTATTTCTGTGTTACGCGTAAACCGATCTTCCTCACAGAATCCTTCAGGATGGCCTGGAAGCACCGTTATCCTTATGTGAAATTGGTAAATACAGTACAACCCGTGAAAACCGGAATTATTTTTCTTCGTTTAGGCAGGTTTTCATTTTATTTATGTTCCGTTTTAGATAGGTTTTACTGTATAAATTATTTGTTTATAAATTATCGATCGAGGGTTTCGAATTTTAATTTGAACTCCTGATATGAAGCTCTTCAAGTTGTCTGCACTATTCTCCTCTTGTTGAAGAGCTTCTACTTCTTGGTTTATCCTTTGTTTCTAGTGCTAGAGTTTCTTCTCCAAACCGCAGGAGTGTTTGTATGATGGAGTGTATGATCAGTATATAGTGGTCAATTATATAAAAGGGGATGAGGAGACTTTGTAGCCATCTGTACAGTACATTATTCACTGAGCAAAACTGTGGTTTGATGTATTGAAATTATAAGAAATGATCACATTAGGTGTTAATTTGTGCTGTATAATTTTTGGTAATGTAAAAACCCTTTAAAACTGATTTTTTGGGGTTGTTTATTATTTTAAAATGTGAAAAAATATAAAATTTTCAAGTGTACGATTTCGAACAGATACATACCCATTCAATTCTTGGTATATATTCTTATATAATATATATTTATTGTTATATTTATATACTGAATTGCTGACATAAAAATACAAAACCGTCAGCATAAAGCTATTTTAATAATAAATAAACAATTTCTATTATTAAAATATGAGATAAGTACAAGAATAGATGTAATATTTACAAAGGTGTGTGTAGAAGTAGAACGATTTATGTTACTTTCAGTTAAAAAGTAAATAAATAAATAAATTTAATTTTTACAAATTAAATTTACTTTTTTATAAAATAAAGTCATTTATAATTTATTTTATTACGTAGAATTACAAAATAACAGAAATGAATCCTATTCACCAAGGAAGAGTTATGGTCAACCTGCGAGCAATTCTTTAATGGATGAATCACATAATTTAAGCACAGGTTTGTTCTAATTTTATTTATTTATTTTTTAACATAACAAAATTATATTTAATAAACTTTAAAATTGCTCTTTGTAATGACGATAATAATAATAATAACGGTCAAATTCCGATTTCTAAACTCAGTTCTAGTATTGATTTTAGTAATTTATTCCTATTATACTCTAATCTATCCACAAAGCTATTGTTGGTGATATAACCTAAGAGAATATTCACAATGAGGAGTTTAATTTGCATAATATAGAAAATGTCAGGTCATGACAAATGTATATAATTATCAGGTTTACATGACAATTAATCTATTATAAACACCTCATAAGTTTTAAGATTAAATTTTAAAAGAATCTCTTAAGTAACGATATGGATTATCTTTATAAAATTAAATGCAAGTAGAATAAATAATCTTTATATAAAATATAGATATATTTTCTCAACTTTTATATGTATATTTTAAAGTTTTGTCTGGAAGGTAAGTTTAAAAAAGAAGTAAATACATATATATATGGGGGGAACCTTTGATATGTCAGTTTGTTATCCTGAAAGAAAACTAAGCACCTTCAGGATATTTTTTTTTATTGTGTTAGTGGAAAAAATAAAAATAAATTCTCAAGTTTAACAACTGATTTATTGTAAAGTATAAGAAAATAAATTTTATTTGGTTATCTTAACAGATAAGAACACTAAAGCTAAAGGTGAAGATAGATCGAATAATCGTCAGCAGCATTCGTATATAAACCCAACGCCAAAAGCAGAATCAGGTAGTTTTTCTATTTGAGTTATTGTAAATAATGTCAATCTGAATGCTATTCAGTGCAAAAGTTTAAGTAAATATTTAAAAAAGAGAATTTCATATAAGAAAAGGGATTGTTAAGGGGGTGACTTATAGCACGCTTTTGAATATACAACTCTCACTAAGATGCATAATTAAAAGTATGTGCGTAAGCAGAATTTTTAAATTTTACTAAAAAAAATATAGCAAATTTTATCAGTTTTAATGTTACATTTATCACAATTTATTTAATATTTATTTTGAGTATGGTTACGTTTATGGTGTTCTTTCGTGTTTTATTATATAAGGGAACTTGGCCTAAAATGACACACCCTAAAGAAAATGTTTAAAAAAAGAACTATTTTCTTAGATAAGATGCTTAATGATTTATCAATATGTGATATTTCACTGAATAATACAAATAATACTAATAATAAGAACTAAAAAATTAAAACTATTTTTAAGTAACGGATGGTTCCAAAAATAACGATATTGTTTCATTTTACTCTAGTTACTAGGATAAACCTGAATTTTTTTTTTCGTTTTTGCATAAATCGCATATAAAATTCTCTTGGTGAAACCTGCACGTTCTTTATGTGCCTATAGAGCAGTGGTCTCCAAATTGGAGTACTCAAACTGATACTTGTGGGTACGCCAAGTTCCTCTTCAAAATATTGTGTGTCCAGAGGCGGATCTGTTTTTTTCGGGGCCTAGGGCTTATTGAAGTTTAATGTGGTCCCATTTTTTGCTAAATTAAGAATCTTTAAATTGGGATTTAAAATTCACATCATCAAAATCAGAGTTGAAATATATTTATGAAATGGTGTTGAATGACAAACTTTATATCTTATTAAAAAAAAATAAGAAGAAGAAACAGAACATTAAAAATTTATGATAATAATTCAATATTTGTGGGTCCTTGACACTTGGGGGCCCAGGGCTTAAGCCCTATTAGCCCATATGTAGATCCGTCCCTGGATGTGTGTCCTGTCCGCAGTGTCTAATTTGGTTATCCTCCCGAAAAAGTAGGCTCACGATCACTTGCGATCATACACGGAAAAAATTCAAATCGCGGGTAGCGGGAGATTTAGCAGGAATTATGTATTTATAGTGGAAATTTAACAAATTTTATTATATTATAGGGTTACAACTTATAATTATTTTTGTCTTAGAGATTCGCGATTAAAAAAGTTCGGAGATCATTGCTATAGAGAACATTTCTTACACTCAAGCCATGTTTATACAGCTTTAGAATGACTGTTAAGGTCATCACAGTAGAGGCAAGTAGCACCATTCTCATCAATATTTTGAAAGTTGAATCTCTAAAAAATCTTGAATTTCTGAAGACCTATGATATTGCAGTGCTCTGTCACTCTCTTCTTCCTTCGTCTTTAATATGTTGATGTATGTGCTTAAAGTTGATGTTAAAACTTGAAATCTTTCATGTTTTCTTTACTTGCTGCTAGATCTAGAAGCAAATGCAATTGGGGAAATATCCTGAGGTCTCACATGAGATGTTTCCCTTACAACTGTAGCTGAATTTGCTGAGGCTTTCTCCACGAGAGATGGAGTTTCATCTATTATACGCAAGCTTGGGTTCTCATTTGAATTTTCTGGCCTAACTGTGGTGCCTGCAGGGTTCAATAGTTAGGAAAGCCATCTGGATTAAGAGGACGTATTCCTGTTGATGAGAACCCACTGAGAACATTCAGTCAAAGCACCAAGCAGCTGATACGTTATATTATTAGGGTAAAATGAGATAACCTATAGAGATAGAGGGTTAGTTTGTTCATATTAATAAGGCAGATTATTTATATTTGAAAGCATTACGTTTCAGTTATTTATGAATTAAGTCTACGATGACAAAAATGCATAACGTATATAAACAATACTATATTGCAGAGAATAATTATCTTGATTTTCTTTTTTCTTCAAAGTTTCTGAACAGCACAGAGTGATAAATTCAAATATAATTTGTACCGTTTTTAAAATGTAACCAGTGTAACGTTTTTACACCAGTTTGTCTGACCTTTCATGCCAGATTCCCTTGTATATGTAGGCTATATATTCATCATATTCATTAGCGAAACTCATGTAAATGATATTGACATGTAAATAAAGAAAATTTATTAAATGTTTCCATTGCATATACTATTGCATGAATCAATTTTACTTGATTTTAATTTGTATATGCAACTTATTGTATATGAGGAATTAATGTCGCGTGAGATGAATTCATTAAAGTGTACTAAGTCAAGTAGTAACTTTGCATGCAAACAAAGCATACAGAATCTGTTATGAATCTTGATATTGCTGGATTTATAATTTTATATTTGATAATTGCTTACTTTATAAAATTATAAAAAGTATTTTACTTTTAATATAGAATTTAGAAATGATTTGGATAATATATATAAATATATAAAATAAATAAATATTTACTTTATATGATTGGTGCACGACAGCATTAAATTATAATTTGGATGCTGTATTCGAAGACCATTGATGAGATTTTAAGTAAATATGTATCAAGTTCTACTTTCACAAATTGAATAATTCGTAAGAAAATATTGTTTTACCAAGTGGAAAACAATAGTTTTTGTCATAAAAACACCATTATTTTTTATAACAAAAGTTGCATTTGAAGTAGATTTGTTATAAAAAAAAATGAATAAATCTACTTCATTCCTAGTAATCTGTTATATTTCAACTAAGCTAGACTTGAATTAAGACAAGAAAAGTATTTATTCCGTTTTATTTTGATATAAAATCTATATTAAAATGAAGTTTCTTAAAGGAATATTAATAATTATTACATTGAAATCTTAAGTTCTGGTGTGAATCCTGTTTTCACTTTAAACAAATAATGCTGTAAGTTTTTAAGGTAGAAATAATTTTCCTTTCTTATACTTATATATATATTCTATTTTAAAAATATAAAACATTTTAATAATAATAAAACCCGATTTATTTATTTATTTTCAGCTTTAAGTGGATGTCTGTCAAGTAAAGTTAACCTATTTTCATCTCTATCACTTGTGACACTATCTGTGTTGTGGAAAAATCTTCAATAATTATGACGAATCTGACGTCACCAACGTCGTCATTGTATACATAACAATGTTGAACTAGTCAATGGCGAGTGGTGCTTAACAGTGCAGGTAAAGTGCCAATAGAAGTAAAGCAGTCCGTCTTTTGCCAGCAGCGTTTGAACATTTTTAATAATAATAAATAATAATAAAAGAAAAAAAACACCTGCAAGAAAAAGTGCAGTGCCAACTTTATAAAAGCTCAAAACTGAACTCCTGTCCGAGAACTGAGAGAATGCTGCCAAAATATTAAAAAAAAATTTTAAAAATAAAAAAATAGTATAAAAAGTGAAGGAATGTTCTATCACAGATAGGACCAAAGTCGACTCTTCCATCCATTCGTAATTTATTTGTAGAGAAAGGAGTTAAAAGCACAAATTCGAAGGAGGACAATAATAATAATAATAAAAACACTCTAACCTGCATCTTTTAAAAATTCTAATTTTAACAATTTAAGAAAAAAAAAACAAATTATATTGCACATGATAGTAAATATTTAAAATAAAAAAAACGGCTTGTAAAATATATCTTATGTATTCTTTCATTAATTACTACTGTTATCATCATTATTATTATTATTTTTTTAATTTGATTTTTTCCACATTGTATCTGTTAATTGTTATCAAAACGCGCATTTGTGAAGTTCTGCATTTTATGTCAAATTATTCTATTCAAAGATGGCAGCATGCGTGAAGAATTATGGAAAAATATTTCGTCTAAGTTGGAATTCAGGCAATTGTGGCAATAAATTATTTGATCTCTCGTAGTCTTGTGCTATTTATTAACTTCTTACATCAAATATTAAAAGTTTAATTCCATTTTATTCATCTATAAATTCTAGAAAATTGCATGAGATCAGAAATTATTAATATTTTATTACAAATTTTTAATATAAGATGACTTCTATAACCAAGTATACAATAGACTATCTCGATCTAAAATAGAGAAAATGTACAGGGTCGTGGATTTTCAGTCTTAAGACTAGGGAATCCCGGGCCTCTCCATTATTACCCTCAGTTTATACACTTAAAATTAAATAAATTGACTTTCTAGATTTCATAATTAAAATTTTAGTTATACAGGCCTGGGTCTCAGGATTACAGCCCTGGCTTCCCTCCCTCCCGTCTTGTAGGCCCTGAGAACATCTAAATTAGGTAATATATTGGATATCATTAGTTATAACAATAGCATAGTGTAATATGAAGATAGATCGGTTACCTTTATATACATATGATACATTTTAAAGCTTAGACGTGCACATCAATCGCGTATAATGTACGTACAATCTATGAATGTAGATAAGATCAAATCTACCGCACTTAATGATATCTAAGGTATTATGATGCTAAACATATTTGAATAGGAAACGGCTACAATCCATTACATCTAAATTTCTGTTATGGGTTGTGAGACATCTCCAAAACTAATTAATTAACTGTAGTCGCAATGTTTTTCAATTCAGAGAGATCCGTATAAAATTAATATATATGGTAAGTGATACACTGTAAAATGTACAAAAATATAGAAAAAATACAGGAGAAATATATGGATT
The DNA here is from genome assembly GCF_030686945.1 of Centruroides vittatus. NCBI lineage: Eukaryota > Metazoa > Arthropoda > Arachnida > Scorpiones > Buthidae > Centruroides > Centruroides vittatus. The sequence continues at coordinate 3,594,601 of NW_027122215.1, read as the reverse complement.
TATAGCTAATTGATATCGAATTTCAATAGTAATTGGAGTAGTTCAACACGCTTAGATTAATTATTAATCTAATTAATACGTGTTGTCTGTGCAATTGGTAGTCATTAAAAATAATAGAACAATAATCAGGGCCGGATTAACCATTACACAAATTACGGACTATTAAGGGCCGAATTTTTTCTTTATCTTTAAAGTAATTCGTTTTCTATCATTCTATAAAAATAATAAACGTGTTTCCCAAATACTTAAAAAGTAAGCGTTTATTATGCAAGTCTTGAATGAGTAAGGCCCACAAGTCTCTCGATCTGACTCATAATACATAAAGAAATAATGAAAAGAGTCTCATAGTATTCGAATCCTGAAGTACAGTACAGAAAAATAAAGTAGAACTCAATTTAACAACCTTGTGAAACACACACACTTAAAATTCTACGATGATACCAAGTTCGAATTCTTTATCAACCTGTTGCAAAAATAAGGTAAGAAATGCCAGTTTGAACGTCTGAAAATTTGGAAAATTCCAACAGAAATCTCTAACCATTTTACATAACACAAACTACATTAATTATAATATTAATGCGTCTCGATATTTCACCTTCCTATATACATTATTGGTCAGTATAACCCAGTGCTAAATTTAAATTTAACCATGTATCTTAATTGTATTCAATCTAAATACACTATTCTGGCGTGTACGCAGTTTGTTGTCACATCAAGTAAACATCGTATTGATTTATAATAATCTCATTCATAGATGGAGACACTATTTTAAAACAAACTCTTTCTTGTTCTAAACAAATTATATAGGCTAAAATATCAATAAGTAAATCAAGAAAAACTTGAAAAAAACATAAACCTTACGAAAAAGTTTTAAAAACAAAAATATTAAATATTTTATAGTTTTCAATATTTAAAAAATTTACATATGGAATTATATTAAAAACACTGTTGAATTTAAAATCCGAAATTTCAAATTGAAAACTTCTACAATTTAATAAAGTCTGTCTGTACATTAAAATAAATCAAGTAGTTTTGCTACTTAGAGATTGTATCCTGTTCCCTTATCTCCAATTCTTTTCATTTTCTCGATCGATACATTATTCTAATACCGTGCACGTTCATCTGTTTATTCAATTATTTCTTTGCCCAGGATTCATCAATACATTGACCTCTCTAGCACCGATAGAAAGAAATTTGTCGTAAACCTTCTTCTAAAGATATTCGATGAGTTTCTCAAATTACTACGACTTCTAATTTTTACAATAATTCTATACATGTATATAAAAAAAAATTTAAAATAACTTATAACCAATCGCGTTTAGAGTTATCGATGACGTATAACTTTTTTAAAAAAAACGACTTTACTTTTAAACCAATAACTTGCTTAGTTTTCATATTTTTAAATCGGTTCTCCAATAGTTGCTCGTAAGTCGTTTGACGTCATAAATTTTAAACAGGATTCGAACTAATCAGATCAAAATCGAATGACGTCATAATTTAAATAACGATAACATCAAATTTAAAACGATCACGTTCCTTACCGTATTTAAAATTCAAAAAATGGTTTCGTAACAGGCACGATATCATAAATTTTAAAATATGTACGTATGATATTTTACTATTCAAAGTGCACATGACGTCATGGATTTAAGACAAGATAACATCGGATTTAACCGATCTATGAGGTGACATCAACTATTTAAAATACATAAAGTGGCTTCGGAATGTCATAAATTTTAAAATCTCTCATTTTTTTTTATTTCAAGCAATCTATATAAAGACTTAGGCCTATATACATATTCCGTATAGATTACGTTTAAAATTCAATATATGACGTCATTAAATTTAAATAAACCAAGTGACTTTTAAATTAATCTCGTTAACAAAACATTCGTAACGTAATAAAATTTTATAATACTGATTTTTCTAATTGGTAGATTTTATGACATATGAATTCAGAATATAGCCTATAACGAAATTTAAATTTAACTATATCGCGAGTATTTTGACTAATATTATTAATATAAATTCGTACCTTATTTTTTTTTATTTTTTTTAATATTAATCAATAAAATTCAAATATATTTTTTGTTTCCTTCAAAGCGTCACGAACACGTGATCATGCAATGACCTGATTGGTTGATTCTGAAATACAGTATATACAAATTTTAAATATTTAAATATTAGTTAGTTTAAAGTTTTTTCTAGTAAATAATAAATCAAAGACAATGCAAATACTTTTTAAACACAGATTATCAGATTAATTTTAGTTCAAATAAATATTTAAAATAAACTTAAACAAAATATTTGTTTTAAAAATTTCATACTTGATTTTATCAATAACATAAAAATATTTTTACTATTATTTTATAAATAAATAAAGATTTTTTATTAAATCTTATTATTTATTTACGAGAGATATATACAATATAATAAAAAATAGAAAAAAATAAATATTTTAAAAATACTTTATATAAAAAGTTAATATATTATTACCTGAACACATAAATAATTACTTTAATTTCCAGGCATTTTAAACATAAAGCCAGTAATTTAATTATATATATTTTTATGCCCATTTTTACAAATTATATCCAAAATACAGTGAATGTTAGTAAATTTTCTGGCTACGTACTGTACAGTACAATAAAAAAAAATTATTTACACAGTTTCTAGACGTTGTAAAAACGTACATAAATTGTGTCATTTAAGAGAATATTAATGCGCTGTTTTATGAGGAGTAATACTGTTGTAAAGCCGGGATTAACTCAATTATAAATTTGACTACTGGCAACAGCTAATCTTCCATTGACTTATAACTGCTGCCATCTTTTGACGCAAAATGGTGATAAAATTAACACACAGAAAGCAAAAAATTTTATCGCATCGAAACAAACAAAAAGTAATTTTCTAAATAAAAGTTTTAGATGTAGTTTAATATATTTTTTTAAAATATTTTTTTAGACCTTTAAAACAATAAGTATCTAATTGACACACGGATAAATTTTTGCTACGTTTTTTTCCTCTTACACACAGCACCACTCACCTCTTCTATCGATTACCGAGTTTTAAAATATATTTTAAACTTTTTTCTCTTTTTAAATTAGTGAAGTAATTGATAACATCACCGCATATTGTCCATAGCAGTATCGAAGATCGAAAAGGAAATTACTGGTTTTTCTATAGATTCTCATAAAGATTAAAGGAAGGAAAAAAATAAAAAATAAAGAAGAAATTGTGCTATTCAACTTTACAAAGTGCACTAATTGGCAACAATCAAATGTGTGGTTTCATTTTAGCCATCAAGTTGGGCTTTTCGTCATGTCTCATTAACCTGCTAACATCAAAGTTCACTCCAAACCCACCCAAACCTTACTACATAATGTAAATCTCTGTCAGCTCTAAAATTTAGATTAAATGAATGATTTACAATAAAGTGATTTAAAAAAAATTGAAACAAATGACTCCTTTTTTATTCCAGACAATCAATTAATAATAATCTCTTCTTAATGGTACACATTACCATTTTTTTATTGGATATAAATTAAATTTAACGTTTATTATGTGACCTAAATCAATAATAAAGAATTGATAGTGAATCCATTCATTTAAATATATATATATATATATATGTACTGTACATATATATATATTTTTAATGTCTTACGCCTTAAAAACTCGATACGACTAATTAACGTTGCTAAAATTAAATTTAATTAATTAAAAAATTAAATTATTTATATAATAATTTAAATATAATATGAAGAGGGACATCGTCATAATTTAAAATGATAAAGCACGTGGATATTAAATGATTTAAAATTTATATTAAATGTAAAAATAATTATTAATTTCATTATAATTTGAATTATTTACATGAAAATTAATTCATAAAAATCTATTTTAAATTATGATAGCAATTAAAATAATATTTGAAACATTTTAAAATGTTAAATAAACTATATAAAATGAATTTTTCTTTATAAAATTAGTTTAATTATTCAATGAAAATTTAATTATTTTTTTTTAAATTTAAAAAAAAATTATAATTTATTTTCAGAAAAATTAAATAATTATTATTTATAAAAATTTTCTGATTTACTTTAATCGTAATTAAAATAAAACTTTAATTTTATTAAGTTAATTTTTAAGTTAAAATTTGCTTAAATTTTTAATTGAATTTAAATTAAAGAAATAATAATAATCTTTTTATTAATTACTACAATATTATAAGTAATATTTTTATGACAATTAAATCTTAATTATAACAAACAGAAAGGTAATAAAAGCATTAACTAAACTTAATAATTAATAAATAGATAATTGTAAAATTTTTTATTTATTATAAGTCTATAGAAAGAGCACGGGATATTGTTATAACTTTCTTGTTAAAAAAAAAAAAACCTCAAAAGGAGGGAAAAAATTCATTAAACCAAAGTAAATTGACCAACTAAAGCTGTAGGTTGGTTGTCGTATAATTAAAGAGAATAAAAAAAACAACAATAACAAAAAAAATAGTGAAAGTATGAAGATATTCAAGGCGAAGATAATTTCCTTCACTAAATCGAAAGCCATTTTCACAAAAATATAAAAAATATAAAAAAAAAAAAAAAAATTGTTAATAATTAATAGATTTTGGAAACTCTTATATAACATCGTTATAACTATTGCATTTTATGTGTCTGTTCGTATAATTGCTTAAGTTATTAAGAAAATTATTGTAGTTTTATTGCCGGTAGACAGATGGCGACACAATGCTTCTTTTTCACTTTCACTATTCATTTTCTTCATTTTCACGCGCTTTTATTTATTCGTATATTTTATTATATATATATTCTACTTGCTTACTTTTCCCTCGTGCCACTTTAATTTTCTCTTTATTTTATTTTAATTTAAATTTTTTTCACTTTCTTAATACTCTTATACTCATTAAGCTTTCATTTTTCCTCTATTCTCTGTATTTTTTCACACTTTTAAAATTATTTTCCCATTTTTTTTTCCTAGTTAATATGTTTTATTTCTATTTTTTAAAGAAAATTCTTCAATTAGAGAATCATATTTCTTAACATTTAATTCATTAAATATAAACATTAATAAAAACCCGAAATATATCATTTCTTCTTAGTTTCTTATTATTTTTCTTCGTCCTTAAAGCTATATGAATGGAATATTATTACTTTGCTATATTAGAAAAATAAAAAGACAGGAGAAAAAAGTCAATAAGACCTTTTGTACCAATTGCGAAAGGTTTCTTTATAAAAAAAATAATAATAAATAAAAAAAGAGAGAGAGAAATAACATGGAAAAAGAAAAATAACAGTTCTTGTTTCATCCAATACAAAGAGAATCTACGCCACTGAATGGAAAACATCACAAGAGTTAAGATTTATCCGCTGATGCAAAATTAAACTAGGCAAAATATTCACCAAAATAGCATTATAATGGATTCAAACATACAATTCATTTAAATTCAAAGAACGATTACAATAACCTTATCTGGCAAACTTCCATAAATTTCATCTTATATTAAGGAATTATATTTACGAGTTTTTAAATAAATAACCGCGTTATAAAGGTTAATTATTTTTAATTAAATTGTATATATTTTTTTAGTTTAAAAATATATATATATTATATATATATATATATATATTCGATTTTATTTCCTATTTTTATGTTCTGTTCGGTTCAGAAAAATCTTTTTGAAGAGAGAAGTTTAGAAAAAGTTATCGCACGTCCATTGAAAAAGACGTCTGAGAAACTTTTTCAAAGTGCATTTTTAAGATTTAACAGAGAGAGTATTAGGTGTTTTATATAAAATATAGCAGAAGAAAGTTCTAATTTCCAAGCTTAATTTTCGAAATTTTTAGTTTATATATCACCAAGAATGAAAGTTAATATATTATACAAGTAAATGAATTCATAATCTTTAAAGGATTTAGGATCGCCTCAGTGCATCTTATAACGGTTCCCACATTAAATTCCAAACGTCAGTTATTTGTTCAATCAGTAAAATTAATTGAATCCTTTAATATTGTATACAATTAGGAATATATTTACGAAACCCATCAATTTTGTATCCTCTACAAATTTGCTTAACAAGCATTTCGTAATTAAGTTAATAAAATAAATAATTAAAAGATCAAACTTTATCTTAGATTGATTTATTGGAAGAATTTAATCTAGAAAATTTCTAAATTAATTTTTCTTATGGAAACTTTTAAATTATGTGAATTTAAAAAAAAACTAACTAATATATAGAAGATAAATGATGTTTTTCTATCACTTATATTTTATACCTATAATAAGTTTAAACGTAATTTATGACACCTGCTTAGATTGTCTGTATGTCTGATCTACGCTAAGATATAAACATTATGAAACTTAGTAAAGTAGAATTTTACCCTTTCTGATAAAAGAAATCTCCAATATGTTAGTTATAAATAAAAGCTGAACACCTTAATTTACTTTATTTACGCTGTCTGTATGTCTGACCGCTGCTTACGTTACGAAACTGAAAAATAGAAATTTCTTTATTCACAAATTTCCAAATCACAAATTAATATTAAATATTTTAATTTACTTTATACGTACTGTCTGTATGTCAGACTGTTTTTATGATATAATCATTATGAAACATAGAATAAGATGAAGTTTTTAAAATGGCCCAGACATTTCTTATTTTTTATACTAAAATTCTTAACATTTATCCGCTCCATTTGGCATACCTTAACTGATAATTTAGTAAGAAGGTCAATCACATTGTATTCACGTGATTTAACAATATTCAAATAGTTTAATCTATATTCAGTAACTTCTTCCAACAATTTATTCATCAATGAAAAGTTATTTGGTGTGTAAATCTCCGGATATTGGATAGAAAATAGGATTCATCTTGACTAATTCCTAATCAATAAGAATCTGTATAATGTTCAATGAAGCTTTAAAAATGATCTGATGATGAAAACTGCTTCTAAAAATTCAAGAAAATGGCATAAAAGTTCAAAGTATTTCTTTTTCTTCATCTTCAAAACTTTTAATATATTATTCATATGGATCATCAATATGATATTTGAAGTAGCAAAATTCCCTTTCCCCCCCTTAGAAAGTAAAATCACTGAAAATATTAAAAATAGATGATTATGACAAACAAAATCGAAGAAGAGAACAAAAATTATATTATAGATTAAACAGAATTTAATTTAAAAATAGACTTTGAATTTTTTTCTTCTTTTTTTTAAAGAAATGGGAATTTTATATTGAAGTTTTTAAAGATTTTTTCAAGAAAAAAGATGAATTTCATCTAGTTTATATGGACAAAAATAAGAAAATATTATATTTTATCGAATATAACTTTTTGTTATTAGAAAAGAAATCTATATGAATGAAAATACTTGAAATATTTATAAAATCATCAATTAGAATGAAATACAAACTTTGATAACCAACTTTTTATTATTTTTTATAAATAAAATTCAATTTAAAATTGCATTTTTTTAAAAAAAACTTTTATTTATAAACTTATAATTAAATTTTAGTTAAATTAAGTTACAACAGTCATATATAATTTTATAAAATTATATTTAATTATAATAAATATATTATAACTTTAATATAACAATAATAATTGAAACTATATGCAATAAAAGTCATACATAAATGTAACATCGTCACAGTGCCGGGCTGCAATTTTGTTTAATCGATTTTAGTAGTGTCTTGCCCCTGTACATTATACTTTTCCTGTTATCAATAGTCATGCCAGTTGTCTGTTCTGAAGTAAACTTATGAATTGAAATAATGTCACTTCCGGTTCAAACCGAAATTTTGTATATAGTTAATTGAGACTTTCTCTCCCCAAGCTTTCTACAGATGGTCTCGACTTTTATCTATCTAACTCCGTTCTCGAGATTAAGGAAGGACAGACAGACAAACGACAGCGGAAATTTATAGGTCTGAAATTTGAAAATTGCAACCCAAATCTCTTAAAATATTAATGTATAAGTATCAGCAGTTAACAATCATACTTGTGCTTTTAACTATAATTATATAAAGTTAAATGTAATTATATATTTACTTAACTATAATTGCGTATTGTTCTAATTTCAATTAAGTTAGAGCTATGTTAGTTTACATAATTATAAACATAATTGTTACAGTTTATGCTTAATTGAGAATAATATAAATTGAATAATTGTAGTTATGTTAAAGGTTAGTATTTAAAATGTGTAATAACAATTTTACTTTATCATTTGCAAATTTTAAAAAGTTAATTGTTTCCTCTTTACGAAAGGATTTGGTTTGGAAATTCTACAAGATTGAATAGGATTGTACGTAATGTAATCAAGTTTGTTCTGTTAATTGATTGAAAGCGTAAAACAGGTACTGATAAATGTGATTATTGGAAATATGGATCGTTTAATAAATTGTTCAATCGATCATAACATTATCTACATCTCCACTACATTCTATTGGCTGCTCAACACGCGGTAAGATATTATCCTACTGTTAAGAGGATGCGAATCAAATATATAATTTTTCATAATTTTTACTTGGAAATTTTATAGGGAAGTCATACCACTGCCTAGTGTGGACTAGGCTTCTCTATAAAAGAAAAAGCTGAAGCCTGCAATACAGTCCTCGTATGCTGATACCATAAATGATTAAAGAAGGGTGCTTATAGAATTCGTTGTGTGCAGAGCCGGATCAAGAGAGAAAAAATGTCCCTGTGCATAGAATTTTGGAATTTAATGTATGCCCTCGCTTCACTTATCTTCAACTGAATTTAAAAGTAAAATGTATTCCTTTTTTTGTTATTTATTTTCTTCTTCTCCTCTTTATTATGGGACTGCCATTTTGTGGATGCTCCAATCATTGGCTGCTTCGGTGCATGCGAATTTTTATGCCCTATAACTAATGTGAACTTGGTTGTATGCTAATTCATTTCTTTTCTAACCATAAATTGGATAGATACAGTATATATTATATATTTTAAAAGTATTTTGTAGAATGTCAACTTTCATTTTGTTAAAGAAAAAAATCTATATTCCAAAGAATGGCATCAAATTATTTAATATTCTATATATAACAATTATATCGTAATGTAATTTTAATTAACTACAGTTAAAATTACATCGATACAAATATATAGATTACAGATATGTGTAATTACATAGTACGTAATTAAATTGAATAAATTTATCTATCTATCTATATATTCAATATATATGTAGGTGGAATTATTTATACTGTATATGGTTTCACTTACAATAGTAATATAGCAAAGATATTGCATTTATTCAACGTCTTTTATACATAAAATAAAATTTATTCTTACACGCTAAACAAAACTCGTGCCACTTTGGAATCATCAATGAAGTATCGTAAAATATTAATCAAGACATGAGCAAGCATTTACATATTTTTAGATAAAAGATATTGCTTCGTATATACCTGATATGACAATCTCAGAAGCTCCAAGTGATATGTTGGGTTGAGCTTTAGAGCCAATAAAACTGACACATGTTTTACAGTTATTGGTAAATATGGATTTCCCACGTGTCTACTATACAAGTATCTTCAATAGAAAGAAATATTTTTTTATATCTCTTTTTTCCCTCCCTACTTTCAACAATCAAGAAGCGGCATTCTTATGTTTTTTAGTTTAAAGATTTGTTACGAATTTCCTCACATAATATTAAATAATATTTTTGGGCTGCAATTTTCAAATCCCAGAGCTATACATTTCCCACTATCGTTCGTCTCTCCTTTGTTGATATCGAAAACAGAGCTAGATAGATGAAAATCGAGAGCACATGTGGAAAGCTTAGAAGTTCTAGACTGGCCCGGAAGTCACGTGATTTCAATTGAAAATTTCCTCCACAACTAAGTTAGATAAATGACCGGTAAGGCTCGGTTGTTATCAGGAAAAGCGTGATGTACAGGGGCAAGACACTACTAAAATCGAGAGCACATATTTAAGATTAAATAAATTAAAAATATGATTAAAAATTACAGCTCGGCGTTGTGACGATTTCATAATAAGCAATTTTGATTTTTATCAATCATTATTCTTATCATATGCTAATTGTGTGTTTTTAACGAGAAAAATGCTTATAAATTTTAAAGTAATGTTATAGCTTATTAAATTGTTTACTTGTAACATTTTACAAGCAATTTTTTCCATTATTAAAGATGAAAAAGTAGCTTGAAGAGTGATGTGTAATGAAGAGGATAGGGAAAAATAGCAAATCATTAGTAGTAGTACTGTTACTACTTTATTAATAAGTGAGCCTAGAAGCATTATTATTTGCTATCAAAATATAGATAATAATTACATTCAATTTAATATTTCCTTTACTTACTTTTCTTAATAGAAAAATTACAATAAGTGGTAATTTGATACTGATACTATTATAATACTTTAAAGATTCTTATCATTTTTCTCAATTAAACATATTAAAGATATGTTTAATTAAAGATTGCATAAGCTTAATTATAATTAACTATATAACATAATTAACTATATATATTGTCGTTATTAATTCTCTAGATACATGCTTCTAATATGACCTGGGTTGTAAATTATAATAATTAGTTATAAATTAAACTTGTACAATTAATAAATCATTTATATAAAATAAATCAATAAATCAATAAATAAGAACATATTTACACATTAATTAATCATAATTAAATATAGATTTAATTGATTTCTTTACTAAATTAGAAAGTTTAAATTGAATTTTGTATAATTATATTATTCTGTTAAATAAAATGATATATGAAAATTTTATATTTTGATAATAAAATTCATAAATCATGTAGTTTTTATGTATTTAAACTGCACATTCTCGCCATTTATTTAAGTATTTACACTTAAATAGTTTATTTAAATAAAAAAAATAATAAAGTATTTATGTCAAGCATTAAAATATATTTTTAAAAATTTCATAAAAATTTAAAAATTTATGAATTTTTACTACCCAAATATAAATTTTTTAATGTAATTTTATTTTAAAAGTGATATAATTATATAAAATTCAATAAACAATTCTAATTTAATTTTTAAAAAATTATTAATACAGCCAAACCTCTGAACAACGGACACTGACAGGGAGGTAAAAATGGCCGTTATTCGGAGGCGGCCTTTGTTTGGAGATTATTCTACATGCATTTTTTTTTGTTTATGAAAAAATTTCCTGAAAAAAAAGATGGCCGCCGTTTAAAGGTGGTCTTTGTTAAAGGTTTCGACCGCATATTCTTATTCATTGAGTTATTGAATTAAAATTTATAAATATTAAAATTTTTCTAAATTTTTAAAGTTTTTGTAATAATTTTATACTAGGAATTTCTTAAAATAGGGTTTAAACTTCACATTTTCTTAATTTATTTACGTGTTTAAATTGTCAAGCGTTAACAATGACAAGTTATATTCCTTCGGGAAATAATATAAAGTTCTATTAATCTTTGTTTCTATTTCTTTTCCTCCTTTAAGGAGCGTAACATTAACAATGAACAAAGGGAGAGAAGTAATTATAGCAGTGAAGATCGGATATTTGGTACATAGACTCATATAAACACCACATCGATAATAACAAAGACTACTTTCTCTCTAGCGTAATTGGTAAGCTGTAAAGTTGTAAACAATTTTATGATCTAATTAATTAAATGCTCTGAAAATTGTAACAAAAATTACGATATATATTTTTTTTTTGTAAAAAAATGATAAATAAATAAATAATTGTAACGAAGACAGCATCACAATTTAAACAGATTTCAATACAGTTTTATGCACATGAGCTTGAAAACGCTCCTTTTATTATAAATAATAATAATTTTTCGAACTAAATATTATATTTAACAGCATTTAATTGGATTTATAATCATTTATACATATTAAAATATTCATTTTAAGGAATTTACGTGTTTTCCTCCATATTTAATTTATTAAAATTTTATTTTTTACACTATTCTATTTACAGTACAGCTTTTATATACAAAATCTGTATGCTATAATTAAATATAGTAGCATTAAAAATATTTTAAAAATTTAATTCTGTATTAAGTAAATTTTCGTAAAAATCGAGAATGTTGAGAAAATATTTAACGTTGTTTTTAGCAGGATGGACAGAATAGGATTTTCTTGCTTAAAACCGAATAAAGAATACCGAATATTCTTGCTCCTTCCGACTACCGAATACTGAATATGTGGCCGAATATCGGGTGATTTATCAGGAACTGTATAAAATAAAAGACATAGCATAAGATGGAAGACAGCATCTCCCATTCAATAATAAATACAGGAGGATGCAACTGAGAAATTCAAATGTTTAGTGTAGCGTTCAATATTATTATTATTGTTTTGTATTCCTTATTTGTGATTTCTGCATAAGAATGAATGTCTTTACCGCTCTATGTTTTTCACTGCATGTTTTTCATAACAGAAACTGTATACCCAGTTTTGGTATCCCCTGTATAATAATAATAACGACAATTTAAAATATAATAAAAATTTATATGAATTACGTGATGAAAAATAGAAAATTAAATCTTGTCGTTGAGGCCCCTGTCCATTTATTTTTATTTATTTGTTTATTTATTGGCAGCTGTAACAAGTAGTGTTTAGTACTGAAGTGCTGACACTACTTGCACCACGTTGAACGTGCTGACCAATAGAATCGCTTACTTCCTATGAATGCAGAAGCATTACTGTCCGTTCATTACAATTTATCACTCGGATTGTAATCATTAATTAACAATATTTGCACAAGATCGTTTCAGAAAGGAATAAACAACAATATTTTTAAATATTTGAATTTTTAGACTGTTTTTTAGAGTGAAATTACCATGCTGAATGATATTTTTAATTAAAACATTAGTCTAAGATAATGTTAAATGTCGAATTTATTTATTATTTTGTGAATATTTTGATAAATTTTTAATATTTTTCAATTATTTTTATGTACGAAGAGATTTTCTCTTCAGTTTTGTCCTCGATGTTATTTATATTTACAAGAAATATTTAAGAATTATTGGCCTCAAATATTCTCGATTTTTATGTAGAATTTAACGTATTTATTTTACTTATCCTATATTAAATTTAAATATGATAAAGTAAATTGATATGTAGACATTACACGAGTTTATGTGCTACTATAAAAACGTTAAGCAAATCGCTATTTAAAAAAAGTCTTTAAAAAGCATTCAATTCTTTTTGAAGTTTAATTTAAAAAATTTTTAAATTCCATTATTAATTTACATCTCATAAATATATAAAAATTTTCTAAAATTTTAATGAATAAAAGGAAGAACTTCAGTAGATCGCGATCCACCGATTGAAAAACATAACCATATTATCCTTGAGCTAATCTACATCAACCTGGGAAACTGGAAGATAAATCAAATATTTCTAAATCTGCATTAGGAATATTACAAATGTAATTAGTCTATTTATTTTTAATTTTATCGTAATTAATATTAATTACGTTTAATGAATTGTATCATTTTTAAAATTAGGAAAAAATCCAGGAACAAAGTTCTATATACATAATTCAATTAAGAATATGTACAATTGTTTAATTTAATTAAATCATGATTATATATTTTTGTGATTTATACATTTGATATTGATGAATGAGATGTAATTAGTTTTAAAAAATAATAAAGATAACGATAACTAAGATAAATCATAATTAACTTTGAGGTTGATGAGGATGTAAATAATTTATTAAATCTGGAAAATAGATAAATATTAATAATAATGAATATAAACAACTAAAGTTTATTTTTAAAAAATAAATTAAAATATTAAAAATTTGCTAATTGCTTTCATTTATAGTCAAACCTCTTAACAACGGCCACTGAGGAAAACATAAAAAATGGCCGTGCAACGAGTTGCTTAACTTTCCTGGCAACATTTACAACTGCGTTTGGCGTCATCTGTTCCGATATTTTATTTGAAAACTTTTTATATAATTAATCATTATAAAATGGCAAAAAAAAAACTTAACTTTGAGAGTAGAGACTTCATTAAGTGCGAGCCTACTCGAGATACGACACACGCAAACTCCTAAATCTCCCCACCCCTTCGACCTTTAACCATCAAAATTCAACAGCATCAACCTCCCTAATATACAAACTTCCTTGCAAAATTTCAGAAATTTTCGACAAAAGGCACAGGAATAATCAAGCTTTAAATTGGATGGAAAAATCGTGCCCCATACACATCGACATCCATACATACATGAAAAAAGGCCGAATTTTTTGCATTTCTCGATGTTTCAAGGCCCTCTAAGTTCAAAATTGTAAAAATCTTAGGAGGGGAGTCATTTTTTGACAGATTGCCATACTTCCTCTCAGTTACATATAAAAGAGCCAGGAAAATAATAGCTGCTGTGTCCTTTGTTTGCAGGTTATTTTGTATGCATTTTTCTTCAAAAACAATTTCCTGGAAAAAAATGGCCGCTGTCTAGAGGCAGCCATTATTGGAGATGCGACTAAATCTTATAATTTTAATCTATAATTATTAAAACTTTATAATAATTTTAATTAATTAATTATAGGCACGAGTTTTATAAGTAATTGAAGAAAATAATAAATTTAATCTCAAAAAAATTTTTAAATTAGAAAATTAAATTTTTAATTACTTTTTTAGTAAAACATATAAATAAATAAATAAAAATTTGACAAAATATTTAAGAAAGGGAATAAAAAAAAATAATTAATTTATTTTAGTAAAGAATTCAATTTTTATTACTCAGATAATTTAAATATTTATCTTCATAATTAATTTTGTCTGTGACTTATACAATTTAAAAAAAAAAGATAATTTAATAATTTTATTGTTATTATATTTTTTCCGCAGAATATTTTCTGCTTTTTAATTTATTTATACAATAAAACCTGTGTAAACCGGATCACATCCTACCAAATTATTTTCCGTTTAGGCAGGTTCCATTTTACACAGGTTTGTTGTAATTTAAATAAAAATAAGGACAATATTTTACTTCTAAAGATGGAAAAAAACAATTTTATAACTCAAAATTTCAATTTAATATATAATATTAAAGGAAATTTATAAAACAAAAACAAAGATATTCATATAGAAATTCATATATTTTTTATATAAAAAGAAAACTTATCATTTTTATATTTTAATTTTAAACAACAATAAGAAATCTGATATATATCTGTATAAAAAAAAATTTAATATATATTTTTATATTTGTATCCTGATCCATATTTTGTTTATTTGTTATATATTTATAAGAATTTTACAGTACTGTTTAATTTTCTTCTTCTTCTTCCTCCTCCTCCTCCTCCTCCTCCTCCTCCTCTTCTTCTTCTCTTCTCATATAAAACATTCTTTTGAAGTATCCGATCGATTGAATCTGGTATTCATTTTGTTTACACGATAACAGGATTTTTATAACTTTCTCCAAAATTTTAACATAAAAAAGGGGGAGGGAATAGTTTGAAAGTATTTTCTGATTTTGGAAATTTTTCTTACTTATCTATGCTTAAATTTGAATAAATAAACGCTATGGATGAATTTTAAGAGCCGTATTTCGTTAATCATTAATGGTATTTGCATAGCCTAGATGGAAGATTTTCTTAATCGATATATTTTATAAAATAACTCACGTTTCCTGTGCGGATTTATGTAAAAAAATAGATAATTTCCCTTAATTTAAATTAATCAAAACGTTAAAATATAGCATAATAATTCGACACAATTTTATAGATTTTTATAGTATCGAAGAAGCTAAACTCTGCCGAAACTCTTAGAGAATTTAGCATTTTGCAAATTACTTATCAGTGAAGTTATCGATCTGATATACAGTTTTCTGTGATACAAAAGTTTTAAATTGTTTAAACTAAGTTTTTAGAATAAGCAATATCAAACTAACCCATTTCTAGGTTTGAGTTGATACAAGTTTTGTGCCATTCACCTTATGAGAGGGAAAAGTAGAAACGGAATTCAGATTGTATTTACTCTTCTCCTGTCAATATTCGGAGTTAAAGAACCTAAAAATATATATAATAAAAAAAATTAGATTTTTAACGTATAATGCCCTTATACAATTTTCTTCATTAAAATTTGTTTAAAACTTTCTATTTAATATTATGCAAAATACTCTTTTCCAATTCATTTCCCAGAAAAATTCACTCGATATCCAGTGCTTTTGTGCAAACTGCATTATTCAATATATAAAACTTTCCTACCGCCCTATGTTACACATACGTAACTCCCATTCAATATAATGGAAAAGTCTAATTACTAAAGCACTACCTAACTTTTTATGTATATAAAAGGTTGCTTCCATTCAATATAATGCAATCTATTCTCTTGTCTTTAATCTGCGAAAAATTTTACTTAATGTTTTATAGAATATAATATTGAAAATATTCATTAAGCTTAAAAAGTTTCAAGCGACTTAACGTGTCAATATCCAACGAAAGACTGGCAAAATTCAATATCTTATCCTCTTTCCACATCGATATTTACATCACAGCTAGCATGGTAACAACATTCTGTAACAAATAAAGCAAACATTAAGCAAGTTACACGCGCTGTTCTTTACTAAAAAAGTCTTCTTCTTATTGTTTACAATAGGTAATAATTATAAATCAAAGAGAGCGCATTATAAGATAACAGTAACAAGTACACATTATACCCAAGTATCAATAAATTACTGTTTATGTAGCAACAACAGCCAAGACATAAACACCTGAGCTTTTACATCACTATTTTAAAATAGGGTAATTGGACAGTTTGTTAGATATTTCGGACAATTTCCATTCCTTCATTAGTTACCGTTTTTAGTTAGTTACCCAGTGAAGATTTTAATGGCCGTAAAGTTGCAGTAAACCGTGTTGAACAAAGTTTCCTTTACCACTTGTTTCAGTCGTAAATCATTACAAGGTGTATTGGTTACTATTCTTGCTACTAATTTACTATCTCCTATTTAAGGTAGTGCATAGGATAATATAATAAACCTTTGCTTACACAATCCCCACTCTGATCACGTACATAACTATACAATTACATTGAGTGACCTTTTTTTCCCTCTTCAACTTCTTTATTGTTATATAAATTTTTCGGGAATTAAATTTAGGTTTTTTTATAGCTAGTAATAAAGTCATAATTTATAAATAGATTTACAGAATTATCTTAATTGAAAGTTTATTTCGAGTAATTATATGACTTTAGGGGTTATTTTTCGCCGTTTCCAACGTATTTATTATAGTCGAGTGTGCTTCAAGGCTACAAATGATCTATTTTTTCATTTGGTTTAAGTCGAGAATAAACGATAATTCTGCTAAGTATTAACGTGAAATGCCACTTTGAAACGGTTTTATGATAAAAAGGCAATCTTAAAATTTTCGTTTCAGTAGCATTGACAGAAGAATAATATCGGTTACTGTTTATCAACCCTTCAACATTAATAAAATATTTTCTTTGGGCTTCAAGCTGTAGAGCTTTTTAAGAGAGCATAAACATATTCTTGAAGTACTGCTCTTATCCTTTCTAAAGAACCTCTAGTGATAGCAAAATGCTGACATTTTTCTAGTACTGCCTGATTTAGAGTGTTTATTCAGTTTAAAGTACTGAAAATAATTAAACAAAGCTTTAAATTCAGTTATTGAAATTCGTCAACGGTCATTGATTTCGAAAAAGTAGTTTTATGTTTGTAAGTGGTGCTGCGATATTTTTACTTTCCTTAAAAGGTTCTTTTTTTATAGAATTTTAACGCTTTTATTTCTTAGCTGGTATCTTTATCTTCTGAATATTTAAGCTTAATGCTTGTAAAATTCATTAGAAATCCGATAGTTTTAACACAATTAAGACCTTAAAATGTAACCTAATATGCAAAATTGTCAAAGAATTGTATAAGAAAAGGCTTTGGTTATAAAAAAATTACTATTAAAAACTAAGTAGTAATATATTATCATCGTGTATTGTTGATTACATATATTTTTAGTAGTTGTTGATTTATTATTCTTATTATGAGAAGACTTTATCGTCTAAGAGACATCATCTTACATTTTATACATAAATTAATATGCAGTAGCCCTACTATGCTAAAAAATCCAGCAACGAGTTGCGTAGCTTTTCCGGCAAGAATTAAAAACTGTATGCGGCACCATCTGTTACGAGATTTTATTTTATCCTTTAAATATATAATATTAATTATTATAAAATGGCAAAAAGATTAATTTTGGGGTAGAGATGATTTTGATAAAAAAAATTGTAAATGCTAATAACGAATAAAATCTTCATTAAGTCCGTCCCCACTAGATTTACAATAAACGATCTCCTTCTATCTTCCTACTCCCTCGACTTTTAACCACCAAAATTTAATAGCACGAATTCCTCTAATACACAAATATCCCTGCAAAATTTCAGAAATTTTCGACAAAAGGCACGGGGGTTATTAAGCTCCAAAGTGGGTGAACAATTTGGGAAGGTCATGTTTGACCTGTCGCCATACTGTTATATATAACAGAGCCAGGAAATTAAAATAGCTTACTTTTCTGTTGCCATGCACATAAATGAAATACATAACAGCCGGAAAAGTAAAAATAAATACAAGCAATTTCTTTATAATTAGTATAAGCATATCTAAAAAATTCGTCTACAAGATTCATATGTACAGTATTGTACGAAAGATATACATTCAAACCTTGATATAGCGCCAATGAAGAAGCTCCATGAATAGTTGTAAACAGATCTTTAATATAAATATTAGCAAATCTTCAGTATCTTTGGATTAGTATAAAGATTTTGTATTACAAACGACGTTATTTTTACCAAATCACACACTCAAACTTAAACCCAAACAAGGGGAGGATTTAGGGAGTGCTCAGGACGCAGCTGCACTCACTTCTGAGGACTTTTCTTGGATAGAAATAGTAAAAAATTTTGTAAGGAATATTTCTGCACCACTTCTAAAGATTTCTGGATCCTTCTTTGACTCAAACATATGTGTAGAATTCATTCATATATATTTCTTATGTCATTCTAGTTTAACGCCACACTCGATTTAGTGCCAATTTCAGGAGCAAATGATTGATCGCGCTAAATCGAAGTTTGCACGTTACACGAATATGCCATTTAAACATTAATGTATAGATAGATTTAGCAAACACAATTTTTTAACATTAATATTTGGGGAAAATTACAAAAAATTAACGAATATAAGTAAAATTTTTGTATAAAATTATGATTTATTTCTAAAAAGTTTATTTTACTAGACTAAAATTCTAATTAAAAAAGGGAAGAAGAAACTTTAAAAATTCAAATTCTGTAGAGATTTATTTGCTTTGGAGGAAGTTGAAAAATGGGGCCAAACAAAACAAAATTACGCCAACAATAATATAGATTGAAGGCATTCTAGATGCGTTGTTTCTATAAAACTGATTAAGTCATATCTCCATAGTGGAATAGATAAAGTTTTGTACTGGAAAATATATTCCAGTAGCAGGTGTATTTTATTTTCTTCTTTGGTTGGCGAAACAACGTTGAAGAGTAAAATCATGACATTGACTCTTTGAGCTACTTTTATTGAATCTTGGACTATAAAAGAACAACAACAATAACAAAAAAACTCTGTATTTTTTTTATTTATTTAAATATAATATATATATATATATATAACTTACTTTAGCATTTAGGGAATAAAATATCGAGAAAGTTCTTGCTGAGGATCGCTGGTGTTAACACGATGTTGTAAATGGCCTTTTCTGGATGTCTTAAACAGACTTTCTCTTCTTTGAGGAAATCAGGTAGAGTATCAGTTTACTGTCGCAGTTAAAAGAGGCTGCACTTCTTCCAAGTTTGATAAATGCTTTGGTATTGAAAGGAATCGAATGCTATTAAATTCCTGGCAGTGTTATCGATACAATGACATTCTTGTTTGAAAAGATTTTTGGTTCTAAAAGTGCAAAACATAGAATAAATCCATAGTAAGTAATGTTTAAATTCCACATCTTTGTTGATTTCAACTGGATGTTTTTACTCAACCGTAAAATTTCTATAGCAGATTCTATACAATAACTGACCTTTACCTGTATATAAATTATCGCTTTAGTCGTCAAAAGTTTTACATCCCTTGACTTTCAATTAGATTGGCACGATATGGCAAATTTTCCATTTTAACCATTGTAAACCCGAAAAATAATGTCAGATTTCGGTTTTAAGACACAAAAAATAATTCAAATTTGTTATTGAAAATACATTTTTACTTCTAAAAAGTTACTTTATATCGTTTTAAAGGATGTAAATTACCAGTTAAATTACGTAAAAACTTTGTTTGACGGCATAATTTTTGAAAATTCCACAATTTAAAACTGTTCTTCACGTAATTAATTAATTTCTGAACGAAATATCGATTTTTCCCCTTACGAATAGAATTTATCTCTTAAGAAGAATCCGATGGTGAAGTTGGAAAAGCAAGAGCAGCATCGGGAAGAGAATAACTGGAGGGTTTATTTTTGTTGTATGAGCATCCACAGGTATCGTATGTACAGAGGATGGAAGTAGAGACTCTGACACGGTACACCCGAGAGAAAACCTTCTAATTAACACTAATAATCACAAGACATTAATTTAAATATACTGACCAGATGTAAAGTTGGACAATCAATAAATTCTTGCAGTTTATGATAGTAATTTACAAGTTGTTTAAATCACGTGGTGGTGCTATTCAGACATAACAGCATCTATCTAATTAAAAGTTGACTTTACAATTTATACGACAAAAATCCACAGGGTTTCTCTGTCAATTAACTCTAAGCAACAATCGATTTGATTCCTTTTAATATTTTATATTGCATGTTCTCTCTTCTTGTTTTAATTGACAGTATCAATTTTATTATCTTGTGTGAATTTTATGCTTTTATTTTAACTCGCTCATAAAATATCTTAACAGCAAAAATTCTCTTTTTATGACCAGCTATTGTTCATATTTTTCTGTTAAAGGTTTCTTTATATGTTTGACTTGATTGTGAGTTATACGCCGTTCACAGATAAATTTTATCTGGTACAAATTATCATCTGATAATGCGATTTTTCTGTTCTTCTAACAGAAAAAAATTAACTATAAATCCAATGGAAAATGATGCCTTATACATTACCTTATAAGAAATTATTTAATTTAAAATGATATCTTGATATTCTTCTGTGTAAAGTATTGTATTTTTATCGTTATCATGGGAATAAAAATACAGAAAAGAATCCTGTAAATGGTTTTTTCCCTCATAGTAGATTCGCAGAAGATTATTGTGTAGCTCTAGAGATAAATTGTGATGCTTGTATTTACGAATATTTTCGCTTTGTCGTCAGTGTTTTAAATCTATTTTCTTCGGCAAATTTATTGTTTTCTACGTCTAGAGAATTCGTTAAATTTAATTGTAAGCAAAATCTTCAGTTTAGAATTGAGTATTTTAATAATGGAGAGTTTTATTTGCATTGAAACCGTTTTCATTCTATTAATCTCTAATCAAAGTGATCGAGTTCTTTTTCTTTATAAAATTTGCATAAGGTCGTTTACACAAATTTTATTAAAGATGTCGTCGTGGAGCTTTATTTGTTTGGCATTTGTCTTTTAAATTTATTCTTAAGTTCTCAAATTAATTGTTGTAATGACAAGTAATACTATAAGCAAATGATTACGAGAAAAAATTAACGTTTTCTGGTGTTAATTCTCTAATAAAAAAGGTGTAAACCTGAATTTTTCGAAAGGAAAATCTTACGAACTCGCAATATTCACAAAACAATCGAGGAATGTGATCTAGATACTTTAAAAAATAATTATTATAAAATAATGAACTTTATAATTTTATCCTTAAGAATGTAATTAACAAGAAGTTTATTTGAATTAAGTAAATTGCAGTAATTATTAATTTTATTTAATTTTAAATTGAATTAAAATATATGCTCTCGATTTTAATACTGTCTTGCCCCTGTACATTATGCTTTTCCTGGTAACAATAGAGTCATTCCGGTCATCTTCTAACTCCGTTCTCGAGATCAAGGAAAAACAGACAAACGGACGGTTGCCAGTGGAAATTTATAGGTGTGCAATTTAAAAATTGCAGCCCAAAAACTTGAACACAATATTTAACAATACGCATTGGTAGAGTCAATTGCAGGTGTTTCTTCGTGTCGTTCATTCAGCTGTGAAGCTATAATATGAAGTTTATACAGTAAAACCTGTTCAAAACGGAGTTGCACTGTAGTTTTTCGTTTAGACAGGTTTTACAGTATTATAAATTTTAATAGAATATCATTAATGAGGATTTAGTTTTAAATGAAATTTCCTAAAATACTCGTATATCAATTTTAAAACTAGGTTTTTTTTAAAAAAATCAATAAAATACAATATTTTTAACTTTTAAAAAATTATAATATATTTATATGCTTCTTTTATTTGTCTAAATAATAAGATTTAAAAAATACACGAATAAAAAAAATAAAATAAAATATTAACAAGCTGACGATCGGACTGGAAGATAACAACGTGTAGGCATGTTGGTAGGAAGATTACAGGAAAGGAGGGAGATAAATCAATGAAAGGATATTGCTCAGCCTTACTACAGTGAAGCATTGTTCCGCCCTTCACCCCTTTTTCTTTCTTCCTTCTCTTAGTAATCCTCATCAAAGGAATGCACTCTTCTAATAACCGATTAGAGTAATGTACTGGCTCTTAATTGATTAAAGTATCACATTACTTTGGTCAAACCTTAAGAAGAACCAAACAGAAATAATATTGACCAAAATCAAACTAATGCAATGGTTAAGCTTCATATTAGACTCATTTAACGTTTCCAAATTTATCAACATCAGATGTATTATACGTTATATAGTAAAACCTGTATAAAACGGAATCGCACGGTACTAAGTGTTTTTTTTCGGTTTGGCAGGTTTCCGCTTTGAACAGGTTTTTTTAAACAGAAAATTGGTCCGTTTTGAAGAATTTTTGCCATTTAGACGAGTTTTTGTTTTACTCAGGTTCCATTTTGGGCAAGTTTTACTGTGTTTATTTTTATATTTAGCATGATTTATAATTATTATTTTGTAGTGGCATCGTGTCTATGCATAATTTCGGAGATTTTTTTTGTATTTGTATTTAAAAATAATTGTAAAAATATTATATTTTTTAATGTTTTCTACTCTTGTTTACCTATTAGCGGGGTTTATTTTAATCGTTACATCGAGGAATAGTAATATTTTTCTCCGAGTTTTTATGTGTATACGAATTAAAATAAATAAATAAATAATGAGAATAAATTATTCCTCTAGATAAGTGAATAAAACTAATGTTATAATTATTATGAATCAACGTCTTAGTAATATTTATACAGTACAGTGATACTTGGTCTTATGGACTAGAATAATATTTCTTATCTAATATCGCTTTTAAATAATGTATAATTATTATTATTTTATGAAGTGATAACTAGGAGTTATTTTATAAAAATGCATATTTTTGATTCTAAAATTCTATATACTCGCTATTAGTACCTAGTGCATAGAAAGCTAGAATTGGTCGTGATCGATCCAGATACTATAAAACAATTGTAAACTCGATTGTGATCGATCTAGATAGTATAAAACAATTGTAAACTTGATTATGTTCGATCCAGATGATACAGAACAATTGTAGAATCGATTGTGATCGATATAGCAAATGTAGAATCGATCGTGCTCGATCCTACGATAATTCAATGCTAGCTGTTCTTAGAAAAAATATATAAATGTTTAATTCGCTTGGAATTTTCTCATTCAAAATATATTTCTAAGACAATTTTGCAACGATAATATTTTAATTTATAAATATATTTAAAATCCTATATAAGTTGGGGCCTATAATATATAAGTATTTATAATAGAACATTAGTCAGAAAGCAATTTATAAATAAGAAATTTCGACAATATTGATTTTAATAATAGTAATAATATTAGAAATTATAGGAAGAAAATAGTCTGAATTTTTTATTGTCGTGTAATTGCAAAATAATGATAATAAAGATAAAGAATCTACCACATGTAACATTAATCAGGATATGATCTAGATGCTGAGGAAATACTTAATATTAAATGTTTCTCTCAACATAAAAATTCATGTTAAAGGCTTTTTATGATAGGAAATGATATGTCGAGAAATCTGAAATGAGAATAGGAAAACATTAGCATCACATGTTACATAGTTATTATCATAAATATATAGAGCCTTCATCAGTTTAATATTGAAAATTTCGCTATAACGATACTTCGATATAACAAATTAACGCTATTTCAACGTCTAGAACGTTAATAATTATTACATTATCTCGTATATAGTTTGATCATAAACTAGCATAGTAGAGTAACTCTTAATACTTGATATGCACACGTTATATCGAGATTCCTTAATAATTATCTTTCCAAATATTCTAATAATTTCTAAATTATAAATATAATTAAAATCAATAATGTTATATTAAGATTATATTGAGAATAATCAACATTTCTAACATATTATCAAACTAATTATAATAAATTCCCCCACTTCCGATTTATGAATGAATCATAAATGAATCAACAGAGCAGAAACGATTTAGTTTAAAATCTGAAATTAAAATAAAAAAAGAGCGATTTATTCTTAAAAGAAACAAATTATATCTTCTCTTTCAGCATCATTTACTATAATCTCAATGGATCATTTATTATATAATATTAATAAGAAATTGATTTTGAATTTATCCTTTATTATCTAAAGGTTATTATTGAATTTATTAATTTTAATAACTTGACTTATTTGGTAACATATATTATATATTTTCTATTTCTTCACTGATATTTTCTATTGTTTGTTTTGTCTCACCCAGTCGTGTATCTTATCTCAAGTCTGTGATTCACTATCTTTATATTGATTACGTCTACTGACGTGAAAACGGTAGTTTCAGATGATATCTTCTATTCCCAGGTCAAAGAATTTGTCTTATATTTTATTTGATAAAAGAATTTCTCACATCTCATTCAATAAAATATTTATCTTACATAAATATTCTTTCCTGCGCTCTTAAAAATAATAATTCTGTTCCAATGAGTGATGCGATTTTATTATTTTTTTATATATATAATATTTATTTTATTTATTTTTTTCTTGGTAACTTGGGCACAAGTTTATGCACCGGTTTGATGTTGTTAAGAAGTCGAGTTAATTAATCATAAATATAACCGCTAAGCATACAAAATTCAACTTGCCCGGGGTCTAGGTAAATAGTATATGATGCACGATAAGCGTTTTTTCACTTAACTAATTAAATTGATTCATCCAATTGTAAAATTATCGCAAAGGAAAAAGGATAATGAGATTAAAACTTAAAAAAGTATCTAAAATTATTATTTATTATCATTTTTCACTGTCTAGGTTACCTTTTTAAGAAAAAGAAGACTTTTTTATAATTTAATGTTCTTTCCTCTAAACAATAACTCAAAGATAGTATACCCTGGATAGAAAAAATACAAGTTGAAATTCAACTCACAGATTTAGGACAAATCGCCTTATGCACTTGATGACATTTCTGTACATCACCTTTGACCAAATCCATCGATTGAACCAGCACAAGTTTAAAGGACACCTTAACACTGTTAAAAATAGGAGCAGATGGTCAGGAGTAAAATGTTCCAGTTCGGGATATCGTTTCGAGAAACGACCCTGTATCAGCTTGGGGTATTTTACTTTATTTTGCCCAACGGGTTAGGACGAAATCCGCCAATCTGTCCTATCCGCTCTCTCATAGATTACTGTAGTCCTAAAAGTGTTATCGACTCCTCTATACTCACGTTGACCATAGCCATCTGCTTTGATTCAGCCAGTGACACAGGTGTCGATATGAACTGAAGAAGGACTGCTCTCTGATGACTTGTGTCAATAGTAAAGCTTTGACAGTTGGAAAATATTCGTCTTCACCATAATTGTCCTTTTTTTCAACTATCGATTTATATCTTGTCCAAAGTTCTTTCTAGAATTCCCGTGCGATTTCTTCTATTTGGTACGTGATAAAACTAAATTTGTCAATTTTCTAAAGATGTATTCCGAATAAATTGAACGGTTTTTAAATCAAATTAATGTCTTTTTACAAATTTTATTATTAATTTAATAAAGCCATTGAATCGAGATCGAGTCCTTGCAGCAGCATCAAGAGAATAACTCACACAGAATTGTTAGTTAATTACAGAAGATTGATTCTCCTATACATCATAAACTATCGTATAAAGAGAATAATTTACACCAAGTAAAACCCATCTTCCATAATTAGCATTTAAAAGTCTTCAACTCATAAAACAGTCATCCGTTACGTCAATCGTGTTGATATCCTATAAACGAATACGAATATATTCCATATGTACAGTACATAGCACATTTAAAACACATAAAAATTCTCTTCAAATAAGCTAAGAAGTTTTTTATACTAGTTGACAACGAAACTTCTATACATTAAGTAAGAGACAAGACAAAAGAAAAAAAAAATCTTTAGCGAGGAGTTCAAAAAGCACCTTGGCTAAGACACTTCATTAAAGCAAAGCGAGTGAGTCAGCAGATGAGGCCATTCAATAGAACTAGCTTTATGACACCTATATCTCAAACACCAAATGGGTGATTTGGCTGTAGAGGAAATGTATGTCTGCAGAAACAATGACCAGCAAACTAGGGAGATTTAGAAACTGGGCTGGAAGGTATTTACTGATAGTAATGACGGCAATAAAATACGGTAGAAAATGTCATAAGATTGTACCAAGCCTCTAACTAACATGCTGACATCACATCTCAGCTTTACTATTATTTTCGCCATTTAGGAATTTTTTTATATTGATTCATAAGTCATTCCGGTGATTTTTGTCTCATTTGTAGTCAACTTGTACGTGATTTGTTTCTTGTTCCACTCAAATCGATATTTTATCCTCTTCTGTGCTCGATAATAATGTTTTAATTCGAGACTTTTCTCTTTAAAGTTTTTTTTCTGGAATTAACTATTGATTTTGGTTGTGAAGTAGAATTTTTATCTGCTCTTTTATCCAGCAATCTGTCAAGAAAATTTTTCTTTAATTATAATGAATCTTTATATATCTGCTTTATTTAAGAGTTTTTTAATAGCATCAAAGAAAAATAAATTTTTTTATGTCATCTATGAATTGTCACAATAGATCTTTTAGTGGCTTCTATGATCATCAAGACATGGCACTTTCTTTTGAAGAAACTGAGACTCTCGAGAGGCCAAAATACTCTTTTGTAAGAAATTCGAAGCATTTACAGAAACAATCTATCGATCTTGAAATTTTGTAGAAAAGTAAAATGTCTGCATTTTTATGGAATTTAAATGAATGTGCACAGCTTTAAATACATCACACTTTTATATAGGTTTATCCTACATAAAAAAAATTAATAAATGTAATTTTTTTAAGGAAAAATATATCTTTCGGTATCTTGATTATCATTCTACTTCGTAAAGTACCTTTGCTTTCTATAATAAAATATTTTAATAGATCTTCACGAAACTAATCGTGAAGCTTTCCGGATTATGCTTTCATCTTTGTCACAGGAAAGTAGAGGATAATTTTGTTAAATTTACCAAAGGAAGTAAAAACTTTTATAATTTTCCTTCTCAGTTTTAATCCTTTTGTAAGTCTCTAAACATTTGCATCATCCCTCAGAACTTAACAACCAGAAAAGCGTGCATCTAAACGACAAAATTAATAATTAGCAAAAACGATATTAATTCAATTTACTTATCGAGTTGTCGTTGATAAAATTAATAAAGCATTAAAAACGCGATTATATCTAATTATTTTTTTCTTCGGTAAATTATTTATTTTCAATATAATTGCGGTAGTAAGTTTCGAGAGAATCGAGCTAATCAAGTTATCAGCATCTCGAATTCGTCACAATGATGAGGAGAACAAAATATCAACAATCATTTGGATGTCATTCAGGAAAAGATAACAAGTGGAACTAATTAAACATCTGATAGAAATTATTTTGTTCGTGTGACAATGTATGGCAACGTTTTAATGTAGTTTGATAAAGGGAATGTTGGAAAGAGGGCAGTAAATCAATAATGTCACAACCTGTGTCATTTCCACAATTAACGCCGGTTACAGAGGTGTACATCTTCTCAATATGTCAGAAAAGGGCGGATTTAATGTCTCGAGAGGCCTGAAGCCACTGAGTTTGGGCTTCGAACTGAAGTGGATAATTTGTTTTGTTGCCTCACTTTCTTCTTTGGAAAATGATAGCAAAGAAGTACTTGGTTTAAAGAAGCCTGAGGCTATAGGATCTAACTTTTTCCAGAAGATAATTTAATGGTTGAAATAGTGGAGAGAGGGTTGAATGTGTCTGCTAAGTTTGCTAAGCAGTTATGGATTTAGGTAAGAAAGAGAATATAAAATTAATATGGGAACATAAGAAACTTTATAAAAATAATTACTTAATTAATTTAAACAGCTTAAAAACTTTCAACAATTTATCTCGTAAATTTTTTTAAACATAATTATGATTTTCAAAGGTTAATTTTAATTAGCTAGCTAATTGACTTAACAGTAGTCAAGCCTTATAAATTTTTAAGTTTTAAATAAATTTTTAAGTTTAAATAGTTTTATATTAAATTTAAACACAACTAAAAGTAATTTAATAATTTTAGAATAAAAAAACGTAGAAACGTGCGTCAAACGTGGCTAAGACACGAGGAAGAATTAAATACAATTATAAAAATTTGCGTGAGAAGAGATTAGCATTATTAAATACCTTAATAATGTGTAAAATATATTAAAATTAGAAGCAGATGGTGTAATTTCTGTCATAAATTTTAATAGAATTATATTTAATATGATTATCTAGCAGATAATAAGAGAAACAGTGACGAGAGGACGAACTGGTTTAGTTTTGTTTGATATGCTAAACAATTGAGGTTAGGTAGTAGAATAATGACCAGATTAAACAGCTACCAATTGATCTCTAAAGTTTATATTACGTTACAAAGGGAGAGAAGAGACTACTACACATTTTAATAGGTGTTAACACACGTTTAAAGTGATATTACGTAAGTTTTTCATGGCCTTACAAAGGAGCTTATCTAGTGACAAATAAGATTGGTCTGCTGCAATAAGAAAAGTTCTCTTTCGTTTGTCTCCTGTGAAATATAAAGTTTTCTTTTTTTGCAAACAAATTAAGAAAATTGCTATTTTCTCATTGAGAGAGAAGCGAGAGAAACATCTCGAGGGACTCGGCGTAAGTTGAGTAGAAGCGATAATTGACGTGGGTAAACGGTGTGAAAAATACGTCAAGATTTGAAGTGAAGCCGAGTAATTAGTGATCGAAAGCACGATTACAAACTGTGATTTAGCTCTTGTACCTTGGCCCTAGAGAATCTTAATGGATACTCCCCTTAGACTTCGAGGGTTACATGTTATCACAGTTGTTAGCTATCACCTTCACTTCATTATCATCTACTGAATTATCTGATGATATTGAATTACCTGGATACGCATGGAATATGCAATTTGAATGACATAATTTAGAATTCCATATATAAATGATATTTAGCATAATAAGAAAATATCCTTTGATAATTGGCTTTGTCGAATCGATTGGGAATGATTAACAGATAACATTTCTCCGATTGAACAAATGCGTGACGTGAAAGATAATTTGATAAATTGAGATTTATATAACCATTTCTTTGTAGATTTAGGAAATATTGTATGATAATTAACATTATGATAATATTAAGATATATTTTAAATTATAATTGATGAGAAGAAGGAATAATAACTTGAATGATGAGTGATGCCTTGGATGAATTCCACAAAAATCCGTCTAGTTATCTGATGTAGTGAAGATGTGAAGAACTTTGCTATGTGACGGTGAATATAAAAATTTTAAGTCTAATTAATGATGCTTTGAGAATGGAAAATAGATTATAAAAATTCATTTGAAAACATAAAAAATTAATAAAATTAAATGACATTATTTAAGTGAAAATTTAACTCATTTAGATGAGGGTGATGATAAGAAGTGATTTAGATATCATAGTATAATGATAACAGTGCGCGATACCATTTAATAAAGCATAAAAGATCAAGAGAATAATGATGATCAATCTTCATAAAGATAAATATAGAGTAGATTATGAAAATGGTAAGCTAGATCATCTCTCATTTCAGCAAATTCCGGAGAGGGAGAAATAATGTAAAAAGAATCAGAATTGCTAAAGTGTTTGAATGATATAAACAACCGTAAATCCAATTATGTTAATGGAAAGATTAGAGCGTGAGTAATTGGCGAATAATGTCATTTAATTTTGTTGTTATTCTATTTGAAGTAGTGAAAACAAATTTATCATATGTCGAACGTCAACAGAAAGATTATCTGAGATTTCTCTACGATAGGATCAACTTCTCATCAAATGTTAGTCCGATTAACCCGACATATAACGGAATTTCGACAACTTAGACTATTATTACAATTATCCTCATCCACGAAACTTGAAAAGTGAACTAAAATAGGATTTGAAGAGCGTACATAGCATCGCCGCTTGGGAAATCAACATTGTACAGTCCAGAAGCGAGTAGGAGAAAAGGGACAAGAGTTATTTTAAGGATAGTGAATCTAATATCGTATCTTGATGTGTTTTCCTTAAAAAAACACCTACAGAATTCTCTCCTCTCTTCTTATGGCAACCGTCAGAAATGGACAGACATACTGTTAAACTAGTTCTTTAAAATGTTTAATCTGAGGATAGCTAGGTTAAAAGATCGATAAGACACTTCATATCGGTCTTTTGACTTTTATGTGTGAAAAAATACTTAAGATATGTCTGCAAGTTGCAGGATAACTTAAATCGTACCAACTTACTTCCATAAGGATCCAAATTATTCTAGAAATCAGCAATGTGGATAAAAAATATTTGATGTTAGTTATCAGGTGTTATATATTCATCAACAGAAATTTTGCATAAGTAATTGAAGTGCATATTTCGAAATAATTCAACTTAAATGATTTAATATTTGATTAAAATATAAATTAAGTAATTCGGAATTTTACGAAAATTCCCTAAAGCAAATTTTAGGGAAATGTTTAGTAAATTATTATCAAGCACAGGGAGCAATTTGAGATACTTATGCACTTTAAACATTTTGGAGAAAAAATTCCCTAAATTTTTTACGGAAAAAATTTTACATTTAGGAAAATTCCCAGGAATTTTACAGACATGAAATAAAATTTAGGGAATTTTTCTTGAAATCTAAACATTTCTTTATTTTTTTCTAAATTTTATGAAATAAAACTTACAAAAATTTTGGTTTTGTGAGAATTTTACCTTTAAAAGATTTATCAGGAATTATCCCCAATTATTCCTTGCATTTCAGGGAAATTCCTTAAGTATATCCCTGAAATACACTTTGAAATTCTAAACCATTGGCAGGCAACTAATCAATTTTTCAAATGTAAGAATTAATGAGAAATAAATTGTTGGATTTGTTTAGAATAAAAATTACAAGTAAATTTCGGCGTTGGAGAATTCGTATCATTGAACCGAACGAGTGACTGAGTAAAAATGATCACGTATCACTAAACAAGTAAAATTTCTACACAACTTTAAACTGTTGAAACACGAATGAATAATTTATACATCAATTAAAAATGCGATTTATTCTCTAAGCACTGGTACATTGAGGATTTAATGAAAAGAAAAGGTGGAGCGCCAAATCGTATAGTGCAGGTGATAAATATACATCTCGTCACGTACCTTTCAATGTCCGGAACGTGACATTTTCTCGCCTCTAATCTCAAATAATGTCGACTGATATGTCGTCTGTAGTATATCCGAGAACTTTCTAAATATCTAGAGACCGTATAGCATGCCTGTGACTGCTCTCTCACCAAAACTGTAAATGTTGCAACGGGACGTGGATGAGCAGCACGCTACGTTTCACATTCACTCTAGGTAATTCCTAGCTAATCCCACAGAGCGTCGGAATGTTAGTTTCGAATGAAACTTTCTCGACATGATTCTTGTTGGATTTTCTTCTCGTTTTGTAGTAATTCACTTCCACTGAATAGATAGCGGCGATGATCGCTCTCAAATTTGCTTTTGCAACGTTAAAACGAGGGTAACTTTTATCTAATGTTCCGCTAAACGTTCTCAAATGATAAATTACTCGTAACCGAACGATTCGCTATTACGAATGCTCGATATTTCTTCTTTACTCGAACGTATTATCGAGTTTAACACGTTTCGGATGGTGAAAATCCGTTCGAATTGTTGATTTTTTTTCTGTGAAATCAGCTCGACGTTCCTGTTTACATAATTAATTATTTTAGTTATATTTAGTTAATCGAACAAATGAGCAAGTGACTAACTAATTTCTCTAGTCTTCGACCTATTTTTGACGTCGTTGTAGACTAACTGCGATCGATAAAATAGTAATAGGCTTTGTTATTTGATGCCACTAACTCACTGGTTGAATCAAGAAAATTTTATAACTTCTTTCCGATTTATTTCTTTTATTTTTGTTTTTTATTATTATTTTTTTACTTTATGATATAGTAAATCGATCATTAACCCGATAGAGTAACAGCTTGAATTCATTTTTTAAATTTTAAATACGTTTAATGTCTTTAAAATATCCATAATAATTGTGTAAGTTAATAAGTGATAATTTGGGGGTTGGTAACTCTCTAATTGACTAATTATAATGCGTTAAGAATGATTTTTTCTCGTTCTAATTTATAAGAATTTTATTGATTTTAAGTGATTAGAAAATCAAATCTTTTTTTAAGCTTAAGCTATTAATGTGATAATGTAAAGCAATTTTCATGTACTGTGCATGTGAAGTTAATTGGTTAAAAGCACATGATTTATAACGCGTTAATTACATTATATCATAATTTCGGATGTGTTTTACATCATAATTTCACATAATAATGTGTATTATAACACAATTTCGCATGCAAATCGTATCACGATATGAGATGATTTAGAGTGTGATTTTAGCATACAATTTCATAAATTGTTCTTAAATCACACAAATCTTTTAAAATTTGAATATTTTATGAATCACGCCGTACAATTTTAGAATGATTTTAAGTAAAATAAGAGGAAACGAATCGTTATTTTGCTTTAAATAAATCTTAGTGCCTTAAAAAAATGCACGCACATTCGAATCGAGGGATGCACAACGATTTACACATTAACAAAGTTTTGACTATAACTATAAACAAAGATTTATCTATCCCGAGGGAGGGGGAAGGAGAATCACGTGACACGTCCTCCTCCCCTAGTCCAATTAATCGGTCTGTTCCGCGACTAAGATTACTATCCCAAGGGGAGTGGAGATCGATGGACTAACTTTACTTCTACCCCGAGACAGTACAGAGAGGAGACAACGCTCTAAAACTCACACCCTTTCCCCCCTCTATCTGAGAAAGGACACA
Source organism: Centruroides vittatus (assembly GCF_030686945.1). NCBI lineage: Eukaryota > Metazoa > Arthropoda > Arachnida > Scorpiones > Buthidae > Centruroides > Centruroides vittatus. The sequence continues at coordinate 3,561,119 of NW_027122215.1, read as the reverse complement.
AAACAGAAATCGATAGGATGCTACCTGACAGGTAGAAATTTTATCGCTTAAAAGAAAGGAATAAAAAAAAACCTAAAAACCCTTTTACACAATAGCACATATAAGAATTAAATCCGCGAAAAATACGTCTGTATCAGGGATAAACTTCAAGGAAAACGTCATTCCTGCAACCCTAAATAGGATTTGTAGACACAGAATTTCGTATTAAAGGTTTATTCTCTTTAGAACGAAAGTAGTTATTCGTTTACTTATCAAAATAATATACGTAATTCGAAAATATCCGATGTAAAATTATAGTAAAATTTAAATCTCTCGTACGGGAATATTTTTTTATGTCTGAATAATTTTACACTAGAGTAAAATTCACCCTTGAGTAGTAGGGAAATTAAAAAGTTCGGGAAGTATTTCATCTTATTCCAGATCGATCCCCGGAGCAAAATCGCATCCGATAAAGATTTCTGACCGAATGATGAGTCACCGAATAAGAATATTAATTAAAATCTTTAGTTTTCAACACATATTCCATCAAAACTTACTCAATTTACAAGGATAATTGAAACAGAGTCTTTTATAATCCCATTAAGAAGGGAGTATATGAACAATGTGAAAGTGAGAGTTATACAGCGGAATAGTTCATCCTACCTAACCATGTTTGGTACGAGCAGGAATCTTAGTTTAATCGCCACTCTCCAGAGTGAAGAGAGAAATAGAGCATGAGAGTATATTGTATAAACAATGGCATTTACCTATTAGTTTTGTGAACATTGACGTTATACTATTTTCCATTCGGTTCGCTTTTTTTTTCAAACGGTGAATGCTCTTCAATTTATGGATAGAACAGCTTTTATTTTCGTTGTTATTATCGGTTTTTTGCTAGGACAACTTTAAAAATTAACTTAAAAAATAAAATTTAAGGAAGATATTTATATATCTGACATAGAATTATTGATTTCTTTTGCTCTTAAAAAGACGTATGTAGCGCTTTTAAAATTGAACAGAATTCGATTGAAATATTTATAATATTTTTATATTTTTATAAGAAAACTGTCTATAATACTCTTTATTTTTTTTAGTAAATATTTGATTTATATTTATTATTATTATTATTTAATTAAAAATTTAGGATTTAGATATTTTCTGTAATTATTAATTCCGTTAAATTTCGGCTGTGATCTGACGAAAGAAAACACAACTCTATTATTATTAATTTTTATATAATTTTCGGAATATTTTCCACAAAATATCGAATAATTTATCAGAATAAAATATATTTTTTGTCAATAAAATAATTAATTTAAGCTTAAATATTCCTCTAGGCACTAGGCTATGTAACTTTATGTTTTATTGTTTAAAAAATGGTCAAATATATTCGCATATAAAAAAAAATTAACGAATAAATTTTCGAAACAAATTTTCGTATCCATTTTTATAATTTTTAAAACACATAAATTATTCATAAATTCTGGAAAATTAATTGAAAATATGTGTATCAATTTCACTTATAAAAGAATTTTCAATTGAATTATTTTAAACCATTTTTTTAACATAAAAATTGGGAGGAAGGGGAGCGATTATATACAAATTTATGTCCAAAAACATTTAAAAAATCAATTTATGTTAATCCCCTCTACGTCAAGCGCGCCATCTATTACACAAATTCGGCATTAATAAGACATTTAATAGCACTAAAAAAAAAAAAAATGTGTAAGCAGTTATAAAAATCGGTCTCTTGCGTCTTCAACATGAACTATTACTTTAACTTCAGTATATCAGAATGGCCATTTCTGTCTCGAATAGGAGATGTGATCTTGGTATATGCATTTGTGTCATTCGGATTCTTTTTGTTCTTTTCTTTTTTTCTTTCGGGGGGCGCAGGAATATTTCCATTTGTATTCTGTATCACGTATACAAAAGTTTACAAGCTTCTGGATCTGATGGACAAATTTCCAGAAGGAAATGATGTCCGTATTTGCACAGATGGTAGAGTCAAATTTTATATTCAGATAACTACAGTTTACATAGAATGATTTTATCGTGTCAAATGATATGGAAGATTCACTCTACACTCGCTTCGTGTGCTTTTCTGGATGAAAATTTTTTAATAGTTTATATAAATATAAGATTTTAACTATTTTAAGTAATAAAAATTAACCTTGTAAGAGATTAGACACGAGGGGAAGAAGCATCAAAACAGTATTATTTAATACAGGATAGTTTGACTTTTATCCCCTTTCCCCCCTCTCTTTTCTGCAATTTTTTAATATTTATTCATTTTAATTATTTTTTTCTTTATTTTGATGAATATTTTTTCATTTATAATCGAATTATAATGTTTAAACATGTAACAACATTATTTTGTAAAGTTTTTAATGTAACGTTCTTACATTTTTACTAAAAAAAATGTTTAAAAAATTAATTCCAATTTATTTTCATCTACGATTTGATTAATGACATTAAAAATCGTAAGTATTGACTTTTAAATTGATAAAAATAAATTGTTAAATATTTATTAAATGATCATTTATCACGAATCCATCCCTTAAGTAACCTACACATCTCAAGAGAAGGATTTATGATCCATGATATTCTTAAAAATATTTTACAATTTAAAGGTTATAAAAGCTATATATATAAATTTAAAAGACATTTTACAATTTGTAGATAATATAATTTCATTTTATCACGTTTAAATCTCACTTTAAACGTGGAAAAATCAAAATTTCTCTTAACTGATGACAGAAGATGATCTACTTTAAATACCTAATTTTTCGTTATTTTATAAAATAATTAAATATAAATGCACTTTATTCGCTCAAAGATTTAAAAAATATTATTATATTAATATATTTATAATAATTAAATATATAGAATTTCTTCTTAAAAATCTGTATCAAAAATTTTATTAAAAATAAACATTTAAAATATTATATTAATGAATAATAAATGTATATTTTTGATAACTTTATAGTATAAAAAAATTTTATTATTATTTTAAAGATTTTATATTTCTTATTGCAGCATTTCTTCTAAATTTACTTTACAATTTTTTAACTCTGCACAATTTACTTTTAAATATTTATAACTCTTTAAACCATTTTAAAAATGACTTTTTTTATTATAAAATATATAAAAAGTTGTCAAAGACATAAAGAATTAGCATAAAAAAGTTTTATAAATTTCCACTAAGATTAGTTTTCCTTGAAAGTGTTGTGAAAAATTTACGAAATGTGAAGAGCATCTCTAAAAGTTGGAAAAACATTGACAATTCTTAAGAAACTTTATAAAATACTTTGAATTAATAAAGAAGATATATAATAAATAATTGAATCTTTTAAAAAGTTGATAAAAATATTCATGATTCATGGAGTTTCTTTAATAAATTAGAAATAAAGACATCTCCAGATAAAGAAGGAAACATGGATGAAGCAAGCAACAATTGTCAAGTGTATAAGGTTAATTAAACTATATATTTGATTTTATTAAGAATAGTTTTCGAATTGCTCAAGAAATTGTGTTAAAAATCAAATTTATTTCTAACTTATATTGTTTTTAAGAATAGTAATAGTAATTAAATGATGGCGAATGAGGTTTGTTTACCTGAAAAATTTATATCGATGCTATTACTAGGATTATTAGTACTTTTATTACTTTAACAATACTTTGAATAGGATATTAGAAAGAATTTAACATTTATAATAAATTTTTCGGTGAGAAAAACAAATATTTTAGTTTTAGAAACGAAGTAATTCTTGAATTTTAGTTGAAACTATTAGTGATATAAATAGATGAAACCTACGTGATAGTTTCCAGATATGAAACAAGAAACTCCAACAATTTAATTCTCTGGAGAGAGAGGGAAGAAAGGATTTCTCCCACCTCTTGACTTCAATGAACTAAATTGATAGGGATGCTTTTTCTTATCTCTTATTGCATTTTTTAGATAATACTACTAGATATTTAACAGCTAATTTATTAGTTTTCTTGTTATATATTTCTTATTGAAATCTTTTTTTAAAACAAATTATAAATAAAAGTAATATGTCGTAATTACTTAATTATACATTTTTGTTTGTTAAGTTCTTTGATAATTACGATAAAATATATAAACTTATGATCTGTGTATAACTTGAATCCGTCACATTTACACATAAATGCATCTGAAATTTAATTCATTTCTTTAATTCCTTGAAAAAAAATGTATATTTATTCAAAATTATAAGTTTAATTCTCATAAATGTCATTAAACGAAATTAATTAAAGGGTTTCATTCATGTTATCTCTTAAAGCTATTGAAATGTAGAGAGCATATGTATTTTAATATATAATTTTACAACTATAAAATAAATTTTTTTTCCTAAAAGCTGAAAAATTTCATTTTAAGTTGAAATTTCTAAAAGTATAAATTTTCTAAAGGATTTTTACCACTTCTAATGCATATCATTATTGGTTTGTTTGTATTGATTTACAGAGAAGAGCCTTTTACAGGGAAACGATATTTTTTTTAAAAAAAGCACATTATTATTAATTTTATTAAACTTCTCATAAAATAAAAATAAATTTAAACAATTTTCTTAAAATTACACAAAATTTACATATTTTAACACTATTTTACCTAAATAATTTAAATTAATAAAGGAAAAATATGTAAATAATAAAAATATTAATAATATAGCTATTTTCATTAACAAAGCTGTTGCGATAACAAATTATTTTAAATTAAACATTACGATATTTATCCAGGTGAGAATATTTTACTTTAGTTATTTGATTTTAAATTTATTCCAAAAATTTACATATTTTCTACCAAGGCGAATGCGAATATGCAAATAATGATGTAGTTAATTCGATCGCTAAGAGTTTGTTATAAACATAAAAAACCTTAATTAAATTAAAATAATGAAAATTCATGAATATAAAACTTTTGTTTATGATTAATTTTTGGATCAAATGTATTCATACCCGCTTAAATTATAACTTTATTCATTAATACTCCAAGGGAAAAAAAGTGAGAAAAATCCTTTATAATTTCAGAATTAAATTGGTTTTGCAAAGATAAATTATGTAATTTCTATTGAGATCTTCTAAAAATCTCTTTAAAATTTGTTAAGGAAACTTCTTCCTCTCAAAAAATATGTAAAAGATTTTCTAAAAATCAATTTAATTCTTAATCTTTTTTCCCCTCAATTTAAAACTTGTAAATTTAATTTAGAAAATATAGTAAACGTATCAGAGATTCGTTTTAATTAAAGGAAACATTCTAAATTATCTAATAATTTTTGTGTAAATCTGTAAGATATCTCGTTTAAAAGGTCTTAGAATATTCAAAGTAAATTAGTTTTGTATATTTTAATTTTAATTTTTAGAAAAGTCTACAGGAAACCTTTAAGAAAATCTCTCTAGATAACCCATCAGTAATTAAAATTTAAATAAATATATATATATATATTTAATCTAGAGATATATAAATATAATTTTAATAATATCTTTTATGTTTTTCATATAATGTACTCAAGCAATAATATATTTTATTTAAACATGTTATAATAATAATGTTTATTCAAATGATCCTTCAGATATTTGAGTAAAGTGAATGTTTATTTTAATTATTTACATAGTTAAAATTCTTATAATTAAAAATGATAAACAAAATAATTTTAAAGTAATTAATTTATCAATAATTACAATTCAGATAAAAGAAAAAGATAATAATGTATCTGAAAAATTCTTAAGTTTAGAAAGATAAAACCTTTTAAATAATTTAAGAAATTTTAAAGAAAAATTTTCTATTAAAAAGGAGAAGAAGGGATAGAACATTTAAGTATTAAAGAAAAATATGTTAGAATGCTTTTGCATTTCTATTTAAAGTAATGAAGGAAAATCCTTTTAAAATTATAATGAATAGATAATAAGAGTTAGAAAGGTATTTAAAACTGTAAATATTTAAATTTCTAGAAGACTAAAAATTACAAAAGAACGGAAAAAAGACTCACAAATCATGAAAAATATTTAAAAATTAGCGAAGAATATTTTTATAACGTTGTATATTAATTAGAAGAAATGTATATATTTTAAATTGGAAACGTCTCAATAAATCCCTTGAGAAATTCTTAAATTAACAGAAAAAATTAAACTCTTTATTAATCAACAAGCTATTATTATTGTAAAGATCACTTTTCTAAGGCTCAACGCATTACATAACGTCACATAATAATTACAATTTAGGTTAATTTTAATTAAACTTTTTTAAGTAGATCATTAAAAGTTTTGTAACGAATTAAGGAAACAATTTAAAAGACATCACCAAGTAAAATGATCATTACAATTATCCTAAGGATTTCCAATACTTATCTTTACTGCCGAAAGTGGAAAAAGGGTTGTTTTTCTCATATGATTACAAGAATGAAGCTAAAGAGGCCCAGACAGATCGTTTATATAAAAGACGAATGAATGCTACAGACAATAGATAAGGAATATACTCTTCTTGTTTCTACTTGTCATCCTGGCTTGTAAATTAATAATTTATCTTCATGAATAACTCCCAATAACCCAGATGTAATTAAAACTTCCAAAGTCTTTCTTCTCATTGCTTTCATCACGCAAAGGTACCGTGAAAGGTTGCATATCTCTTCTTCTGATCTATCATATATCAATGTTATTTGAACATATCTCGAATAATTATCCCTTAAATTTGTTTAGAATTTTTTAATGAGAATTCTTAGCTTCATTTTTTCTCCACCAGTAAAATAGAATATTCATTTAGTTTTTTCCTAAAGACGGGTGATCATGAAAGAAATATGTTTTTATATCGGTCTTTCAGATAAATAAAATACAAAATTAGTACATTTTTTAGTTGAGTTAATGAAAAACTTCACTTAGAAGTAGGAAGCTTGACTTTTTTATGTTTTAAAAATGGCATTTCATGATAATTTAATTAATAAATTATACGATGGGCTATCATTTTTAAGGTAATTGCTGATTTTTTCATGATTTTTAATCTTAAAGTTTTTCTATAAAAATATTAGTAAGAATTTCAACAGATTTTTCTAACTTTATATAAAAATATATTCTGAATCTATTTACTGTGTTCTTCATAATTGAAAATTCGATAAATTCTGACCGCACTTAAATGTATTTTTCAACGTTGTAAACAATTTTTGGTATGTTTACAATATATCAACATATTTTTATCACATTTTATTAAATTTTTAGCTAAATATTTTAAAAACTATAATTAAAAACTTAAAACTTAATCTTATAAAATATTATTTTTGAGTTTAATTTAAAAATTTTCGAAAATATTTTTATTTTTGCCTTTACAGAACAAAAGCAGAAAAGGAGATTAACGTTATTTGGTTTTATGCTAAAGAGATTAATTTTTAAAAGATAACATTTAAAATGATAGCATTAAATTCTAAATGAAAGCTAAAAGCAACATATTGTTGATCTTACTTAATATGCCAAAAAAGGAAGCTTTATAAAATGAACGATTTAAGAACTGCAACAAAGCTTACTCTTTCCATTAACTACAACATAGATACAATAATCTTCAAAATGGTTATCCCGGAGGATAGTAGGAAACGATAAGTTCTTGCTGATAACCACCATCCCCCCTGTGAATATTTCTTTCCCCTTTAGGTCACCCTTCTAGTAGAGCGACTAACAGCAGCTGGCACTTTTCTAAGACACGCGAATCCTTAATGTAGTCAAATGTCCTCCGTTAAGCCGTTTTTGTCACTCATTGTCACGATTGGAAACGAGGAAAAAGAGATCAGCACCCGGCAATGCATCTTTCCTGCATGACTCAAAATCACTAAGGGAAAACAGACATTTAGGCGCGAGAAAGTGGAGAAAAATCGTTTTTCTTTTTTTCCCCCTAAAATGTATAGCTTAAATATTTCAATTTTAACCCACAATTGTCGATTATTTATTTTATTTTCTTTATAAAATACAGGTGGGTAAGTTAAGATTTGAAATATTTTTACTATTAAGCATAATCATTATTGATAGTTCTCAACTGAAAGATTCTTCAATCCTTTGGGATTCTCCAGATTGATTGATTAGACAAGCACTCGTTAGGAGGTCTGAGTAAATGAGGCAAATGGGTCAGACATGTTTTGGTAACATCTTCTAAGAAAATATTTCTAAAAGTATCATTAAAAAATCTCTTCTAGTAAATTATATTCAAATTTATATATATATATATGTAAAAGTATAATTTTTACTTTCTCTTCACTCGGCAACTTTAATGGATTCATCCTGGATGTTATTACAGGTACAATTTTAATCTCTGGTATTAATGCTTATAACTTATTCACAGAGTTCTAAAATGAGAAAATAGCAAGGAAAATTGATGGATGTTTATACCAAGTGGTAGAATGCAACGTTCCGTTTTAATGTCAGTAGAAACAGAGTCAAACTAGCTTTAATTCCATCGTCATCTTTGTAAAACACTAGTTAACAACAAAATTTACAGTCGCTTTAACTAAACATTAAAGTTTTAAATTTAAAATTTAAATAATTCTTCTTTATAATAAGGTATATTTAGAAATTGTAAGTTTTTAGTTAAATTACGTTGCTTTTATATCTCTAGAATTAAAAAATTAATTTCGACTTTTGAATAAAATTATTCTTTTATTATTTTCAATAAAAGTATTTATTTTTGTTTTTTTTAAATAATTAAAATTAAATTTAGAACGGATATTTTATAATAAATATTTTAAATGAACGAAGAAATTTACTTAAACTACAATTTTATTTTCTCTTCGAATCAACTGAATTTCATTGCTTAATTCTTTATTTTTTTATTATTATCCGGAACTCAATTTTGAGCGGAGCTATTTAAGAATTTACCGTAACATTTAATTAATAAGTAGTTTGGGCGGAGCTAGAATTATATATGGTTGCAACTTATTGTTTCAGATAAAATTAACTTTGAAACTGCTCAGCGAATGTGGTTAATTTAATTTGGGAGTGGTTTTGTTTCGATTTTAGTAAATATTCTGGAATTAATTAATTTGGTCAAAGTTTAAACTAACGTGGATTAAATAAGTTTAAATATTGTTTGCAAAGATGATTTTATAAAGCCCATTACATAGATAAAATCAGCGTATGTATGAAATGGAGTTAGAGAAGTCTTCTGAATCTTCTGAATGAACAAAGATGCAAGCAATCTGTAGTAAGGAATTATTAAAATTACTAACAGGTTTTACAAAGCGGTTAAAATGAATTTATGTAATTTCTAGATTCTGGATATGGGAGAAAAGATGTTCGTTTTCCACCAACCTGACTACAGAGAGTTACAATTGAACAGTAAAATACGTAAATCTGTTGAAGAATTTACGATATAACATTTAATATTAAAGATAACTAAGCTAAATTTAATAATTCTAACAATAAAAAATCATTTAAAAGTTAATAAAAAAAATCAGTAATTATTTTCTTATTAAAGCAAAAGACGTGAATGTATATAATTTTAATTGCAATGTATATTTTTTTATTTCCAGTTTGTATAAAGCTTTGAATTTTATCAAATTTATATTTATATTTTATTAAAATAACATGTTATTTACATATTAAACACGATTGTAATTAACAGAAATAATTTCTTGCTGGCCGAAATTGGTGGCAACCTCTTGAATTTGTTCAGAAAGCTAACAGGAAACCCTCCCAAAGGCAAATAATTAGCCAATCTCCCGCAGATCCCACCCTTTAAACAAAGATAATCAGGATAATGATGACAAACTGCTTTAAAGAATAAAGTAAGAGGACAGACGCTATTTTTCAGACCTCTTACACTAAGTCGGTGCGAGGGCTTTACAATTTAAAGCGGTCTAAGCTGGATCACTAACTTTTAAAAATATAAAAAAAAGGACGAAAAAATCCATTATCCCAGCTTCTTTTTTAATGATTTTTCCATTTTTTCTACTCTTAATAAAAGTACGGTGTCAGATGGGGAAAATTATAAAAGTGAAGGGGGGATCTAGTGGATACGTATCGATTTTCATTTGGTATTCAGTAAAGGAATGCTTTAATGATATTTGTCCCTCTAAATATTTACATTTATCCCGATGTTATCCAGCTGTTGAGTCTAGTAATAAAATTGTATTCGACAAAAATATTTTACTATGAATATCAATTACAATGTTTACCTTAAATTACCTTCCAATAAACAAAAATATAATTCGTAAGACGGGCGAAAAAAATTAGATAAAACCAAGATAAATTCATGATATGAGGCACGATAAAAGCAAGCATATTCTATACTAGCATCAGATATATTATCCGCGTTAGAACATTTACCAGATGATAGCATAGGAGAAGGGATGCGAAGACGATAATGTACATTAGGAGCACGTGGATGGTGATGATAAGGTTGGAAAGTGCAGCATAGATAAAATAATAAGAGATAGATAAAATTTAATTTTAATCGCATTTACGTAGAAAAGTACACATTTTAATCTTCATTTCTAAACTAAATAGTTGTAAAATATAACCCCGAAAATCATTTTAGAATTAGTATTTCAAATAATGTAAATCAAATCAGCACGTTAAATTGAATAAATTAAGTTAGAAACCGCTTACTCTATTATCCTGTTCAACTAAGTGTAGGCAATCGAGAAATGATAAAGTTGCAGACAGCCCGAATTTGACCTGTATGAATTACTTTACATATTTTAATTATCTTGATTGGCAGAAATTGTTAAAGTGTTAAAACGTGTCGGCAAATTCAGGACGATTATCCCCCGAAGGGACGAAAGTAGTTAATCAAGCAAGGAAGATCGCAAATCATGACAACAAATAGAAATAATTCCTGCTTGATATACACGAAAAGAGAAGTTTAGTCGACTACGTCGAAGATGCTGCTCACAAATATTAGACCAGAGAGACATCAATCCCAAGAGAGGCATTCGTTTTCCTTTCGGATACAATGAGAAACTTTTCTAAAGCTAACACTTTGCTGCACAGATTCTATTTTCTTTCTCCCATACATTATACTCATTTTCTTTTAAAAATAAGAAAGAATATATCTTATCCGTGTTTTTGCAGCTTTTACATTCATACTTTGATGGATATTTTTGTGCAACTTATCAATCGATTTTTATAGCGTATCTATCGATAATCTGGCTTCTAGATAATCAGATAAAATGTAAAATAGCTATAGATTCTTAACAAAAATAACAAAAAAAAAGAAGAGAAAGTTTCCAAACTATCAAGAAGTTTTTCGCCTTTACGACTTTGTAATTCCGCAAAACGACAGTGGATTGAGGTAAATTTAAATAAAATGAATAAAGTAGTTCGGTTCTGGTAATGCTATTTCCGAAATAATTATGAAGTTTGTTCTTAGAAAATTGTAGATTTTGCTCCTTCGAAGCAATTTGTTTTTGGAGTGTTCGCTACTTATTGAGGAATTCTTATTTTCTTCTTTTGCTTGCTGTCTGCCACAAGTTAAACAATTTCATTTTATGTAAGGTGGGGTTTTTCTTATTCTTTCCATAATGAAATTTTCTTCCTTTTTATTGTGCTTTCTTCACGTTTTTCTTCTCTTGTGATTTTCTCTTTTTCTTATATTTCGTCCCTATTTCTGTAAAGATTTTCGCATTTTATTTCCTGAATTTTTCTATATTCTACGTCTTATATATTTCTATTATTTTAAAAATGATTTATATATTATTTTTTTATTTTCGTTTCTTCATCTATGTGGGATTACATATTTATTTATTTTAATAATACTTTACCAATAAAGATTTTTACATCCCAAAACTTATATATTTATTACGTATCAATTTTTATCCGTTTTTTAATATTTTTCGATGCTCGTAACTCTTTATGATTTCTCTTATTTTAACTTAATCCCTTCTTTAGCTCTCCATCTTTTATCTTTAATAAATTCGACTCATTCAGTACGGAAATCCGCATCATCATATTTTCTTAAAGCTCGATAATTTTTTTATTCGTTTTTTTAAAAATATCCTTCTCTTCCATTTAGAAACTCTTCTGCTCCTCATCCATTTTAAAAGAAGCCATCAGGAGAAAAAATAAGTAAATAAATAAACCATATATCCATAATCAAAGAAGCCATCGCGGAAGTAATTTACCTCCACCCACTACAGAAAGTGGTATCCTAAAAAGTGACCAACCTGTAAATAGAAGTCGGCTATGAAAGATGACTGGACCTCTTCACTACAATGATGCTGTGAGAGAATAGCATGCGATCACGCTACGTTGTTCTATACATTAGGTCGAGCGATGAAAATTTCACACTTTCACACTCTGCTATTTCACTGCCACCCATCAAGAGGAAGCTATCGAATAGTTTTTTTCAGGAATTCGACAGCTCAGCTTCTTGTGGAATACTTTCCTCTTCAAATTTTCGCCCATACGCTCCCTAAAAATTTCCTTTTTTTATATTATAAATTACTAATAATTTCTTTGATAACGCTCCACTCATCCGGGATGGAAAGCACGCTCTGTTTTCCTAGCCTTCAATCGATAGTTAACCCGCAGAATCTTTATCCTTTAGTTCTATCAAGTTACTAAGCTATTCATTGACAAGATATAGTTAACAGTTACATAAGCCAGCATGCTTTGCGCAAGCTCCAATACTTCTACACGACTGTGCTTTACCATATAAGGGGAGTGTCCTAGCCGCTATCGTTCAGTGTGTACCACTCGTCAGTGCAGGACTTGACTCACTCAACACAGGACATGATACAGGAGGTGTTCGCATGCACGTGGATCTTACCGCTAATTACGTTCACAGCTATGCAGGCCACTGAAGGTGAGTAACAATTATTGGGATGGAGTTCTTAGAAGATTCGTACTCTTTACTCCCGCTACCTATAAGATTAAAAGAAAAAATAAGGAAGGTTGTAAATAAGATTGGTTGTATATCTAGAAGGTGTTGACAAGTTAACAACCCCCGCGAGCAGGGATGGTCGAGAAGATGGTTAAAGGTGTGCATTTTTTGGAACGTTTCCAACCTTGTCCTCTTGTGCCTCTTTGATTGACTGTCCGTAATCAATAAAGTAATGATATTTCGGGTGAAGAAAATGCAGGCCTCTTTCGCACTTTAAAAATTAGTAGTTTATTGGCCACACGAATCTTTTTTTTATAGTTTTAAATTAATTTTTTAGCGTGAAATCTACTCCAACTACTGTTCATTACTTCTTTTATCATCACAAGATGGCCATGTACAAATTTACAGTTTTATCATAGAGAAACGTTAATTAGTTTTTCCACTCTCTTGATTTAGTTTTACATAGCTCTTTTACCCACAATTAGCTCTATATCATCTATAATTTTATCTCATCCCTTCATTTATTTTTTCCCATATTTCTCTTTTATTCTTCAACATTTACGATCCTCCTCGACCAATTACACATCCGTGCACACTCGAAATTAGTTTATTCAACATTGAAGGGCCTTCCACATCACCAAATTGGAATGCAGAAGAATCAAACTCGATAGCGGCAGTAGAATGATGCAGAAGGACCAATTAAAGGAGGTTTTCTTTCTTCACCATCTTCCGAACTTGTCTATCTTTTGCCATATCCGGAGATTAATGTCAGCGATAGTCTTTCCTCGAATTTCGAGTATGATAGGCTGCACTCTCCTTAAGATTTAATGGAAAACACAGTTCTACCATCAACTTTCAAACTACCTTCAGTTTAATTTGGTGAATCTAGATAGGGGGAAAGGTAGTATTTTCTCTTTTGCCAGTGGAGATGGTCCGTCCCGGAACATAGTTGTTCTCTTTAATGACTTTCGTTCACTAATACAATTCAGGACAATGTCTAGTTACCTCTACGTTAAACTACTAAATTTACTTGGGTAATTCCTTTTTCTTACTTTTAAGCCCGAATTTTAAACGATTTTAAACTAAAACTTCACATTCGCCCTTTTAATGGTCCTCAACTTTACACGATGCCATTCTGTGTTTAAAATTGTAGTAGTAACTTAATTAGCATCTTGTTATAATTAATCTATTTCCTTTAGTCTACAGATAAAGATTCTGAATTAATTTCGAATAGCAATGCTATTACAGCAACAATATTCTTTCTACTACGGAAAAACTCGATACGAGCTACATATATATTACTAGATTAGAATAAATTTCACTTAAATAATACCCTTAAAAACCGAGTTTTAAATGGTTTTAAAGAAAGAAAAACCTACTTTTAGTCTTCTAATATTATGCTAGAAATTGCCCTGTACCATGCCACGTTTTAAATTGTAACAAGACTTAATTAACCTCTTGTTCCTTTTAAACGAAAGAAGGAAGATTCTGAATTAATTTTAAACAATAATGCTGCCTCAGGAACAATAACTTTACCCTTTCTTACTACCACAGCAACATTGAGAATCGATTTACATTTACTCTACTCAACGTGAGTAGTAGGAAATTTTTACTATGATATTACAGTAGTAAATACTTGTTTCAGCGTAATTTCTTAATAAATTAGTCGAAATTATTATTAATTTAGTAATATCTCTTACTTAGCTTTATCATTTTATAATAGAAATTTTAGTGAGTTTATACTACAATAATAAAATGCTGAATGAATTGCTTAAAATTCTGTGCATTAATTAAATTTAAAATTTTAATGTTACTGTAATAGTATTAAATGCATTCATTAGATTGTATGTTCTTTTAGAAGTGGAATTATAATTTAAAATCCTTAACTCGTACGCATGAGCGTTACCGCAACAATTTCATTGTTAAAGTCTAACCTTATATTAAAATAATATTTTCAATATTAAAAAAGCTGGATGCTATTATCGTTAGTGTAAAAATAACAACAACAGGTTTATGCAAATGTGTTAAAATTCACACAGCATTAGTCGAGTTTGTTCCTATAGTAGCAAACCGCGCTTCTATAATGATAAAATGGAGCAAAAAAACGGGCATTAAGAGCTTTATTATGATATCGATTCACCAAATAGTCAAGCTTGCAATGTAAAATGGTCTTTCGTTGTCCAAATAAAGTAAAAGAAGTGCAGCAGACCTCCTCCTGCTAGACAAGTAGTAGCAAGTTACTTTGGCATCATGACAAGGCGAATTTGATGGTGTGTTAAAGTTGTATGGTCTTGAATGACACGACTAGGCACCTTTCACACTTTAAATTTTCAAATGACGTTGGCAAAACGATACTACTCTAGCCATTCGGATAATGCTGTCTGACAGTAATGCGTGAAAATTTTATTTATACATATGTAATATATATATGTGTGTTTATATTACATGTTTTTCCCTCTTATGTCGCGTATTTTTTTCATATGAAAACTGACCTTTTTTTCGGTTAAAAATTGGTTGCTTGTTGTCATTTGATAGTAAAGAAGGATCGTTTTAGTTCTAGCCAACTTCAATTCTTTCTACTCTTGAAATTCTATTATACACCCCTCATGAGAATAAACCTTTACTTCCTTGCTTCTCCTGAAATCGGTTTTTAGTGTTGTCCATTGGAGCATTTTGTCTCTAACTTGAATCTTTCAGTATTTACACTCCAGTCAAATAGAATTTTGATAAATTTTTCCTATTTTTGTTGCTATTTTTTTCGGTTGCATCAAAAACATCTATAAAATATCCATAGCGTGTCATCTCTAACTCCGTGATAACTCATATTATATGCAAAACCACTATAATAATAACACTATTACATGAATAAAAAATGATACCCGAGGAAATACGAGTGTTTTTCAATAAGTTCAATAATTTTTTTCCTTAATAAATTAATAATAAACCTCTCGATTCCAGCTTTCATTGCTTGATATTACTTAGATAAAATGTTCCGATCAAATCATAAATAACTAAAGTTTAATCGAATGGCCCAGTTTTATCATAGAAAATATTTATATCTGTGATCTAATTTAGATGCTTCTACAGTAATAAAAGCAGAAAACTGCAGGGACTATCAATCTGACAGAAACTCTACGTTAACAGACAATTTAAGAGTCATTAAATCTAGCTTCCTGAACTTTTAGCTAACACGAATGCTATTATATTAACAATTTAACATAAAATCCATACATAAAATAACTCTGCAAGACTTCCTGTTACGGTAAAACGTCGGTATTTATGAAATTCCGAGTTGTTATCTAAATGCTGCTATAGTAACATAAATAATACGATTGTAGCTATTCATTAAATTAAATGATAGCGACTAAACAAACTTTCAAGCTATTTATTTAGTAGAGGAATGTCATTATAATTAGTATCATATTCTATATAAATAAACATTCAAGGTGAATTTACTAAAGTTAGATTACTTCTACAGCTTGAAAAATATTATGGGGGTGGTTAATATGCTTCTATAGTTTATATCAATGCTGCTATGGCAGCAAAGAAATGTGTGCTATCATCTCTGAGACCTCCCATCACTATCCAGATGCTACAACAACAGATATCAAGCCACAAATAATTTCTTCCACCGATAAACAGTTAAGGCAAAGCAATCACTTCTCTTAAAAACGTTTCACCTTTCTGCATCATTTCTTTTAATAGAAAACTGAATTAATAAATAAATAAAAAAAATATATATAAAATAAAAGAAAAAAAATATATGTCATCATTCACTTATACGGGAAGCAGAGAAATCATTTTCTTCCATTTATCCATCATACATTATTTTTACTTCTTTTCTTTTTTGGAAAGGGGAAGACATCAAGGTAGGAATTAATAAGTTATCTTTTTATCTCTCATAGATGATCAAGAATAGTAATAGCTGCATGACGGCAATGTTGTCAGGATGTAACAGATGTGATAAGAACAATAAATGGTAGAGGGTTTGTTCAATTTATGGATTTGGTTTCCATGTCTGAAGTCTGCACATTTTATTCCGCAAACGATGTCAATGTATCTCTTCTCTCTTCTAGGAAGTGCGTTCCAAAAGTTTTTCACTCGATTCTACTGCAACAGCTTGAAGCTCATTGTGCAGCAAACGAAATAAGAGAAAAAGCTCTTTTTTTTACCTCTTGCACTCGTTTTTTTAACTTGACTATGTCAGGTTGACCGTCCATTTGTTAACCTGTTCTTTACATCCAGTTTTGGTTTTTGGATTTTTCTGCATTATCTTCTTATTTCTTCTTCTTTTTTTCACCCTCCTTCTTATTTCACTTCTTTCTCAAATAATTCTTTTTTTTTATAAGTCGAAAGTAGTTTTAATTAAATATCTTATAGTTAATTGTTTGAATCGTGCTAAGGCAGATAAAGAAAATAATGCTTTTAAAAAACGTGGAGTTTACTCGAAATTTAATGAATATAGCTTGAAATTATACAAAGGACGATAAATTATCGTTTCTAAATCATTTTTAAATTATAATATCATATTATACGCATTTAATCTAGCGTAATAACTAATTAATTTTATTTATAATACTGTAAATTATCTTTTAAAAAAATAGATAAAATAAGCTACAGATAATTTAGAAACACGACTAATTAAGAAATTGCTTGTAAACAAAAGGGATGCAGAAGATGAGGATGCTGAGAGGATGTTAAGAGAATTGGAATTTCTGTAAAGTTACCTACAAATAGATAATTCGATATTCTTTAGATAATTCGTAACTCCTGATGTTATTTTATCGTTAAATATCTGATTTATCACCGAAACAACGATAAAGATAATACTAAATTGGTTAGTTTATGTGAAACTTGATTAAAATGCCCATAAATTATCTGCGATATAAAAATTATTGTTTTGGATAGATCAATTATTATTCTTAATAAATTTGTAAATTTTATTGTTAATTTTATTTTTTATCAATAATAAATAACGGGAAAATATTATAGATGAGGTTCCGATATAATTATCATCTTTTGGATTATTTTAACGCTATAATTTATCAATTTAACATTTAAAAAAACTGTTAAATTTAAACAATTTTTAAGTAAAAATACTTAAAATATTATATTATAGTTAATTATCTAGCAACAGTTTGACAGATAATGTAAATTTTATAGAGTTTATCATCGCATTAAAAACGAAAAAACGAATAAAGATTGTGTATAAATACATAAAAATATATAAGTTATATTATTATTTTCAGTTAAAGATTTTATATATCAAGATTGATAATGAAGATAATGCAATATATTTAAGTTAATACATCTAAAAGTGTAATTAATATCTTAAATTTGCTGAGATTAGTTCAATTCCATATCAGTAGATAATGCATAAAATGATAATTATTTTAAAGTATGATATATGATTTCCATTAAGGTAGATAATGAAGATTGTGTAAAATTTAATAATTATTTTGAGTTTATTAGATTGACTCTTAATACATAAATTATGGTAAACATTCTAATAGCCAATTATTTGTTTCCATGTAAAATTACATAATTTATATCTCAGATAATTAAATGGATACACTTTAAAAAAAACATTTAAAAATTTAATTTAATAATTTTTATATTCCACTTAAATAAATAAATATTCTGGAAATTAATAATTAAAAAACAACAGCAAAAAGAAAATTCTTTTCTGGAATAATTTTAAAATATTTTTTTAAATTAATTAAAATTAGTTTTTATTAAAAATATAATTTCAATTATCTTTCAAAATAATTAAATAATTCGATAATTTTCTGTAATTAAATGGGCAATTTATTGTCAACAATTTGCATAATTTTATGATATAAGATTTTAGAATATGTACAAAATATATAGAAATTTAAACAAATAAAAATATATAAATCAAATTATATGAAAGAAAACACTAAAATGATTAAATTTTAAAAATAAAATTCGTTTTTTTAACTAAAATAAATTGGCAATAATTAAATAAAGTATCACATAAACAAGTTTACCAGTATCTTTATAAGATTAACATTTCTTTAAAAAATAAATTATCTTAAGAAAATTAAAAAAAAAGAAAATCTTCTCTGTAAAATTCTTCATGCAAAGTTTTTAATTTTCTTAAATAGGCTCGAAAGATAATTTAATTTACCTTTAAAATATTAAATTTAGATACATTTTTAAGGGAAATAAATCCCCCTTTTAAAAATATCTTTAATATATATTTAGATAAAGACCTTCGATAGATAAATTTTCAGTTTTATTTAAATGATTTATAATCAAGATAATAAAATATTTTAAGATTTTTATCGTATATTTTCTTAGAATATCGAAATTTTCAACGTTAATGATAATTAACTGGCATCGTAATAAAAAAAAGTGAGATAAATAATAAATTTATATGTTTATAATATAAATTTATAGATAATTATCGAGTTTATAAGTTAAAAAAATATATTAAATACATTTTTAAAAGTTTAATAAGCGAGAATATTAAATGATAATGAGATGAAAGTTCCGTATGTTTAATCAAATCTTATGCATTATCAACGTAGGAAACTTTATCAGAAATTTTCGTAATTTTCGAAGATTAAGTAAAAAGAATTTTCTACATTAAAATATTTCATTAAAAACATGTAAAAATAAATAAAAATTATATCTAAAAGGGATTAAATATTAATTAATTTGTGTCATAAAGAGAAACAAATAAGATTAATTAATTAATTAATTATCCAATTCGATTTTTTAAATGGATTTTTTTTATTATTTTTATATAAAAAGCATTTATTAAATAATATAATCTTACAATATTTCAAAATTATTCTTGTAAATTTACAGAAAAACATGTAATAAATGCATGAATTATTTTATTCGTAAGCTAAACAATGTATATATATATTAGAAAATTGGATAAATAAATATTTAAAAAATATATTTTGAGAAGAGAGAAAAACATCTTAAATTTTAAAAATAAAGAAATTTTATTTTTATAAGAAAAAAAAAATATATAAAAATTTGTTATTTTTAAAATAATTTCTTCTAAATTTTTTACAAATAATCAACTATTTAACTATATTATTTCAATTTTTAACGCAAATAAACAAATAAAAGAATTTTTTTTTGTATATAAAGCAATAAATTTGTAATAAATAAGCCGTATTTAGCATTAGAAATTAGTATTTTAACAAAAAATTATTTATATTATTCATTTATTTAATAATTTATAATTCATAGAATTAATATTGTTATATATTTTTTAAAAATATATGGATTATATTTATCATAAATTATTTATTATTTTATTTATATTTTCGTTACATTTTTAAATATTTTATGTTTACATTTAATTCTTAACATTGCTAAATCTTTAATTCTTTTTTTTTAAATATAAGGATTAATTGCCTGAGATGTAAATTTTATAGGAGACTAAATGATACATGATTATAGTTTCTTTAATTCTTATATTCTTTATATCAACTAAGAGAGATTAAAAGTTAATCTCAAGTTTAGGATCTACATTCACGTGACGTACAGATAAATTGGGATTTAGAGAAAATTGATAAAACGTCCAGCATGTTGCTAAGTTAAGAGAACACTGTAAACAATCAACTGTTTCAGCCACAATAGCTAGATAAACACACAAACTGACTGTGAAAATGCAATGAAACTTGTGTAACCTGATTGAATTACTATATATACAATGATTTTCTATGTTTCAAATTAATAAATTATCATAAAACAATTATTTTCATCAATTTTTTAATAGTTTATTTATATTAAAATAAAAATAAATAAATAATGAAAAAATTTAATAAGATAAAAAAAACTATTTTACTAATATAAAAAAACAAAGGAAAATATATTAATTTTAAAGATAATTTTGTATTTTTATTTATTTTTTTAAAATAATTTTAGAATCAAATGCAACCCTCATTCCAACATATTTCTATGGAATCAGATTTCCAATTATATTCTAAAGTTTTTGCTTACATAAAAATAAAGCCTTACTTTATATAAAAGTATATATTTTTCTCTATTTTTTATCTTATATTTCTCATTGTTATAAGGTTTTATAACGTTGTTTTGAAAGAAAAGTTATTTATTTTTTCCTATATAAAAATTTGTTTTGTTTATAATAATGTAATACACACACACACACACACACACACACACACACAAGCACAAGCACAAGCACATACACTCAAAAGTTTTCCTATCTTATTTTACAAACAATTACTACATTTGAAATATTTTATATATAGAAACTTTACATTTTATATTTTAAAAAAATTTACTTAGTTTCAAGATTTTTAATTTTATTTATTTTCAAAAAAGTCATGTAACTTATCAACATATTTCATCACGTATAAAATATTTTTGTTCATTTTTTTTTTTTGCAATTTTTGGAGCAAGATAAACTTATTGGAGAGAGAAAATTTGGAAAACTTTCTTATAAAATATTAAAATATCAAATTAAAATCTCGTAAAAATCTTTATGAAAAAATTATAAGATGACTTTCCACTTATAAAAAATTTTATTTATTTTTTTTAATCAGTCTGGGAGTGTGTAGATTTTATTTGCAGATTAACTTATACTTTATGGATTTAAGAAAAAATAATATATTACTTAACTGTTATAATATAATAAATAAACTTCTCTACGTAATGTATATATGAGTATATACGAATTCTTTAGCTATAAATTAAACATTCAGTCAACTTCACAAAATGTAATTTGCTAAAAACAACCTTTACTTAAATCTATTGCTTACTTAAAGTAATGAAGTGTGGGAATTGCAAACTGCATCAGGGATTAAAGAAACTAAAATATATTACTCCCAAAACAACTACAATCAGTAAAATAACCGAAATTCTTATATGAATATATATATATATGTGTGTGTACTTAAAAATATATCAACTCAATTTTTACAGTTTAAGTATCGAAATATTAATTTATTGATATAAAAAAACATCAATAAAGTACCATAAATCTTCCATTCTTTACATTTGACTTCTGTCTAGTGCATACAGCGTGATTGACAGATCCATCTCTGTTATGTCTGCATGCACAACCGATACAGCTTATTGATGTAGTTAGTTGACTAGTATCTTGTTTTACTGTCACCAACAGGAATGAAAAACCGAGATTGAGCTTGGCTTCTAATCTTCTAATGATTAATGGCTTATATCAACATGTGAGTTTATCTAATGGAAAATATAAAGATTGTTTATAAATTAAATCGCCTTTTATTCAATTTTAAAAGTACAATTTTATAAAGAATTTCTATTTAAATGGTAATAAATTATTCGAATTTTTTCCAATTTATACATCTGTATAGTTCAATCAATCTAAATGACTTATTGTAACTTTTGTAGTAATTATTTTCATCCATATACTCCATTCATTTTATCATGAATCTCATTATTTTTATTTCATTTTTTTTTGTTTAAGGAAAAAAATATTCATGTCATTTAAATATTAATGTCTTCCTTTTTTTATTAAATTGTTTTTTTTATCTTTCATTTAAAATATTTTCTTCTCATTTATATATTTCTTTTTAATTGTAAGTATATGTCTATTCTCTTTATAATGTCATTCATTGAGCCAAGTGGTTTCATTCATAGTTTAAAATTAATTTATTTCATTCATATTCTTAAATTAATGAATTTCTCTTTCTACAAATAATTATTCTTTTATTTTTTGGTTATTATTATTATACAAATTTTGTAAAATAAAGGTATTACTTTGCCGAAGAGACTGCATCTCGTTTGTGAGTGTACAGACTTTTGCTTAATCTCCTCTGGAGGAAGGCTGAATGACGTCACAAAGGCTTCTTCAGCCTTTCTCCAGAGATCTGCTGTCTTTTTAAACAAATTAGGCCTCTGAAGTAATTTCTCCTGGGTGCAAAAATGGACCTTTAAGGTCAAAGTGCGTTTGGCTTGTTGCTTGTTCTCCCACGTGTACAGTACAGTACAATAACAACGTATTATTTTATTTTATAAACTTTTTATTCTGTTTTAATTTATCATGATATTTAATTTAAATTGTAAAATATTCATTTAGAAAGTTAACATTGTATTTATTCTATACACAAAAATTTGTTCAAAATAAACAATGTTTAACAATAGTTAAACACAATTGAAACTGCAAAAAAAAATAAGAATATAATATTAATATTCTATTATTTCTTGTTTATATTTTACATAATTTACTATGTTTAAGTATTTTTGAACGGGATATTTGTGAAATTATTTTGTGTACATAATAGAATATGGTTTAAAAATAGTAATAATAATAATTTATAAATTATATTAAGCGTGAAAATACACAAATTAAATATAAAAATAGATGCTAAGAGGCGTAAACAAAGTTAAAAACTATAGGAAATTGAAGAATGGATTAACGTATATGAAAGTTTGAGGAGGAGTAAGAGATTAACAGTAATTCTTCTCAATCCCTTCACTCTGAAGATTTGGTCTTTCACTTCATCTGAAGCTTCCCCATTCAGCATCCTCCTTTCCTTTCATTTATTAGATTTACTCTCATTTAATCACACCTTTCACCATTAAAAACATCAAATAAACATTCTAATTAAAATATCGAAAATAAAAATTAAGACCAAACTAGAAACATTAATCAAATATTCAAACTCAAAACAGCAGGTGTTTCTAATTTGTAAATCAGAATCATTAATATCTTCTTTAACATTAATATTTCATTAAATTTATATGGCAAAACTATAAATTGTAGTCGAGAAAGATTCGAATTATTAAAAAATATATATATGTATACATATAAATTGTTAGTAATTGTTAACAATTAGCGAGTTGATCATCATCAATTTTCCGATCATCGATTAGAGATAATTCGCCAATTATGGTATAGAGGGGGAGGTTGCTAAACATTATTCTGGTTAACTTGTGGTCAATATGATCATGTTGAGTAACATTGAATAAGTAAGATGAAGGAGAATTGTTCGCTACGCCCAGTGCACTTAGCGCATCAACAAACATCCATAGATGAATCCGGGGAATGTAATAATGCATCCTGTTTACGGCCAAAACATTATAACGACTTTTCCTGCTGCAAATAATATGAGTTTGATTAAAATAATTACTTTAGAAAGAAAGTTTTTTGAATTTAAAACGAATTTCCTAGCAGAAAAAAAAATTATGTTGTTACTTCTAAATGAATTTATTCATTAATTTTATCCGGATTTTAAAGTAAAATTAATCAACTGATTTTAGAAAAGGCAACCTTCTGTCTTAATTAATGATGATTAATATATAGCATACGTTACTAAGAGATAATGAATGTTTAATATCGTGTAAATATAACGTATTCTGTTTATTTTTTAATGCTTTTGTCTTTTGTAAACACGAGTTATGCATACACGTAAGGGAAGATAATATTAAATTTCGCATCTTTACAAGTGAATAAAATAGCTATCGACGGCAAAATAAACTAAATTTAACATTTAAAATTATCTTCCAATTATATAATTTGCTAATAATTTCGAAATTAAGTGACTACGATAACGAAAATTTATGAATTAGACATTCAAAAGTTACATAGGAGAGTGGATAATAGTGATTACTGTAATTAAAAGTGGAAAGTATGGTTCTGGTATTAATAAAAAAATACACTTATCAGGCCTATAAAAAAGGCTAAAGCTACATTCTTAATTTAAAAATTTAAAGCATTCGAAGTAAATGAAAGCGAATTTAAAAAGGAAAAAAAATCGCCATCTTTATGCCCAATTGCAGAATTTAATTTGGGCGGTGTTATAGCATGATCGATGCATTATATTTAAGTAATTTCGCATATTTTAACACTACATAATAAATCACTTTTACGAAACCGTAAGTAATACGATTAAGTATATTAGAACAGCAAGTTGAACATTAATACATTCGTATAAACGTGCATAAAGACTCCATGTTGATTTTTACTTACAACGTTTTAAAAACATTAATGTAGCGTAAGAGGCAAACATTATTTAGAGGAGAAAATCTGGAGTGACAAATGATTCCTGTAATCCTCTCATTGTGGACAATCTGTGAAACGACGTCAAAGAAACATGATTCCTAGCTCATTTATGGAATCCAATTTTGTAACGACTTTCTTCAATCCCGCTCTGATATATATTGTAAAACAAAATTTACATTCTATTAACTTAAACAGATGAGAGGTGAATAACATCAATTTACAATAACATCCCTTATAAATTTTTAATGTAATAATGCCCTAAATACGCTAATAATCCTTAGTGATATAAAAGTCGATAAACAACAATTTCACAAAGAATTTTAATTTTTTTTTACTTCTAATTTTCTGTAATAAATATTTTCCTTTCCTACATCTACACTTTTAACGACTAAAAAATAATTTTCGAATTCGTTTCGTCTGTCAGTTTGTCCGTCCGCATGATTTCTAAGACAACGAAGGTAAAGGGGTACGTACATTCTTTTGCAAGTTTTGATGAATATAATATAGAATTTCTTATAGATTTACGCCACTTTCGGAGAATATTATTAACAATTATTAATAATAAATTGCCTAAATTTGTGATGAAGTTACATACAGATATTGCACACATTTTATGTATTATTTTTTAATACTCAAACTTACAGGATAGATTTATTAATATTAATACAGCCTTAGCCTTGTATAAAAAAAATAGCTTTTATCTGATTGCCACGAGTGCAATTTTATCACAGTTTTGAAAATAATATCTGTTCTAATCTGGAATTAAAATTAAAATTCAGTTACATAAACAATTGCAAAACCTCATCTGGAATGTGTTTCCTCTCCAATGTTAAGATATAGCGAACAGGAGTGATGCTGGAGAGATGATTATCTGTTAAAAAGTTGATTTTGTTCAAACAAATTATATTTTACTAATTATATTACTAATCATTCTTCCTTTTCCTTAAGTGAAAGTACTAAATTACAAATATTTTGTAAGAGAAAACAATTATTATTTTTTCTTTAAACTACAGTGTATTTCTCTCGAAAATTAAAAAGTTTTGTGATGTAAATATCTATGTTTTTGTTGAATTGTTCAGTAATTAAGTTTAAATTTTATTCATTATAAATTTATATTATATGCTTTTTATTTTTCAAATATTAAATGTAAAATTAGATTTTTATACCTCGTTCTTATAAAATATAACATCTATTTCTATATATTATATAAATTTCGGATAAAAATACATTTATAAAATCGATTCTCTCAGGTAAAAAAAAAATAGAGAAAGGAAGCATACTTTATTTAAACTCAGGTAAAATCAAATAAAAGTCGATACTACGTTATTTCTGTAGTAAATTAATCTATTTTTTGGGATATATTCCGTGCTACATCGCTTGACGTGTTTCTAGTTTCTCATAATAAATAGTTACCAGGAAGGAAATTTAGCATCCACGTAAATTGATGACTGTCAGTCCCGACAAATGACATGAAATAGCAAATCTATCACTCTTTCCTATTTGTCAAACTTCGTCCTCCTATTGCCTGATGTGACATATCAGTTGAACCCCCTATTTCCAATCCTGGCAATAGAAGTTAAAAGGTGCAGCAGACAACAGCTCACACGAGAGACAAGAGGAAATCCTCGCCTTCACTTTTCTGTCACGTTTATCCATTTATCACTTATTTTTTTTTGTTTATACGTTCGAAAATATGAATTTAAGATATTAAATGCATTTATATTTGTTTAATATGATTTATTTATTATTTAAAAATGGTAATATTATGATGTACTGTCAACGATACCTCCCATTAACGGTGGTTACTATCTTTCTGATAAACACAGTTTATGATGTTAATCTTTTCTACAGTATTAAATAGTTCGTAATACTCTTATTTAGCTGGTATTTGGGCAATGAACAATTATCAGCTTAATGAAAAGCTTCAACGAATACCTATCGATGAGTTCACAATCGACTCATCGGGAAGATGATGCTCTTAGAATATATATAAATAAATAAATATTTATAGTAAGTATCTAATGGAAAGTGGCATAAGCGAAACGATTTATATCGATTTTGCATAAATGTATTTTCCTCTCGGTTTTATAAATCGTTAAACAATTATTAAACGTATTTTTTTCGGTTCCATATTAAAAATACTAAAGAGCTATTATACAAAACTACAGAAATTACAACGTAACATAAGTTTCCTGCGAAGAATTTAATATTTTTTCTGTGTAAAACACTTTCAACTTCTCCAGTTTTCTATCTTAAGGTTGGATGAAATGCATCGACGATTAGTTATTAGGAACATTTAGAATTCTGACAAGCTTTCAATCTCTTCCTTTTCTATCTAAGATGAGATTGAAAACTTGTCATAATTTTAAAATTTTAAAATATAATTTTTTTCTCTAAGCGTTAAGATCATAAATAAAAAAAATTACGTATAAAATTTTTAAAAAAAAGATTAATTAAAATTCTATAAGAAGTAAATTTTTCCATAAATCCAAGTTTAGTTAAGTGTACTATATATACAAAGAAGTAGAACGTTAAGTGAATATAAAAAATGCTTGTAATAATTCGTCTGTGTATAACCTATTTTATATAAAATTAGTTTAAAACGCGTGAGACCTGTAGAATATTTGAAAAAATAAAGATTTTATCCGAGCGAAAATATTTTTAGATATCCAAAAGGCTACTATATGCCTCTAGGAGATAATATAAAAATCTCTTCCACAAGAGAAGAGAAAATAGCCTACTATTTTACCAACTAAACCTCTTAGAGAAATCTGTTCTCAGAGGATGTTCTTAAATCTTAGTTTTAAATTTAGAAAAGACCTACACTTCAGTAAAATCGTGTTTTTAAACCAAGGAAAATTTTTCGATAAATCTTCAAAGTTTGATAAGTTCTTTGCCATTTTTTATATTTTACTCTCTTTTTTTTTATTTATTTTCTTACTCTAGCACTTTTAAAGATTCGAATGTAAAGATATATCCAAGGTCAAATGCAACTTGTTCTCTATTACATTAGACCCTGCCTCTTTCCCGTTTGTTTCACTTATCACCGATATTTTTTTATCTTTTAAACTTGTTTCTTTTAATGGAAAAGATACAACTTTCACCTAACTTTCCAGCAAAAAAAATAAATTATACCATGTCAAAACGAAAAAAATAATTAAATTCTTTCATTAATTATCACATTTATCTAATATAATTAGAAGATAAATACATATTTAACCCGATTAAATTACCTAAAAGCTGCTTAAAAGTTAACAAAAAAAAAGGTAATAATAATTAAAATTCTCTTGTAATTTTGACAAAAATGGATCAAATTTTAATTTTAATTAACTTCTAAATATAATTAATCTCGAATTTTTTTGTAAAAACGACTTTTTGACATATTCCCTTTTTCTTCTAATCGTTAATATAAGTGGAAAATTTCATCACATGATGACTTTTCTACTTAGTTTCGAATTATTTATATTATAAATTACTTTTTGAATATTTTTTTAAAGTGAGTTAAGTAAAAGCGAAAGTTTTATATTTGAACAAGGGGTTAGAAAGTATTTCTTACAAGAAAAAATGCATAAAAAAGGGGATCTCTAAAGTAAAACTCGAGATTATTACCTAGACACAATTCGGAAGATATAAACGTTTCAACAAAAATATTCCAATTCGTCTTATTACCAGAAAATATCCTTCGCATGAATAAGAGATGTTTGCTACACATTCAGGATTTAAGCATTATCTACTCTCTTCACTTCTCCAATTTTTTTTTTTTTTCTTGGTCCATTTCTACTTCTTGTAGTTTCGAATATATAAATCGTTTCTCTGATGATAAGGGAAAAAATCGCATTATCTTATGGATAAGTTTAAGGAAAAGATTATTTTAACTTTATTTTATATGTGATTTAAAAGAGGTATTTCGATAAAGATTCTGTTGAGATTGAGTGTCTTAATTAATCCATCCGTTCTTTTTTTTTAGTTTTTGGATAAAAATAAAATTGTAATTTATTCTTTGATGCGTAATAATAAACGAAAGGATACGTTGCAGAATAAAATCTTTTCACATTAAATTTTTTCCCCTAAAAAAAAGGAGTAAATTTCGTTTAGTGTACTGTACAATACCTGAAGCAGTTATCAGTCAGAAGTAACATCACAAGCCTCCTCACCTTAATTAAGCGATGTAAAATAAATGTCACTTTGGGGAGGAATAGAGACTTGACTATCATCAACATGTTCTCCCATGGAAAATGAGTTTTGGATTGACTTGTATGTAATGTTCCCACGAGACGGCGTTTGATTCGTAGACCTTTTTTATTAGTCACAATTTCTTCTCTTTGCTTAATACTTGTGCAAGAGTTAAAACGTCAAGATCAGACTCGATACTACTTTAGTAACGAATTATTCCCTGGGGTAAAATGCAATCGTGCTGTGACAAGATGGTCAGATAATACGTCGATGAGTTATTGGGTTGAGTTTTCTTTCCCTCCCCCCATTTATCGCTCAGAAGGTTTCGCTTTGGTTATTGACAAGTTAAGTCGGACAAAAATTCCCAAAGAGGTGTTGTGTCAAATGTGTATGACAGCCACCGACAGAAGTGGCAAATGGCAGTTGACAATGTTCACCTACTGATAGTCATAACATGCTTGAAAACATTGTGTTTCTGTCTGTTCCTGTTTTCTTTTCCCGTATTGTATTGTTACATCGTTGTATCGTAAACGTTGCCTCTTATATAAATAACTGAAAGATAAGGACAAGATTAACAATTCGCATGGAACACAACGGAGCAACAGGAACAATTGGGTAAATGCCAATAATAAAAAGAAATATACATTTATTTTTATACAGATTTAAAATATTACATTTAATCTTATATATGCAATTATTAGGAAAAATAAAAATTTTCTTTCATTATTAATTAATAATTAAATTCGAGTTAAAATTAGAAGGAAATTAAGAGTACTTTTAATAATATTAAACACAGCAACAAAACGAACATTTTATAGATAAGATAAACATCAAAGTAAAATTTACTCAATAGTTTAGAGTGCAATTAATAAATCAAAATTAGAGAAAATTGCCTAATTTCTTAAAGAAAACGTTTATTCTCTCGGTATGGTGCATTTAATTCATTAAACTATTGTCCTTACGGGAGCAACCACTGGAATTGCTTCAGTAGGAAACAATAGAGGGATTTCACTCACGTTGGTACACATTAATCAGATAAAGGACACTATTTACTCATTATAGATCAACAATTTAGAGAGGGATATTAATGAAGAAGAGTAAGAAAAAAAAATTAGCGATTAGTAACATTCACTTCAATTACAAATCCTGTTATAGACAGAGTAATAATTAACGAGATAATAATATTCATACCATCTGTAACCGTTAGAGCGCACATGTAACACAATTACGTCAAAACATTAATTGCGTAGGGATAACGTCAAAATTCAAATAGTATTTATTTAATTAAAATTGTTTTATAGTCGCATCTTGAAGGACCTTTTACTTATCTTACGTTAATTAAACAATCCTTTCTTAATGACATACGGTGTTGTCTTTGATATAGATCCGCTTGATGAACACCCCGCTTGGCTTGTTTACTAAGCTCTCACTTAACTATCTTTAATATTTATTGGCAAAGAGCCTAAGACTTTAAAAATAAAGAAGAAGAAGAGGAAGAAGAAGAAAAAAAATCACTCTAATTTATCATTTCCTTTTTCGATTAAGTTTACTACAATTTTGACACTGAACTGAACGTTTATTAAATATAGCGAAAACTTATTAAATTATCTTAAAATCGATATTTCGCTTTTATATTAAGAATCTGTCTTGTGTTTTTATTATTTTGTAGAAATTATTCTTTATCCAATGAGCATTTAAGTGGGAAGTAATAAAAAGTATGGGGTGTTTGCGAGGTAATGTTCATTTTAAACTTTGTTTCCTTATATTTTTCTTCTTTATTTTATTAATTGCACAGGGTTTGTTCGGCGGTTGAGATGTCTTACCAATATGTGATCCACTTAAATTTTACATATCACGGAAGGAAATCAAAGTAAATATGATAAACACGATAGTTTGTATCATATATGTAAGGAAATTGAGCTGCGATTTTGTCTACTGATACGCTACGTTGCTGGAGAATTTTCAATTTTACTGCTTGGAATTTCGTGTAAATTTATCATTTTTTAAAAAGATTTTATTGAGGATAAGTTATTATTATTTTTTTAACATTAAACATATCGAAACTCGTAGTTCAAGTTTCGATACGTGTAATATAAATGTGACGTCAGATAAATCGTATTTACTCCCAAATCTAGTCAAATACTTTAATATTGATCGATCGATTTGTAAAATTGTTCTCTAATCAAAATGTAAATTGAACTAAATCAAAACACTGATAAAGGCCTAACAATTTTTCTTATTTATTAATATTTTTAAGCATTTAAATTCAATTTCTCTCTTTATCCATTTAATCTCCATTAATATGAATGGTTTTCTTCAAGATTTCTCGAAAATTGAATTAAATAAAAAAATATTAAATAAATAATTGAAATTTTATAATGATATTGTTCTTCCTCCGATTGTCTGTCCGTAACGTTATAACAACAGAGAGATGAGAATTTTCATATCATTAGATTACATTTAAAGAAAAATGCCTTTAAATTAATAGGCTCTAATTTAATTTCCTTATGTTTTTTCTTATAATAACGGAATATTTTAACTCTTCTTTTCGATAAAAAAAAGTATTAAACAAATAATTCCAGTTGCGTAAATTTCATTTTGTATCTTAAATTAAATCTGAATATAATTAAATTTTTTATTCATTAAAATTTTTTCCTTGTTTATAATATTGTTATTAATATTTACAACTATTAAAATAAATCGTTTTCTTGTCATTATACTTACCGATTAGAGTTATTGTATTAAAAACTGAAAGACTTGGATTGTGTAAAAGCCATTTTTCATTAAGGTCGACTTCTAAAATCACAGCTGTGTACAGGAAATGAATAAATGTTAACAACAGCATCTGATAATAAATAAAAAAAGGACATCATATTGTATTAAAAGACTAGAAGAAGTTAAGTCAATCCTACTTTTTAAATCCCGGAGTGAAGGTTTATATTGTATTAAATTACTTGCACTGATACAAAATAAGATTTGTTTTAAAATAAATATATTTATATTCGATATAATGTATATATATGTTTAATTTAAAAAACACTCTGAAGTCATAATGCAATATATCGTATTAGTATACACGATATATTGCATCAAGATATTAGATTTTTATATACCAGTAAACACGATACATTTATAAATTTTTGATGTTTTTCACTTCAACCAGGTTCAAAATTGGTATAAATTTTTAAAAATAAACTGGATTTATTATCAATTATACGTTTTTATTTACTTAATAATTGCTATAGATGGCTTCTGTAGCAAGGGCAAGTGTACCGAAGAGAAAGAGTATGACCCTGTTTGCCCTTACTGCAGAATATGACCCCGTAGAGAAATTATTAAATAAATAAATATTCGCATTATTAATATCTTTATAAAATTTTATTAAAAAGCGAAGAAATGTCAGAAAACAAAGGAATTATCTCCTGACACGAAGGTGACAGGAAATGATTGAGGTCAACCGTAACTATTTCGTGTGACCCAAGTATCACGTAAAGCATCTCGAGTACAGTAGATAATGGGTCTTTCTTAAAAATAATTTCTTCCAAAAAGAGTTTGAGAATCAATGAATCGATCCTGGATCTTCCTTGTATAGCATTGTGTGAGAAACTCAGCTTACACAACCAGAAGGATTTTTTATAGATTTATTAAGCTTAAAGATGATATATAATTTCGGAAATAGCTCATATAGCTTAATAAATTATTTATTTACTTTATAAAATTATAAGTAGAAATTTAATAAAGAGCTCTTCTTAAATAATCTTTAAAATATTTTAAAATTGAGCATGGAATGTCTATACATAATTTATTATTTTATTAACAAAAGAAAGTTACCCAGATGATTTGAACCTTAAGATATAAACTTATATTTAAATTTAGAATGAATTTTTAATCCATTTTATTATAATTTTCTGTTCATTTTATAGTTTCAACCTGTACTAAACTTAATCTACGTACGTATCAGGTATAGAGATATTACACACAACTAACACGCTTCATATTGGACACTTGACAGCAATGTATATTTAATTTTGAAGGCTCTCTCACACCTTTCGTTTTAAAAGCATCCTTACTAATATCGCTATCGGAAACTGCAATAAAGATGAATTTTAAAATAAACTGTAAAGTTTCGAAAGCTATTCTTTACATCTTCAATGATAGCATTTTTCACAACGTTCTATATATTGTCTTCAAAATTCTGCTTGAAGTTTCGATGCTAATGGTCTCTGAAGTCCTATTTATATGACGAATGGTATCGTTGAGTCAAACTTTGCAGCTTTATACCTTTTAACTTTTCTATATCTTAAAATTTAAATAGAAAAATATTATATTTTTTAAAACATTTTTTAAAGCTTTACTACAATAAAAATTATTTTGTATTTTTAAGTAATTAAATCGAATTTTTCTCTATAAATACACGCGTAATATAACTTATTCCACTTCAATATTGTGTCGAACCTTGTTAATTTGCAATGTAAACATATATTTAGGAACTAGCTTCGGGGCAGAAATGCACACTTTCGTTTTAATCAGTTCAGATTACAGGCAATAATCTCCGAAATACTCCAATTTAGTCATTTTAAATTGTAACACTCCTCACCGTTTATAATTGTTTGTTAACCTTAATTATATAAGTTTGGACGACCAAATATTTAATTCATTCATTTTTATTTTATTTAACTTTTTATTTACTTTAGAAATTTTTATCACCGGATAAATTTCTTTAAAAATTCATATTTTATAGACCTATAATAAAGGATACGAAAGTTGTAAAAACAAATTTTATGCTTACTCGTATTAATAAAAGGTATTCTATGAACAAACACAGGTTCCCCCCTGTTTTTTTTACTAATCTGTCTGTCTGTATATCTGTAGTTGTACCTCAGAAACTATAAAAATTTAAATGAATTTAATTTCGAAATATTTATATTGTTTTATATTTTAAAAAAATGTATTTTAATTTCTATAAATTAAGTTTGTTTATTTAAATTATTTATGTATTTAGAGCCTCATTATAAAAGTATAATTGCAAATACATAAACTCGACTACGACAAATATAAGATTAATACGCTAAATTCAAATTAAATTAGAGACTATTTTAGTATATTATCCAATTTTCTAACTAATAAATAAGTATTTTTCATAATTATATGAGTTCTGTTAAAGAATTGAGCTTGTGAATCTTCTTCAAACAAGAATATTTTAATAAATTTCTAAGTATTACGCTCTATGTTTTATTCAAAATTATGAATAATCAAATTTCTAAAATATTTAAATACAAATTATTAATAAATTACGGTTGAATTATTGATGATAAATTATTTGCAGAAATTCAGAGAGGCTGCATGAATTAAAATTGATGCACCCTATCTGAGAATATATATAAAATTTATATAAAATAACGGAAATATTTTTAAAAATTCTCTTAATTATTCATTTCTTAAGTTGTTTTTAAGGTATAATTCTGTAAAAATCGATTTAAATATATATATTTTTTAAAATTTAGAAACATGAATTTGTCATGCACAGCGAAAGAATTATTTGAGAAAAATAATATTAATAACAATATTGGAAATAAGTAAACAATTCTGAAGATTATAGTTCTTTCAGAATTTATTGTCCAAACAAATATAAGAACTGTTTATCCATTGGCTTCAATAACATATTGAATTACAAGAGTTGGTAACTCATAATAACAAATTGGAGAAAATAATTGTATTTTCTCCAGTGATTTCTAAATATTGGATTACTACTTATCAATAAAATAGAAAAAAAATTCAAATAGTTTTTCTTATAAACTATTTTTTTAATTTATGATTAGTTTAAAATTCGCTTATTTATTTATTACTTTTCTTTAATTAATTCCTTATACATTTATTAGTCACCAATATCGAGTTATCAGAACCTTATTTGAAGAATTTTCAAGGTTTTTTCTTATATTAATTTCTTATTTTATTATTTAAGAAAGTTTAAAGTACTACAGATGCGTTAACTCATCGCATATTAAGAAGAATTTCTTATAAAAATAAATCTTAAAATTATATTTTAATTAATTTTAAAATTAAATAATTATTTTTTTTAGTTTCTTAATTAAATAAATAAATAAGAAAACATTTGCAGACATTAATGTATAAAATAGCAACCGATCTTCGCCATTTTCTCGTCTCGATTCAATGCTATAAATAGTTTTTATTTTAAATATTTTAAACATAAAACATTTTAAATTTTAAAACTTTTTATGTATATTTAAAAGCACACTAATTATATAAACCATTCTTTTATTAAAATCAATTATTTTTGCTAATTATCTTAGTTAAATTAGTAATCGTTTCATAGAAGTAAACAGGAAGAAATTCTTTTTTAATGTAACCTAATTATGTTATTGTTTTTTTGTATTTTTTAAAACATTGTAACGGAAAAACATTAATAAAACAAGCAAGAAAAGATCGATATCTAGAATAAGTCAGCACATTTAGTGTCAGCAACATTCAGCATCCATCTGTTCAGGAGTGACCACATTCTAAATTACAAGCTTCTCCTGGGAGATGCTGCAGTTGACAAGACATACCAATTGATAACTTGTTGACATAATATTGTCATCGGGATGCCATTACTTGGACATTCCCTTGGTGCACAACATGTCAGATTCTTGAATTAGTTTCAAACTGGATGAAAATATACTTTGTATAAGGAACCAAACGAATTTTGATTGCCTGTGATTCTTCCTCTCGCTCTCTCTCTCTTTCCTTCTCTCTCTCTGCGGGAAACGATTTCTAACAATCTTCTCTGCTAGCTTACACTTGCCTTAGAAGCACACGTCAAATTTAATATCCTTCGGTCAATGGTCAGTACTTAATTCGAAATCAATTGTTTGCTGCACTTCGTTTGAAATTGCCAAGATCTATTAATTCAAACGTGTTATTGTTTATATCTATTTATAGCGCTTAAAGTATTTATATAGATTTTTCTTCTATGTTTATTAAATATATATATATAGCATTGTATTGCTGTTATCTACGTTAATTTTAATGTAAATAAATAAATTCGAACCCCTTCTTCAATATCTTAACGGGGATCGTCAACTAAATCACGCAGGAAACGTTATATACCTGTATATCAATTTAAATCATTATGTTATTGACGTAATTAGGATGATGATGAGCCTCTAGTTGTCTTGTTAAATAAACTAGCCAATTTTAGTCCTATAGTAGAACCTGGCATAAAAATTTACTATAACCGGGAGACATACATAATTTAGCATTACTTATTCGTTACGTGTTTCGATATATCGTCCTCATTACACAAAAATATACTAAATATAATTACGTTCAAACCCCTGTAAAACAGTTTTCTAACCTTCTGAAGCATAAAATATGATCCGCTAACACTTTTTTCATTTATAAATATTTATCTAATAAATCACTACAGTAGCTTAAAAGTTAAAAAGTTATTACAAAAGTTAAATTTATAAAATGATTATAAATTTTACTTGTAATTACACGAAGTTGTTTAGAGAAATACAAACAGACAAACAGACAAGCGAGATTACAAGTTATGTAGATATTTTAATGAGTTGCAAGAATTGATATTAACATTTTATGGTTTTATATTTATGCTAAACTATAAAAAAATTTAATTAACTGTTAAATTATAATTTATATTATCTTTAAAATATTGGTAATGGACAATATAACGCCTTGTACTTCATTACTTTTAATTAATGCTGTTAAACAGAAAAATTGAAGTGGTTTTCTGGAAGAGTACCCATTTTAAATCTTTTAAATTTTATTAAATCCCACAAGAGTCATTAGCGTTGCCTTTATTTCCTTTTTTTTAAAGTCTCTTTAAAATATATATAATTATAATACAGTATATAAATATATTACTTAGCTTTCACGAGATTAGATATAAATATTTTTAGAAGTACAATCAAAGAAGAGAAAATTACAAGAGAAGAAAAGTTACTGTATTAACTTTATCTAAAGCAGTGAAAGCGTAATTATTATATAAATACAATTAATTATCTTTCTAATGAAAGTTTCAAAGGGAAAAGCTACAAAAATTGCAAAAGAAGCTATCTTAGATTAACTTCTTTAGTAGTTATCGATATAAGACGCAGGTGGTTCTTTATCCAATTCCTTCCCCACTGTTCCCATGCAAAAAGACATCAACAAGTCTGTCTCTTCCACTTTTTCCAACTAACTTCGTTAATTTGTGCAGTACGTTTTCGATAAAAACTTAATAGTACATGATGAAGTAATCGCTTTCTGATACTATTCCTTCTATCCTCTTCCGCATCTTTTATCTTCGAATAATAATTTATCTCATTCTTCAAAGGTATTTTTACTGTTAAATAAATTAAAAGTTTATATTATTAATGATGTTTTATTTACCTCAGATGTGTAGATGCCTGCCATATCGATTGGTTTATTTATATGGAATCCGTGGACAGAACTATAGTGATCAATTTTTTTAATGAGTGAATAAAAGAGAAATTTTTATAAACTTTGTTAAATTAAAATCCCATTTTAATCGCCTTTTGAATTAATATAAGAAAATTTTTTAAAATATTAATGATTTCTTGAATTTCTTTGTTATTTCTTAATTAAAATAGTACGAAATCTGTTTAAAAATCATCCAAAACTGCCATACTTCCGAACAGCAGCCACTGACGGAAACATAAAAAATGGCCGTTGTTTGGAGGTTCGTAAGAAAATTGGCTGTTATTTGAGGGTCGACTCTATTTCTATAAATATATAAATTTAAGAATTTAAGCCAGGATTTTACTCAATTTTTAAAATCTTTAACATTTTAAAATTGCATACACTTTAATGTTATTGGAGCATTTTTTAAAATTTATAGATAAATTACGAAAATGATGATAATTAAATTATATAAAAAATAAAAATTCTAGATAATTATTTAAGCAATAAATTTCTTTATAACTTAAAATTGTATTCTGGTATACCCATCAATAAATTTCGGCTAATTCTGTTTAATAAGTGAAAATTAATTAATTTAATAGGAAAATTTTATAGTTAACATTTAAAATTTATAAAAAATATGTATATATAAATAAAACAAAACCAGCTTGAATACTTTCTAACTGTACTTTTACAAGAGTTCTAGTGTATCAACTACTCAGATTATTAAACATCATCTAAGTTTTAGATTCTACTTCAATCATATCCTTTCAAAAACTTAGAACTTATTTTAAAAGCTACAACATTTTTTTCTTGGAAAGTAAACCACAGTTTCAAGTGAAATCCGGATCATGTAAGATAGAAGCACCTGACAAACATAACAACAATGTACAGCACTACTGTGTTTACACTTTACACTCTCCTATACATTCTACTCGTTTTTTCCCCTATCCTTGTCGATTTTGAATAAGATTTACTTGTCACTCAACCGAAAGATGACCTGGATTGTAGTACCATTCTAACAAAAACAAAATACATATATTTTTTGGAGACTATCGCCAAAGTTTTCCTTTTTAAAAGCAGCCTCAATATTGTTCTCAATCCATTGCCCATAGGTAAAGCCTTTAAGTAATCAATGCCCAGTCGTATAATGTGTAAACATTACACAGAATCTTTTTACTGTACTACTAGTCAAAAGTACGTCGACACTCCCCAGTTCCTGCAGCATTGTATTCTGAGTTTTGTTGTCGGCAACATCTGCTTCGTACCTTGATATGTGTGTGTGTGTATGTGTCTGTCTGTCTGTGTGGGAGTAGCAGATATCGCTTCGTTTGTTTCATGTAACACTGTTCTCCTTTTGGACACTTCGAGTATCTCTTGTAGATAAATGATTCTGTATAAACGTTTGTTTTATATATATCAAACTTCATTACATCCTTTACGTTTTACGATAAAAGAACAGGGAAAACTTTAAAATACATAGGAGAGAAAAAACAAAGAAATATGCAGATTTAAACACGCTTTTTAAGAAGTAATAGCTGCCAAATCAATACAATGATTTCTCTACGGACAGTTTTTATTCTAAACATCAATAAATTATGCATATATAAATAAAAAAATCATCTGTTATCATGTCTGGATGTTTTTTACTTTCTAGTTAGGAAACGCGTTAATTTTTCAGACATCTGATTAAAGTAATTACATGTTTCTGTTTTTTTCTTATATAAAATTTTATTTATATATATATATGAAATAAAATGGTTAATTTTACTTTTTAATATGGTAAATAAGCTTAATTAATGATATATATTGAATGGTGTATAACTAAAAGTAGAGTTAATTAAGGTTATTTAACTGTTATGAAGACTTAATTTTAGTTTTGATTTATATATATATATATATAATTAGATTGAAATAATTTCTTAAAAATTTACTCGCCATTTCGAAATTATTGATAAAATTTAATTTAAAATTAGTTCGATTTTAAAATGAATATTTAAAACCTTATTAAAATTCAGAAAGATCTCAATCTCTATCGAAAACTCTTCATAAGCACAGAGATTTTTCATTACTTTTAAATATATTTGACAATTTTTTGTAAAAAAATAACTTATATTTTAAAATAAATCACTTTAAATTTTGTAAATTTAATTCTAAAAATAAAATTTTATACGTTAAGACGTTTAAATGTTACAAAGAAAGAGAGAGAAAGATTTCATATATTAAAATTCTAAAACTCGACTTGAAGAACTTCATAAAATTTAAAAATTTCCTAAATAAATTTTAAAAATCCTTTAAATATTCATTTTTAAAATATTTCAAAGTACTTGCCACGTTATTAACATATATAAAATAAATATTAAATTAAACTAAATCGAATGAACCAATACTAAACATAATTATAATTTGAAAACTTTAAAATAAACTTCAACGTATTAAACACACCAATAGGATATTGTTTATTTTTACGAAATCGATAAAATTCCTTCAACAAATCTGCATAATTAACTATTTGTTAATTGGAAAGGTAAACAGTTAAGTTCACATTCGGTCTCTCTGGAGATACTCGCTTTTGCCACAAAAGAGGTGATGCTAAACACCAAGAAGAAGAAAATCCCGATGTGTAAAGGGCATTTAAACCTCTTTTGTTGACTTTGTCTATTGATAGCAATTGAAAATTCTTTCCTATCGCGTCTCTGTCTTAAAATTTCTCCATCTTCTATTCAATTACAGAGGGACGTCCACTGGACCTGATTGGGATGGTGCTTCTTTCAAATGATCAAACTGGGACTTTCTCTGATGGAATTTTGGCAACAATCCCGATTAAATGTCGTTAAACTATCCAATGCCATTTTTTCTATTAATTTAACTGAATTTTCCTTTTTCTTCAAACGTTCCTTCAAAACTTACATCACTGATAAAGGTGGAGACTTATTAAAAATACAGCATAGAATATTTATAAAA
Organism: Centruroides vittatus; assembly: GCF_030686945.1. Taxonomy (NCBI): domain Eukaryota; kingdom Metazoa; phylum Arthropoda; class Arachnida; order Scorpiones; family Buthidae; genus Centruroides; species Centruroides vittatus. Next base: position 3,520,773 of record NW_027122215.1, on the reverse strand, counting down.
TAGAATTTTAATTTAATTTTATAAACAAAAATCTAATATGTTCCTTAATTAAATAAATTAATTTAGAAGAGAAAAACGCTTTAATTTAATACCCCAATTTTTACTTTTTCGCATTAAAAGCAGAGAAGAAGAAAGGAGTAAAAGAAATATTCGTAATAAATTTAAACAGAAGATTATTTAGAAGAAGCATAGAGGATAATTGTGTATACAACATCATCCATTAGTATAAACTGTTATAAAACAAGTCAAACGTCTGCTTTCTTACTTCATTAATTGAAACACACCGAGTAATGACCGTAATTTTGTTTCAGAAAATCGCTTTTAGATCCGTTTTAACTAAGAGTAGAATCGAATGATATTTTTACATTGAATGAGAAGGAGGTAAAAAAAACCATTCGGCACACTCATAAGAAATTAATGTATTAAATAAGAAGAAGGAAAAAAATTCCATGCAGTTTCTTTCCCTTTTAAAACTCTCTTTTCTGCAGCCCCTACTCATTAATCATAGTAAATGCAAGCTGTTCTGAAAATTTTCGCCACATAACGTACGCAGAGGTTATTAAAGATGATCGACCGTATTTATCAAGCGGAAGTTGCCGCTAAATTTCCACTTCTCATCAACAACTTCCGTAGCTATTAGAAGGGAGAGTACAGTCTACGTAATTACACAAACACTCCAAGTCTTGAACTATTCCCATCGTACAAGTGGTACGTCACCTATAAAGTCAGTAGAGGTCGACCTGTACTACCTTTTACAAATAGGTAGAAACCTCCCCCCTCCACGTACAATTCGTATAATTTACAACTTCCGAGTGTGGAAACCGTTTGGTTACATGTTTCCTCGGCTAAAGTTCATACTGTTGAACAACAAAACTCAATAACCTGTACCTTATGACTTGCTGCAGAATAAAGCTGGACACATCTGTAGCCAATGTCGAATTCCTTCACTAAAATGTTCCTTCGTGTAGTAAAGCTACAGGGTGCACTCTTTCGTTGCCATGAAATTTTAGAAAAGTCGTAAAGAAAACGGACTTTTTCACTAGTTTTTGGTCGTTCTATATATTTGTAATTATATCTAATGTTAAAATAAATTCGAAAATTTTTAATTGAATTCTATTGAAGGTCTAGAAACGTCTCTTCTCTATTCTGTAACGCACTTAAACTTTCCTTTTTTTCTTTCGCTAAAGGAGTTTTATATTAAATTTTACGCGAGATATTTTTAGTTTTATTTCCTTTCTAAAGTTTCTTGCCATATTTTTGTATTTTCTTTCGGTAACTTTGCTTATTTTTATTTATTATAAACGAATTTTTGTTTATTTAGTGCCTTATTTTCAATTTAATATTTGTATTTTTAAGGGCTTTATTATAATATTTAATAACATTATTATTCCTATTTCAAGATATCATTATTTTCTATCGTACTTAAGAATTTCTTTACTTGTACTCAATTTAATAAATTCAATTTTTTTCCCTGTATTTTATTTAAGAACTTTCTTATTTTGGCATTTTCTTTAAAATGTTCTTCGTATCATTTAAGGTTTTTGCTTTATATCTCATTTAAAAGCTTTTTCTCCCCCTGTTTACTGTCATATATAAACTCTTCTTTGCTTTAAAGAAAATATAAGAAACTTTAAAAATTCTGTATTAAATTTAAGAACTTCTTTATTGTGTTTCTTTCTCCTGAATTACACGGTTTATACTATTTAAGAGTTTTTTTTATTATATATTTATCTAAGCACTTTGCATCCTATTTTGTTTTAACGAGCCCTTCTTTTTTTTAATTCAGTAAATTTTCTATTATTATCCCGAGTAAAAATTTCTTTATCTTATTTCTAATTAACGGCAATGAAATCGGGTTAAAGTTTCTACATTTAATTAATTTTAAAGTCATATTTATCGTTAAAGAATCTCGAGGGTGAAGTGCGAAGGGTGAAATTTCGAGCAGTGCAAGAAACGTATTGTCAGTTCATTTCTAGTGAGTAAATTACGTTATTACTCGATATACCGTGCTATAAACTGTATTATTTTTGAAAAAATTGGTGCCATTATACTAGAAGAACGTTCTTCATTTAAAGAAATAACAGAATTCGCCACGAAAGAAACCTTACGGTATAAGTTTCAAAGAGAGCTTCAATTTTTATAGTTGTATGGGAGTGAAAGAATAGCCTGTTATATTTTTTAAGTTATTGGTTCTACTTCATTTTGTGTCACAAATAAAAAGAACTTTGATCGAATTTAAAGAATATCTTGCTGTTCGGCACATATATTCGAAATGATAATGCCTCTCACGCGTGAACAAAGACGTAACACGCAATAGCATCATTAAGAAAAAGTCTAATGTCCACGAATGCTTAACAGTTACGCTAACTATGATGATTAATATGAAATTTGTAAATAATTATTTCACTAAAATTGATCTAGATAATTAGTATAAAAATTCATTTTTATATTAAATAATAAATTTTCTACTAAGGGAAAACTTAATTACCATGGTGGACTATTCTAAAATATTTGAAATTTAAATTATCATCGCATGAAAACATCATATTTTTGTCTAGTAATATTGGCCTTTTTATTAGGAGAAATTAGAAATAATTTAATTTAAAAATGGTATAAATTCATTTCTTTTTTTGACGTTTAGAAAGTCTGAAGTTTCGATTCGTATTCTTAAGGTTTCTGATGAAATTATGTTAAATTTATTGGGAAAATTATTAAAAATGTGTGTATAAAACAGAAATTTTAATATTGGATATTATAAAATTAATAAATATTAAAAATAAGAAAGGTAAACATGCGAAAAAATGTTAATACATTGACTGGGAGCATGGAGCGTAGAATATGATTAATAAGATATTTATCGCTTTCTTTAAATTAATTGAGTAATTAACAATCATTAATTCCCTTTTCTAATAAAATTAATGAAATTTTTAAAGATGTAAAAAATAATTTTACAACATCTTCTAAATATAAACGAAATAAAAACGAACGTCTTCTGTTTTTGTTCCTTTCATTTCCTCTTTCTCATTTGTTGCACTGCTCCTCGTTTTGTGTAACAAACTCAGAAAAAAAAACAAAATTTGAAAAGAAAAATCCTTAAGAAAACTTTCAAACAACAATCTATAACTTGTAATTTGCTTAAAAACCAAATTTAAAAGCTCGAACCCGTTCCGAAACATAATTACAAGGTTTACAAGGAATTATTACAAGTAGTATGTAATTAATACCGATAGAACAAGCAATAATCTTTTTTCTTTTATATTTTACTTAAGCTTTTTTTTTATTCTCTTTAACACTCCGAATGACATTTTAAAAGAAGAAATAATGGAAACGTGTCTCATTTTCGGATGACAGATGACTTCTTTAATTCGTATCATAAGACTCGATCGAATATCGTTAAAATGAACTACAATATTATTGATTGTAATAGTTTACTGTTTCAAATATCTTTGTTTCTTATCGATTTCTGCACTGCTGACATTTTGGTGACTTTACGATGTCGGCCTGTCATTTTGAAATACTTGTCTCTGTTTATTCGCACACGTCACGTATTCTAGTTGTCTGTATTAAAATTACTAGAGCGTGGAAATAGTCTTTTTTTAGTAATTGGATGTATAGGTATCATTTTGGATGCAACATTAGTATAATATCCTTATAAATCTAAAATAAGTAGAAAAGACAATATTGCTAATGCCTTTTTCTTATATTTATTTATATATCTGGAAATTAATAACATATTTTCTTTTTTTTAAGAAAATGATACTTATTCTTAACTTGACTTTGAGTGATGTTATATTATCTAATTAACTTGGAGAATCTAAATGTGCAATTATCCATGATGTATTGCTTTAATGCAGACCAATATCTATGTGGCTACTTTGTGTTGTTGTCTCTTATTCTTATCTTCGTAAAGACTTATTTTTTAAAGAGTTTATTAATACTGCTAGCAAGGAAAATAAGTAAGATTTATTAATTTTCTAGTAGAATATTTTGCGTAATTTTTTACTGTTACAGTTTTCGATTTAATACTGCTCCTTTCCTAATTCGATAGCAAGTATTCGTCGTTGTAATTTTCTTAATTACAACAACTCGTTCAACCTTTCCCAATGCAACAACATGCTTTTCCCACTGCAGCTTCCCATTCCACTCGACGTTCAACACCCCGTTCAATATCACACACTTCCCAATGCAATTGCCTATCAGCGCTATAATATTATCAATACAGCAGTTTATTCACTACTCACTCTTGAAGTTAGAAAATGTTTAAACCGAAATTTAATACTATTTCCCTCACAGAAACCTTAACAGTTAACCCACATAACGTTACAAAACTGCATTCGACATCTTCCTCTTCTCATTCAGCATCATTAAACACAATCCAATAAAACTAAACACATTATGAAAGTTTTATAATTTTGTTAGATAAACTTTCATCTAAATTAAATAGTAAACCGTATCTTCCTTTAAAAAATCTTATTTTATAACTTATAAATATTAATCTAGAAGTCATTCGGCGATTGGAAATATTATCTTGTTTGGAAAAGAAGAGCAATTTACTTCAGTCTCGTCGTTATAAAAATATCGAGATTTAATATCACTCCAGGTTATTAAACGAATAAACATTACTATTACACAAAGAAGAAAAGATTCTTGTTCAGACAATGCTACATTTTCTAATTAAACCTTGTAATTAATTGTGCTTCTAATTAATATTTTATCTTATTGACTAATTATAAGCATGGTTATAACCTTATTAATTTTTAAAATTAATAATTATGTTACCAGTACACGCTCCATACCGCATCCATATGCAAATATACGGTTGAAAAATTAGAATTTATACTAATTCTGATTGTTAATATGTTAATTTGTGTTGGAAATTCACACTAATATTAATTATTTTACTTTATAACATCAATAATTTTACTGAACAGCGACGATTTCTGCTATAACTTGAGCATCTTTCGCATTATTCAACTTTCAATCTTGTGATTTAGGTCAAACCATTCTCTTAATATAATTAATTTTAAGTTGTAAGCTTATTTGAACTGTGAATCGGAATACTTTATCCTGCGTACAATCCTCCATATCCTATTTAAATTTTATAATTTAGTACAATTTCCAACTAAAGGTATTATTAATAAGTGTAGCTAAGATTTATTTATTAAATTATCTATTCGATTAATCTTGAAAATATAATTTCCGGACAGATAAAAGAGATTAAATCTTATTTTCACGAACTAATATTCAGCAGCAGTTTCAATTTAAGGTAGAAGAAGGAAAGGATACTGTTAAAGGTAACTTCCTCAACCCGCATTTTCAAAATTCATCACAGGGAAGAACTTATTTAGCATACAACAAACTGGAGTAAGTTGACTGGTAGTAGGATAGGTTGCATTTTTATTAGCAACACTTCGACAACTTCGTCTATAATCACTTCTCCCAATAGACCAGGTAAAGTGTATGTCTTCAATCAGGACAGATCGATATGAAATAGGAGGAGCTTCCGTACGAAATATCCAGCCATTTTTCAAAAGGACAATAGAAAGTACAGTAGTTTGAGACTTAAAAAAAAGAATTTTTTGCCAGAATGAATCTTTTTACAACCTAAAACTAAAAAAATAGAAAGGAAAATGAAGCAGTCTGATTGGATACTATCTAAAGTAGAAGAATTCTTATATGGATAATGAAAGTTTTAAAACTTGGATTCACTCACAATTCAAGATCGTAAAAATCTCTTGAATGTTTCCAGGATGAAAATCTAGCTACAAATAACTCCCAACTGAGCATTAGTGTCCCAACTAGAATAGTAGTTGTTCCCTATAACTGATTTCGTCAAACCATCGTTAACTTACTGTATAAATGTAGAGCGAGTTTTTTCGATCAATATATGGTTCGATATTTCTTAATAAATCCGACTTTTTCACCTTTTAAAATTTTTACTCGAATGAATACACACACACACGCACACACACTCAGATACACTCATACACTCTTATCTTCTTAAAAGTAGAAAGTAGCTCAAGAAAATTGATTTCTTTTTTAACCGGTAGAAACAGTCTTACATAATAACCTGCTCGTCCAATTTTGTTTTAAAATACTAATTACTAACATTCTACGCCGTTGTTTATATATAAAAAAGAAGTTATTTTATGGTACAGAGATCGGAAAAATTGTATGTTTTTTTTCTTATTTTTCTAAAATACTCTAGCGCTAATGACTTTTTTACGATAGCATTAAGTGCTGTATGAATCCGAATGTTCGTGAACGAAAGCCGTTTTTAAGCTCTAATCTATAAATGATCTGTAGAAAAAATTGTTTTCCTATACTTATATTAGAGCTTCTATAGCAGCTTAGTACGATACACCTTCAATTGTATCATGACACGAGCTTTTAAAGTGAGAATTTCTCCCAAATTTAATCTAGTAATATTAAAATTGAGTAATCTCCAAAACTTGTAAATGACATTAATTAATAGAGTTTTGCTTCTTGTTTAGTGTTTAACACAAATATTTATATTTTTAAGTCTAGACTTTAAATAATTACTCATTTATCTAAGTGCTTTCTTATTTGTTGTATCCAATAACAATGAACTAACTTATAATGGAAGAAATCAAAGTTGGTAATTTATGTAATTAAGTGATTACTAATCCTGGTCGAGTCACTTGTATATCCAAATAAGACAAGTATACTTACATTTTACAGGTAGAAGCTTCTAATTTGATGTTAATATTGATATTTTCCATTTAATTCTTTAAAAATCAAGCGTGAAATAGTCGAAAGAAACTACTGTAAACATGACAAATCATAATCATTCTTCTACGTAAGTGTACTTAAACGAAGCAGTTGTTACGCTAGTAATTTTTAATGTGTTTATTTGGCAATAATTAAATAATTTATTATAATACTTGAATCGCAAAATTAATGTACAAAATAAATTTTATTATATTATATACTGCTTATATTTCAAAATATGATTATTTTAATTAATAATTTAAATGAGATTTTCGGCGAAATATTTTTATTAGTAAAATATTAAATTCTCATAATTATGTACAGTACAGTACGTCCATTTTCGAAGGAAAATTAAGCGAGAATATAAATAACAATAGACCGAATTCACACGGGAGCGTATTGAAAAATGACAATATATGCGGATATCTTTAATAAATTTATACAAGATTTAATAATTGCTACGTAAATACAGTATATCTGCGTGAATTATCAATTGATAATTGGTTCTTTCATAGAACAGATGTTTGGAGATAATTGATTAGGTGAATATTATCATATGAATCAATCACTAATATAAGAGAATCCCTTCTTATATTTCTCTAATTTAAAATTCTGAAGCTAAAACAATACACTCTCCATATTTTCGTGGCTGTAATTTTATTTACAACACATAACACATTACTATTGTATTTTGCCAATCAGCCATTCCATTCGCATATTTCTACAACCCAGTGTCAGTGGCCTATTGAGGATCTGACTTAATACCGAAACCAACCATTATTTTCAATCCAACTACCCCAGTTATATCGCGAATCCAATTACAAAAAACTTTTAAATCCGAAAATAATCCGAGAGCAAAAAAAGGGGGGAGGAAAAAAGCCAACAATCTATTTTAGACTGCAGAAGCACCTAACCAGACCATTGCAGTTACACCGCAGTAGCGATTGAGTTATTAAGAGCAAACAGACGGCAGACCTGCTACAAATCATAATAGGAGCTGGGTACAGAATTGCAAACACGCTTTAACCTTTTCATACGCGGCCATGACATTTATTTTTATCACCTTTGGGAATGTTGGCGTGCTTGTTAACAGTCTGTCACAATAAAAGTATTACGCATTCCCCACCAATATTTACTTTAATCTAAATCATGAAGTAATAGTAGTTATTTTAGCTCTTTTCTAACTGATAATATATTCATTACAACTACTTTACTCCGTCGAATTTTATTCTCTAAGCAATTTTTACGAGTTGATACAAGAAAATCGTTTCTCCTCTTCTGTATAACTTACATAAAATTAAAAAAATAAATAAAAGAATACAGGACACGCAATATTGTATCGTAAATTATGTTACCAGCACAAATATGAATAATATTTTTATTTAAAAATTGCTTACAACCGATAGTTTTTGCTTCGTAATTATACTCCGCCCAATCTCAATGAGTCATGATGCTCACGAAAGTAGTTACAATACATTTTTCTATAGTTTAATGCATTTCCTTTCATCATTATCGAACATATACGAGGTTTATACAGCATAATTTATAAGCAAAGCATTTCTATTATGAAATTCCTTTCAAATTTAATTTAGAAATTGATTTGTTCTAATTTTCTTCCCAGTTAAAATAGTTTTGGAGAAACCATCATTCCTTGACTTTGATTACAGTCTGAATAATTAAACTTTATTTATAATTTACTTATGTAAGTAAATTATATACATTTATAAACAAATTAAAATTTTATTTTAAAAAATATTTAGCGTTTTTAACGAGAAAACGTTAGGTTTCTTATAGAAAAAAAAGATTAAATTAATAAAATGAAAATTTCTAATAATATTCCACAGAAATTTTCGAATTTTATTCATTAAAATTTATTTAAAAACAACGAATTTTTAGTATTTAGTAAGCTCTCGCAATAGAAATTTCTCTTAACGGAAGAAACAAATAAACAAAAACAATTAAATGGATATCGTACATGTTCCAAATATTGTCTAACAAACAAACAGAGTTTCTGTCATTAATGAAAAGTTGTAGATGACTCAGCATTTTATCCTGCAACTTAATACCGTTCTCCAATATTTTTTTTATATATTTTTTTTCCGTTTCTTTTTCTCCCCTTTTATCTTTGTCGAAGTTCTTTTCGGTGCTTTGTGGTGCGTTGACAATACACAACGGGATTAAGTTCTTAGGTAAACGTGCACCTTCTCTTATCTTTGTACTCTGCTATTGTTAGAAGGCTATTTTGTGTCTTTCACCTTTGCATATATAAATATCTTACCGATATTTCATCCTTAACGTGTCAATAAGTTATGTTATTGGCACGTTAAGATCGTTTAACTGTAAAAACAAAAGAGGAGAAGGTTGAGAGGGGTAAAAAATAATAATAAAATAAAATATACAAAATTATATACCCGAAACTTGCAGATGTTATTCTAAATGTTTTAATAGAGAATTTCCTTGGAATAAAACATCGAATTTATCCATCTCATTAGTCTCAGTCCGAGTTAATCTCTAGAGAATCTCCACCCAAAAAATTTTCAAAAGTTTGCTTCGTCGAACTTAATTAGACATAAAGTTTTTGCTTCGATACTGAAGATTACTATGCCAAAAAGATACCGAACTATCCTACAAATGTCATATAAAGATTATGCTTTATCTCTTGAGCTGTTATCGCCATTTGTTCCAAAAACCAATCTTTCTTCCAGCTCTTTCTATCTGCTTCTATTTATCTATTTCATCGCGTGTGAAACGATTCAAAATTGTCAAAATTTCCGTAATAAGTAATGATTAAATATTTAATAGTTTGAAGAGCGAATTTAAAAAGCTGTATTAAATTCACTAAGTGTTACTGAGTCACGTGGGTAGAATGATTAATTGGCCGGTTGCAGAGTCTTCCATCTACAAAAACTGCTGTAGCAGAGAGAGCGCACAATTAAGAAAAGTAATAGAACGACAGGATACAACAATATCATTGATTATGGTAGTGAAAAGCTTACACGTGATGGCATGTCATTCTGTCACATTCAATAAGGGGTAAAAAAATTTCTGGCAAAGAAGAAAAAATCTCTCTTGAACCACGTCATTAGAGAATTCTGGAACTGACTCATTAGTGATCAAGTGATGTGTTTCAATACATATTCGACAATTGTCGTTACTGCAATCGAGTGGCATGTTTGAATTGCTACTCACTCAGTGCAAGCACTCATCAGATAAATGATAAGGCGGCTATTAATTTTTATCATCATTTCTTTTTTCATTACGACGTAACGGTGCATATGTTACGTTACGTTATGTGATTTTGCACACCCTTCGATATCATTCGCTTTGACGCGGAGAATTAATTTATTAATAAACGAGTTATTTTTATCGTCAACGTCATAATAAAATAATATTTATCAAATGTTATATTGAAGGAAAATAAAATATTCTTTCTTGAAATATTTTTCAGAAGGGGGAGGGAAAATAGGAAAAATCAGTTCCCATTTTCAGTAAACGTAAAGATTTATAAAGCTATAAAGCTTTCTCGAAAGGGTAGAAGTTGCAAATTTATATTACTAGAAAAGTCTTCTTATTGAAATTTAAATTCCATGTCGGTAAAACTTTGCATTTTCTGACATTAAAGTCTAATATAAAACTTATATCAATTGACATTCGCCACGAATTTGTTTAGTAAACGTTACAAGTTTGACAGATCTGCAAGCGTCATTCAGCATCTGTCCAGATGTGGTTACAACTAATATGACACTTGAAGTTCCAGCAGCTGTAGTTTCCACATAATTTATCCTTCCGTCGGAAATGCTTCAATGGTTTAGTTGATGCCGACTTATAATATACACACATCTCAATCTAGTACAGTTTTCGCTGTTTGCTGACATTACAACTTTGCCACACATAAAACATGGGCATAAAATTTCTAACAGAACATTTTACGGTCTGCAATCCCTTGCCAAACCTCTCTTTACCACAAATTATTCTCGGCTGTACCATTACCGAGTTAGCACGATAAATGCTTTTTCATTTATTATTAGTGAAGTATTTTTGATGGTTGTTGTCGATTTAAAAGTAATTTTTCGGATTATCGTGGATTATTTTAGTCGCTTATACACGATAATTGTTGGTTGTAAAGTGCTTTTGTTTATTGTGACCACATCTGTTATTCTACCTTATAGAATAATAGATGAGATGTTATGACTGAAACTAATACGAGAGTTTCTATGATTAAAATTTATATAATTAGTAATAAATCCAAAATTACGTTCAGTTATGTGGCGAGCAGTCGTCACTAACACTTGTACGGTTAGACTAATAGCTTATCACTTAAGTACCGTGTCTAATGAAATGGTGGTTTTAATGAAAATAATGGTGTAAATTCCATTATTATTTTCAATAAAACAATTAAAACTAGTAGTAATTCTCACAAAAAAGTTATACGGATCTGTATTATAAGCGATAATGTTTCTAGCACCAGAGAATTAATACGCTGAACTAGTAATAGTTACGTTTATTGTAATTAATATAATATAACGGTAATATATCAGTATACATTAAACAGTAGCATGTGAAATCCAACAATAGAGTAACACTTGCATCTACAGTAACGCACGACCTGTTAATCAAATATCTTCATGATTAAGTGTTAATGTATAAAAAAATTTACTTAGAAAAGTGCTGTTACGCATACTTAAAATAAGATTTATTAATAAAATATTAAGCATAGAACGGGGTCCGGTTAAGAAAATTGGATCTTATGTAAGATATCGATAGAACTTAATACAAGTAGAAACCAATATAGTGATAAGATCTAGTAGTAGAGTGTCAGAAAGATCTAGTAGAGTGACATGACGAATAGCAGAAGAAATGGAAGTTATAATTAAAGCTACGAGTAAATATTATAAATTAATTTACACGTGAAATAATAGTGAAGAAGAGAAGTGAATCTTTGAAGATTTTATATTGAAAAATAGATAAAAACTAGAAAAATTTGCTAGCTTCTAAGTCGTCATCACTATGTAAAACCTTACATGCTGCTAATTTAATAATAGTAAGCGAGTGGTTGAAGAATCTTTACGTTATGTTTCCTTAATGACATATTATAAAGTGAAAAATATTTCATTATTAATAAGAATAAATGCGTTAATAATTAATAAACCTTTTAAAATAAGCAATGATTTAAGTGAAGATCATTATATTATAATCCAAAATAATATCGATATGTACAGTAGTTGAATACTTTTAAAGGTGATAAATTTCTCATTTACAAAAGTTGTAAAAAATAAATGAAGTCTTTAAAGACATCCAGATGTGTTTCATTTAAATTATCTTTTAAAATATATCAGGGAAATGCTTGTTGTTGCGATGAGTAGTTTCAAGTAGAGAAGATCTCAGCTAATTGTAGTGGATGAGATCTGCAATCGTCTTGGGATCTACATTGGTATTAAGGACAATCGAAAGGATTGGTAATAAATGTTCTCTACAGGGATTTAAACATGGAAATTATTCTTTGTGAATAATTCACTGGCTACACATTGATTAAAGTTAGATATTGGCAATAAATTTATGAAACTTTATTCTAAAATTAAATATGGAAATGAATTTGTTATAAAATTTTAAAATTATTATTATCGTTAATACTCTTCGTTAATGTACTTGCTCAGTAAATATTATCTTCTGAATATTTTCTGATTTAAATATATTTATGACGTTGCAACTCGTCTCTACTTTGTATTTTTTTCTTATCTGCATATTCTTTTGCTGTGTTCTTAATAATGCAAGATGCGATAGTAGATAAAGGATGCAAAGAGTTTTTACTGATGCACGGCATGACGGCTTAAGTGATAAATAAACTATTTTGCAAATGTATAACAGAATTTTAAATGCAATAGCGAGCATTTTCGAATGTAGAGAATATTTATTTTTCCATTGTTTTCGAACTTTATTTATCTTTAATCAATTTGTAAATGTTTAATTGTAATTTCCAGACTTTACTTGTTCTTGTAAGTCTTTTTTCAGATTAAAATTACGTGATTAATCTTTAAAGATTTAATTTTTATACATGAAATGTAAATAAGTTTAAGAGAGTTTGTGATCTTTAAACATATTTAATCATTTTTATAAATTAATAAAGTATATATCATTGCTAGAAATTAAAAATATCGTAAGATATCAACAGATTTTTAATGAAAAATATTAAACTTTATTGACCCAGCAACTAGAATCCCCGGAGTATTCTTAAAATTTCCACATAAATTCTAAAGCACGATATAAAAGAGCTTCATTTCTCTTCATAACACATCTTTCAATGGCTTATTTGATTCAAATCTCGCAGGTATCAGTTGTTTACAGCTTATGTAACTCGTTAAAAATCATAAACATTCTTAATGTTTCTATAGAATCCTTCTATTAAATAACAAATTTCTAATTAGGAATAATTATAAACTAACAATTAAACACTTTTTTCATTTTGTAAACATTAGAAGTGATTCGCTTAACCGAAGAATTTTAAATATACTCCGAAGCCTGAAAAATGATTTAAGAACACGTAAAAGTTCATTAAGTGGGATGTTTTCCGACTTATACAAAAGTTATTAAAGACGATAATAAGCTGTACGTTAAATCTACCAATAGCATCTGACCAATTATTATAATCTAAGGAATATCAAATAAGAGTTGACATTATTCTGCATTGTTAGAAATGAATTAGGATCTACATGTGAATTCATGTAGACAGTTACATTCCCAGAGAACAACCTATTTCTGGTGTTCTCCATTTGGGAAACATTCTCTAATGAATAAATTTACATACAAACTAATTGTCAGATGTCTAATGACATAACAGCACTTAAATGCTACACATAGATAATTCATTTATATGCTTATCTCTTCTAAATACTTTTAGCCACTGGTTAAATTTTTAGTGAATTTAAGGGGTGAAACAGTATAAAATTTTACTAACCTTATCGTTTAAAATCTAATTTCTCGCATTATTGAATGACACGAAACGATCATTAAATTCTTTTAACTATCGGAAGATGAGGAAAAAGAATCGAATTTATTCATGTTTACGAAAGCGTGAAATGTTTAATGACATTATTCCTTGGGAAATTTTAATATCGCTGCAAAAATAAATATTGAAATCTAGACAAATACCTTTAGAAATTGGTTTAATGTGTAAAAATACACGGCGTATAAATCACGTAAAATTACGGCTTGATCAAATTATCGGGATCTTTACTGCTATAGTAACAATTAAATGCTTTATTATAGATATAGGTATATATAAATATAATAAAATCTCTTGGATTTAGTGTTTGCTTTTATACTTATCTTTAACAATTTCATGCAGCATAATTCGACTTTATCGATCGGAAAGATCTGCTTAAATGCACATTATAAAACCATACGGTATATACCCGATCTGACGTCAAATATTTTCCAATTTTTGAAATATCGACTATCTACATAACATCATGCAATGGCTAGGAAAAAAGAACATTAATCATTTCTTAATTAGGTTTCTCTACACACTCTTGATAAATCGATACAGATTTCTCCACATTCATAGAATCCCCTTACTTTCATGCTAGTAATATACTGCTCCCCAGAGTCTTCTCAATCCTCTCCAACTAAAACTTTCATGATCTTTCTCTTTCTTTTCCTCTTCAACTCCTTTAACTACCCTTTATTAAATCGTTCGATATATATAATTCAGTATATTAGCTTAATAAAATTGAATTTTATTCAATCCGTTCCACGGAGATTCGACCCGCTAATATACAAATTTATTCACTGTGCCTTTTTCTTTTTTTGTTTCCTCTACGTCTTCTGTTTTATATCTGTACGAATATCGTCTTATGACACAGTCTTCCACATCATTCACTTTGTAACGATATCTAGATTTAAATTTTCTTCGTACACCATTCATCTGGAGAAAGCATTATTCACTCGCCACTTGTATAATGCGTTCATTGCGAGGGATGTATGTTTGTGATTCGAAAATTGCATCTCTGATTCTTTTATTTGTTGAATGAATGAAACATTCTTCGCAGATGTTTTGCTTTTTTTTCTTCCTTTTTTATTTTTTACTAAGACTTCTTTGATCTTCCTTCTTTTATTACCATAACAGAGTTTAGTTTACACTTATCTATCTCGAAAATTTTGAGAATAAAAATAGATTTTTGGAATACAAGCAGCACGCTTTTCCATTCCGAAATGGAAATTTTCGAATTAATAAAGTGTTTTCATTACTTCGAAACTTAGAATTTTATTATTTTATTTTAAAATTTACATCAATTTTAAAAATCGCTAGAAGAAAAGTATTACAATTTTATTCATAACACATTTTTCATTAAACGTCTGTAATTTTATCCGAGTAATTATTTAGAAAATAATTTTTTTTATAATAAAATTTAATTGATAAATTAATTTCAAAAGAGAAATTAATTATTTAGCTAATCATTTTCGTATACATTACTAATTAAAAATTAAGAAATTCATTTTAAAAAATTTCAATATATCGATTCCATTAGTAGAATTTTATTTTCACTTTTAAAAACATTTTCGTTTATTTTTTAAAAAAATTATTTTTATATTCAATAAAGTAACGCTGTCATTTCTATAACTCTACCTTTAGTTTTGGCATCATCTTCATCTGGCATCATATTCACGTCATCATTTAGCATCGTATCTATAACTTTAACACCTCTTTCATTCATTTAAATCAAAAATCCACATCCTCTACCATATTTTTTGCTCTCCGTTTACAAATTTATATCTTTTTCTCTCTACACTTCTTAACAATCCATCATAGTTTCCTATTCAACACTTTTCTTGACTCCAATTCTCTTCACTTTTTCTACAAACATATATCTTATTCATAGCCATTTATCTCCATCTATAAAGCATTCCATTTAGGAATGCAAAAAGCTCCAAAGGTAAAACAAGATAATGATATGATAGTTTTAATTCATTTAATTCGATTTTTTTCCGGAGGAAGAAAAAAAAGATTCGTAGTCTCTCCTGAGGAAGTAATTTAAAACTTTTTCCTTCGCCTTTCTCAAGAGAAGATGATAGAAATGAAATTTTTTTTTTATCTTTCCTCAGGTAAGAGTGAAATGCTGTATTTACTTTTGAGGAAAGGTTCAATTTATTTATTTTTCAAAGAAAATAAATTGTTTATTTCTTCCTCACTGTCAGCAATGAAGTTCTTATTTAAAGGTTTCTTCGAAAAAAAAGAAAAGATTTTTCTTTTCTTCTTCTTTTTTAAAAAATATTTTTCTTAAATAAAATTTTAATAATTTAATTTGAATTTCTTCTTGGCAAAAAAATTAATTAAAGCTGTGTAATTCTATTGTTTGTTTCTATTAAAATTTAGATTGGTTGGCTTCACCATACATCGCTATTAAATCGAGTATCACATCTTTTCTCTTTAAATACAACCTCTTAACGCTAATTCTCATTACTTTATATTAATTTTCTAAGTGCGTTGCAAGCTAATTTCATTCTTCACTTAATTTCATACAAAATTGAATTCGAATTTTGTTATTAAAGAAGTATCGAAGCTGTCACTTTTAACTTTTTCTTTCTTCTTCTTCTTTTCCGTACTTCACAATGAAAAGTAATTTATCAATTTGAGTTTTTCTAATAGCGAAATTTTAAAATAATCATCTGCCTTTAAATTATAATCATTAAGTACATAATTGATTAAGAGTCTAATTAATATAATCCAATTTTTTTTTTTTTTTGTAGTTTAGTTAATAAATTTTACTCCGATTCAATTTATTATAGGGCGTTACAAAATGCATTTTTCTTAAAGATTTTATCTAATTTTAAATGATAAAACGGATATTTTTATTGTTTAGAAATCTTGTTTGCACCGTTGAGAGATTTTTAAAATGTTTTTTATCAATAAAAAAGGGAAAAAACATTAAAACGTTTTATTCTCCAAAGAGTTGGTTTCTAACTTCCTATTTTTTAATGTTTTTCTTCTTATTTTGAATTGTTTTATTCAGTAATATTATTTTTGCTCCTTTATCTTCTTTTTCTATTCTTTTATTTAGTTTTTAAATCCATTTTTTTAATTTATTGCGAAATTATTAAATGATATGACTTTATATCCTTCCTGAATATTTATTAGAAATGAATTTCTTCCTTTTTATTATCTTAAAGAAAAACGTTTTCTATAACGTCTGGTACTTTTATATCTTTACTTTTCCGGTTTTCTTGAATATATTTCCTTCCTTACAGTTGCTCGATTATTAGAAACGAATCGGTTTTCTTCCGTTTAAAATTTATCAACTAAAATTTATTGCACGAAACGTTGAACTCATAATTAACTTTAAGAAAAACTAAAAGTTCAATACTTCTCTTTATATAATGCTCTTAAATAATTACATATAAAGGTAAGAAGTCAGAATTATTAATGTACATTAAACTTTCTTTTCGTATTTATCGATATTTTCTATAATAATAAATTTTATATGACACTTAGCATATTTTTCTTTCGCTTGCATCTTAATGTAAAGTATCGTTATAAAGGAAAATTCCGTATCGTTCCTTTATATATATATATAAAGTAAATTATCATTCGGGAAGAGAAATTAAGAAGAAATCTTAAGAAATAAAAAGCTGAGTGATCTTAATTTTCATTGTTAATAACTAGTTTAAATTTGATTGGATTCTTGTTTTTATTTCGACCAATCGTATTTCAGATAAACGTATCTCAAACTAATCTTTTGTTAAAATCGATCACTCTTCCATGCCTTACATTTATCGCAAAGGACAGCATATGTTCATAGAAATGTTTTTATATAACATTGCCTTCTATTGTATACGATCTACTTCTCTTATTATATTCCTCTTTATTATATCGAGTGATTCCGCGATAATTCGAGATGTTTAAGAGCAATTTTCCTTTATAGTTTTTTTTTCTCTAAAAGATTAATTACTTTGTATCTCTTACGAATATCATAACATCCCTGCTACTTTTATAGCTAATTCATAAGCGTTGCTTCTACATTAAGTAAAAAAAAAGACAATTGAATTTCTGTAGCTTACATTCTTACAAATATTTCTGCCTATGAATATTTATCCTAAAGAACTTAAGCATTTAATTAAAGGTGAACCAAGTGACTCCTCCCTTACCGTCTGTTCGTAACAATTTCCACTCGATAGTAATCTCTTCAAAGGAATAATGTAATTTAAATTGTACAGATTAAGACATCGTTTTTACTCCCTATTCATTAATAACACCGTCTAAAAATAGAAGACGATCTATCAAAATTTATTAATAAATCAAAGAATGGTACGTTCAGATTTTTATCTAGAAACGAGATGGAGTAAATGTCATTTAATGCTTGACCCTTTCAATTACCATTTACACGAGATTTGTCTATCAGATATAACTTAAATCCTACAGTTAATCTAGAACAGAAGATAGATGAAGGGATAACTTACCAAAATAAAGGAGTTGCACATTTTGTTTTAGTTATTTTTTTCTCTCTATGGCGATAAGAAGGATTAGAGAACCAAGATAAGTTGAAACGTGAAGAGAAAGATAAGGATTTTGAGAACTTGGGGCTTGCCACAACTTTGATACTTTCACAATGAGTTCTTCCTTAATGTTACAACTTTGTGGTTCCTACTAAATCAAAGTCGAAATTTCCGAGATTTATCAACTTTCTGTGGAAGATAAACGATAATTTTATATCTTTTATCTCTTTTACTTATCTTTCACATGATTATTTGAATAGGATTTTACCTTTTTCTTACATTAATTGGCACATTTGAAAAAAAATGTATATAGAAAATAAAGAATATTTTCTAAATGTATCAAGCCAAGAAGATTTAATTCTGTGACATCGCATTTATTATCTTTAACTGCAAATAATTATCTTAAAGATAATGATTTAGTTAATTTTGAAGGATTAATGAGATTCATGTTGTAAACGATTGAAAGCTGATGAGATTCCTGAATTAGAATTGTTAGCATTTGGAGAATTTGAGTGCGGCTTAATGAGCTATGATATATATTTATAAATCTCTTTATATTAAAGCTTATCATTTTACCTTTTAATATATTTTTAAAATTTTTTACACATTTAAAATTAGTAAGATTTCTATACAATATTTTATTTATTTAAATTATCAATCAGATAGCTTTACTTTAAAAAAATGGCTAGTGGATGCGATTATATTAATTATAAAATTATATAAAAATATACATTTATATCAAAAACATAAAAACGTATATAAAATAAATTTTTGAATAGTTTTTGAAGGAAATTTTATAAAGAAATTTGGAAATTCTCGTAATAATTGCCGAAGAAAACTTTATAAAATGATTAACAATAAAAAACAATCTCCATATGGGCATTACTCATTTATTTTAATGAGTTAAAGCCTTAATTTAGAATTTTTATTTCCTTTACTAACATTAAAAGTAGCATATTTAATTTTAGTATAATGCTTAAATACACTCTCCTACTTTAAATAAAATGCATTTTTTCCACTTTTAATAATTTGTTGATCATCTAAAACGTAATTTATAAACCAAACTTTAACTTGGAATTTATAAAGGAAAACTATTTTAAGTATAAGATAAAATAGCAAATATTGATTATATAATATGAAAAATTTTATTTTATAAATTTGTAGATATAAAATATATATATATAAAAGTAGATGTAGGTAAAGATATTTATACATATAAAAGATTTTAAAAAGCTTTTACAACGTATAGAAGACCAGCAAAGCAAATGTTCAGAATAAATAGGAAAATAAGAAAAGAAAAATCAAAATTCTGTATCTTTTTTTAACTTATATCTCGTAAAGGAGCTTTCCTACCATTTAGTACAAATGTATAACATTTTGAATATTTTATACCAATCATTATTCCATTTAAAATTCCGAGATTTGTATGCAAAAAATGATAGAAAAAAGTTTTTTTTATAAGGAGATTACTGAAATACAACGGTATAAAAATCTAAGGTGATTTTATTCGTTTAAATAAGAAGAAAAAAAATATATATATATATTCAAACAAGATAATAATCTTATTTAATAAATATTTCATTTTTTCACTTCATGTAAATGCGGGTTTATATTTTTTAAGTTATTTACTTTACTTCTTTTCTATTGAAGATAAAATTTCGTATACTTATCTCTCTCTCTCTCTCTCTCTCTCTCTCTCTCTCTCTTTTTTTTTTTTTAAGCTTCTGCTCTGTAATATCAGTATTAAAATTTAAAAATCGAGTTAAAGGTTTATGTTAAACACAGTTTATATATTGTTAAGATTTAAGAATTTTTACTTGATTTTCTTTGCTTTGTAAGCTCAAGAACTAAGGAAATCGGTGAGAATCTGAATAAAAATCCTCTTTAAGTTGGTTTGATAATTAAATTTTATTATAGATTTATAATTTCCCAGGATTTTTAGTCAAATTGATCCAATTATATTGAGATTTTGTCGTGAAATTGTATTAAATTGCTACAATAAAAATAAAACAGAGTTATAAACGACATATAATTTATGTAAAATACATTTATTTATTGATTGATCTTTTGATTCATATTGTTTTATAATAGAGCAATGATATGTATAGATTTATGTGTAAATATTAATGAATTATGATGCTGATAATGATATTTAATTATTATGGTTATGATAATTATGATGATGATAAATGAAAATTGCAGTACAAGATAACACAAGAAATATTGGAATTCATTTTAAATTATTGAAAAATTATCATTATAGAATATTTTAATGATAATATTTTTATTTATAATTTGAAAAATTAATTAATTTATCCATTGATTCACGTTTTTATTTATGATAAACAGATAATATTTATAGATTTATGTTTAAATTTTAATTAATAATAATGAAAAATTGTTGTTAAAGCTTAAAAATTTATAAATGTAATCATATCAAGAAAATTTCTTCATTATTAATGCTAAAATTCTCAAAATTTGAATAACTAAGTTTATTACGAAGCATAATTTACTTTAAAAAATACTCTTAAATATGTAAAAAAAGGTCTAATTATATCACATTTTACATAAAAATCGAGTTAATACTTCAACAGATTCAATTATAATTACGATTAGAACAGAAAACAACGATTAAAATCACTGAAAGGACAGATAAGAAATTCGGAAATGCCATTATAGTGTGAAAACTATTTTACGGTTGACTATAAATTCCGTTGAAATCGCTTAAATTAATTTAAAATTTGAAAAAAATACTTAACTTTTAAGCTACTAAAACAAAATATTTGATTACTTTAGTCGCATTCGATCAACGGTTTTATTCAAAGAAATTTAAAGAAGCATCAAATGTCTGAAAGGTTTAGATGTTCATTTTAGGACGCTAAATAGCATTCATTTGAATTGCTAAAATTGAAAAAGGTATCGGTTCAAAGGTGTCGAGTACCGTTTTGTCATGCAGATGAACTGGTGGCAAATATTCTCTTTTCTTGGTAATTTCCGACTTGATTTTGCTAATCTCCTGTCAAGTCAAACATTTTCCAAGCGACCTACATCATTTAATAATAAATTTTTAACTAAAATACACTTAATAACAATAATTAAATTGACTTTTAATGAATTAAAAGCATGGCAATAGGAAGAGAAAAATTAAATGCCACATACCACAGTAAAGAAAATCGCCTTATAAGTGGCATGCCACTACCTATAAGATTAATGGAAATTTTGGTATATTACTAGAAGGTTACTTTACTTGGAGGTTTTGGTACGGTTGTTTGGGATTTATGATGCATAAGCAACCCGATATAACTTGCTTCGAGCGGTCATATCCTCTCCTCCTTCGATATAACGATAAACAGTTGGAAAGTCTTTTAATATAATTTCTCTAATATCGAATCTAGAGTATTTCTACATTAAATAACGTACAGTTCGTTTTGAAATTCCATTAAAAGTAATTTTAATGTAGATTTTATTTAAAACTACTACTTGTAATTTATTGCGAAGGAAATTAACAATTTAATTACAAGTGGAAATTGTAATTTAAGAAAGTTTTATTTTCATCTTTCGAATTATATTAAGATACGAATAAGTTTTCGCTACATTTTTCTAATTATAGAGAAGAATTGGCACAACTTATTTCTAATTTACTAAATTATAAACGAAAACTTATGATTATACTCTTATAAAAATGGTTTAAAATTCTTGTACTAAGTAATACATATTACAGTTAAACCGCGATTTAGCGCTCTCTTTACAGTAACGCCACCCTCATAGAACGCCAGTTACGATCTTTCTTAGACGTGTAATCCTTATTGTTTACATAATTCTTTGTTTGAGGTCTTTCGATTCGGTGACAACTTCAAAGGCCTAGCGCTATATTGAGGTTTGATTTTGTATACAATGCTCTATTGTCAATTGAAAGCCATAAAAAAAGAAAATTTTGTAAGATTTTTATTAATTTTACTTCTTATTATTTGAATATTTTTTCCACAATTTAATATAAATCTACGTAAATATTATTTATAAATGTCTTTCTGAAGTTTATCGTAAAAGTTATTTAAATAATGAATTGCTGCTTGAACAATTATGAATTTACAAAGTTAATTGCTGAACAGAAGAGCCTCTAGGTAGTAACAATCAAAACAATTCAGATAATTAAAGGATTTAAATATATATCAAAAGAAATTTTTGTAGAATATCACAACGCATAATATTCTACTCATTATTATAAACATAGTAAATATATTTATAGAGCTTGGAAAAATCTATAATTAATAATTTGTATGTATATATATATATACAGGCTAGTTAGTCAAACCTCAATATAGCGCTATCTTACATACGCTATCCTCATAGAATGTTAATAAATACTCACAAACGAATATTATATTGAGGATTAGCATTAAACATTCATATTTTATTGGCATTATTTTTAAAATATTAGAATAATCTTTCTTGTAAATAAAAAAAAATATAATAAACTGTTCAAATTTTGATAATAATGTTTATAAACTGCGAATTTTTAATGCTAATTCTCAATACGGTGCCACCGTTTGTTCTCCTCCGAAGTTGTTTATAGATTGAATATGACGCTAAACCGAAGGACCTCAAACAATAAGAATTATATGAAACAATAACATCTATTTACAGGTTTGAAGGTTGGTAGTCACGTGATTTGGTGATAACAATACTCTTTCTAATTCACAGAGGACGAAGTGTTCTCTGTTTAATATTTAAAAGGAAGATTCGTTTGTGAGTATTTACTGGCGTTCTATGAATTTGTTTTGATGATGATATTTAGAATAAACTTATATATTCTACTTATCACATGCCCTTCAAATAATTATAGATTTAACGCCATTTGCTACATAAATTAATGGTTTACAATATTCTTGGATTATGTTCGAAGTTGACCAACTTCAACTACTTCGAATAGTCTCGCTTCATCATAAGATATTCATGAGTCTACTATAGTGACGGACCTAGAATACAATCTGGATTTTTTATGAGAAGATTCTCGAATTTTCGTGTTTTTATGGATAATTTCGAGCCGGATGTTAGTCTCTCATATCTCACCTTTGCCACTTAACCTTTTTGAATGGTTTGACTGGTCAATAATGAGTTTCCCATGGCCATTTTTAATGCCCTTTTCTACTCCATTATGTCTTTTTTCCTGTTCTAAAAGACGAAAAAGAAGAAGAAAGTATTGTGATTCACTTAGTGTCAACTAATGAGTCATAACTTGGTATCATTTAATGTCAATTAAGTCAATTAATGTGAATGTCAATTAAGTAAATTATGTTATATATTACTTCTTATAAGTTTAGAATAATATAGTACGATGAATTATTTAGTAGTGAAACATATATTTGATAAATTAATATATATATATATATATTAAGTGATAAGACTAATAAGTTGATACCAAAATGCATGACTTGAAATTCAACAACGTTAAGAATTTGTGAAGATGCATTAGAATAACACAGGAAAAAATAATGTAAAAACAGAATAACGAATTGACAACAAATATAAAGAGAATTTTTAAAAAATTTATACATAATTATAATAAATTTAAATAATGTATTCACGTAAAGAAACGTAAGTTAAACATAAATTGCCATATAAAAAAATTGTAATTTTATTATAAAAATTGTATAATAAATTTAATAAAAGATTTCAAAAAGAATTTTTAAAATATTTTTATATAATTATATAAATCAAGAAAGGTTTTATAAGATTAACATCAGTAAGTAGTTTTTCGTTCCATCAGGTTATGTCTCTACAGAACTAAATTGTTGTCATTTTGTGTTGGACTGACGTTCTGTTGAGATATAAAATTATGACTATATTATATTATATTATTGAGATATAAAATTATGACTATATTATACTAATGACTTTGCAAGTGGAAAAACGCCCGGATTTAATGGAATTACTGTGGATATTATTACAATGATTATTGAATTCCCAGTATTCTATTTTACTAATTTATCTATGAGCTTGATAATTTTGATGCTGTATATTATATTTATAGAATAATATAAAGATATAACTTTACGTATTATTTATGATACTTAAAATAATTCAGTATGTATGTATATAATAAAATATTACATAATAATTCAATATCAATATGATTTTATGAAGCACAAATGTATTACTGTCACATTAATCCATTTTTATGACACCGTAATTCGTAATTTCGATAAATCTAACTTCTCTGTAATTTCAATTCCAGGATTTCAGAGACGTTTAATTCAATACATTAGCAGAAATTATGCTTCCACTTCATCATGAATGAATGAAAAGCAAAAGTCATCCATAGAAAACTGAATGTTTTCATTAAAACTAAAATATTTATTATTTTATTTATGGAATTAATTAAAAAATTTTATTAAATACCATGTTTTTTTCGCAGATGTAACAGTATTTATTGTGCAAATGTAGGGAGCAGCAGGCTAAATGCACTCGGATCTGAAAGGTCTAGTGTTTATAAACTGTAAACTCTGCACCGATAGCACATGTAAATTGAAATTCTATACTAATAAATATTCGTTTAATTTATGTATTTTATGTTAAAAGTATCAATAATAATTTCACTGTTAAATTTATTTTAATAATACTTAAGGGTCTTGTTTTATATTTGATTGCGTAACAACGAAAGTATGTTTACCTATTTCCTATGTTTAACAACTTAAAGAAAATAAGCAATTAAAATTTTTGCAATATTATTAAATAAAATGATATTTACGTGAACAATCATTAACAAAATAGACTAATTCTTGATTATAAGAAGTTTTAATCCGAATAGTAACATTTTAATCAGTTATTTTGCTCAATTATCTATTCTTTATCCATATTCTAACTCGATCCAATGTAAATTAGAATTTTCTGCAATGGGCATATAGCATAACGTAATTGCTACCTACCGAAACAAATCTGTAACCTAGTTTTCGCTATCAAAATTATATAATTACATTTATAGAATTTGTCTGTAGATTTTAAATTGCAAATAATGCAAAATAAAATGCAATTTTTTATAAAATTTATTTTATTAAAGAAGCTCCTTTACAGTGGGAAAATCTAACAATATCGGTGATTTTTCCACTTAATTTATTATATATTTATAATCAAGAATAAACTATGAACTAATTTACAGTGTTAATTATTCTGATCTGCTATTATATTAAATATAAATTTATTTTATAATATTTTATAAAATATATATATATATATATATATATATATATATATTTACAGTACAGTGCTACAATTATTATGAGATAATTAAATAAGCTAATTACATCCGAAAAATAATATAATTCCTACGTAAAAATGCGATTTTATTGCTTATTTTTTTCTAATTTTTATTTATTTTTATTTATAACTTAGTATTTTTACTGTAAACTCGGATTTAATTAAATAGATTGCAATGATGTGAGCTTGTATAAACAATTTGAAAGTTTCTTTTACTAAAATTATTTTCCTTCGAACATAAAGAAAAATTGAATCTATCCATGCTTTCAACTAAATCTATAAAACGAAAATTTACGTAAATTATTTAAAGTCATTTCGAATTTCGTAAATGTAAATAAATATAAGTTGTTGTTGGGGTTAAATTTGAAAATATTATTTAAAAATGAATAAATTATAAAATACCACTACATAAAATATGTTTTAATATAATTTTTATATACAGTAAAACTTGTCTAAAACGGAAACCTGTTAAAACGAATAAAATTCGGTATCGTGCGATTCCGATTTACATAGGTTTCACTGTACGTAGAGTAGGTAAACACGCTTGTGCTTACAATATATACTTTAAATTAGGCTTACAATTAATTTTTAATATTTTATTTGATAAATTATATATATTAATAAAGAATTTGTTAACAACGAGTACTATTTATTATCACGTCGTCGCAATTCCTGGTTGCAATTTTTAATCATATTTTAAATTTATTTAATCTGATTTATACGCTCTCAATTTTAATAGTGTCTCGCCCCTGTACATTATACTTTTCCTGTTAACAACGGCAATCGGGGTCTCCTGCCCCAAAGCTTTCTATATCTTTTCTCAATTTCCATCTATCTCATCCTATTCTTGAGATTAATGAAGGACAGACAGACATTCAGACGAACGCCAGTGGGAATTTATAGCACTGCAATTCAAATTGCAGTCCTATAAATTTGGAACAACGATAGTGATTCATTTTATTAACAAGTATTTAACACCTATTGAGCCCTCGTTTGGTGTATACAATTGGAATGAATAATTTTCTCTTAGCTCCACATTCTAAATACAATAAAACCTCTGAACAATGGCCACTGAAACGAACTTAAATTTAAAAAAATAGGCCGTTGTTTGGAGGTTTGTTTGCATTTTCGTTTACAGGAAAGAACGTTTCTAAACGAATGGCCGTTGTTAGAGGTTCGACTGTTCTATGATTTCCTCTTAATATACACGTATGTTAAAATATTGCTGTAGTTATTACTAATGTAATATTGTTTGAAAAAAGAAACTTTCTAATTAAAAAAAAAATTGTTTATGTAACAAATGTATTTAAAAGTTTTATTTCGTTTAAACTTTTGGAATATATTAAAAGATAAAAGTAAATATGCTTAAGCTATTATAGATACGTTTAAACTGAGAAAAAAGTAAATGTGATGATTATGTTAATTAAAATAATTTAGTTAATTGAATAGAAAAATTTTCGTTTACAATGTTCTGTTTTCAGCTTCGAATATTATATTACACGCTTTTAATAAAAATAATATAATTGATATAATAACTTACAAACGTTTAAAAAATATACTAAAATGGTTAAATATTAGAAAAAAATAATTTAAAATATATTATATTATATGGCATATATCACAGAAAATCATTTGCATTAAATAATTTTAAGCAAGGAAAAATAGAAAAATATCAAGCAGATAGCATTTATACTATCGAATATCATAATAAACTACTTATAAACTCAAATTTTTGTATAATTTTAAGTAATAATTAGAGTAAAATAAAAATTAAATAGTTAAAGGAGAGAATTTTGCTGTTACTTAATGAATAACATTTACATAAAATTCATACGTAACGTTAACTTTATAATATAAGCTTGAATATGTATATTTTTATTTTTTAAAGTTATTTAGTTAAATTAGTTTAGAAAAAGATAACATTTAAATTACCGAAAAAGTAGAAGATAAAATATAAAAAATATTGAAGGAAATTGCGTGAAAAGTTAAAAGAAAGTTGTAGGCGTAGAAAAATATATATATATATATACGAAATGTAAAAAGTTTCAAAAATGTCAGAGAGCATAGAAGTGTAAAGATCGTAAGTTGCAAGCATGAAAAAGTATAGAAAAGGAAAGTATATACACATTTCAAGCGTGGATGTATATAACAAGTTAGAGAGTGCATGTTTGTTGTGTAGCACAAAATAGACGAGTTCGGTACAGCAAACAGTCCGAAATAATAACTTCTGACTAGAATATTATTATTTTTTTACGGTATAATAACTACGATATAAACAATAAAATTCTCCAATTAAATAAATAAATATATATATATATAGTTTCTAGCCAAAATAAATCACAAAATTGAAAAGAAAGTAAACAAATTTAATCGTTTTTTATAGTATAAATGAATTATAAAATATCTGGTAAAAATGGATATAAGTTTGAAACATAAGAAAGAAAAATCTCTGGATATAAGTTGCAAGAGTGAAGAGATATGAAAAATCAGTTTGGAGAATAAGTAAAAAATATAAATCACGAAGAGTAAAAGTTGCATTGATGGAAAAAAACTATATGAAAATATATGTTGCCGGTGGAAAAATGTCAGATATAAAAAGAATAAGTTGCTAGCATAAAAATATAAGATATGTACATTGTGAGGAATATATCTGAAGTCATGAAAATGGAAATATGAAAAGAAAAAATTATATGAGCGTTGATAAATAAAATATTAATTTATTATTATAGAAAATATACAAGAGCTAATAAAAATTATTTATAAAAAATTTAAAAGTTAGTTGTAAATAATTTAATAATTATTATGAGTTAGATGGTTATATTTTAAAGTTAAAATACCTAAAAACTTCTCAAAATAACAACGAGAACAATAACTAAATATTCTTTAAAAAATGGGATTTTACATAGACTACAACTTTCTTCTAAAAAGGCTTTATTGGTTTAATATTATAATTTTAATTTAGAAATTTATATAAAAAATTAATTTATTTAGAAAAGTGTAATCCTAGATGGATATAAAAACAAGAAAAAGAGATGAAGAAATCAATTTAAATATATTCCAAAAATAGAAAGGGATTAACGAATTGACCCAATTCGAAGCGCCATTTTGGTAATATGAAAGATAAAATCAATGTAACATCGCACCTTGCCTGGTATGCGACAAGAAGAGAAAAATAGCAGGGAAAAAAACCGTGTAGATGTTTTTATTCGCATCAAGTTAGCAACTTTGCCTCTCTGGTATCCCGAGACTTGCTCTTAGAAACTTATTGATCAGCCGAGCCCGAAGCAATATCGGTCTACACTGACTGAGTACAGCTCATTTCTTCCTTGAGCGTTCGCTGCTCTGAATCACTTCAATTTCCTGTCATGTTGTAGTAGGAAAATTTGACTGCGCGAATTAGAAGTCAGCTTGAAACTCACTACATTATCGGATAAATTGTTGTAGCCTTGTCTGCCGCCAAAAAGTATCGAAACTGAAAGTTTTGACGTGTGCACTTCTAAACTGCAGATAAGATTTCTATCCGTTTTCGCATAGATTATTTATGATCACCTTGATGTTTTATCTGATTGATTGAAGTGTTGATTCCTGCTGTTGATTTTAATCTTGTCCGCCGGATATTCTGGATGGTGATGTATGCATCAATTTTTAATCTGGCTGAAAAATAACTCGCCTCTCTTCGCTTCCTTCGGTTTATTTTAAAAATTTAATTTATTTTACTTAGAACTATATATATATATAATGCGGCTAAGAACTGTTGCTGAATTTATAATACTTTTAACGATGTGTATATGTATCATCTTTCTTAAGAGCAATTAAAATATCTATAATTCTTCTCTTAATAGCATTCGAAAATTTAAGTAGATTGCCCCATTTTTAAAATGGCGTAAGTCTGATGAAAGTTTTCTGAATTATTAAATACCCATTAAAAATATTATATTCGAGCTAATAAAATTCTCTAGAAGAAAACTATTAAAGAAATAGTTCAATGCCAATTTACAGTTTGCTACTAAAGTATAATGGATTTTATTGCATTCCATCATTTCTTCCAAGTGGTTTGTTTCTATCGAGCTTTTCAATTACTACCAAGAGAACAATCGCAATTTCACACTTGTTACTAAGATAGTTTTGCTCACCGCTAACCAATAACTTTCAATATTATTTTCCTGGACTAGGATCATTAATAATAATAACATAGATAAAATTTATGTTACTCGTTACTGTAATTCAGAATCTGGTTATAGTTTGACATAGCTAGAGTTCAAATAATGTTGAAAAAAATTCGCTATCAAGTTTGAAACTGGCCAAGTTTTCGCTTCGATGATTTATAAAGCAATCATTATCAAGTATATTTTTTCAGTAAGATGGTTAACATCACGGAGATGTCGAGGAATAAAGCAATTTCTTGCCATTGTCAAAAACATACTTCTATACCAAGTGTCAAGTATCAACACCAAGTATTGACAAGTAAAGTTTTTGTCAGTAGAGATTTCTGAAGTTTTCCAGATAAGAGAAATATCTATTGATAAAATTTCACTCTCCACTACTACAGCAAAGCGCTTGTTATTCTAAAATGATGAGGTATCGAACCAATTACATCGAATTTATTCCCCTAGAAGCATAGTTATTATCAATTTTGATCAAGAAGCTTTTTTTAATCACTGCTTCCATCACTCTTATCTATACTTAGAGCAATAGCTGTTCAATATAAAATTATCGATTTACTGACAAATTAGAGATTTTATTAATTATGTAAAAATGTTAAAGCGCTATCTCAGCTTGAAAAGTTAATAAAAATGAATTTTTTAATGTGATAATGAAAGATTCACTTAAAAGTGGATTTGGGATATTATCCAAGAGTGTAATAATCGTTAGATTGATGTAATTATCATAATTAGTGGCAATCTACCCTAAATTTAACATTTGATTTGTCTTGCCACGATTATTGAAACCTTTTCAAAAATATCCAGAAAATGCTGATTAGTACATTGTACAAAAAGTAAAAGATGATAATTCAATACATTAGCTAATAACACATTCTTCCCTAAATAAATTGAGTTTTTTTCTTTAATTAAACAGACTTTGTACGATTAATTTGATTAATTTATTCTCTTTGGTTTCTCTCGAGAATGAGTCGTTACTTGGGAATTTTTTCTCGACTTTTTTTTTAATTTTATGAGTAGTGTTGATTCCTTGATGAAGTACGTTTTTATTCAAAACCGTTTGTTGAATCCGAACCATTTCGCGTGTAAATTATTTTCTAAATTTGTATAAATAAAAATATTTTTATTATTATTTTCTATTTTCAGTATTTTTAAAAAGCAAATGTGTTAATTGAAACAAATGATAGATGGTTTTTATTCTAATAACTCTAGAATTTCGGTATGGAATAAAAGAAAATGAATTTTACTTAACATTTCTTAATGGATCTCATTGAATCTTTCTTTTTGAATTATACAAGCGTATAAAAGTCATAAAATTGCTAGCTAAAATAGTAACTACGTTTAATTTCTATAGAAGTTTCTTTTGATAACAATGAAAGCTTAACATTATCAATTCTTTTATGAAAATACATTTAAAAAATAATAATTAGCTGTGAGTTAATTAAATTATTTATTATTTTCTTAATTATATAAAACTTAAAATTAAAAAAAAATACAATTAATTGCTGAAATAATTCATAGTTTTATTAAATGGTTACGTCTAGATAATTAAGAAATGCATAAATTATACTTTTCGCTGGTCATATTTAGCAGAAAATTTAGAATCCTCTTCGTAAGATATTTGAAATTAAAATTAGAAATTTTAAAAATTCTGTTTTTAGAATGAAATAATTTAAAATGAATTTTTTAACACATTCAAGATAATTATATTTCTTACTCTGTATTCAAAGAAATAAATATGTAAAGCTATTACAGAGAATAATTTGAAATTCTTAGAAGAAAATTTAATTGTTTGAATATATAATGCCTCCTAACATTAAAACTTTATATTAGTTAAGTTCTCTACTCTTTATATTGCCCATTCTCTATTTTTGAGGTAACAATATAATAAGAATTCTTTATATAAAGACAATCGATATAAAAATTTTTCCTTCTATATACAATTTGATTTAGAAACTTTGTGAATTGAAACAAAACTAAGATTTGAAAACTTATTTCTATAAAAATAGATATAAAATTAAATTTTAAATACAATTTTTTCATTATAAAAATTTTTAAAATGATTCTTTTAAAGTGAATGACTAAGAGAAACTACTTCTATGGAGAAAATTTTCAATGTAGTTCCTCTTAATCTTTCTTGTTTGTAATGGAACCAAAAATAAAGTGAGAAAAAGAAATTGATAATCCGGGATGGCATCTTTAAAAGGAATCAAGGAGACACATCACTGAATGCATTTCAAGTAAACTTTTGTACTGGTGCTTATTCCCTTTATTCCTAGTGGCAGGTGTCCATTTCTAGTATGCAGTTTGAAGAGAAATCTTTGTTACTTCTATACAAGTACAATATCCCCGTTTAGGACCAGATGCCTTCCTTCTTGGAGTTTCTGTATTCGTATGATGCTTCTGGTTACAGCCGTAAAAGCAGAATAGAATTCAACTCCACCCACGGTGATGTGCAACCGTTCCAGTTCATGGTATCGGAGATACGGTATATGAATATTTAATTCGTAGCCCGAGCACGATCACAATGCCGGATTGAGTGTCAACACGTGATTAACAATGGGTGTGATCGCGGCGCATCGACTCTGATGCACTTTGGCATAACATGGCTTATTACGGAAGAATGGTGTGTTTTGGTAATGAGAAAGAATTAATATTCTTCGGCGTAGATTAGCAAATTTTTTCTTCATTATTCTGATTAAAATGCTTATAAATCATGACTTTTTATAGACAAGAAACAAAATTTCTATTGGTTAAACTAAACTGAAACAAGTTTACTCGTGCAAAAAACTTTTCTTATCAGCTAAATCTATCAGTAATTCTCCTATTAGTGCTTGTTTTAGTAGTAATTTTTATAATATCCCTTGTGTTTTGTTATATCATAAACTTTCTATTATTGCTTATACTGCAGTAATAACAATAGCATATATAAAATTTACTTGTATTCTCGGTCACTTATGTTACTAACTTTGCCTACTTATCCTATTATTTAATAATAATAATACAGCTATGTTATAGGATATAATATTTAGTAACAATAATTGATAACTATGATGTATAATTCGGCAATAATGTAGAAGTTGCGTCATTAATCGGATTATTTCAGAGTCTCTTACTCCTTCTTCATATAATTTCTATTTATTTTTTTTTTATAAATTTAGAAACTTAAATTGAGTAATATTAGGTTATAAATTGTTTGTTTATTCTTAAATTTTTTATACTCCAGCAATTTATATCAATTTATTATTATATATAAACATTATTTTTCATATATTTTTAATTAATGGTATTGTTTAGTGTGTATTTACATGAATAAACATTATCAGCTGATTATATGATGCCGCGTAAGAATCTTCCTTATCTTAATCCACAAATTTTTTATTATTATAAAAACTAAATGTTTTTTTTAAATAAATTTTGTTATAAACGTTAAACTTTTGTAATCTTTTCTAAGCAAAAATCGCGTTGTACCTATTATTCTAGTGTAAATTATTTAAAAAATGAGACATAATTTATTAAGATTGTCATCTAAATGGTTTCTTCTCGGATTTATAACTTTGTAGCAAATGTAAAACATCTAATTTTTGGAAATTATTACGTAAAACAAACAAAATATAAAACTATTTAATTTAATAATTTAGTATAATGTTTACTTTGCCTGCTACAGATTCATAACATAGCCAAGAAAAAAAAGTTCTTCGAAAACTATTAAGAGTTCTTAAACTTCATTTTTCGGTTACTTTTCCGTTATCTTAAAGATTGAAGGATAGATTAAAAATCGAGTAAAACCTTAAGTTTAAAAAATGCATTGTGTTACTTAAAATAATTTCAAAATTAAATAAGTGGAAATTTCAGGAGAGGTCATTATATTTAGAGGCAAACGATTATCATGTCAGCTGCAAGAAATAAGGTTGCCGCCTTTGAATCCATTAGCAACCTTCATCAGATGGTTTAGCACACTCAATAACTGACATTTGCACGGAATGAAGGCTCGTCTATATAATGGACGATGATTTCGTCTAATTACATTATTTTAATTAGATATCAACCTTGTGATGTTTGTGTATACAGCTCTTTTATGTTTAAGTGCTGCTGATACATCTTATCAACAAGGTCCATCACTCAAAATGCAATAAACTTAGTCGAGATTTTTACTAAATGTTATTTTTCTAATTTATAAATCGTTATGAGTGATTAAATCTGTCTGTGCAATGCCACTGATCGTCAGAGATTAGGTAAAGAAGTTTCTGTAATTAGAATTCGTTTCTCCACTTTTTTTTTCTCTCGCGTGTTTACTGCTTAAAAAATTAATTTGCTCCATTGGATACGTGTGTTTTTATTTCCTTACCAGCCTAATATTAAATGAATGTAAAGGTTGAAGAAGTCAAAGTGATGAACGTTTCTCAACTGCTTATTTCCTTTCTTGATTTACGTTAATTTCTTTAATTTAAAAATTTCAAATTTAAAATTTTGATATTTCTTCTTAGATGTTGCATCTTTTACTTCTATTATCCTAAGATTTTATGGAAAAAATTGCAAATATTTATACTGTTGTAGCAATAAAAACATTGTTAAAAGTAAACAAATGTGAAAATTAAATTTAATTTTAACTGAATTTCTTAAATTGAATTTGTTTATTAGAAGCTAATGTAATATTATTTCTTTAATAGTATTAAAACTATAAATTTCATTTACAAAGAATAATCAATGCATTTTAGAAGTTTTTAAGCATACTTTTCAACAGTTTCTGTAGTAGAATCCTTTAATAAAAGCTGAAAACTTACGTTTCTTATCAAATTATAAAATCAAACATTAAAATAAAAAAACGTATTTTCTATAATTATTTTTATATATTAAAAAGTTTCCTCGTTTAAAGTTTAAATTATAACATACAGCATATCAATGGAATTAGTAAACATCTTGAATGATTACATTTTTAGCATTAACCATTGTTGGTCATGTCTGCACTAGAAATTGAAGGGAAAAAAATTGAAAAAAGTGCAAGAGGAGTATTGAAATTCAGATTTTTCTATGTAAAACTTCCAGTTCATGCTTGTTAAGAATATAGTAAAAATTTCTTATTTTAAAGTCGCTATTGATAAAAGAAATACAACTCCCAATGTAGGTTTCTTTATAGGAAAAAGTTTTCTTTGCATTTTCCGGTTTCTTTAATGGTATCAGCTTTAAAATCTTGTTTCCATGATTGATTTCTTGGTCTCTAAGAAGTACACTACTCATACTTAGTCAATAACTTAAGAAATACTTTGGATTGTGCAAGTTTCTTCTTCAATAATAATACCAGTTTTTACTTGTATAACGATAAAAATTCTTGGTTTAATAAATTTACAACGATTTTTATACAAGAGAAATTTTTGTAAAGGAGATAATTGGATTACATTTGTTAAGTTGCCCTTTTGTTTATCGTAATAAAAGTATTTTTAACAAATTTTAACAAAACTTCTTTCCTGCAAGAGTGGACAGGCTAATATTGTTAAGTCAACATTGTTTTATTTCCTTTTCTCCTACTTGACTTATCAACTAAGTAGCAAAACATATTTGACTTGTGTAAACTCGTTTTATCAAAGAATTTACGCTAACGAAATTTTTCAAATGTGATTTACCTTTCTCGTAATTTTTTTTGTAAATCGGGCCAAAGTGAACTTCCTATTTTCCTTTCCAAACTCGTACGTTGCTACCAATTAGCATGTACAGTACAACAGTATTTTCATTCATTTGTATATACAAAATGCATATAAATCCTTATCGTGTAAGCATGTTTGAATCCTTATTTCATCTATCAAATTGACTAAAATTTTTTAGTAAATTTTATTATTTAATATTAATTAAATTCCTACAGGGTCAAACGGTGAAAAAATTATAAACGTTAGACAAATATAAATTTATTTATTAATTCATTTTATATTTACGAGTCATTTATTGAGAAATTCTCTTGTGGGCTTGTCTAAGAATCAAAATTTATAAATTAAAATTTGCATCAAATGTTTTTTTGGACTATTCTCTTGAGAAAAATCATGTAATAATAGATAAATTCGCATTTTAAACTTTCAAACAGGGGTATGAGGCTGTCAACATGCAGATCTTAGAAATACGTAAAGTGTAAATCAATAAGAGTGAGACAGTGCATTTAAAATGGAACAATGATTGAAAGTGCAAATAAATTCAAATTTTTCTTTTATTTTCTACTACTCTTTCCTTCCCTTTTTTTCAATTTTCAAAGACTAGAATCTTAATGAATGCAGCAAGTTTTAAAAGAATATATTTGGAGCTAGCGTTAAATGATGTCAAATTATTCGAGTAAAAAAAATAAAAACTTTCTAAAAGGAAGCCAAATTTCTCTTTTCATAAATTAAAAGTTTTACTGGGTCTTTTATGCGGTTTTATTGGATCAAAGATACAAATGATAACAACTTGTGTAATGTTGATTATTGTAAAGATCTTCAATCAGCAATTTCCTCAGAGCATCTTTATTGAAATATCGAACAATGAAGAAGTACAGACAAAGAAAGAATACACAGTAATGATTTCTCTTGATTATTACTGAAGAAGAATTATCGATATAAGCCTTTCACTTATTTTCTTGATTATCCTTATTGATTTAACTCATTACGAAAGATATATTTTTTCCTCATATCATTTTTTTAAATGTTTTATTTAATTCTAATTATCATACAACGTCGGTACGCACAGTTTTATTACTTTCGAACTTTTAATATTATTGTGCTGTACTGTACTATACATGCCTATAAATCGATAATTATAATAAGGGAGATTTATCTTCTAATTAATAATTAAATAAGTATTTTTGAAGAATTATTGAAGAAATTGATGCATTAAGAATAATTTAATAACAAGAATAAGTTTGAATTAAATTATACCCAGTTATTAAATTATTCTTAATGCTCTCGTATAACTAATCTGTTCGTGTCTTTAATTAATGTACTTCGGTTTTCCCTCTCCACTTTCTCTACTTTGTTAGTCTTTATCTTATAAATATTAATATTTTAATGCTATTTCTCTGTATTATATAAATTTGTAAGACATTTATTTACCAATTTTTTGATTTTTCTTTTCTTTTTTTTAATACTTGTATTTTTGCTTGTCTCATTTATTAATTCACCTTTATTGATCTGTTACAGTTTCTCCTCTTTACATTCCTTTGTTTTCCTTGTCGCTCATCTTCTTCATTTATTTTATTTCATTTACTCGAATTTCTTTTTTTAGTATTTGACACCAAACTATTGTTTTCGAATAAACTAACAGTGAATTGACTTTTATTTTTTTCTTTTAAGTCTACATTCTGTTTACTCCTCCTCTAACCATACATATCTATGTTCATTTTTGTTTACTTTACAAGATGTTTTTTTTATTACGTTTTCCCGACTTTATACACTCAGATTTCTTGTTGTTTTCCCTTTTCTTCCTTTGTTTTTCTTTCTTAATCATTCAATTTTATTGCCATCATTACTAAATGAACCAAGAAATATTTTATCCATTTTCTTTTTCTATGTTTTTCTCCCATGATATTATGTGTTTTAGTTTTAAACATTTCTCATTTATTTTCTTAATATGTTTATATGTTTACTAACGTTTCCGTTCTTAACTCATTTCTAAATTTTAACTCCTTTCATTTAATGCTTAATGGAAGTCGAAAAATAAAAATGCCAACTCATTAACAATATTTCTTCTCTTCGAGAAGTTTTAACGTTTAAATATCAATGGGATTAAAGTAGCACTTGTCTTATATTTATCTAGAAATGGGTAAACACGTCAAGAACGAAACTAATCAGTTCTAAATTTAGAAATCATAGAATATTACTTTTAGAAAATAATACATTAAATGATAATTATTAGTATTTATACAAAATCCCATATCTATAAACACATCATTTCATAAATGATTCGTTAAATCAAAAGTATGTGAAGTAATGTTTATTTATGACATAAATCGTTCCTTTTGTGTCAATTTAAATTTGCTTCACGTATTCAACAAGCTTAAATTCATTAGAATTAATAATTTTCTAGCTAATGAAGATAGGGGTAGGAAAAAAAGGAAGTTAGTTTGTCTGTCTGTCCGTCTTCTTATGTACAGTATCTAATGAATATTCAAACTTCATCTCTCATTTAACTCTTTATTATTACTATAAAATTGTTAGTTAATTTGTACGTGATTGTACTTTTAAACTAATTTTATTAAGTAGTTTAATTTGACTTCTTCAAAATCTTATTTCAATAATTTTACATAACACAGAATGAATAATTAGTTAATGTAATATTATTCGAGTTTCTAGTTTCGGCGTTACGTATCTTGAAAATTTCAAATTTATAACGTGTAAAACAATAATTGAAAGTGGAAATTAGTATAGATCCGCCTGAAATTACATTTAAACAATTGTTTTATCTTTTGTTTTCATTTTTTTATCTTCTCTTTGGAAGTGAATTGCCAAATATTTTCTACCTTTTAACTTGTGTTATCGATTATTTAGTTAGCTAAAATAAAAATTACATATATAAAAACATAGATCTGTATACATATCGCATTGTAAATTAAGGCTAATCAGTTATTCAATTATCGTTCTTGTGATTTATATATCGGAAATATAGCAAAATAACCGAAAATAAAGAAAAATTCAATAGTTTACACGAATATGTGTAATAAAAAGCCGAAAATAAACACGATATTCTTTAGAAATTATAGAGAAAACAGCTTAGGTAGTTCTCTACAAACTGCATAAGATGTAAGATGAAAGACATTTTAATGGCGATCGAGAAAAGAAGAGAGAAGGCGGAAATAATCTTATCTCTAACTTGTTTTTACTTCTTAAATCATTACTAGAGCAACCGTACGCTTGTTAAAATGGATTTTAGCTCTTAAATAGATCGTAAACACTATAAATATTTACTGTAATTTCTTAAAATAATTCTGTTTCCACGTCTTCGAGATAACATTGCATAATGCAGTATATTGTGCAGAAAATATCATATATCTTTAAATATCATTTACGTTAATTGCTAAAGAGAATGTATACTTATAATAAAATTGATTTTATATGCAGAATATTAATCTAAACCGAAAATCGAACTCGGACTCTTGTTGAATATCGAACGGCGTCGTGTCGCTCGATTTTCTGTTTACAAGTATCCAATATTATTGACATTTCTGTTATGTATATAAGCAAATAAAATCTTAAGTTTAGAATATTTTTGTTCCAATATATGTCTAAATGTAAAATCCTTACAATTTTTAAAGTATTGATTTATCCGAGTAAAGTTGAATGATCCAATATTGTTTATTCATTCGTATAAAATATAGAAAAATATCTATTGTTTAGAACCGTGACTCAAATTGCATCTCTTCATTAAAATATATTAAACGAAAAAGAAGGACTTTGAACTTTACATTCACAAAATGGGTTTTAGCATTAATATTTTATGGAGAAACCAAATGAATTTTCAAAATTGCTGCTGAAAAATTAACTTTAAATCAAGCATATTTAAAGACTTTTACTAGTATTCAGTAGTCTTATCTTTTATTTAATTCGTTGCTCTTTAAATAAATTATAACTAGTTGCATGATGGATTCCATTAAAAATTACGAAAGATTGTTTTGCCTTTCTATAATACGACAACGAGAACAAATAGTCTCATTTATATAATAATTTTCTATGATTAAAACGTGTATATTTTAAAATTATTTAATAACATAAATAAATTTCATGATATATTAAACTTTCTTAATGCGGCCCATCAGTTTTCATGAATCATTCAGTGCTTTTTTCCTACGTAAGTAAAGGTCAAAGCCCAGAAGACCATACTCGTTTCATCATCAATGTTCATTAAAGTCACTATATTCCATTATTCTCCCATCTCTAAACGATAGAAGAATAATGGAATATGGTTGATTATAATGGAATGGATAGCGATACCTCATAGTTAAGTTGTCACAATAAGTAAAGAATCTTCAAGAAAATTTCTAACAAAAAAGTTTTTGTACGAGATACTCTCTTTTTCTATCAGTCTTTTAAGAATTGAGGAAATCTGCAGAGTCTAGTATGGAGCATCGGTAATGAGATAGAAGAAAAATCTTCTGTAATGCTTTAGAATGCTGCAAACGTGATAGTCCTGTCGCTGTCATGCGGGAGTTTCTACTACTACATGTGCATTCGTGACAGACTTACCAATACGTTGAAAAACCGAGAAACTGCTTTATACCATCATATCCATGGAAAGATACAGAATATGGGTTAGAAAAGGAGTTATTTAAGGTTGAACTGATCTGAAAAACGTTTCCTTTCAAACCTACAACCAATTTCAATTATAATTCTTTCTTTTAATGGAAGAAATCGCAAGAAGAATTTTAGAAAGAGGAATTGATACTTTTCTTTACTAGAAAATTTTTCTTTTCTGGGGGTTATTAACACGGTGTCAAAAGGATTTCTTTCAGGATCGATGGAAAGTAATTAAATGTCATTACTCTTGATAGTTTCGACTTTGCAAAATTGAATTGGATTATTAGACTCTGCAACAGCTTTTTGGTTTATTTGCAAATTTTATTATTGAACCAGTCTTTTTTTTTTGGTTTATTTTTGCCATATCTACTTATAAGTCAGAATTGTTTCACAAAGAAAATTGCTTGTAATAAAATAATTTTTTCGAAATTTATATACCTCGAGTTTCAATAAGAGAAATTACATCTATTATATCGAAATAAGGTTTGTTATTTTTTAAAAATTAAAAAGTTATGTTGTACGAAACAAATAATCTAACAGTAATTAATTCAAGAAAAGGTAATTTATAGAAAGAAAGCATAGCGAGAAGATTTAAAAAAATAAATAAATAAATTGCATATCTTGTCGCGGGCGATAAGATAAGCAATTAGTGAAAGCGAATTATTTCATTTTTCCTTATTTACAATACATTAAATAAATTCTTTCATATCATCTAAATTTTTAACATAAACGCAGGCATCTTATTAATTTTTTTTTTCGTTTATTAATCTTAAAAATCATCGAGAAAATGCAAGTTTTGCTCAGAGCGAAACTCAACTTACAGGTAATCTCTGTATAATAAGCCAAAACAAAAGTGAGAAAAAAGTAATTATAAACAATCAGCATCCGTGACTGTTAACGTGACAAGTTAATTTTATTCATTTTTCTAACGTTACGCATTGAATAATCTACAAGTTCATAATGATTTGCGAAAGAGAAACAAATGAGACTTGTTCACTTCTTCCTAACTTCCTAATGACGTGCAATTTTTCATCGTGCCAAAATTGTTCCTTTTATTGTTGAAGAAAGAAAAAAATATAAAGGGAAAAGAGAAAAAGAAATCGAAAAGAAAAGTAGACTGAATGTTCCACAATTAAAATTCCTTACAGATAATGCTTTCTTTCCAGACTACATATATGTATTTTTTTTCTAGTTTTGTATTAGTTGTGTCGTACGTATAGTATTCCACGTTATCTCGTTATAAATGCATTATACACGAATATATACATGTCGAACCGAGTGAAAAAATGTAAAAAAAGAAAGAAAATTCACAAAAATGCAACAGGATCAGAAATATTCCACGACTCTTTTGCAACCATCTAAATGTTGTATTGGATAACATGATAAGAAAAATAGCTTGGGGTGAGATTGTAAATAGATATCCGGTCAGTGGTTGTAAAATTTGCAAGCAGAATGATGATTTTTTAAAATAAAATAAAATTAATTTTTGTAAAATAAACCTGCCTGTTAAATTTACAAAACTCGATTTGCTTTAGTATCTTTTTTAAGTAATTTAAATCGTGTATAAACTGTATAAGAGTCATATTTTTAATAAGTGGAATTGTTAGAAATTTGTCGAAATTGATCGTATCGTTTGAAGTGTATTAAATGTTAAAATTCTGTATATATTTATATATATTTAATCCTGAAAATGTAACGCTCTAGTGAATTTACTCCGCCCAAAATGATTTTAGAAAGATTATCGTTGCCGCTGGAATTCAAATTGCATTTCGTCTTCGTCGATTATTATTTAATGAAGGATATATACCATGTGTATTAACTAGATAATTAGATAATGGTAAATATAACTTACTAAATTTAATTCGTATCCAGTAATGTCTATCTTATTTAGTTTGAATCATTTGCATTTATTATCCAACTCGTACATTCTATATAAACCATTACATAACAGACGTTATGTAAGTTTTCTTGGTTTAAAAATCCTGTAAATTTCTCCCCTAAATTAATTTATTTAAGTAAAAATTCCTATCATTATAAGCTATATGTAACATTTAGTTAAAGATCGCTGTCATATAAACTAACAGATCATTAATATTTCGAAACCTATATCGATAATTTGCCAGCTAAATTGTCTATCTGTACAGATGAACAGATCGCTGCAAAGATAAATTGCTTAATGCTTATGACATCGATATAACGTCACTATTAGGTAAATCCGATCTTTTAAATGAAAGAAAAATTCTTCTCAAAAAGAGGAATTCGACCGAACTTAGAAGAATTTTATTTTATGAAAAGAGTTTCTTATAAAGATTCAGAAATCGATTGATGGATAGCTTGCAAGCCAGTTAAGCAAAGGATTGTGGCGTGCAAAGCGAACTTTTACAAGGAACATTTCTATGCATTATCCAATATTGTCCGGGAGACTTTAAGAGGAGGGGAAAAAAATAGATTGATATATCTCTTCAACCTCGTAAAAAAAAGCAACGAAATTTTTTACATGAAGAGAAATTAAAAGTTTTAAATCTTTAATAATTACTTGGAAAGTCTTCGCATTAAAATATAAAATTCTTCAGAGGAGAAATTAATTAGAACGTCAAAACAAGTAAAAGGAAAAATGAAGTAGCATTTATTATTTATATATTTTTTAATTTTTTATGATTTTAATAGTTTAGAAAATGTAATAGATTTTTATATCTTTTGTCAGTTGCATATGGTTAAAATTAGTCGAATGGTTTTACTTTATATTTGCAAACTAATGGCATTGTATCATTTTATATACAAGCAGAAAAAAAATGTCGGAGTTTTTTTTTATTTTTGTGCTATATAAGTTATACTTAGAACTTATCCTGATCGATTATACAGATAAGTCTCTACTCTAGATTATCCTGATTGATTTACTGATGGCTTATACTGATATGTTACACCACTGCACTGATAAGTTGTATTACAGATTGGCTTGATTACAACTGTGTAAATCTACATTCTGCCGTGTAATCTATATTAGTTTACAAAATTATATTGCGCATTTAAATATACTAAGCTTGATTATTAATAAAACTTTATATACTTAGAAGAGTTTAATGTGTAGATAAACAATTTGTGCTTGTTAATGCGAGCTTAGAAGACTTGTTAAGAGGAAAAGCCTACATTTTGCAAATATAATTTATAAGGTGGTATTAAATGCATAATGCATGAAAATAATTTGACAAATTTAAACAAAATCTTAAATATTTAAGGTAGTGTATTATATAAATGTTTTTAATTAACTTAAATGTTATATATTTTATATATTTTTTTTAATTATTAAAATTGATTGACTCTTTATTAGTTATTAATACGAGGAAAAAAAATCACTAAAATAATAAAACCCGCTGTAACGTATAACGTATATAATTTATCAGCCAACCGCTAGTTATTTTACTTATATACAATGTACCGAAATTAAATTTTAACAATGTAATCCAAAGTAGAAAAGTTCGATTCACCACATTTCCAACTTGATATTAATTATTAATTTATATATTTAATAAAATTCTATTTTAATCCTAATTCTTATACAAGGCATAATTCTAAATCTGTGAAGTCGATGAGTTGTCACAAATAAAATGTCAATCCTTATTACAGAGGTTGGCGTGTGGAGACAAAGAGCAGCGAATTATGAAGAGGAATGACATCTGGGACGAGGGATAGCTTTTACTCTCGCATTCTGTATAATTGGGCAGTTTTAGATGTCACCTTGAGACATCTGTGTCGCGATAACTGAACAGTTGCTACTACACAAACATTTATTTCATTCAAAATCTTCCCGACGGGAAAACTAGATAGTGAAATGTGGACGATCTTGACAGTTCTAAATTTTACTGTTTTGCGTATTACAAATTAAAACAATCTCTTGATTTTATATAAAACCATTTTTCTTTCATTTGTTATAATTTCCTTTTAATAAACATTTAATATAATTAATCAAATTTTAATTGTCTTATGGAATATATTAATAAATAAAATATGAATTATTTTCATTTGAAAGTTTTATTTCTTTCCTGTTTTAGGTGATTTTCAATCATATAAATTAATATAATCGTTATATTTAAACAGATTTATTGCTAAATAAGCGTGTATAAAATAAGCTGTAAATAAATATAAACATAAAGATAACATGCACTCATAGACCTACAACATTATATATTTTTACTCGTACACGTGGGTAATGTGTAATGCATACATAAACCAATGATAACGATGGATATAAATTAATTAAATTCTTTTTTTATAAACAAAAAGATATTTAAAGATAAATTGCATTTCGAAAAATATTTTATTTATTGATTTATTAATACAAGACA
The DNA here is from genome assembly GCF_030686945.1 of Centruroides vittatus. NCBI lineage: Eukaryota > Metazoa > Arthropoda > Arachnida > Scorpiones > Buthidae > Centruroides > Centruroides vittatus. Next base: position 3,476,550 of record NW_027122215.1, on the reverse strand, counting down.
CCACACATTAAGACTACATGGCTGACTACAGATTCGCTCATAAGAGTTAGACATTGCTCTCGGCGGAATCGTTCAGATGGCTGAGAAATGGAAACGACGACTGAATCCGCACTTTCTATGGTAAAATTATCATAAAAATACGGAACGGTTTTGAATCCGGATCCTCGTGATGTCAAGCTGATAATTTACAATACAAATCCTTTATTTCAAAATTTCTGTAATTTTATTGTAATTAAGATTGTACTGTACTGTACTGTACTGTACGTGTCTAATCTATCTTCCTTCAACTTTTTGGTTTAACGTGTCACATAAGATTATCTATAATCAGAGAATTTTTATTCATTTATTTATTAACATCATATTTAAGTAAACTCAGAATATTTGTATTGTGGTATAATTTATTCACACCACTATACAAATAGCCTGATCCATATCCAAATAATCAATATCCATAGAAAGTAGACAAAATTAAATAAAACAAATCATAAGAGCATAGACGATGCTTTATCAAATACTATATGGAAACGTATATAAAATCTGTAAAATGTTAATGAAGATTAATTAGAGAACAATTATATTTTTTGATTTATTTCCACCCTGTAAGCACTAAGAGGGCTTTTTTCAAATCTATCATGGGTTTGAATAGACGCACACTGTGTGTGTGGGGGGGCGGACAGTCAGGCGATGAGGGACTGAGTCCTATATAACCGGAACAGAGCACCTCCCGAAAAATTCATGAGGTTTCTCAACCGCCCTGATTCGATTCCGGATCCCCAGAGCGGTAAGCGAATGCCTTAAACACCTTTGTCATCCATTCTATAAAGTTATACTGCTTTGAAACGACAGTGGAAATGAAAGCACCACTACCTGATTTTATTTCTCCAATTATGAATATTGCATAGGTTTATATGTGATTATTTTTTGAAACTTTCCAGTTATTTTGTTCATTAATAACTTACTTTACGTATATTTATATAGATTTATTTTGTTAGATTATATCTTATTCATGTATCTATCGCAGAACTTCCTTGAATATAATGCATACGAGTCTAAGAATAAGTAATTATAAATAATGCAATAAAAATATAAATATTAAAAAAATATAAAACTTCATTCATAAAATTTTAAGTACTGTATTTTGAACAGAGAAAGGATAGCGTTTCAATAAATATAAACAGTTTACGAATCAATATTATTATTTTGAATTATAGAAAAAGTTTTATATTAAAAATGTTTTTCAATAGTTATATAGGCCTTCTTATAATACATAGCCTTAAGTTATATTAATATTTTAATAATTGAATATAAAACATTTTCTATAAATAATATAAGATAACCTGTGTTGTAACCTGTTTTATCTGATATTAAATTGATGCTCAATTGTATAAATAAAAATATTTTATGATATATAACAAAATATTAAAAATATTCATCTATATACGTTTGTTGAAGAAACTGAAGCAGAACTATTATACAAATAGACAACTCATATATTCATAACGTTTTGAATTGTATGGGAATAGAATTTGAACTTTCTTTAAAACATTATAGAATTACCCAAAAAAACTTTTTTAAATCAAATGTTATCTGTTTTCACGTTCTGAATCATATAGGTCTATAGCAATATTACCTAAGTTCTTTCATGTATGTATTTTTGCATGTGTATAATATATAATGTATGTATATATATGCATAAAAGAGTCGAGAGGTCATATTCAGATGTCCGATTTATAATTATATTTAAATATGCCATATATATCTTCTATAATTATAAATGAGAATGTTTGTTTGTTTGTTTGTTCTCTATACACGCCTAGGCCGTTCGACCAATTGTTCCGAAACTCGGCAGTTATTCTTAATTTAGATAATGTCATAAATCCCCCTCCGAAATATTGATTGGATTTCTATTATTAATCCTAACATATTTAAACAATATTATAGCTTTATCTGAAAAAATTGCAACAATTCGAAATATTATTAGAAGGTTTTTAATAATACTGTAATCTGTAATCTATATCTATAAATGAAAATGTTTGTTTGTTTATTATACGCCCTATATTATTACTTTGATAAGTAGCACATAGCACGCACCTACGTAGAGTCGAAATTGCTGCACTGGTCATGAGTTTGCACATCGCCAGCGGACTGGTCACATAGTTTCCTGAGTATTCTTCACGTTAGTAACATCAAAATAGGGACCAGTTTCCCCACAAAACTCCTCTCGGGAGGTATCCCCCTCGGCAGATCGCCCACGTGTCGCATTGCCATAACCAAATAAACCAAACTAATTGAAATAATTTATGTATAAACTTGCTATTTACGAGGATACACCTCCACGTTGTTATTGGGCATTCTGATAATTATCTTAAAATGGGTTTTACCACTTACATTTTTGAAATTTAAGATTAATAACGCCGGGTGTAACAATTACTTCAAAACTACAGTACTTTATAAACCCGAGCGAAGCCGGGCGTAACAGCTAGTATAGCTAGTATATATATATATATATATCATATACAGTGTAAACTTGATTCTCCGAACTTAATGAGACCAGGGCTCTTTCGGATGAACGAAATTTCGGATAATCCAGAAAACCTGTGTTTGTTTCGAGTACAGTACAGTACAGTACTGTATACCAACCACTGTGCATTTAAAGTTTCATAAACTACAAATATTGTGATGAAATTACAGTATTTAAAAGTAAACTAATTTACTCAAAAGCTAACATAATTCCATGTATATGTGATCTAGTTTCGCGGCGCTTCAATCGACAGTTGACGTAATAATTTCCAGTTACGTGAAGAGTTTGTCTCTTTGTATTATACTTTATGGTATGTACTGTACTGTACAGTACGTTCTAGTTTTTTAACCATTTCGGATAATCGATTTTCTACTGTATATTGAATAATATTAAAATATTTTATATTTTAATTAATAGGCTATAAGCACTCATTTACCGTAAGTTTAAATAAATATACAGTACATTAATAACGCTGCGAAATAATATCCTAGTACTGTATTGATTTACGTATACTGCTAAAAGTGGTCATCTTACACAGGTGGTCACCTTATGCAGGTGGTCACATTAGCAGGTTTTACTGTACTTCTCTTACAGGAAAATATTAAAAATATAAATATTTAAAGAAATGCAAGCGCAACAATTATCGAAATAAATAACTAATGTTACGTACTGTACTGTACATAATTAAATTTTTACGATTGAAAATGTAAATTATACCTTCATTTTCCTGAAAGTTATAGAATATTCATTAAGAAATATAAGTTATACGAGTATTTCCAGCTTATATGAATTATGTAGACTATATATTATGAAATTTACATATTATATTAGGACGAAATTAATAGGATTAAATAGCCAAATTAACTAGAACTACAAGTAAATATTTAGAGCCATTTGGCTAAATTATTGTTATATTAATGTAACTAGGAAGGCCATTAACTTTTTCCATCATTAAATATTAAAGTTATATTATATAATAAAACAATATTTATTAATATTTAATTCAATTTTTAAATTATAATTAACAAAATAGTTGCATATTACACTGATTTAATTGCATTAATAGTAAATAACTGAAGTTGGAGTGGTTTTTATGTACAGAAACTAATAATTAATTCATTAATCGTGTTCAAGAGCATGATGTTCAGCAATAAGAGCTTCTTTAATTTATTTAATGACATGTAAACCTATAAATTCCCCACTGTCGTCCGTTCGTCCGTCCGTCTGTCTATCCTTAATCTCAGGAACAAAGTTAGATAAATGAAAGATGAGATAAATATAGATACCTTATAGGCAGGAAACCCCGATTAACTGTATATAAACTTCCGCTGAAAACCGGAAGTTACATTATTTCAATTCAAAAATTTTCCCCTGACAGGTGATAGATAGATAACCGGCACGACTTTATTGTTAAGGGAAAAGTATGATGTACAGGGACAAGCCACTAGTAATTTGAGATGAAGGACATATATTTTAAATTAAATAAGCCTGGCATTGTGATGATGTCACAATAAATAATTGCTCGTTAATAACTCAAAAATATTGATTTTTTTAAAGAAATTATAACGATATCAAGACGTTATTTACTTAAGTTACAGTATTTTGAACTTGATAATCAAAGCACATGGGCTAAAAACTCGTACGCTATTTTCAATCACTTCGAAGATAGTTCTATTTCTGTAAATTTCGTTGAAGTTCACATGGGACTTCTAGAAAATGTACTTTTTAAGACAAGATTTCAAATGCTTCTATCGCTTTTATAACTGAAAAAAGTCGGCTTCTTTTAAGAATTTTGTTGAAATACTTCACTGTTCTTCCAATTTCATATAGTTCTACTTCATTTAACAACAGTTTAATATTGATAAAGTTTTCTTATGTAAGAAAATTATAAATGCATAGTAAATATAACCCTATACGTATATATATATTTATTTTATATATATGTTGTGGATATTTTTAGAAGTAAAGTGGAAGGAGGAAATACTAATTCGCACTACGAATGTGTATTCTCAAATTGCAAATATCCGAATGACATAAATAAAGATATCGAATGTCAAATGCTTTAGGCAAATACTTTTATAAAACCAAACATTTTTAATGTTTAGAAGGGATTACTACAAATTTAATTAAAACACCCAAGTCATACCACAATGAGTAATTACGGATAATTTGATAGAATTCAAATAAGTTTTATTAAACAGCATCAATTTGTTTCTCACTTTAGAAAAAAAGTATGTAACAAAATAAAATCAAGAAGTTATTTGACCTTTGTAAATTGAACCTTTTAATCAATAAAATAGCATTTTTAAAGAATTGTAAATTTGTAAATCTACCCCATTAAATTTCATCTCTAGAAAGCATTAAAAAAGGGCACATTTTTACATTTTCTCCTCATATTCTTGCACTTGCATGTTCAGCAAAAAACATCTTACAACTCGTGTTTCCTCAAATTCCAGTATAGAAATAACTTAGTTATCCTATTTCAAATATGGTATATTGTTACACCTAGCACATTTTTGCTAAAATAGCTAGAAAATCGAGTGGGATGTATTTTATTCTACTCGTTACGATTATTCGAAAAGCAAAAGTTCAACTTTCCTTTACAAGATTATTTTTTCCTGTGAGTAAGAATTTTCTAAGACATGATTTATGTAAGTTTCACAGTTAAATTTAAAAAAAAAAACAAATTTTAAATCGCTTTTTACATGTTTTATATACTTAAATTAAGGCATAATTTATTAATTCCTTCATAATATAATTAATACATATCAATATTTTTCTTACTAATTATTGATTAATTTTTAATCAAGTTAATTGTTATTATAGAATATATATACAGTAATTTATTTAATTTAAACCAATAACTGCTGTTGTTGGACGAAAAATATTGTCAATAATTATCATTAAAAATGATAAACAACTAATTTTTTTAAATTAAAAATAATAATAATCGATAATGATTCTTTTAAAAAGTTTTCATTTTTCTAAAAAATTAAATTTATTGTAATTTTTTTATTTTTTTCTTTTATCAAGTGCCTGAGATAGAACCAGAATTCTCTCAAGAAATACCAAATGTTACTGTAGCTGTAGGTAGAGATGCTAAACTTCCTTGCCACGTCGATAATCTAGGTACCTACAGGGTAAGTACAATGTCCGGAAATGTCATTGTATTGCTCTACCTTAGCTAATTGCTATCGAACAAATTTTGCTAAAGTCCAGCTAAATTGATTATCGAGTTTCAAAAAGATGGAAAACATAAACTCAATTTAAAAATTTTCTACTGCATACAAAAAAAAAAAAAAATGTTTTAATTAAAATTTTTAAATTACCCTAAACGGCTCGGAATGAATTCTATTGTTCTCGAAACAATTCTAATTTTTTTTAATTCTTAAATAAAATTAAATATAATAAATTAATAATTACATTGAAAATAATATCGTATTTATATAAAATTAAGATTTAAAGTCGAATAATTAAATTAGATTTAGGTGATTTTTTTTAAAATATAAAGTACGAAAGAAAAGTTTTAATTATAATAATATAATTAATATACAGTAAAGTTTCGATTATCCGATTTACGATTATCCAGATTTCCGAATTATAAGGGTTTTTAATTCGTTTTATGGTAGACACTTTTAAAAAGTACTTTTGATTTAACTCGTCCAGTTAAGAACTGCGTGCAAGCATCCAGGATGTTCCTCCTCCTCCTCCTCCTCCTCTAACAGAGATTTGTTTCCATGAAATCGCATGTTCATCACATACGTTCCCGTACGGTTGAATATAAATGAATGAAGATTTTTATAGTATTTTTATTTTATTGTTGAGCGTATATAACAATATATTTTTAAATACAGCTCACAAATTAATCACGATTATGCGTTACCCACCAGCTCGCATTTAGGCCGGATAACCGAGAGTTCACTGTGTATTAACAGTTCATAAATTAATAAGAACAATATTGCAAAATTTAGCAATTTATTTTTCTGTTAATTTCGTAAAAAATACATTAAAATTATTAAATATAAGTAAAGAATAATCATACTGAATTTCGCTTACAATTATTACAATTAAAATATCATTTAAACAACGTCCTTTACTTACCGTTTGATTATTTGCCCTATAAATTCCTTAATAATGCTATAAATTTTAATTATCTTCAGTAGGAATTGTATGATTTAGTAGAAAGTTTTGATATTTATAACGATCTTCCGATAGCAGTTCTTCTAATTTTACATAATAGATCTAACTTTATGATACCTTTATATTATGTATAGTGTTAATATCATTATATTATGAATAATGCATTAGCATCGTAAAGTGTGCAACAGACTATTAAGCCATAATATCATAATTTTCTAAATAGTATTAATTCTTATATTAGTAATATAATAGCATCAAAACTCTGACGATCGTTTCAAATTTTAAGTTTATTGAGTTTGTGCTATTATATTACTAATATAATTTATTCTTATTGCTTTCCATTATTAAGGTTTAAGTCAGAACATTATCAGTATCTTTATTGAGTTGAAAATATTTATATAGACACTATTATACCATTAACGTTGCTGAAATTTTGATTTTTCAAAGTAATTCTAATCGCTAATGCTATTACAGTATCACTAAAGTAGCAAAGAAGCACAGTAAAACCTGTCCAAAATGGAACCTGAATAAAGCAAAAACCTGTCTAAATGGAAAAATATCTTCAAACGGAGCGATTTAGAAAACCTGTTTAAAGCGGAAACCGGCAAAAATATTCGGCTCCTTTTCACGCAGGTTTTACTGTATCTATAAATTAAATTAAATTTATTTTTAATTTAAATTATATTACGTTAAAAATAATTTACAGGATAAAATGAATAATAAATTTAGCATGTAACACTACACTAACTATTAAAATAATTTATTAATTTAATTTGTATAATTATTTAAAGAACTTTTAAACTATTAACGAAACAAAATTAGAATTAAAATTTTTATTTTAAATTATGTCTTATTATAAATAGTATTTTCAGCAAAAAAAAAATTAAAAAATTATTATTTAGACAGAACTTTTTAAATTTAATATTAGAAAAAAATAAATAAATAAAAATTTTTACGATTGTTATGTTCATATGGAGTAGAAACATTGAGAGTCGAGATTGTTTTATTTGAATATTTTCTACGAAGAATTTATATTGTTTTTTACAACGATGACATTAAAAATATGAATCGGGATCCTTTTCTCTTATAAAAATTTTAATGAAATTTTTAAATTTCGTATTCCGTATAAAGACAATCATATTTTTTTTTATTACTTAGATTAAATTACGGCCGACTCTCAAACAGGATTGAAAATAAAAACCTTGAAATTCAACATTTATATCTAAAAGAAATATAGAAAAACCTTCCAAATAATATATATAGACCCCCATATATATGAATTATTTTGGGAATTTTTATAAGAAATGCTACCATAGCAACATCATTTGGCATTAAATAAGAGTAGCGTACATGTGAGACGTATAAATCTTTTAAAACCCAGAAAAAAATATCTTTGCTTTAATAAACTTTTAACATTTAGAAACTTTTATAATTGATATTTTATTTTTCGTTTTTATTTTGTAAGAATCTAATAGCTTAATTCTTATAATTAATAAACTTCATAGCAAAATTAACCATTATAAACTGAGAAAATCGATATAAATTTGTTTAAAACTATAGTAGCATTATATTTTAATAAATTAAATTTTAATTTTAAAACTTGTAGACATTCATTATGAATAGCTCGACAGATTCGCAAGAGAATGGTTTCATTTAAGATTAAAACAAAATGTTACCATTATACTATTGTAAATAATTAATTATAATGGTAAATATACTGTTTAAATAAAAGGTTAAACATAGTTTTATAATTATTTTTAATCTATTTAATGTGAATGTTCTGTATAATACGTCAATACTCATATACAGAAAGGGACAGTAATGGTTTCGTAGTAGAGGTAGTAAAGTGGATAAAAAGTTTGTGAGGGAGTGTACGTCTGTTGGACTGTTTGATTTGTTTCTAGTATGGAGAGAATATATGTGGACGCAACAAATCATATAAGAATGACTACATCAAGACAGCAGCATTTGCCTGCGAATATTTGTTTTCGGAACAATACTTGTGTTGCTGTACCATCCATCTATTTCAAAACTCTTCTCTGTTCCAGCTGATGTCATTGACATTTAGAGTGTCGGAATTCTCTAAAGATTTACGACATCTCTTCTGGTCAATGCCTTATTTTTTTCCCCTTTCTTTGTGCCATTGAATTTTTCGTTCTGTTGCTAAAACGTTTCTGCTTCTTACGAGTTGCTCCTTTTGTCGTCTTTTTTCTCTTACCTACGGGGTTCGAATCGATTACCCTAGTCACTTATCTTCTATATAAATGGCATTTATGCCTTTAATATCCTGTTATTTACGTTTTCGGTCAGATTATGCCATCAACAATCGAAAAATAATGGTTAATTAAAAGATTTCTGTGATTTATTTCTTTGTTATTACTCTCTTGCAACTTTTTCTTTGGGGTTAATAATCTAATTAAATTTACTTTTATGCGAATTTATGCATAATTTGTCGCTTATTTACTTGAAAAATAACTGTGTCGTAAAGAAAAATACTGTTTTTTTTCGGATTTTAATCGTTATATTTTATTACTCTGTAGATAATAGATAAATTTTGACACTTTTATTGCTAATGTTCCAAACATATCTTCTATAGTTCTATCGAAAAAGGAGACAATAAATTCCTCTCTCAACTTTATATCAACAGGATTGCTTTTCAAATAATTACGACAAATTTTTTCTGTAGCTAACCAATAGCGAAATTTCTTAAGGAAAATTACATACAACAGCTAATATTAGCATAATTGAAATAAAATTTACTATTGGCTATATATTTTTAAATTTCGAAGGCTTATTCGCTATTTATAATCACGTGATAACGCAAATTTGAATTTGCATAATCTGATTGGTTCGTCATTATCATGTGACGAATTTTTAAAAATTCAAACAAGTAACTTTAATTAAACATTTTTACAGGGTTTCGCATAAATTATAAACGAAGTGAAATTCTATTGTTTAACAAAATTAATTAAATACAAGTCGAAATTATTTAAATTTTCAAATATATAACATTATGGAAAGGTAACAAATGGGTTTCATATTCAAAAATCGAATAACAAAGCGATTAGATGCTAATAATAGTGACAAGAAGAACGATAAGAATTTAAATTTGAAACTTCTGCTTCTAGATTAGATGGGGGAGAAAATTACGTGACACGTTGAGTTCGTTTAAAATTTACAAACTTCAATTCATTAGGACCACCACGTGACAGGTGCAAATCTTATTTTTAAAATTTGAAGATCGATGCAATATTTTCCTGTCCGGCAAGGACTCCGTTAACATCAAATATCATTCATTTTGCACGTTTGATGCTTAAAATATCGAATGACGAAGCCGTAAACCTGAACGTTGAACCTTGTTACGTATAGAGTAACGTGTTCGCTTTCTTATAAATACGTAAACACGTGTGACAACGTTAACATGAATAAAACAGTACGAATATAAGGGCACAAGCCACCAATCCAGCAATGATAAATGAGTACTAAATTATTTATAAATAGAATAATGCATGTGTGTAAGATGTAAACACGAATAAATGACGTAAATCGAGGTTCAAATAATATGTAAGCACTCAAAGGAATATAATCATTTATGTATTTTATAAAATATTCATTTCTTAAAAATGCATTTTTAATTACAATATTTCGCTTGTTTTCGTAGAAAAATAAACAGTAAAATGATTGATTATGAGAGGAAAGATGCATTTTTCAATGAATAAATCTCAGTTTGGATGGTTATTATATAAGTAGGATAAATGGGTCGATTAGTGAACACACACAGATATTTAAAGGGGAGAATGGACGAATCCTGAATAGATCTCGATAAATGCTTTCCTTCTACATCATTAAATAACTATTTTTTAAGGAAAATATTAAATGTTATATATATATATAAGTTAGATGAAAGATATAATTAATTAAATAAAGTATTCATAAATTCTCCTTTTCATTATTAAAATAAATAGGGGAAAAAACGTAATTTTAATGCAAAAACTCTATAAAAATCATTAATATTATGTAAAAAATCATTAGATGTAGTTTACTGTTATCTAGTTAAATGAATTTAAAATTTCGTATATTTTCTATTTTAAATTAATTAACAATGCGAGGATGTTTAATTTATGTTAATAAAGCTCTTTAATTTTTTTAAAATTTACTTTCACATCTAGATACGTAAATTAGGTGCTATTGTAATACAATAAATTAAAACAAAATTTGAAATTTAAATATATAATTGTTACATTAATACGGATAAAATAAATAATCGAGTTTTAAATTCAAAATTGAATTTATTAACCAATGAGCTCAAACTTTGACACGACTCATTGTTATCAATTAGCCAATCAGTTATAACATTAAGTCGCTTCGTTAACCAATTAAACTGCGATATTTAAATTTAAATTGTACAGCGTTAATTTTGTCATAAAATGATAAAACGATTCAATTTTTTTGTTTTTTTTAAAGAAACTAAAAGAAACAGGAGTAATTTTAATAATAAATTGATAAAGTAGATTGTATGTAAGACGTAAACAATGTGAAGCTATTTAAATAGCAAACCATTTATCTTCCACGACTACTTATTGGTAGTGACTTGGTCCGTAATATTTGCCATCTATAGCTTGTGTAATGAATATCTCACTATCGTTCGGTAAGTATTAAGAAGAGCCGCAGTGGGTAGAGAAGGATTGAGAATCATCACGGAAAGACCATTATATCAGTTCTATTGAGCTGCAAGGATAAAGGATGACATGATGCCTATCTGCTAACCTTCCTATGATGACAGTAAATGGAGTAATCAGAGTTTCTGCTTGATATTGTGATTTACTAACACTGTAATTCCACCAACTTTATATATATGATAATCAGTTATCAGGAAAATTATTTCTTCTCGGTTTCAATACGTGTGCGTGAGACCGAAAATGTTATTTTCATAGTTGATAGATTTAAATTTAAATTTTAATTTTTCACGCCATTGATTGAATAAGTAACACCATTGACTCGTGTTACGATCTTGTAACTGATATTTCTTCGCTGGTTTTTTTTTCCAATTTAGTAACATGAAATAAAAGAAACGCTTTAAGATAAAATGATTTATGCATAAAAATATTATTTACAAGACAGAAATTATAATTTTCTTTTATATTTAATGGAAAATGTAATGTAAAGTGCCAGCAATCTCTATATTAATATTTCATAAGCAAAAATATGCTAGTAATGCATTTAATAGTACACAGCCTTAAGAATTATAAATGGTAGAATATGCTTATAACAGTGATTACTTAGCAAGTAAATTTGTGCAGAACAAATAAGCTCGTGTTTACCAAACATGAAAAGAAAAAGAAGAAAAAAATAGATTAAATTTACTTATTTATTTATCCTATTCCGTGTTTTCTCCATTTAAATTTAAAACTAACCTCTGCCATCGCAACCTTACTATTGAACATAAACACCAGTAGTAAATTTAAACTCATCTTTTTCATTTCGAGATCTCATTGGTTAACGGAGGTCACGTGGGCAAAATTTCACTTTCAAGCTCTTTTTCAATGTCCCGTGTAACATCGACGTCTATAAATATTAAAGAAGCAGAAGGACACTATCCTGTCATCTTTACTTCTATCATCTCGAGAAAGGGAAAGAAACAAAAAGTAAAAAAAATACATGTTTACTACAGATGGACTTTTCGCCAGAATGACCCAAAAAAAAACTAAAATAAAAAAAGAAGTCCTATACACATCCCAAAGGATCACGATTCGGTTTTGTTTCTCTTCTTTTTTCCGTGTGTATGATACTTAATCACGAAAAAATGAAAAAGAAAATGAAAACAGGTCAACCATATTGTAAAAGTTGTCATTAGAAACGAAAAATATCATATCACTGACAACATTCGGAAATGAAAAAGAAAAGAAAATTTTCTGCAGCGGAATTAACTATATCTGTATCCTTTTCACTATCCACCTATTCACGTAAGAGTAGCAGTCACTCTTAAGAGATATACGATATATCCCCGTATTATAATTAAAAGTTTTGAACGAGTGTTTTTGCTGTCTTCTACCTGTGATTACATTACCTTAATTAGATCTGTTTTAGCCTCTTAGAATTGCTACAAATTCTTAAGCATTTGCTTTAATCAAACAAATTACCTCGGGGATCCATTTTCTAAATTTATCCCCTACAACATCATCTTGTTTCGTGTTTTCTACGTCTATTTAAATTTTTAACTCACTTTTTACTTAAAAATATTTAAATAATTGTAATTTTTTTTGTATATTTGTCTATATTTATAATGAATGGATGTAAAAAGGAAGAGAATAATAAGAAAAATATTTAATTTTTCAAGATATTATACAGAAAAAATTAAACTTTGTAAGTACGCCACAAGTGGCTCGAAGCTTTGAGAGCATCACAAAAAATAAAAAAAAATAAGAGAAATTAAACGTATTTTTTGATTAATCTAACATTTAAAAAATGAATGTTAAGTGCATTGTAAAGAATAAGTCATTGGAAGAAACGTTTAAAGGGGGGTAAATGGTTATTTTCATAAAGACAATAGCGAGTAATAATCAATGAGTAAGAAAAATCCCAACTGCTGAGGATGCACTGGGTGTTTAAAATACCACACTTAACAGAATCTTGGAGGAAGAGAATAAGAAAAGAAGAGATGTACCCAAGTGAAAAAATTCTTTTGACCTAAATGCGTTTTAAAGTGAAAGAAATATTAGCTGTAATTATGTTTAGAGAAAAGGAAAAAAGAATGGGAGAATGCAGTAAATGCGTCAGCTTAATTGTTAAAAGTAACGTAGGCCATGTTCACAGTATACTAATTAATTCAATCACATATTTAGAAGGACAGTAGAAAAGTCCTAATTACTGAGTATCGTCTATCTAACAACAGAGGAGAATAGCATTTTATCCAGTTTATTAATTATGTGGTAGAATGTTAACTTTATCTCACAAATTGCACCGAAAATCTATAATCTGTTAAGTTTTTTTCAGCAAATCTACTTGAAGGTGTACCTTTTTTTTTAAATATTGTTCCCTTACGATTTATGAAGCGGAATAGGTCATAGAGATCTGGAATCGATTTTTTTTTTATTTGTATTTGTCGCTATATTTGATTCCTTATCGCTTAAAATATCAATTTACCTCAGGTTGCATTAGAGAATTATGAGATAAGAAGCCATATTTTCGTAAAAGAAGATTATAGCTAATAAGATCAATGGGTGTCGGTAGATCGTGATAACTTTAAACATATTTGGCTGATTTAAGTGAAATTTCAAGTGATTAAAACTAGAATTCCAAGTTTCCACTTTTGCTAAATATAACATAAACTCTGTTTTCTTGTTTATTCTGTTGTAGAGAATGAATTTACCATGGAGAAGGAACTCGAAGTATTGCATCTTACAAATATGTAGACATTCTGTTCAGAGACGTTTCTCCAGAGAATAAAGGGAATTTCTCGTTAATCAAAAATCTTCCATTGTTTTTTTATTATAAAGTGGATTAGTTTTTATTCCATTTTTTTAAAAATGGAATAAAAACTAATTTTTATTCAATTTAACTTCCGGTTAACCTCTAAATTACAATTTAAATATTTAATTATGTTTCCATCAAGTTTGTTAAAGAAAACACTAAACTTATTTTGTGTTTAATATTCACAAACAGCTGAAAGACGAAACTATTGGGCTACTTTATATTCCTTCGAATACTTAATGTAAATATTCAAAATGTAATAAAATAATTTTTAATAAATATTTTTTATATATTGGGCACGGAAATTACAAAAATATAAACACTTTTGAAGAGTAATTGATGTATAACCCGCACTTGCTTAAGATGTCTTCTATGGCTGATTTCTAGTAAACTTAACATCAGATAAACGTTAAAATTTTGCAATATAAGGGGTATTTTGAATTGATATCCGGATAGTTCCTTTTAAAAAGAAATATTCAATTATTGGAAGGTTCATTACTTCGATTCTAGAATAATGTATTCGGTAATTGGATTAGTTGGATGAACATTGGAAGAAGTCAAACACGTATTGATCATCTGATATCTTCTTTAATTTTCAAGTAGCTTGGTTTATGTTTAATTTTCATCTATGGTAATTCGATAATTTAATATTTTTGTTCTAGATTAATTCCGAAAAGTAAAATTATATCCTACACAGGACATTAGCCATTAAGCAGGCTACTTTTTTTATACGTTGGAAAAATCGATTTTTATTCAAAGTTTTTTTTCCTATATTTTATTTTATATATATATGATTTAGTAAGCTAATCTTTTCTTTAAAAAATTATAAACTTAAAACAACAATTTTTAATTAAATCTTTCTCGTAAATTAAAGCTATAAAACATGAGGTAAATACAAAGAATTAATTGTCTTTACGAACAAGACTTATTATTTATTCCGGCTAAAAATACATTATTGAAGTTGATTTAGATCTGTTTTTGATGTTTTTAGAATGAAGTTAACTCTAGACAGACAAAACAAGGTGAATATTTTAAGAGTTTATTTACTTTTTACTATTCTTTCCTGAAGATAAAGGGGAAAAAGTACCATTGCATTACTCATAATTTAATAAATTTTCTAGGAACCACTTTTTAATATATTAAAAAGTGATTCAAATCGTGCAATAAAAAAGAGGAAAAAATCTTTAGGGATTAAAGGCAGAATTTACTCATTTTATATTAAATTCGGAATTTATATCTGTTAGAAAGCAATATTTTTTAAATTCCTACTGGAAAAGGTTTGAATATCCATCATATTTCTATAAATGATTGAAACTATTTTTTCTAATTCTAAAGGGAACGTGGTTTTTAAGCTTATAATCTATACGAAATGTAGATAATTTTAAAAAATACTTGATAAATAATAATATTAAAGAGCTTACTTTGTATGATAGATGACGTAGAAATGTTATTTGCATCTGTATTCGTAAGATAAAATTGTTAATTTTATTCTTCGTACGAAATTATTTACTCCATCCTACTTAGTTGCTGTTACTACAAAAGTCTAAATATAACTTATTCTACATTCTGCACAAATATAATTATAATAAAATTGAAAGTGGTTTTTTTTCCTTTATGTAAGGAACAAATCGCTGTTAACATAGAAACTGAAGAAATTATTGAACTGCAACTTGAAAAATTGTAGGCTTACAAATTCCTTCTGTCTGTCCGTTTTTCCTTAATTAATCTCGAGGACGGTGTTAGATAGATGAAAGTTGGGACCAGATATGGAAAGCATAGGGGCAGGTTAACCCGATTAACTTCCTGTCTAGATCGGAAGTTACGTGATTTCAATTGAAAAATTTTCCCCAGATCGGAGTTACATATAATAAATAACCAACATAATTCTTTTATTATCAGGAAACGTATAATGTACAGTACAGGGGAAAGACAATATTAATTTTAGCTTGAGAGCATATATTTTAAACTGAATAAATTAAAAATATGATTAAAAATTCAGCCCGGCATTGTGACCATGTCACAATCATTTTTGCTCGTTATTTATATAAAAATATCCAAGGAATCGCGTTAATTCTTGTTATAGTTTCCCCGCTTATGAATCTGGAATATTGATTTATTCTTTCATATGCTTATTTAACAGAAAGATAACAATACGTAATTTCAAAGACCTATTCATTCTTAAGAATTGTTTCGTGTACGTCATTAAGAGTTGTAAGTATAAGACATTTCTCTAATTTCTCATGCTATAAACAACACACTCGCATCCTCGACAGTGCTCATTTACGCGATGAAGAAACATGAAAAGTAAGCATCAGACAGAAAATTGATTTTCTAAGTAATGAATAGGAACTATATCGTGTCCAAATATTACCGAATGGAAAATTTATGTTATTCATTATATCCAATTTATAATTATAAGTGGTGTTGTGGTGTTATTTTACACGAAATTATCGTAATATAGAAGTGATTCATACTTATGTATAAAGAGCATAAGCTCTTCTAACATACTATGAGAGGCGACAAACATCAAAAGTTGAGGAAATTATTATATTATTGTGAAAAATTAGATATATTTACTAAACTTCATCCATCCTCTAAGCTTATGAATTTAGAACAGAATTATTTCGAAACAAATGTGCTAATTAATATTTATATATCTTACATTTAATGTGTTTTTCTGTAATAATATTAAGAATTTTCCTTATAAATCGTCATGAAAACAAGAAAATTATTTGAACATTCTTGATATTTGTAACTTGCTCGGAAACTGCCAATTTTACTCTTATCGAAATAGAGAAAAATCTTAAGGGAATAAACAACTTAAAATTTTCAAGACATTGGCACCTGGTCCATGTGATATGGTTCACATTAACGGCTCAATGAAACTCACACATCCGTACCCTTCTCGTACCGAAGGAAGCTAATATGTGATCATTACATCCTGGTGACTGAGCAGAGAAGCAAATACCTCATCTCTCTAGTTGCTAGGCAACCGTGCACTACAATCATTCTGAACGCAATCGCTTATTTTACATACTCATTGCACAAAGTATCTTCCAAATTTCCTCAGTAATTGTTGTTAAGTAGAAAGTAGAAGCAACGAGAGGTTTTAATTCTTTAAACAACGCTTCTCCATCGAAGACAATAAATTTATCTTTTGAATTAGTTATTCATGCGGACATTTTTTTCTTCCCTTTCGTTTATTCTATCTCTCCAAATATAATATATAAACATTTTCGAAAGAATAAAACCACCCCTTCGTGCAGAGCCATCTGGAGGATGTTTTCCTTACTAATACTAACAAAACTTGATACTTTACTACACAAAATCGCATTATAATGCTATCGAGTGCTTTAAAAAATCGAGGAAAAAAATCATTTCTATTAGAAAAATTTTATTTTAATAATTAGATAAGATTAATATTCATTGAAATTTAAAAAAAAAGTATTAATTCGAAAGTAAATTTAAAAATGAAAGAAACATTTTATTATTTAATAAATTACAGAAAAAAGTAATCTGTAATTAGAATTAACGACGTATTTTCTTGTCATAAAAATAATTAATTTTTACAAATTATTTATACTTTATAATTTTCTAATTTTCTTGTAGATTTTTTACGTGTTTTTGCAAAGATGTAATTGTAAATAGTTTATTATTTTTAAAAAAATAAGTATTTACAAAGAGAATTAACATGAGCAGAAATCTGCAAAGTGTAACTAAGTGAGCAAGATTTATATTAATTAAAATTACCCTGGTACCATTCTTTCTATATAATAAAAGGAACAAGTCTGGAAGGAAAAGGAATGCTAGAACTGACAAGTGTTTGTCAGCTACAGGAAGAAGTTGACGCAGTACATTGTCTTAGAGGGAAGATTGATGAGTTTTGCGAGATCATCCACAATAGAGTATGGTATCTGTTGTCTTCACTTCAAATCACACCAGCGTATATCAACACAAACTAAGCCGATTTTGAAAATCCCTTCACTTCATAACTTCTATGATAAGTTTAAGAACAAATCTAAATTTTAGAGAGTGCGAAATTGCTAGAAATTGTAGTAAACTATCGTTTAAATTTTTTCTCTATAGCATCAATTTAAATGCCAATAAACACTTCAACACGAATGGAATTAAATTGCAAGAATTGAAAAGAAGCGAGAAGCTCCTCCAGAATTCTTCAACTTTGGAAAAGATAAAAGTAAAAAACTATTAGATTTTGATAAATTCTTTTATTATTTTAATGTTTATCTACGATTACTACAAAAGTATGCTCGTGTAAATACTCATAATAATAAGTTTATCGATTAAAAATAAATAATAAATTTATATTTATAGTAACTCTGTACTTACATTTTTTAAATTATTCAGATGGAGAATTTGAATTTCAATTATCTTAAGAAAACAAGTAATTATTTAGGAATGATATGGTTTTTTCATAAAGGAATCACTGTCTATTTTTCCATATTAGTAACCTAATCTGGTGCAATCATTTACCAGATCAAAGATTGATACCTTTAAAAGCATTCTATGTTCTCTACTTACCTAAATCTTGAGAACAATCTGTATCTTTCACAAACTGCGCATGCTTTTATTTCTTTAGATTGCAAAGAAAAGAAGAGCTTCTTGTCATTCAAAACTCTATCTTGATTTGAGCCAAGGAAGAGCAGATGGAAAAAAAGTCGTCATTTTATCAAGTGTCCAATTCTGTTTTCCTCCTCTTCCCCCATCTTTTGTTGCTATGGTAACCGTGAGTAAGAAAATATTACAGTGCAATGCCTCTGGATACTTCTTGACTTTGATTAACTAGATTTTTCTTACATATCGTAAGCTTTACCCGAAACTAAAGTGCCGGAGTAAACTTCATATGAGATTATGCGAAAATCCAAACTCTTAAGGCGATTTTTACTGATATACGTCTTTCCATATATACATATTTTACGTTTAGAAAATTTTCCAAATTATAAATTTATTAATATAAAGTTTATTTAATAAAGAGTTTACTTTTTATTAGATTTATATTAATTCCTAGCTTAAAACTCTATAATATTAAAGAAAAACAATTGGTTAAATTAAATATAATTATTTTAAACGTGTATAGTTTAGTAGAAGAAATTTTTTTTAGTAAATATTTGATGTTTATACAAGATCTAAGATAAAAAATAGACACGAATCAGCCCCTCGTCTCTGTATTATCTGCATACATAAATCTTTGTGTTAGCATCATTAAATTACTGAAACGTGTATCGAACATGTTAAGTCAGTTTACACCGACGTTATTCATGTTAAGTAAGATTTATTCAAAAAAATTAATATATAACTCAAAATAAACTAATTATGCAACGATATATAAATAAGTCAATAATAAAATATAAGCTCACATCCATTATTAATGTTTTTTTTTTTTCAAGTAAACAGAAATTTTCCGTTTATGTAATAATTAATAAGTTAAATGTTTCACGTATTTTTTAAATACAAATTATTTATTAAAACACAATAACATTACGTTTTATTTTTGGTATAATTTAATTAAATTGTTAATTTTTAAATAAATAAATAAATAAATGACATCCGTGCATAAAAGTATTAAATCTTTTACATTTAAAATGATAAATTAATAATTACATTTCTAAATTTAAATGATAGAAACGAATTCTTTAATTCTAGCATTTATTATTAATATTTTAATCGATATCTAGAAGTGTGTTGTGTCTTTATAATATTCCATCTCCATGAGAAGGTTAAAATATATGTTAATAATTGTATTTTCTTTAAAAAATATAATAAAATCTGATTATATTCTTCAATATTTAAAAAAATATATATATTAATTTTTTCCTTTTTGTTATTTCAATGTCTTCGTTTACTTTAACTGTAGACGTATCTAATTTATAATTAAAATTATTAATAAGTATCTGTTATGAAACGTGCAAAACTTGAATTAAAAATGAAAAAATGAAGATTTTATATTAAAATTATCAGCTTATTTAACTTAAATGTCAATTTGATTAATTATTTATTGTTTATTACACATAAAAATCTGTCTAAAACAAGAAAAATTCAATACCGATTCCGGTTTACACAGGTTTAACTGCACGAAACTTGTAATTAAAGCTAAATTTTAAACCAAAAAAAAAAAGTTTAAATAATTAAAATTTTTATTGTTATTTTTAGAATATTTTCTTCTCGTTTATTACAATATCTTGTAGGGTTTATTTTATGTTTAATAGCGCGTTAAAAACAAATAGAAAGATCATTTTATCCCAAAACATCGTAACGAAGTATTGATAATGCAATCATAGTAACGTTTGAAGCTTTTAGAAGAATCAACAATGTCTTCTTTACAGGTTCTCCTCTTGTTATTGGACTAGTCTTCTAGTTTGAAAATAAGAATATTCTTTTATATCCCAATATTTTGTTGCATAATCTGACGATTATAAAATATAAAACAAGCTTGCTATCCAAATATATTAAAACTAAACCAAACATCTTTACCAAATTTCCTCGTCATTTCCTTTTAATCGCATTAAACCCCCCCTGCCAATCGGACTTTATTTTCATTGCGACAATAATCTTGTCAATTTGACAATACTTTATTGACTTACTACCACACATAAAACTACAGAAAACACACTTTTGCCATTGGGGTATTAAAGTATTAAGATAAGATAAGAGTGGGTAGTAAAATAAAGACACCACAAACTATAAAATCCCGTATGTCACATTAAAACTGACCGCAGAGACGAGGATCTAATGACAAGAACAGTGAGAGAGGGGAGAAAAAAAGAAAGATTTAAAAGTATTACTGATTGATAGCAGCATGCTACTACAATAACAACGCATGCTCATTGGGATGCACATGACATTAAACCCACGTCTTAATGTATAGAATATCAGTTAAAGTAGTTTGACGAAGTAGAGGATTGCTTTTATAGACAATGGACCCTCTACACGCTACTGGGCTCCGTTGGGATTTGTGGCCCTTAATCCCACAATTCCGCAAGAGGTAGCATAGATTGAACTCCACTTTCGTTATATCCCTAAGCTTAACTTCTTCCTCTACAATTCAACAGATATTAGACACTTTTACAATACCCCAAACTTCCAGGCAAAATATGGTAAAAATGAAAGAGGATTTAGAAATTTACAGCCCTACAATCTACTTCACTCCTACTTTTTTTTTCTTTTTTTAGTATGTAGTTTAAAATTTGACAGTATTAAAGGAACCGGACTGTAATCTCTCGGATGCTTTGCTTTCTCGATAGTTTTGAATATCTTGCTCTTTACTTCTATAAATATGTGCATTGAAAATGTCGAATAGATCCTTTTTTCCTTCCCAATTTGTTTGAATTTTAAAGTTAAGAAGTTTGTTTATGGTTTAGTGGATTAGAATTTATGTCATTTTTTGCCCTTTACGTTTGAGAATTTAGTCCGAATTAATTTTAATTAAATTTAGTTTTACTATCAAATTTTAAGATATTCTTCAATTAATATAACGTAGCTCAATACTGGAATAATTAAAAGAAATTGTATAAAATACCCTATTGTAATTTCAGAATAAACAGAACATTTTTAAAACGCTTGTTTCTTCAAAAGTATAAAAAATATATTTCCTATAAACAATTTTTGATTAAAAAAAGGGGATAAAATACATAAAATTTTAATACATTGATTAAATTCTTTTTTTACTTTTAAAAATGTAATATTTATAGATTCTACAAGAAATTCTTAAAATATTTCTAAATTAATATGAAAAAATCCCTATTAAATAGTCAAATTAAACATTTAAAAATATATTCATGCAGAAATTAATCAAAATTTGCTTCTAGGAATCTTAATAAAAAACAATTATTTGATTTAAATATAAGCTCAGAACTTAAGATTGATATTTTAAAATTAATCTTAGGATAAATATTCGAGCTTAGTTTTAAAATTTAGTTTCCAAGAAGTAAAGAAACGAAGTATTATTCGAATTATAGAAATTTAAGACATTTGTTTAAATTAATTTTATCTCTTGTAATTGCATCTTACACTTTACCATTAACTCTTTTATTTAAAATATAATGTGGACATTTTTATCAATAATAAGCAAAATCTAATGTTTAAATTAAGGTGTAATTAACAACGCTATTAGGAGGGATGTAATTAACTAGTCTTATATTAAACAAGTCGTGTATTCTACTAGAATAGTTAATACTAACATTCAACACGTATCTAAAGATGCAGATTAAGTTAAACACAGATTTTCATCTAGATCATTACTTGTTTAAGTATTATGTTTACTATAATCTAAATCTTGTTTATTATTCTTAATTACTTTGAATCATTAAAGAGGCTCATCCTTGCAGAAAAAAAAATCATAAGCTACACATAATTGTTGATAAATTCCACCCCTATTCAAACCTTACATTAAAATTTAGTATAGAAAAGTTACTTTAAATAATATATATATATATATTTTTTTTTATTTAGGTAGCATGGCTGCGGGTGGAGAGCAAAACAGTTTTGACCATCCATCGACACGTAATTACGAGGAACTACCGCATAAACCTCACACAGAGAGACCACAAACTTTGGATACTGCACATAAATAACGTTCGTGAGTCCGATAGAGGTGGTTATATGTGCCAGATCAACACGGTTCCCATGAAGAGTCAAGTTGGTTATCTGGATGTTGTCGGTAAGCTTCGATAAAACATGTCTCCATATAAACAATTTCGTGTAAAAAATTAGAAAAGTAATTAATTTATTATTTCTAAAGTTAACAATAATTTATATACATATATAAGGATTTTAAAATTAGTTTTCGTATCTCTAGAAGGGTTTTTAATAAAGAATAAAACATGATTTTGTTACTGTACTAGTAAAGGGATTCTTGAAACTGTAATTATATTGATAGACATTAACGTTGACTGTCAACATTAATTGTAATTAAAGGAAGGGTAACTAAACAATGTTAAGATTCCTTCCAGCAATATCCGACAACTAATGAATTAACAATTATTTTTCTTTTTCGAGAAGAAAATTAGTTTAGTGTAAAAGTATCACTTTCCATTTTTTACCGTGATATTTTATAATATTTTAGTCATTTTTATTAATTAGATAAACTTACAAATTTTTGAAAAAATTTTTTTAAAAATAATTTTATTTGATTATTTTATTATAATTAATTTATAGGAGAATGTAGACAATGTCCTTGCATAAGAAACAAGTTTTGTGTGTATATTTTTTTTAAAATACTGATCCTCTGATCCGTTATTACTTTTTTAAATCCAATATATTTTTGGTCCGTAGGAAATAAATTTGAATATCATTATTTTTGGATGATTTGAAAGATATTTTAATTTTAATTCACTAAAAAATTGCTTTAAATTTCGTTCATTCGAATGTGTCAAGTTTGTCTTTTCAAGCCCTCTAGTTGATAAGTATATACAGTTAAATTACTAAATAGCTATGTTTAAATGGCTAGATAACGGATTTAATATAGTTAAGTATGTTATTTGGTCATTTTAATTCAGCTAACAACTAAGTTATAACATAGTTAAGTTCGTTTATCCGGTCATAAAGCTTCTAGATACTTTCATCATCTCTAATCCAAGTTCTTGTTTAATCTGTTGATAAACTAGAAACTTAGATTATAGGTGATGAATATAGATAATAAAACATTTTATTTAATAAAGTAGATAAGTATAACATGAATTTATATCCTTATATAATGGTATCTCGATAATTACATTGATATATTGAAATAATTATATGACTAGACCACCGTTTCCCAAACTTTTCGGATTACCACCCCTTTTTAGAGCATATATATATATATATTTGTTTGTTTCAAAATGAATTTTCCCCCTTGCTTTCCAGCCCCCTTCAGTCTTCTATCTTCTACCACCCTCAATGGGGTAGTAGATCCCACTTTGGGAATCAATATACTAGACGAATTTTGGTTGATAAGTATAATTAACAATAAAGAAATCAGTCAATTTAATTAGTTTAATAAATTCAAATAATTAAATAATCTTCGGAGCGAGTAGACAATTAAATCTACATAAATAATATGTAGATTTTAAGTCTAAACAAATATTAATTATATTACTAAATTTATTTTAAACGACTCTGCTTACTTTACACATTTTAACAATCAAAAATCATTAATACTGTACGTAACAATCTCAAAAAAGTCATTTATTTAGAAGGTTTTATAGTCTTAGATGGCAAAATTCCTTTAAATTGATTCTAGTTCGTCCAATTCACTAAGTTATCTCCGAAGAAATATCGTGTTTTAAAATAAAAAAGATACAAAAAAATAAAGAGTAACCCCATCAATTAAGAAGGTTTTTTTTTACAGAAAATATTAAAGTTGTCCATTCATCCGAACTTATTCTTATCTTTTTCTGCGAGAAAAATAAGTGCAAACCTACAGAAGGGACTTAACATCAGTTTGAGTAAAGCATACAAAGAAATTCGTGTGCTGAAAGGCAGCAGATGAGCAAATTGAATCAATTAATTTGTTCCGACATCCTTTCCACATCCTAAGGGGATGGAAAAGTTTACTTTTTTTTATTTTTCTTCTTCTTCCTTTTTTGCTACTTAAAAAGTGAAGTTGAAAAAACCGTTTTTGTAACAAAAGAAACTAATCAACATTATCTTGATATTATAAAAATGAAATTTTTGCATTATCTGGTTACATTCCTCGCTCCTATCCTTCAGAGAATCGAAAAACGACAATAGATAACCATATGATAAATTTGTGAAATTACTCGAAAGGTTTATGCGATCATTTGCAAAATATTTAGAAAAAGTAAAGATATTTTACATGATTCATTCTTAATTATAGATCAGAAATGTGTTGTATCTTTCATGGTATAAAATTTATAGAATGATATGTAAGTTCTATAGTGTTTTTTATCTCCAAAATTAAAGTTTTATCAGTACTAAGTTTTAATTTAGATTTTTATAAAAATAAGAAAATATTTAATTTGTTATGCTATTTTGTTTGTTGTAATTAAAGGGATTTCTTGTAGCTTGCTTCTTGAAAGGTTATTAAAGTAGATATAAAAGTAGAATATTTGTTTTAAAATTAAATAAACTTCTTGCTTATATGCACTAGAAAACATAAAGAAAACATTAGGGGAAAATAATGTTGAACTGCTTCTGTAACATGACGAATGTTTTGTCTATACGAATTAGACATACGCTGGTGAAACAGGGGTTTTGACCTCATCTGGAAGTAGTTCATTAAATCAAAAGATGATTCATTTTGATATTAAATAATGTCGTATATGTAAAATTTCAATGTACTAATTAGAAATTACCATAAAAAGAAATGAGGATTCAAAGAGTTTCTTTGAATGAATTATAGGTTTTTAGAGAGATAAGGCAACGCAACACATGGACGATCTTCCGAGGAGGTGTCTTTGTATGGGAAACTGACCACTATTTAGGTCTTAGACACGTGAATAAAACGCGGAAAACTCCAGCTCATTGGCGAGGCGCGAACTAGAGACAACCCACCAATCTTTAATGGTTATATCCACTCCGCCATTGGTGGGCCTTTTTTTGAACGTTATGGTTTATACAGTATATTAAGATTTACAATTTCTCTCATTATTTCTTAAGAAAATCAACTTAAAAACTCAATTTTTAACAATTGAAATTATATTGATGTTTAATAAAACATTATTTCGAATTTTGAAGTGTAATTCACGTATATAACCCACATTAATGTTAATTTTTAAAACAAATTTCAAAATAAGTTATACGAAAATTAAAAAACAATGTTACTTTAATTGCTTCAAAATAAATAATTTTTTTCTGTTTTTTCGTTTTTAATTATCATCTGATATAACAGGACCTTTGCCATAATTTCTGAAGATATAATCAATTTTTCTGATGTATATTTTGAGTATTTATAAATAATTTCATTTTACAAAGAGAAAATTAAATGAAATTAAAAATTTATTAGGAAATTCTAAATCAACTAAAGAAATTAAACAAACTGATTTTAGATACGTAAGATGAATGAGAAATATTTAAAAATATTTTATTTAATTATAGAAAAAGAGCGTTATGATGCATTAATAATAATAAAATTCGGTTCTTTCAATAAATAAATTATAGTAAATGACATATCCTAAAAGAAAATATATCAAGATTGATTTCAAAATTGTAATATAAATATATTTATTGACAAAAAACGTTACGCAAACAGATAGAATTGTCGGCATACAGCCATATCTCAGACACAGATGTGAATTATTACAGTTGTCATCCGATTGCACGGTAATGCCACCGAAGTGCCTTAAAATCGCTACTCTAGAATCCTATAAAAGATGCCCGCAGAGGCTCACTGTATTCGTAATTTTCAGTGTACCTCTTGTTTTCGAACTTAGGCATGCCTGCACAAAGACCGCACCATTGAGCTGAAAAAGGCAAGATGGCCGTTTCGCCGAATTGCCCGCTATCTGGGCCATTATGGCCTGACTGTGAGGAAGTGTTGGAGGCAGTGGATAAGTCAGGGCAGACATACATGGTGGGCAGGCTGTCAATGCACCAGATAAGCTACTAGGAAAGATGATCGTGAGACAAGCACGAACAGCTGCAATGACATTCATGCAGAGACCTCCCATACATAGACAGGTGGAAGCCTCATTACAGAACCCTGTCTCTTCCCATATCATTAACAGGCGACTAGCAAAGGCAAAGTTCCCTACACATTAGTACTCCAACATTGGGCTTCGATTACAATGGTACCATAACAGAATCTTACACTACTAAGAACTGGCTTTAGCAAGCGATATTGACGCCATAGCGTTATATTTAGGAAATTTTGCTCCCTCATGACTTGCCCTTTATGGTGGAAAGTCTACAAATTTCTATTTTTCAGTAAGATAACGTTTGGCCGCACGCAGCTAGGATTTCCCACGAATGTATCCGTTACTTTGTACACTTACTTGATCTGGTCGGTCTCCGGACTTATCATCCATCATCCATTATGCATTTGTAAGACCAGATGGGAAGCCAACCTCGGCCATTTCCAAGTATAAGAGATCCGAAATGGCAGTCGTGAGTACAGTGGATAAATCTATTGCAGGATAACGTACGGTGCTATACCTGACAGTATAGACACATGTATTCAGGCAAGAGGAGGTCCTACAAGATACTAAAGACTCCATTAAATTGTACTGTTGGTCCACAAGAAAATTGTTTCTTTGCAATGATATTGTAATCACTTATTACCATGGTCATTAATGTTTGCACTAATAAAATTTCAACTGTAACTGCTTTTGTCAATGAGTCTAGAAAGATGTTCTTTTAATTATAGTGTAGGTAAAAGAAAACGTGAATACTTCTTAGTCTATTTTATAAGTATTTTATCGCTCAGAGCGGAAAGAAATTTATGGGTCCTCCAGGAAAAAAAGTATTTTAGTAATTTAAATTTTAAAAATATTGATAAAATAACTTTCTAAGAGCATGCAACTTTTTATTAACCTATTTATAGAATAATTAAATAGGAAAAACAAACATTCCGTATTTTGAAAGTAAAGTCTAAAATTAATAGTATTTTATAATGTGCCAATTTAACCCGAATTAGAGAATATTTAACTTATTATTAAAAAGAATTTTATTATTTATAATAATAATAATAAATAAATAAATAAATAAATTGTAAAATCCACGAAAAGTGCAAATTATTTATTATAATTTCATGGATTATTTATTTAATTTTATTCATATTAGGAATTATTAGTTATGAATAATAACTGATATATTGCTTTTTTCCAATAATTATAAGGATATTATTATGATATATTTCATTATTGTATTATTGTAATACATTATTGTGTCCGATATATTTTCACTAGAATTTTTATTTTTCAATTTATCTCTTTTTTGCATTGTCATTTAAATTATAATTTAAGTAATTTTACTTTAAAAAAAAAATAATAATAAAGCAGAGAAATGATTTAAAATGCATCATATGAATCTTTGAATTTAGAACTTAAAGAATTTTACTAGCTTAGTAATAATCATTGTAAGATAATCACTACTCTTTTATATAACAAAATAAAAATGTTTACTATTAATCAGTCTAATCTCAAATTATTTATTAATATTCTAACTTGTTTTTTAATTCTTGGCTCTTTCCTTGAAAAATTCCTGCGGTTACTCGCTCGAATTCGATCTCGGATCCTCCAGAGCTGTAAGCCTTGGCTGCCAATATTTGAATATTATATTCTTCTAAAATATACATTAAACTGATTATAAAATAATATATAAATTAATAGAATTTAATAATACATATACCAGAAAAATAAATTTTCCATAAATCATTGGCATCATTAAAAACAATCATTTAAAAATAAAACTGGATTGCATATTAAACAGTGTTTGATAACGCCTTTTATCCATCGAATAATCGAATATGTAATATTATATTAGATATTATAATTAAATAATTAAATTTATCAGAATTAATTTACTTCATTTTTATATTTATAAAATGGAATTAAATATGTGGTAACACCAGCGAGAAACGAAAATTTTTGTTATACTTTGTTATTAATGTTGACAAAATTTTAATTAACGTAATAATCAAGATCCATTCCTTCTTTATCAAGTAAGTCCGTCACGGTTATTTATTTTTAAAATTTGTATCTTAATAATTATATTACATACAGCAATTATTCTTTAATAAAGTCTTTTGATATGCCGATTACAATAACAAGAAAGTTTTCCTTCGTTAGACGTGAATAGACTTATTTATAATGACAGTTTTTAAAGTTATAAATGACTAAAAACTACAAAATTTTAATAAATAATTCCTTATGTTCATTTCTTTATATTTATTAATGGAAAGTATCGATTTTCAAGTTGTAAATAAGTAAATAGTATAAAAGAAAAAGTAAAAAAAAAATTATTATTTATTGGCATGAAGACCATTGTTTTCAGAGTAAAACTAGATTTGATTCTTGTTCAACGATCGGAACTTTCCTTCTCCTCAATGATTTTCCTTGAAAATTCCAGCTAGTACAGAAGTTCAATAGATAAAAGAATGATAGAACTGTATTCTTCTATATAAAAATTTTAAAAATAAAGATATATTTATATATTTACAATTGTTAATTCGAAACTTAAAATCTTTTATACTGAAAATTCAATGGATTATTGTAGAAATTATATAGACACTAAAAATTATTAAGCTAGTCGAATATTTTTATTTTTTTCGTAGCATTTTGATATTCAAGTTGCTTCAAAGGGAGACATGTAAAAATATTTTGCATGAAATTTAAATTGAGGATAAAATTTTAAAATAATATAATAGCTATTATAAATGTAAAAATATATAAAGTATTTGAGAAAATTTAGCGTATGATTCCCGTAATAATATTATAGTATATTTTTATATTGCTCCTTCACGCAGCATAAAAATAAATTGTTATAAAACTTAAAGAATATACAGCATTAATGTCAGATAATTCAATTCCTGAATATCTTAAGTAAAATTTTTAAACGAAGTGATGTTTTTTCCAATAACACGTGACAAGTACAGGGTGTCTCGTAAATCTGGAATTACAGGAATTACGTTGATTTATATTTATTCTTTTACGGGTAGAACATGGCGCTGAGTAAGAAGGAATGAATTGAAGTTTATGGTGTAGTCACTCCCTCAGCCAGAATTCAAATCTCTGTATGTGATTGGTAAAAAGTCAGGATGCATCCTGATAAACTTTTCAGCAACTTCTCGCTGACTGTGTGTCTCTACCACCAAAATAAGTCGAATTGTTTCCTTCTTACACAGCGCCACAATAAAGAAAGATAAACACAACTTCTATGGTTCCAGACTTATAAAACAACATGTATATATATTATTAGAATTCGTCTGATAAAGCATAATCCATTAAACGATTGTGCGTAATTCTTTTAAATCTTATTACACAGCAAGTTATATTACAGGCAATATAATTTAAAGTTTAGATTAGATATAATTAGGCCTATGTTACTAATTTTACTTATTAATTTATGAAATGATCGAAATTCCGGAATAAGAAAAACAATTTTAGTAAATTGCAATGTAGGCAAGGAAAAGGTAAATCTGAAATGAATAAGTACTAATTTCTATAAACATCATACCATAAATATGTTCAAATATATTTAAGCGAGACGTATAAATAATAGAATTAGCCATTCTTTCATAGATGATTATTGCGGTTTCCTTCTGTAAAAGGATAAAGAAATATGCGAGTATGTAATAATAACATAACTAAAATGAAAATAATCCGAAGGGAATTCACGTTTCTAATGAATATATGTTGATATAGAAAGAATTTATTCGGACAAACAGACTGATTAGTGGTTGATAGTCCTGAAGGGAAAGTAATCACATCGCACGAAACAAACATTAATAGTATAAGATCGAACGGTTAAAAATAATTTCGGTTGCCAGAAATGAAAATTCTGTAAAGTAATAAACTGAAAACATTCATTAAGTCTCGTTATATTTACAGAATACTGATAAAATTCGAAATTTTTAATTGGTACGTTTGATTTATTCTATTTTTCTTCTAAAATAATAAAACAATTATAATTTAATAATTTGAATTATTTTAGATTTACTAATTCGTTTGTTCTAATATTCCTACCTAAACTTCTTAACTTTCTTATTCTTTAAGTCAGATAGCAAACCGAGATAGAAGGGGATGAAGAGAAGATGGAAGTATGTGCGATTGTGTTGTACGCATGTATTGCGATATGCGTGTGTGTATGTGGGTGCGCAGACGAACGCGCGCATCCAGATAGGAAACTTTGCAAGTTATTTGGCACTAATGACATCCTTCTATCAGAACACAGTGATGTTTTGGATACAGTGAATCCTCAGAATTTTTAGTCTATTTTATAAAAAAAAATCTAACGACGAGTTGCTTAACTTTCCCGGCAACGTTTGCTGGCGTCATCTGTTATTAAAAGAAAATTTTTAGATTTTTAACTATTATAAAACTGTAAGAGCTTAATTTTGAGGGCTGGGATGGGTTTTATAAAAAATTGTAAATGCTTAGAACAAGTAGAATCGTTATTAAGTCCGACCCTATTCGAGATACACACGACTTTCTTTATCTTCCCACTCCCTCGACCTTTAACCACCAAATTTAATAGCGTCAATTCCTTTAATAAACAAACTTCCCTGCGAAATTTCAGAAACTTTCGACGAAAAGCACAAGAGTTATTAAGCTTCAAAGAGAATGAACAAAATCGTGCCCACACGCACACCAACATCCATACGTACTGTACAGAAATAAACCCGAATTTTTTGCATTTCTCGACGTTTCAAGACATCCTGAGTCCAAAAACGTAAAAATCTTAGGGGGTCATTTTTTAACCGATCGCCATACTTTCCCTCTGTTATATAGGCTATAACAGCCGAGAAAGTAAAAATGATATAACGGTTTTTTTATGATAAATGGTAAAATATGTGTTTTTATTGTTATTTAATTAAAAATAACTTTAATTAACTTATGCCTTCACTCATTTGAAGATTAATAATAATAATTAATTTAATTATTTTACAATATTAATTTGATTAAATCGACGATAATTGTAAGATATTCTATACATAAAAATGCATTATATATGAATTTGTAGTTGCATTATTTATGATAAAATACTATTCAAAACAGCATATTTTGAAAGAAATAGGATAATTTTTCCGTCTGAGAACTAGAGCACATGGGATTCATATTTCTGGCAAAGACACTCAATAAAATTTTCCATTCTACTGATATATGACACGGAAAAAATTTTAAAGAAAAGTAAAAATGCATAGCACAAAGGACGACTCTAGATAATTACATTCGAATGAAAAAAGACTTTCTAAGTTTTTTTTTATTATTTATTCCTTTTACAAAAATACATAACTTGCATTAGTAAATACTAAAATAATTTTACTAAAAATCCTTTATAAAAAAAGCCCGTTTTAAAGCTTTTAAGATATTTTTTTAATGTTATATGATTCCACTTTTAAAAATATTTCTTTAATTTCTGTTGTTTTTTAATCACTTTTATACATAAGTAAAATGAATTTAATAACATATTCTTTCGTGTTCAGTCTAATATCATCATTATATTATTATTATTTTAATTTTCTTTTTGAATTTTTCTATCATAAATCGCTATCAAAATAGCCTTTACTGTTGTATACAGGCATGAGTTTCTCGACAACAGCTGCGCTATTTACATGAAACGTTAAATTATGTTGTTAAAACACGAACATTAATTGACGTCAGTTGATACTGATAATGCGAACATTAATGGACATTAACTAATTAAGATAATACACGAGCATTAATGAACTATCAATTAAAACAACGGTAAAATCATGTTAAATAAAATGAATTAATGTGACATTTATTAGCATATACTGTTGCTGTTAGAATGAACATTAATGTACATTAATTAATGATGCTAATTATTGAACATTAATGAACATTAAGTAATAATGAAGTACACGAAAACTTAATTAACATAAAATTGACTATAAAATGAGTTTTAAAACAGCAAAATTTGAAAATTTGCAGAGTTTTTTCCCTGTTTGCATGGCAATAATTATGATAGAGAGATGCTTCTTTATCATGAATTTGTGGATTGTAGCTTATATCTAAATCCCTATTCTAATTTTATATTTTAAATAGCTATAAATAAAGCTCAGATATTATTACAGAACCCTAAAATGTCCTTTAAAAGTTTATTTAAGCCAAATTCTGTATTTATATCTGATTATTCCTAAAGTTATATGGAAGCTCCAAATGTATGTTACACCAAGAAATCGAATCTTTCACTAACTTAAAAAAAAGAACTTAAGAGATTATCTTCTTGAAGGTGCACCAATTCACGCTTTTACAATAGGACAACATAACTTAAAGCAATTATCTAAGATTAACGAGAATTTTCTACACTTTAATTAATCATGTAAGAAATTTAGCAACTTATCCAGCTTTTGTAGCCACTAATCTTACAACTGAATGATCCTAACCAGATTAAAATATTAAAACATACTTAATCTGCTATTAATGACTTCCTGCTGATAATCGTTAAATAATAAAAGGAAGAAAAAGTTATAATTCTAGTTATTATAATAACTGTTATTATTGCTAGTTGTAAACTTACGAAGAGATTTTTAGATTCTTTTAGGAAAAGATACGATAAGCCGGCAATAAATGAAGACATAAAAGTAATTCAGAAAGGAATTGCTTAAATCGAAGCAAAATCCGTTTGTAATAAAAGAATTTTATTATCCTGTGCTTTTGTTATATATTTTAAACATGTTTTTAGAATGTGATGACTTATTTCTGTAATCTGCTTCTACTTAAAGGGAATAGATTTCGCTTGAAAGAATATTCCATTTTCCAGTTGTTCCATTCGAATTTTATTTATTAATTAATTATGAATTTTAAAATAAATTTTTATACTTTATTATGCTTACTTAATTCTATAATATATATATTTAATATTTAATAAATAAAAATATTTAAATAATTGAAATAATTTATTATAAGATTAAAGTTATTCTATGATGTTTTGATACTTCTGATAGGAATTGTAGACCAAAAGTAATAAAATAAAAACCATTTTATGCGACAAATGGCGACAGTATTAGTTGTTAGTGTGACCCATCGGTTAATTTAATCTGGAAAAAACCTTACGTTTAATCCAAGAAACAATCCCTGCAATTAATCTTGGAAAAGATAAAAGGTATTTAGTTCTATATAATAAATGCCAAAGTACATCGATAATGGAAAAATCAATTATATAAAATATCGTAAAAGTATATCTCAAACTGGTCTACTTATTGGTAGCATTCGATCTAAATCGATTCATTTTTTTTATGTTATGAGAAAATACAAATTATATGACTATATTTTAATATTTTTTCAATGTTTATCAGTCAGCAAATATTTTAGCAAATACATAAAAAAGAAAATTTAAACTCGGATGCTGAAGATGCGTGAATGCTTGGATACTGACTTATATTACTAAATTTGTTTCTGGTTTAAGCAAAAGATCCAATTCTGTAGAGCAAAAAACTCAATATTTCGTTTAAATATTGAAAGTTTTCTTTAAGAAAATAGTTATAGAATTTATATTGTAGAGTTACATAAAACGAATGATAACAATGAAACGTGTGCACAATAGAATACGAATGAAGTTCATTCAGGAGAAAATGAAAAATGTCATGTAAGGAATATATATCCAAACTATTGAAAGAATTTGTCTTATGATAAAAATGAGACTTTGAAACTAATGTCATTGTATTTATTATACCTCTACTAAAAGGCCTGTATTATGTATTGAAGTAAATCTATTTTTATAAAATATACTATAACAAAAATATTCAGTCTTGTTTCACAGTTAAGAAGTTGTTTCTTGTCAAAAATTTGTGAAAGAATTTCATTCAGATATTTTCAAAATTTCAATTAGTGATATTGAACTATGTTTGAATTTCAAAAATAGTTTATTTATAAGCTTGCAATATTACAAATTAAATATTTAACGAGCAAAAATGATTGTGACATCGTCACAATGACGGGCTGCAATTTTTAATCATATTTTTAAGTTAAAATATATGCTCTCGATTTCGAATTAGTAATGTCTTGCCCCTGTAAATCATCCTTTTCCTGTTAAGAACAGAGTAATGCCGGTAACTCCGTTCTGGGGAAAATTTTTATTTGAAATTTTTTACTAGACTGGAAGTTCGTATATAGTTAATTAATCGGGTCATTCTGCCTCTAAGCTTTTCACATGTAGTCTCGAATTTCATCAACCAAACGTCATTCTCAAGATTAAAGAAGGACAAACAAACAGACAGCGATGGTGGGAATTTATAGATCTACAATTTTTTAAATTGCAGCCGAATTATTTCAGGAGTTGATATATATTAGGTAATTCCTACAAACTTTTGGGAATTCACGAATTAATTTGAAAATGAATAAAAAGTAAGCATGGGAGAAGCCTTACGAACTGTTAAATGTTCATTAACAACCAAATCATTACATGTACAATGCAAGAAAATGAACCGTTCGTTATTGTTATACACTTATCAATGTACTAGTGTACAATAAGACAAAGATCTTTTGTTTTAAGAGGTACATAAAATTCTAAAGAGAATGTTTTAAATAACTGTTGTAATTTTATTTTGCTTACCTATCATTTAACTTGTTAATTAAATGTTAAATAAGAATTATAAATTACTTTGCTTTGTGTATTTAACGATTTGATGCCAATAAAGCGTTCTTTTCTTTTTCTTCTCGTCCCAATAGAATATTCAATTTCAGAAAGAAATGTATTTAGATACGTGAACTAATAACGTAACTGAGACATTCTTTGGAATATGCTGTAATCTTTCGCATATATTAATTTTACTTGTTTTACTTTTAATTAAAATACAGTAAAAACCTGTCCAAAACGGAACCTGAATAAAAAGGAAACCTGCCAAACCGGATAAAATATTCGGTACCGTGAGATTCCGGTTTACACAGGTTTTACTGTACGCATTAAAACATTTATGCGGATATCTTGTAATTAGAATAAATTAAAATTTTTTAAGTATTTTGCTCGCCAGTGGCCGAGTGGATAAACCACTGAACACTGGAAGTTTACTCATTTATGGGGTAATACACGCATATATTACTGGGCTGTCCACGTGGAGTTTTCCGTGTTTTCTTCACGTGTCTAACATCTAATTAAGAGTCAATTTCCCAAATATTTACCTAATTAAGAGCCAATTTCCTAAATATTCCCGTGTCTAATACCTAGATAAGAGAAGTTTTGCAAATATTCACGTGCCTAACAGGTAAATAAGAGCCAGTTTCCCAAATTTCCATATACCTAACCTAAATAGGGGCAATTTTTCATAGAAACTTCTCCCGTGAGGCACCCTTCCTTGACAAATAGTCCGTGTGTTACGTACTATTAAATAAAACTAAAACGTAATTTTACGTTTTAGTTTTTATTGTTTATAAATGAATCCCTTATTATGAGAGTATTTTTATTACATTTTTAGCTTCAATTGATTGTAACTGGACAACAATTAATAGAAAAGAAGTTTTTCAACCGGGATTAAATTTATACAATACAATTAAATGTAGGCCTACAGAATATAAATAAAATAAACGATATAAATTAAATTTTATTTATTTTATTCTCCCTAAATATTGATAAACAAATATTGATTAATGATTTGAAATTATTTTACATTATAATCAGCAATTATATTAATCTAATTGCCTTAAGTAAGAGATTTTTTGTAAATCTTAGAGGAAAAGATAATATATGAACCAATAAATAACAAAAAAAATAAATAAAAATACAAAATTTCGATTTTTTTAGCTTCAGTTTTCTTGATAATTTATCTGAAACATCATGTGAACATCACGAAAAAAATGAATAAAAATCATTTGAAACAAATCATTAAAGATTTTTTCAGTCAAAGATTTATTTTTAGTCTTATTCTATCACATAATCAATGAATTTATTTCTTTATTTTAAAATAATTTTGTTATTTTCCTTCATAAAATTAATATGAATCACGTTAAAAATGTACTGTACAACATTTTATAATTTAATAATTTGCATTAATTTTAAACTTTGGCTTAGAAAATTGATTATTAAACCTTTCGAAATGATAAAAGTAAAGAAGTATAATAAAAATTATGCTTATTTCCGGACAAATTTATCACCATTTAAGATGTTTAAGAGCGGTGATTTACAATGACAAAATTAGGCCATAAGAAAGTAAGCAACGTGTTAGAATGACATCGTTTCAACACTATTGCTCATATTGTTAATAAAAATCCCCTTTTCTTCTGCTCAAAGATCTCATTTCAAAGTCATTGCGATTTAGAAGGTGAGAATTGATGCATCAAACGATAGCTGCAAATGAAGCGCTATGGTCATCATGTTCCAGTTAGCCTTTTCTCTCTTGTTAACAGTGTATTTACTTGGAAAAAAAGTTACGTATAGTTTTTTGTAAGGTCAGGTTATATTTCGAAAGTTATCAGGCGTCCAGAAGAATAGAACAAAAGTCAATTTATCAATATTTTAGAAGAAGTTGGCAAGATTTAATGATCTTTTCTTAGTGTAGACAAGAGACATTTGTCATGTAAAAAGAATGGTGAAAATTACAAAATGTATTTTCTCTGTCATTTCGATGAAATTTATTATTTCAATTGAAAACTGCAAATGTTCTTTAAAATATATTATTAAATGTATTTTTAATGAATTTATTTGGACACAATAACATTAACATTTTAATTGATATTAATGCAGCATTTTTATTTTCTCTAGAAAAATATGACAAATATTGCATAAAAGATTTGTATCCTTTATATTACATATTTAATCTCTTTTAAATATTTATAAAATGTATTAAACCAATCTATTTTAAAGCTTATTAAAATTATTTATTTTTAATTAAAGCTTTAATAATCGAATATTCAATAGTCGAAGAGCACTTTATTCACCCGTCTGATATTTTTAATACTGTAAATATGAGTATTTATTCATTTTCAAGTAGCTTGAGAAAGAATATTTTTTTATTGTTTGCTTAATAATCATTTTAATGATAATATATCGCTCAGTTTAAACACAATCTGCTAAAGAACATTGGTTTTAATGTTAGTTTTTTCGTCTTCACGATGCAAAATAGAATTTTTCATTTGAAACATTTCCATCATCATCAAGCTTTCAAGCTGTAAACTGAAAATAGTTTACACGTGGACTGAGTGATGCTGAGAGACTTGCAATAAATTCTCTTTTATTAAGAATAACGTACATAAAAATGTCTAAAATTTACAGCAGAATTCTTATGAAAATAATCTAATGAACAGTTCTAAAATATTTAGAGATAAATTATTTTCATAGGACGAATTCTTAAAGATCCTCAATAAAAGGTATGGGTTTGGTTGATGAAATAAGACAATACAACACGTGAGAAATCTGCCAAGAAGGGAGGATTTTCTATGGAAAACTGGCCCTTATTTAGACCAATAATTTGATTTTTAAAAACTTTCGGCTATGAAATATGCTTTCTACAAGAATACGATTAGGTTGTTACTGTGTCGAGTGGTGGATCTACGGAAGCTACAGAAGCTTAAGTACTCCCAATTGACACCAAAACATTTATGACGGCAAATATAGTTTATCGCAATACAATCGTCTTGCACATATTAGTGAAAGGTCGTTATTAATTATTCAAATATTTAAAATTTTTGAGTTAGCCCCTTCGGGTTCTTGTCGATCCGCCGCTGCCTGTATCTTTGATATTCTTACACGAAATTTACAATAGACATGAATAGAATTCTAAAATCTGAAATATAATAAATTTAATCTTTTAGATTAATACTACTTTAATGAATTTTATAAATATTCTTTACAATATTCAATTTATAATCAGACATATTACAAATAAGTTCATTTTAATTCGATAACCATTGTGTGTAGTACTTATTCAAGGATTTATTTCGTTAGTACATAGAAAATACAGATTCCATTATTCTAGAGTTTTACAGCATTACATGTAATATATCATAAGGATTTAAAAGATATCCTGTAATGCAGTTATCTTTAGTTATCGATAACATTATAATAGTTAAACATCATTATGTATTTAGTCATTTCGATTAAAGTAATTAAATATGATGCAAATTCTTCCTGCCAAAGCATAAACGCTACATTTATTTAAATTATTCATGTTCAAAAATATATCAGCATTGAGCGAATCATTCATTATGTCTGAGTGGAGACGGTTATTAAGGATAACGGTTGAAGGATCTCAAGACCTTTCTGAATTTCCAATGCCCTCCTAATGGATAGAGGGTCAGCGTAGCGGAAGATCAGACAACCATTTGCGATCGATAAATATGCAATTTTCCTCCATCTTCTCATTACTCTGCTTTGATCTTAATTGATCACGTGACGAAATTTTTTTTCGAATATCTGATTGAAAGATTACTCATTACTCTATTCATGATGACCATAAGCATACGAACCCTTAGGGAAAGGAGAATTTGCATCTTCAAAGCGAACTAAGTCGTCCTGCTCATTCTCGGTTAAGTGACGTAATATTGTTTTACGTATCTCGCTTCTTGACATAGTAATAGCTAGAGGATTATTGTTCCATTACGTCACAGTTAGGTCAATGATATTTGTTCTGTTTCGTAACAGAATAGAAGGGTCGCGCGCTGTCGGGTTAAATCGATATGTCATCAGCGATAGTTTTATGACGTATAACGCA
This sequence comes from Centruroides vittatus, assembly GCF_030686945.1. NCBI lineage: Eukaryota > Metazoa > Arthropoda > Arachnida > Scorpiones > Buthidae > Centruroides > Centruroides vittatus. The sequence continues at coordinate 3,437,140 of NW_027122215.1, read as the reverse complement.
TTGGATACGTCATAAATGCACAAGAAAACATTTTTACTAATTAACAAACTAATTGGATGATCAACAGAAAAGAATTTCCATCCTAAAAATTTGAATTTACTGTAATAGGCCTATTTTGTTTAAGATATCGATACGTAGAATTATTGAAAGGATCGTGGAATATGTTCTTAAATTCTAGTTTAAATCTGAAGAATAACATTTGAAGATAATGAAGGAATTACTCTTCATTATATAATAGTTAGCATCAAGAATTGATCTTCATGATTATCTTACCACAGAAGAAAATAAATTAGTTTTCCTCAGTCATGCAGAAGTTATTATAAAGTTCTCCTCCAATAAATAGGATTTGCATCTGTCTTTAACGATATAATAGATTTTTCTCAGTAAAAAAAAAATCATCAAGAATGAATTATGAACGAAACAGTTTAAAATTATTGGCATTTAATGAATTATTTTTCCAAATGTCGTTATATCTTTAGTAATTGCTTATGACTCTGTTTATCAGTAAAATTTAAGTTAGTCACTTTCAAAATTTCTAAAATTCATGGAAATTGCCCTTTAATAAGGATAAATGAACTTTGCAAATCTCAGAAGAATTCCTGCATACCATTTCGTTGCAGTGATATGAGAAATTGTCAAAACACGAAATATTTACTATACAACCGAGATCAGTCTTAGTAAAGGAGAAAATGTAAGTGATAAAATATTAAGAATTATATGCGATAAACAAATTTTTAAGAATAATAATACCATGCGATCATTCTACAATTATTTTACAGTGATAAATAAGGCGTGTATATAACTACAACCCTTTATTATAGATTTATATAGCGCCCGATGTTCGTAATTCCAGTTTGAGCACCGGAATGAAAAATTGTAAGGATGAAATATTAAGAGATTGTGAGGCTATATAAGAAAGTTATTGAAATTGAAGACGTTTTATAGCATTTTCAACTATATTTTATTGCAACCATCCACTTGCAACGAGTACCTTAGTAGTGTAACATAGCAATTGTGATCCGTAAGTTCGGCTCGAGTATTGCAACCAAATAAAAAGAAAATTATCAAAAGATGAAGTATTAAGAGTCAGTGTTGCTCTTATAAAGAAGCTTTTGAAGTGCAGTAAGTATACCTGTTGCTTATCGATTGAATTTGCCTGCAATCCAAACTTTCATATTTGTTCTTCCAATTGATCTAATCTTCTATTGAATTGTCATCTAACCAATGTTTGCATTCATCAAAATACTTCCCCGATTTAATCTTACTGCGTAAATACATCAAAAGCTTTTCTTTTATATTAAAAAACAGTTTTATTTTTTCCAAAAAAATATATAAATAAATAAAAATTCTCCATTTATTTCTAAACAAAAATTTCTCATTTAAAGTACACGTCCACAAAAGATGATGCCGTAAGAACATTTCTGTATAAGGGAATTTTAAATCTTATTTAAAAGAAAAAGGATTACTACATGTTTACAAGTCGATATTGTAAGCTATACATTTTTTGATGGATGGAAAAATTTTCAAAAAAGTAAAATTCTACACGAAACTTGCATCAATAATGTCTCTTCTTCTGTATTAAAATGCTAAGTAATAGCTGGAAGGAAAATTTTATATTAACAGCAATAATTAATCAGAAAATAGAATAAAAAACAGCAAAAAATTGAACACGTATTCCTGGTTTCTCGATATATTTTATCATTAAAAATATCGGGATAAGTTTTATTGGAAAAAAATCCATTGAAAGTATCTCCTGAAGAAATTCAATAAAAAAATTGTTTTTTTTACAATAACATGCTTCGATTTTTTGTTTTCAAAAATTGAAAATCGAATTCTTAAATTAATATTATATATTATTTATACACGAGTTACTGTATATTCCTATATAAAATATTTTTCTGTGATGTTTGTATTTGATAAAGTATTCAGTGTATACATTGTAGATGTTTTCGTCTCTTGTGTGGAAGCAAAAATTGATCGATCTTATTGCACATTACAGTGATATTATAGCAATATAGCATATTTCTTTTATTCGCAAAGATTACTATACCTCCATTTTTGTATTCGATAAGGATCAAAAGAGTAAATCCTCTTGAGATTGGATCAATGAAGGGAATCATGGCCTAAATTGGGAATAAGGAAAATCTTATAATAATGATTAATGTACGACATGATTCGCATTAGACTAGTGTAGGAGAAGATGGGAGAAAGATCGTTTACTATTTTAAGTAGATATTGGCAGAATAATAACGAAGATATGTGAAAATTTAATATTACATGTCGTGTTTGTTTCGAATTGGGATAATAGATGAAATTTTACACATAAGTCTATGACAATTATAAACTTTGCTAATAATGTAGCTCGAGTAGAGAATGTAAATAAATTTAAAAAGCTTCAAAAAAATGTTTGATATTTAAAATTTATTAAATAATAAGTAGAAATTTTTAAAAATTTTATCGATATTAGTTTAATGAAAAATATACATAAAAGTAAAAAATAATAATTGACACGTTTTAATTAATTTCATGTTATTCTAGTAAATTCGTTTTTGTTTTTGGCAACTATTATCGGAAAAACTTCTATCCTCGTTAAAAGTTATGTAAATTTTTATTATTTGATGCAAAAATTGGGAATAATGTTTATATAATTCTTGGATTATAATCTAATAATATATAATATGATATGGGTTACAAAGCAAGGTACAGTACAGTACATTTACCTTTGTAGACTCTCCAGTGTATATTAAAAAATGTTTTAAATAATAAAATTTAACAAAAATAAAAGTTTCTTCTTAATGCACAATTAATATATCGGAATAATAATTTGTAATAAATGTTTCGAGATCCCTATAAATGTGATAACAAGCTTCTCACTAAAGGTCTTTTATCACATTTATATATGTAAAGGTGTGGAAAATTCACAGCCAGGTTGTTAATCCCGAAAAGTATTCGTGCCTGGAGGCCGAATCAGTAGGGATTCGGACTAATAAAAAAAAGGACAGTGTGTAGCGTGAACTCAACGAGTGAAAGTGTAGAAAATAAATCTGATCGAAAAGTTCTTGAAGTGTTGTCTATCGAAAAAATCAATTGTTGTGAATGGAGAGAACTGTAATTTGATATATTATATTATTTTATTTTTCAACATTATAATGAGAATAAACTTTAATATTTACTATTCGTGTTAAATATCGATAGTTCTTTTGCAAGTGGAACTCCTCAAGAGAGATATAATTCAAATTTATTGTTCATAATAAGAAATATCCAAAATATAAATAAAAAGTGCATAAATTTAATTGTTGAATCTCATATACGTACAGTATACTCTGTTTGAGGAATTTAAACACAAGCACACTTAATATATTTTTATTTTCTAACTTTATCAAGAAAAGTTTTATGATGAGAAGAATAAAATGGATAAATGTATATTGAGATAAAAAAGAAGTTCATCAAGAAGAAATGCAAAGGAGTTTATCACTGTGTACAATTCAAGAATATTCAACTTTAAAAAATAAAAAAGAGGAATAATAAATTTATTGTATAAATTTAAGTTGTATAAATAAAATAATTTGCAATGGAAAAAAAAAATTATATTTTTTCATTATAAAAGCAGCTTCATTTACATGTCGCGTAATAAAGTGTGTAACCTTTATTATCTATTTTACTATTAACTTTATTATTATTTTTCCGTTAAGTTGTTTTAGAAACATTCAGAAGTGAATTCAAGACGCCAGTAAAATCTCTTTTAAAATTCCAAACTCGTCTCGGAGATGTAAAGTTATTGCCCTGCTTTTAGGCTATTAAATAATTAGATCAACTTTCTTCTTTTGGTAATAAAATGTTTAATTAGGATTTTCATTTACACTTATTCTTTTTTAATTAATTAAGAAATTTACATTTTGGTATTGTTTATATGCAGTTATGGAATATACAGGGCAAAAAGTAAAACAGAATTGTTTCACGTTTTTATGGTAGCAATGCTGTGAATTATTGAAGACATCTCCATGATGAATTCTTCATCATAGAGAATGCTTAATTCATCTATATTTATATTCTTGTGATTTACGTAACTGTTAGCATTGATAAAATAATAATAATTTTGAATAAAATTATTATTATACGTTTTATTACGGCAATGAAGTCGTTTTATTAAAAACAATTTTCCTTAAATGAGGTTCATCTAGAAATTTACTCCTCTAATTACGCATAAAATGATATATGCTCCATAATAAACCTGTAATCTTAGTAACTTTTAAGAATAAAAGTAAGAAAATAGACTTATTAACTTAGACATAAGCACATAGTTAGAATAGATTTTTTTTTTGTTTTTTGTTTCTCAAGAGGATCAGGAAGACATCATCCTGTAGTGAAGATGGGAAGTAATTGGTGCCAGGATTAACATTTCCCGTTTGGGATTAAACAACTTCAACCTTAACTTCTCTCTCAAGAGTTAACTTTCTATTGTTTCAGTGCCTCCGGATATTATCGATGCCGATAGCACTACGGATGTTCTAGTCAGAGAAGGATCCAATGTGACTCTCACCTGCAGAGCTACTGGCAATCCCCCTCCTACTGTTACATGGAGAAGGGAAGATGGACAACCGGTTGCAGTCGGTAACTGGCAAAGCACCAAACCTCAAGGTATATTTGTTATAAGTGTGTAATGCGTAATCTTAACACGAAAACCCAATCGTTACATACACAAATCCGTTTTATATTCTAAACATATTTCATGAATATTTATAAATTTATAATGAATAATCTCCTTCCATTTGAACGGCATAAACTTATGCCATTCAATACGTACCGGGGCTTTATAATTATTTATATTACATATTCTTTTAAGGATTAAATGATCAAACAATTCTTAATAGAATAGATATGTACTTAATATTAATTAAGTACTCTTCAAAGGGGGGATTAAATACTATTTTAATATATAATAATGGATAAATAAACAAATTTATTACATCTGTTAACATAAAATAAACTTCTGAAGAATTGAATAAAGCCATTTTGAAAGCTATATTATTTTTTAAATTTTTATAATAAAAAAAACTTCTAATTAATAAACTATATTTAGTATCAACACTCATAACTTTTGAAGTAATTATATATTAAATTCTGCAAGGTTGGGCGGATCCTGTATGATGTTCTCTGTGTATAAACATGATTGGAAGGAACTACGACTAACTAACTATATATAACGTTTTCTCTTCTTCCTTATCCTTCTTTAACTTTGGGTGGAGTTATTGTTTACTTTCAACGAAATTTAATTCTCTGAAAGAATTTTATTATAACTTTGACTTTCGATTGTTTCTTTCTTTTCTAGAATTAGTCGCAAAATAAAATCAAAACATTCATTTTACTTTTAGATGCATCTACACTGTACTAATATTTTTTATATTTTCTTTAAAAGTTTTCCTATTTATCTAAAGATAATATTCGTTAGAGTAAACAAGCGCTAGTTTAATTATCTTTAGAAAATTTTCAGTTATAAAAGACACTGTAGTTGTAACTAGAATGTAAATCCCCAGTAAAATATTTTAAAATAGAAATTTTTTCTATAATTAAATCACGAATTTTATTTGAGTTTTGAACAATTTTTTTGGTTATATTTACAATAATAATTAATTTAAAATTTAAAAAATCTTTTTAGACGCAACGTATGAAGGTGAAGAACTCAGTGTTACTAAAGTCAGTCGGTTGCATATGGGAGCATACCTGTGCATAGCATCAAACGACGTGCCACCTTCAGTTAGTAGAAGAATTCTTCTTCAGGTGCACTGTAAGTGAATTAATTACTCTTACGCTCTTCAACTATTTTTATTTTTATTTTTTTCATAGAAATTTGATATTTAGAACTTGCAACCGCTACGTTCTCGGAGCGTAAAATTGTTTATTTACGATGTAAATTCTAACCATTGTAAATAATACAACTTTAATTCATGTCTTTTAAATTTTTAAATATGCTTTTTAGAAATGTGTAATGAATTAACAATATAAATATTTAATAATTCAACACAGCTTCAGGAACTAAACATAAAAATACTTTAAATATATTCCAACCGCTCGTTAATAATTAATATTCGGAGATTTACAAATTTAAATGTTGTTACACAAAAAGCAATGTTGAAATGATCATTATAAAGCGTCAAACTTAAAGATCAGGAGGTGAAAAAATGTAATTTGGTGGGTTGAAAATGTTTATAAGTGTCTTAAATTGCCTTATTTTTAGTAAAGTAACTACACACTAATAGACTTACGTTATATTTACGAGCTTTAAATCCGCACTCTTCCACTAATTCTCACATAATGTATAATTGCTAGAGAGTTCACACCATCAAGAAAGAAAAACGAAAGCTCTTAAAGTTCTGCACCATTGCAGATCAGATACGGCAGAGGATGAAGATTAAAATGTTGTTTTTCTGAGGTAAATTTATTGACAGATTAATTAGCATCTTCGGAGTAGAAGGGCTTAATAACTTCACTACTCTCTCCTTTGTCACTCGGAATATAGAAAGACGACATCCATTTGTCATTCCTGGCCTTATATCCGGAGAAGTGACGCGAAGGACTTAATGATGATCAAAAACTATCGATAGGATGTAATCGCCACTTTTACTTTCGTGATAACCATCTAGATAGTAATTTACTTCTTCAAAACTTCGCCACAACATTGATCTCTTCTTCTGTTTTAAATTAGTTTTCATATTGATTTGCTTCTTTTTCAATATGGACTGCATCGTTTGTTGCTTCTCGATAACTTTATCTACAAAAGGGTATTTCTAGTTAATTATAATTTTATAGATAAGATGTTTTTAAAAGGGACAATTTCCATGTAACGTTACTTACGAGATGCCAAATAGAATATTTCCTTCTTATACAACGGCAGAGTAAATTATTTTCGAAAGTTTCTATTGATTTAGAGGGATTTATATATAATATTCCCCTACTTTCGAGTCTTAACAGATCAATAAATAAATTGCATTATTGTGAAGAACATATAATGGCGGAAATTGTATATGGAATATAATGCATCAATGTTTGAAGCGGTTCATTTTTGTTCTATAGTATTGTTATAAACATGATATATTTGCAGTTCCACCCATGATATGGATTCCGAACCAACTCATAGGAGCTCCGAGTGGCTCAAATATCACGCTAGAATGTCATACAGAGGCATACCCCATGTCAATCAATTACTGGACCAAGGAAGATGGTGATATGCTCGTCACTAACGATAAATACTTAGCCATAATAAAAGATAAGACATATAAAGTTCATATGAAACTTATAATAAGAAATATTCAACAGGAAGATTTCGGAGTTTATAAATGCTACGCTAAAAATTCTTTAGGCTCTACAGAAGGTTCTATAAGATTATATGGTAAGTATTGGATTTATAATTTAATTTTTTAATAGATGAAAATGAATTTAATAAATAAAATTTAATTTAAATTTCAGTAAAAATTGAAGATTTCATTAAAATAAATCCCTGTAATTTTATAAACATGAAATTTAACCATTTCTAAAGTGCTTTTGTGTTCAAACTGGATGGAATTTATCTCAATACAGTTTTTTAGGCTCTGTAAATTGACCATATAAATGGTTTTCCTGAAAATTATTGTTCTCTAGAAAGCATTCTTCTTGTAGGAAATTTTTCTAGAGTGTTTTTTTATGAAGCGACATTTCATTCCAAATTTCTAAATTTTTCTTCACAAACATTATATATATTTTTTTCTTTTAGAGCATAAACTATTGTAATCTAATTACTGTTCTGTGCAAATGACAAAATAAAATTAATTTTGTGCTTCTCAATAGAAGAAATAATTTTTTAAATTTATAAATTTTTCCTGTCTTCTTAATTGAAATTAATTTTTACGTACCACGAAAGCACGCAAGTAGAGTTTATTCACGGTTCTACTTTATAATAATTTCAAAAGGTTATCGAGTTATTTACTTTATTATTATATACATTGCAGGAAATACAATTAAATATCCTTAAATATATATATATATATATATATATATATAATAAATTTTATCTTCAGAAATCCATGTTTCACCTCAACCAGGAAAAGAACCCTCCACTGCTAAAATTCAAAGTTTAGAAGGCAAGTCTGTTTTTTTTAATGTTCTTATACAATTAATGTTGGAAGAAAGTTTCTTTTTGAATAAACAGTAAAATTTCGAGAGTAAAAAAAGGAGAGAGGGTAAAAATTCGGTGCTTTGAAATTCACTTAGGGAGAAGGAACATTGAATGACAGAAGTTTTGAGTGGGTTGTTAAAAGTAATCAATTGTGGAGTAAAACTAGGAAGGGAGGAAACATTCTCAACTGATTGAAATTCATCAATTTATCTCGTTCATTATCTTCTACTATTTCGTTTTCTGTTATTTTTTTTCCTTTAACCGTTTTATGTCTGGTGTTGAAACTGTTCAAATCATTCCTTTGGATTCATTATGGAATCAACTTAATTAGGAATACTTTCTTTCTTTAAAAAAAAAAAAATGGGAGAAACTTTTGAGAAAATATATTTTTACTAATCTCATTTAATTTTAATGATGTACATAAATGAATTATATATAATGTACCCTTTTGATTTTTACAGATGATGCGAAATCGCCATTGCATCATCCGGCCTTGCAATCTACTTCTGGAAGAAGAGAAGGTAGGATTATCGTCTTCCATCTTATTTAGAAAAAAAAGTGGGTTTATTTATTTTAATTTTATCATTTTTTCATAAAGACGATAATTTTTCAAATGTATACAAGTATATATTTAATGAAAAATGAATATTTTTTAAAAGTTTCTGTCTAATTTCTTAGCTGTATGTTAATATAATGTAGGGTTAATATATCCACATTAATTATTAAAATTCTACTTAAAGTTTTTAATAAAAGGTAAAAAAAAATTAATTAAACTTACGTAGATTAAAGTTTATTAAAAAATTTTATAATTTTAAAATCTCTTTATATTTTAAAATGAACAGGAGATTGTTATATTATTAAATTAATTAATTATTTAAAATTATATTAAGATACATACATTCATCTCTTTATATTTTCAAAGTTTCTCATTAATAAATAACGAATATTAATTAAGTTTCGCTTGAATATTAATTAAAAGTGAACTAAAACAAGATGTTTTCCTTCTCAGATAGCAGATTTGGTATGTCAGATGCCACAAAAGGGCAGAATCAACCTTTTAATCCACCCTTGCATAGACCTCTGGAAGAAAATGGTAAAACCTTTTAAAAAAATTCTTTTATTAAAGAGGGGAAAAAAGTATATTAATTACATTATGAAGCATTTCAATAATTCTTGCAGTTTATTGTTTTCTTTCCTCAGGCAACAATTTCCAAACAAGCTTATACTTAGCTCCCTACTGTCCTTTGTATTCAACACCGGTAAATAACTTTAAAAAAAAGCACATTAATCTCGTACTTCTTCACTGATCCCTTGATTGATATGTCAACATTGTACAGGGGATTGTTTTAAAACTTTACTTTGCTCAAATGCTAGATTAACAGGATTTAGATACACTCAACTACTCAGTACTTATACTATATTTTTATAAAGGTTATCATTTTTTAAATGATAAAGAAAAAAAAAGAAACTACACACTTATATGACATCAATAAGGTTTTAAATCCAGTAATGAAAAGATGGATTAAACTATAAAATAATTTTAAATCACTTATTAATAAAAATATAAGCAAATGTTTATTTTGGCTAACGTTCATTTAAATGTTCTATTTAAAATGTAGTGATAAAAAATATTATTATTATTACTATTAATTTAATTGTTATCTTTTGAAATGGGTAAAAGAACAACAGAAATTTAATTTTTCTTTTAATTTTTATACTTCAATAATATATCAATTTAAAATCTAATTAGAATTGTTATAATCAACTAAAGCTGGAATCATGTTGTCTATTATTATACGGATTTATTATATTTTGATAGTTTATGAAGAGAAATAAAGAGGGCTTTCTGCCAATAAACAAAAACAAGACAGTGACAGGTTCATTACAACAGAATCACAAGTGACAGTTCTAGAAACTGTTATTAGTGCTACTCTGTTGATTTATAACCTGATCATTATGTCAAAACATAAGACAATTTCTTAATCAAAATACAAAATAATATACAGTATATAATTTATTAAGAATTCCCAATTTTGACAATTTATAAATAAATAATTATTTTTAAACAATTTATTTTAAAAATTTTCTCATCTCTCTCCAGAGATAAATTTATCAGTTCTTATAAAGTTCACAACTGAGGGGAACCACTATTATGGGAGATCCCCACAAAACTGAATATTTTTCTTATAATTAAAAGAAGAAAAGGGTATAAATAAGGCTCATTTATTTCCAATTTTATTTTATTCCATACTAAGGTATACTTAAGAGAGTAAGCCGACTTTAGTGAAAAAAATCAATTTAGTTCTTGTTTAAGTTAAAAAAAAAATTTAATATTTTTATAAAAAAGTAAATTATGGTTTTAGGTTATATACTGTTTTTTTACAAAAGGTCCCCACTAATAGGCAATAAGAAGGCTCTTTAAATCCTTAAATCTTCCAATGTCTTCATTTGCATTAATGTAGATAGAGATCAAAGTATTCTGTATTCTAAAAATTTAAAAAAATATATTTACAAATCTACAATAATTAAATAAATAAAAAAGTCACATTAAAAATATATATATATATATATTATATTTCATAATAAAAGTGCTCTTTTTGGCTTCTCATTCATGCAAAAGATATGATTTAATTAGTTTCATTATATTTAAATTAAATATAATTATACAGTATAATTTATTTTAATATTTTATATTTAAAATTTATTTCTTTTTATGCTTTGTATCATTTCATTTCTTGTAAGTATTTTTTAAAAAAAATTAATTTAAAATTGAACAAAACTTTGGATATTAATGATTTAACATCATACATTTGTAATGTGCTTGAAAAACTTAACTTTTAAAATTGTCATTTAGGTAGATAAAAGATCAAAAGATGTAAATTTATCCTTCCATAAAAAATTTTAATATTTAATAAATTTGTAAAAAATTTATTTTACATTCATTAAATTTCAAATTAGCTTTCTTTAATAAAAAAAAACTGATTTTATGAAGTAAATTAAATCATAACATTTTATTTTGACAGTTAAAACATATTTGAACATTTAATTTTTATCATATTTTCAATTTATAAACAGATAAATACTATATTTAAATATATAAATATTTATGTTATTTGCAAGTAATGAAATAATTTGATAACTTTTTTTTAAATAAAATAAAATTTCCCATTTTCTTCTCTCTTAGCTTCATTGGAAAATACCAAAAAAAAATAGCAAAAAATTGAATTTTTTAATTATCTTAAATGTAAATAAGAAGCTTATTTTGATCTTTATTAAGAGTTAATTGTGTAATAATAGTTTTAACCATTTAAATCACAATCAATCCAGAAAACTGACTTGATAGAGGATTAGATATCACGTAACACACAAAATCCTTTGTGTATATCACGTGCTTAATGAAAAATTGGACCTATAATAGTCCTATTAAAACACATGGTCAGTTCTATAATGATTCATTATCTCTATGAAATTATTTTATTACAGGGTGTGGTAAAATTTATATCCATGTAACAAGTTATAAAAAACTTGCTTTATGTATTAGTTGCATATTAATAAATGTATTTTTTTTATTATTTCTAATTATAAATTCTTCTTAACTGTTAATATATATAATGAAACTCATGTCTCATTAATATGTATAGTTAAATATTTTCTCTTTAATTTCAGGTACAAGTGAAAGTATCAATTGTAAAATATCTCCAGTATTTAGCATCTTAATTATTATTGAAATGTGGCTTTTAGGAACTTAAAAAAAATTATAGTATATTATGATTTTTACTCTGTAAAGAACTTTGTAAACCTGGACAGAGATAGCCTGGAGTGATACATCAGGGAATTTGGGGGAAGAGTTATAGGGGGATACATTTTGTTTATAATTATTTCCCCATTCTCTTGTGTATTAAAGGCAGAGAATGTCCCTTCTTTATAAAAAAAAAAATTAATAAAATAAAATATAAAATATATAGATATGTATGTGTCGAAGAATAGTTTTTTATGAAGGATATCTCTATATTGAAGTAGGAAAAACAAAAATCTTTTCAGTTTGCTGATTGTGATTTTAGAGTGTCTACTAGTTGAAGAATTCTGTTATGGATGACGCGCACAAGACTGAAATTTGTTGATTAAAAAGTAAAAAAGAGAGGGCAGATAAGGTTTTGATTAAGAAAAAAAGTAAATAAATAAACAATTGTGATGTCCTGGAGTTTGTTGGAAAAATAAAAAAGAAGGGTGGTGAACCCTTTGAAATTCTTCACCTGCCAATTCGTTGTAAATTGCCATTCTGATTATAGAAATAAAGAAATTATTAAAAGAGTCTAAAAATTTTCATTTAAATGTTTTATAAATTTCTTCATATTTTTAATTAGAAAATAATAATAATCAATTTACCAAAGTAAAATATACAGAGATTATTTTTAATTAATAGAAGCATTAAAACTGAAAAATTAAAAATAAATTATAATTAATAAAATGGAGCTTATCACACACAATTTATTTTGTATAATTAGCAAGTTTTAATTTTAGTTTTTAAATTCATATTATAAAAACCTGATTGGATGATTTAAATTTAAAACGCGCTTTAGTGTCTCCATCTGTTGATTGAATTATCAGTTACAATTTAATTAATATGTTTCGTAATTACAATTAATTAAACGGTATTATAAATTACAAGTAATATATCGGAATTATAATTAATGATACGTTAGAAATTATGCTTAAATCTTTACATAATTTATTTTTCTATTAAAAAAATATATATATATTATTCGTTTGATTATAATATTTTTCGCCACGATAATTTCTTAAAATATATTTTAATGTTTTATTTCAGTTATAAATTTAATTATTTATTCCTATATCAGGTAATAATATGAAAATTTAATATTAAAAATAAAATATTACTTTATACTTTGACTAAAAATATAATTGTAAAAGTAGCAAAACTCCTAATATTTTATTCTTTCATAATGAATTAGTAAAGAATTTTCTGTATATTTAACAATAACTTTTATAATTTGGGCCCTAAAGAGGCCCAAATTATAAAAGTTATTGTTAAATATACAGGAGCCTCTCTCGGGCCATTAATGGCCCTAAAGAGGCCCTGGCCATTACAAAAGTAGGATCTCTCTTTCCGAAATCCATAGAAATATATGAAGAAATTCAATAAAACAACTAAAAAATAAGATTTTTTAACCATTTAACAAAATAAATTTCAATTTATATAACATTTAATCACACTTTTTATATTTTGGAAATCATTTATGTATAGGGATAAAATGGCTGCACCCTCATATCTGAATCTTTTAATTATAAATGTAAAGATAATCATGGGAATTATTGTGTTCAATATTTAATATATATAAAGTAAATCAAACAAAAATACGTTATTTGTTTACACTTTGTTTACACGTTTATATAAAGACAAACAGATGATATCCTTGATAAAGTAAGCATTAAATGCTACTACAAGGGAGAAATCACGTCTCAGTAATAAATAAAAACAGGAGGGAGGGGGAAAATTGTGTCTGTTGTCTATAAGAGAAAAATTGACAAATGGGAGAAGTAACGTATCCGAAATATTTAAAATATTAAGAGAACATCAATGTTTTCTCGATCATTAAAACAAACAAACATCAGGAATTGCAAGGTTCCCTTACCAACAATTTCACCCAGCAATCTCTATAAAATATATATATATATATAAAATCGAATGAAAATTTTATTTATTTATTTTTTTAAGAAGGAATTTTTAGCATTACATTGCCCGAAGCCAAACTTTAAAATATTACAAAATTCATCATGGCATCCAAACAGTTTGTTACTGAGATATTGATGTTGTTTTTAAATGTCTGAAAAATTTATTTTATACTTTCTTTCTGTCTTTAGCAATAGCCTAAAGGTTATAAAATCCGAGTTCATCATCCAATATATAAATACATACAATGTATAAGAAATTTATAACAATCAACTCAATCATTCTTCGAAGGGAGGGAAAAAGTAACGTAAAAAAAACACACCAAAAAAAAAACTCAATTACTTCAAAGCATTTTCATAGTATCATTCTCTCACTCGAAATTAATTAACTTCGGCAAATTACACCGCAGATGATTTACATGTCTTAAAAATGGGTTAAAGCTCTCTTTCGCCGTGACAAGATTCCTTAAAAGAGGAGGAAACAATTTTTTTTTTTTTTTAATTTTGCTTTAAATATTAAATTATTAAATAGTTCCCAGGAGGAAGATATCTGTTATAGAAAGTAATCTAATTTTCGATAGGGGGGCATAAGGAATGTTCTGTACGAAGGGAGAAACTCTCTGCTCTTTCTCTTCAGACAAAACACAGGAAAATCGCAGATGACAAGGTATTAGTAATTAGACAGTAAATGGAATTGACGTTATCCCTCCATGCAAACGGATCCCGGGTACACCCTCGGCCCTTGAATATAGATTGCCTAATTATATACATAGGTGACATACGTGGTAATAAAGCGACATTAGTCACAGCTGCGTTACGTTTACGTCGTGTCACTGGTGACCATTTTAATATGATCAGATTTTAATAATTTACATCGACGTTTATTCGTCCCTTTTGGTAAAAGGAAAGAAACAAAAAACAAAAAAAGGAGGAAATTTTCATTTTAATCTCGTCGTCTGATGTATTAAAATCAGTTTTAAAAGTTTGGAAGTCCCTAAAGGTTATAAGAGATAGAAAGCGATTAGTTTGAAAATGTTTAATGTTTTCTGTTAATTTTAATTATTTTTTAAATTCGTTTTTGTTTTAAATTGTCTGGTATTATGTTATTTAATACGAATTAATTTAATTTGTTTTTGTAATTTTTAGAATTTTTTTTTAGAAAATTAAAGGAAATTATGATAAGTGAAATCTGGCGCCATCTGTTGTTGCAAATTTTAATTTTTTTTAATAAAATAATGTTAAGAGTTTTTATTATTGTTCATAATAGTTTATTTTTTAACGGAAAAAATAAATTTATTTAATATATAAATTAATAGAGAAACAATTTTTTATTTAAAAAAATTTTTTAAAATGTATTTCCTATCCATTCAGAGATGGCAGCACTTTCGATTTTTTAAATTAATTTTTTTCTCTTGTAATTTTTAAATTTATCGTCAATTATAACGCATTTAAATTCGTATTTTTAATAAAATCAATTTAAAAAATTTTTTTAAATATTATTTATAGTAAAAACAAATTAATTTCTTATAATATTCTAATAATCTGTGCTAATTCATAAATAAATAAAATCACGTGGAAGAATATAAAACCACACCCAAAGGGAAAAAATACCTAAGATAGAAAACACGTGATTGGACCAGTTATTACATAAAAGTATGATGTGATTAAAATAAACCGTTCTGTAGGATGAAAGTAATTCCCATCAAAAGATATCTTTCATGTGGAGAGACATGGATTTTGATCCCACCTTAAGTCAAATACGTTTTTTCTATATCTTGATTTCGTTCTGGATAGATATGAGATTTATATACCAGGATTTGTACTTTGGATACCATTTGTCAGTTATAAAAATTTCATAGTTACAAATTCTTAACTCTCTACAATCAATCAGATTTTGAATACGTTGACCAATGAACATAAATACGTGAATAGTGGAAAAATATATAAAATATTTTTTAAAATTTTGTTATTAAAAATTGATTTTTTATCGATTTATTTTTACTGAAAATTTCGTATTGTTGCTTTATATCTTCCGTTGATATCTATAAGTAGTATGCCGATTTTTTAATGAAGGTTTTTCGAATAAGAAACGAATTGTATTTAAATTTAATTAAATACTTTTATAACGATTTAATTGTTTAACAAAGGGGGAAAAGAGTCGGCAATTGTTGCATGATTTTACACAATTTTTCTTAAGAAAAACAATTTCGTAATCATCTGACCACTTCTAACGTCAGATACGGTCATTTATTTTCATTTATCTCTTTCCACATAATAACAACACTGAGCGGAAAATAACATCATAAAAAAACAATCTATCAATAACGGACGTATATAGACGATTCATTGAGAATCTTTTAGTGAACTCTTCCCATCCTCATCGTGTATCTTCTTGGAGAATCTTGAAGGATGATCAGGAGTATGAATTCTGTGCCGATTTAGAAGAAAGAACTTTTCAAAAATAATATTCTATTGCCAAGAATTATTTATTGCAATGAGAATGTTTATGATTAAAAAAGAGATGTTTTTCTTTTAACTTCTGTAAAGAATAATACTTTAAAATTACACACATAAAATGATCCGAAAGTTGGTTAATCGTTGCAAACATAAGAAAATGGAAAATTTTCAATAAATTTATTTCTAATTATTTCATATTTTTATTGTGTTTTTATCTATTTCATAAAAGAAAAGCACGTTATTCTAAACTCAGGCTTATTTAATATTTTATTTATTAAATATTAAATAAATTTATTTAAAGTTACAAATTCATTATTCATAGATTGAATTTTCTATAAAGAAAAACACATTGCAAATAACTATACATTAAAAACTTATTGAAAATAAAATATTTATTTGTTTATCAGTCTTTGATCAGAAAATATTCTATAAATTAATTAAGAAGGAAAACATTTTCATTGCATTTTATATAGAATCTTCAAAAAGCCAAGCAACTTCCGGTTAATCGCTTATTTCTACATTAAATATTGAAAATTGAAAGTGACCACTTCCTTGGTCTGTACACTTTTCATCAAGCACCGAGTGGATAAAATCACTGAATCCTGGTAGTTGTAGCGGGTTCACACCTGACCAACGGATTGTCCACGTGGAGTTTTCCGGGTTTTCTTCACGTGTCTAACACCTAAATAGGGACCAATTTACCTTAGAAACTCTTCCAGGGAGCCACTTTTCTTGACAAATCGCCCATATGTTGGGTTGCCTTATTCCGTCAATCTTATTTTTTACACAGCCAAGCGCCTTTGATCATGTTTCGGGAAAGCTTCATCAAGGTCTGCACTAAAAGAAGTTGAGCAAATGAGTGATGATGATTGTTGTATGCATAACCCTTCAAGTTACTAGCTCCACAAAAAAGAACAAGCTTTAAATCTGTGTTTTCACAGGTTGAGTGACTTTTGAGGACCCTGTATAATAATCAAATGTATAGCAATCAAAATAAACTCTAAAGCATATCAAAATGTAATTACTTTAAATCATTAAAAGTTTATAAGTAAATGTATTATATTGCTTAAATATGGAATAGGTTCAATTTTTTAAGTAAATATAATTTTATTCTAAAATAATTTTTAATGCATCTATTATCCGTATGCTGTATATATCTGACACTACGTGGAATATATTACTTTTTCTTACTACCTTATAATATCAATATTCATAAGTCTAAATGTATAAATTATCCATGAATTAATTGAGCGAAGTTTCAAATATTACATAATTTGATAAAATTAGTTAAATAAATATTATCGCTCAAGCTATATCATCATCGAGCATTTCCTCACGTCATTGGCGGATTGAGCAAACGTTATATGAGGATCACTCCACCCATCCACCAATTGGAATGTTGTCAGTAGCCAACTGCTTTACTGAACGTAATGAAAAATTAAAGAATTGTGCACTTCAATAGTGGAGAAAGATACTGGAAGAGATTATTGAAGGTGTCGAGGCAAGATAGTTATGACTGAAGCTCTTGAATGTTTACAATAAACGTTTTCATTATAATCGAAATTCGGAAAGCAAAGTGTACTGTACTAAATATATAAAATTTTAACATTGGCGATAATGTAGTGATTTCAAAAAGTTTTAGTGTAGTGTCTTAAAAAGAAGCTAAAATACCCCAAAACTTAAAAATGTAGAAGGCCACATGGCAGAGGCAGTTAAGGCATCAACTTACAACTTTGGAGGCCTCGGGATCAGACATTGAACCGGAATTTTTCGGGTGTTGTCTGTCCCGGATATATCGAGTTCCATCTTCACTATCAAGCCTCTCGGCCCTCCATTTTGGGTATAACCAAACACACAATGGTTATGGATAAAAAAGTCATCTTAATACTAAGAAGTTGGAGAAATGAAAGGGAAAAAACATTTTCCCGTCAAATTCGAGCCTTATAAAGTATAAAATAATATTAAACTTTTCTGTATAAACAGATATTATTAATATATTAAAAGTAGCAATAGATTTTGATACTAAATTATTATTGTAGCGACATCTGTAGGTTTTCGATTGTATATTGTATGTACAGTACAGTACCTAAATATTTGTAAATTACCGTAGCGAAAATTGACTGTTTTAGAACGTTTCCTACTGGCAACATTGCAATGACGTCATATTAAATCTGGAGCCTAATGCGGGATGAATATTTACACCAACGAACTAGAATATACTACAGCGAGTGACTTTGACCATTATTACAGCGTTCTTGTTGGCAGCGACGGCTGCTATCAACGAGTTGTAATATTCCAGCTCATTGCTTTTACACAACACAAATGCTACGTCTCTTTGACTAAAAAGAAAATGGCGGATATGTATTTAATTTTCCTCAAACATGGCGCTGCTTCAGCCACTCTATGTCGTATATTCTAGCTCATTGATTTACACTCAACAGTACAATGGGAGCCACGCTGATGGGTGGATCGAGTCCGGCAAATTATTGGAGTCACGCATCAACTTAATTCTTCAGTTTAGTTGAAGTCACATAACAGAATAAAACGTTTTGTTTGGTTTTTATTTTATTATAATAATATGATTATTTATTTAAAAAATTCGTCAGCCACTTTTTTAGAAAAATATTGTTTATTTATTAATTTCATGTACTTCATATAAATGTTTAATTTGTAACATTTAAAATAACTTGTTAGTTGTAAAAGTTCTACAGTGCGATCGTAAAGTCCATCCACAGTGGACGGGGAAACGGGAGGAACTTCCAGGAACGAAGTAATGACGTCACAGTAGACCGCGCATTGAAAGAGCTAAAGTAAGTTATGACGTCACCACTCGGCGAGCCACGTGGGCGTGGCCCATTGCGGAATGACTTTACCATCACACTGTATAAGTAAACCATTAATTTGCCCTAGTATCTCATTTGCTCAAGGCCGAATGATGTTAAACAATTTCGCAGATTTTAAGGTAATCTTAAAACTTTTTCGATAAGGTCTAAATTCTGAAAGTTAATTTTTTAGGATAACCAAATTTCAAGAAAACAGATTCAAGTCGTTCAATGACATTGTTCAGGCTATCTCCTCAAATAATCTACTAAATCTAAAATATATTCACTTGATGAGAATAGCCCACATATATCTATGGTCAATTCTGCAGTTATTTTGAATGATGAGCTGGTAGACTCCGCTATTTGAGGATAAGCTTTTGTTTTATTTCCTCTTCCACTTCTTTATCAATGCCAGGCCACCAGACTTTTGTTCTTAAACGTCGTTTTCTTCTTACCACACCTTGATGACTAGAATTTTTCAAAACTTTAAAGCGATCGGAATTCTTGTACCACGAAGGAAGTTATTATTTCTTTATGAGTAGAAAACTCATTCCAAACGTGTTGATATTGCTGTTGAAAGTCGTGTAAGCCCTCTTCTGTTCTATATCCCGAGACCTTTGGAGGTTTCGGCTGTTAGTTATTGTCTTTTATTCCTTTGTCGTGTCATTCAAGGTTAAAGTGAGGAAACGGCATAATTTACAACAGAATTGACGTAACGTATATCTTTCTCAGCAATGATTGATTCTATGTTAATCGAAATAAACTGTCTCCGATCAGTGGTGCATTATTACTTCACGGGACCCAGACAAATTTATATTAGGGGGCCCCATGTACAGTGAGTTCTTCAGATATTTTTTTTGGGTGAAATATTTTCTTATAAAAGATTTGTTTAGGGACCCAGGCCCCTTTTGCCCATAGGATAATGCGCCACTGTCTCCGAGATATATATAACTTTCAATTTGGAAGGAGACTGTAGGCGCAATACTTAACGCTTGATTCTCTGGGCGATCTGCCATGAGGAGAGATGCTTCCCGGAAGGACTTTCTAAGGAAAACTGAACCCTATTTAGCTGTTACAAACGTGAAGAAAACCCGGACAACTTTACGTGGTCATCCCGTTGATGAGGCGCGAACCACGACCAGTGTTCAATGGTTTTATCCACTTGGCCACTGGTGACCTTCTACTTAAGCGCTTGCTTGTAAGATTTTTGCACATTTCTCTTGTAGTAGTAAACTCAAATTGTTGGTAGCTTTACTGCTTCTGTAATTAATAACAGTCATTAGCAATCAAATTGCGAATGACTGTTATTAATTGTTTGTTTTATAAGTTGTTGGCATCGAACATTACATAGTTTTCCTCAAGTTTAACTTATAAAGAGCACCAGTGCGAGTAAATAATAGAGATGAGGAATAAAAAACCATTTCCTAAATTGCACTACATAAAATGAATTACGAGAATCTAAATCGAATTCGAATTCAGATCATTTGCGGAGTAAGATTTACCCTAACAAAATATACGGGGATTATTTTTGAATAATCTCAGGCTGATGAAGAATTAATTAATATAAAATCGCTTATTGAGAATTCGCATTGCTAAAATTTCGCAAAATTTTATGTAATGGTTATAAACTTTTGCTTCAATGGTTCATTTAATGATCGGATGCAATAAGTTCGCGAACTTTTTCAATCATTTCGGCCATTTCAACTATTGTTGACCATCCTCACTATTTTTCATTTTCAAGATCCCGTTTCAAAATTTAACGTTTTCTATCGATCTACCATTAATAACAATGGCGCTTATTTGCACAATACGAAATTTCTAACGCAAACTTCATGCTAATGATAAACGACACGTGAATGAGGGTGTAGAGTTGATCGATTGTTACCTATTCGTTGCATTCTATTCTATTTGCTTTTACCTGCTCGTAATAAATTCAGTTCTAAAATTTAATTGTAACTCTATAGAACTTCTCTTGTGTAATTATGTTAAATATTTCAATAATTTTAGGTATTCCATCAGTTAATTTCTGCCACTATCAATATGGTATCTTTTGGGAATTATTCCTCGAAACTGAAATAACTTTGACATACAAATAGATTAATTATTTCATTTAGAGTTTACTTTCCGGCTTTTATGTATAACAGAGAAAAAGTATGGCGATCGGTCAATTGAACTCAGGGAATCTCGAAACGTCGAGAAATGCAAAAAAGAGTTGGGTTTTTTCTGTATGTATGGATGTTAATGTGTATGTGTAGGGAGTAGGATTTTATTCACCAACTTTGAAGCTTAATAACTCGTGTGCCTTTTGACGAAAATTTCCGAAATTTTGCAGGAAAGTTTGAATATTAGGGGCATTGATGACGTTAAATTTTGGTGGTTAAAGATCGACGGGGTGGAGAGATAGAGGAGGGGTCACATGTCTTATCTCGAGTGGGATCTGACTTAATGAAGGATTTTACTCGTTAATAGCATTTACATTTTTTTAATTTTATAAAACTCGTGTCTACCCTCAAAATTAAGCTTTTTGTTATTTTACAATAATTAATAACATAAAAAGTTACTTTTAATAAAATCTCGTAACAGATGGTGCCGCACACAATTTTAACTTGTTTTGTAGGGAAAGTTACGCAAGTCGTTGCTGAGACTGCGTAGAATTAATAAAACAAAATGAAATATATTGCAATTAATTTATTTAATATAACAGTATCATAATATAATTTGTATAAGAGTGTATTATAAAGGCCTATGCAGCATAAATAATTGCGCACCTCTTCTCTTTAGTCACAGATATTCGCAATTAGATGGATGTTAGTTAGTTTTGTTTTGACACAAAATCATTCTGGTCATGCTGTAACATGCATCAAGATTGTAAAAAATATATAAATAAATATTAAACAAACAAATAAATAAAATTTTAAGCAATGACAAGACGGAAGCGATGACAAAAAAGGCTGCATAAAGAACCAATAACAACACAAGTATTAAGTATATTTAGGAGGAATTTGTCAACTGAAATATTGAATAAAACTAGTTTAAAATTCATATTTTTCTGTTTATTATATTTCATTTGCACGCTTTACAAAAACATTTAATGCAAACAAAGAGATTTTTCCATCCAAGATCAATTAATCAATACTCATTGATTCTTTGCTACTAAATAACATGAATAAGTATTACACACTATGGAGATTGTGTTGTAACTGACACTTGTAACACTACTAAAATTACGTGTTACCATTATGCGGGTGTGCTAAGCTTGCCAAACGTCGTGGATTCATAAGGCTGTGTGAGATTCTATCCGGGAACTTAAAAATTCAGCAATAAGGGATTTATTTAGAGGCATTGTAAAGGTCCGCTTTTGGCAGAGTAGGTCTAAAAGCAACACGACCTTGGTAATTGGTCCCACCTGGCGTTGTGTCTATAAACGGTCGGGAAAACAAAGGGTGTAGCGTATCCGTTTATGGGACTCGTCTGTACGCGTCAATGTGTTTGCCACATGTTTGTCGGCTAGAAAAATGTAAACAAGGAACGGACGTGACGGTAAGCTGTTTCGTCGGGAGGAGAGCGGACGTTTTTGAAAGCTACCGGGGAAAGGAAGGACCCTGATTGGTCGTAAGTTGTCGTCGAGGAACTTTTTAAATAGTAAGAGTGGCGAGAGGAACGGAGAGAAGGGCAAGAGACTGATAATACGGTAGTCTCAGGCACTTGGACAGCCCGCTGAGCGTAGAGAGAGTGTTCTCCTCTGACAACGATCTCAGGGACGGGTAAGTGCGGAGACTGGACAGGCCGTATAGTTGAGCCAACTCCACAAACCGACCGAAGTTTCCCCAGAGTATAATTGTCCCCGAAGGAAGGACAAGCTGTTACGTGAGACACTACACTTTGTTGTACCGTGTGTGTAATGTTGTTAAACTTGGTATATTCTGAAATATTTTGTTTTGTAAATAAACTGTAAATATTCACTGGATTGAGTGTGGAGGTATACCTTTCTACGAACCAACGTAAGAACATTCTCGAGTTGTAAGAACCAACCCGAGACGGATTATCGTAAAGATCTTCACTGGATTACAATAAAGATCTTCACTGGCATGATCATGTGATTTCGGTATTTAGCAAACGTCACACACCTCTCCATGTCCAGAATTTGCTTATGAGGCTCATAGTATGTCTATCTATAATGTACTGTACACCGCAATTTTGGGAATTCTCCAATTTAAGCAAATAAATTGTTTAATAAAAGTACCGGACCTAAATTAGATATATTCAATCTACTTCTATCCAATTTCTGGGATTACTTTCGGGCAAGCATCCCCAAAAGTTTTTAATTGCCGGTTTGCCCCGAATATCGGGTCCCATTGTGAGTTTGGCCGAACCAACAATTGGCCTAGAATAAAGGTCTTATTAATCATCATTGGACAGCGAGAGCCAGAAATTTTATATATATATATATATATATTTTCGTAAAATAAAACTGCTCAGCAATACGGAATAACTCAAAAGTAAAGCCTGATTTACAGGGGAGTTACAGCTTTATAGAAAATGAAAATATCCAGAAATCATTTAGTAGCGTGAGTTCAATCTCTTTGTAATTTTATTTATGATTTTAACTTTCGATAAATTCTATTTTTGGTACATTTTCAATCATAATAAAAAGAATTTGTTTGTCTGATTGCCATCAAATTACATTTTTACGTGTCATTCGGATCATTCGAAAACGAACTTCGATAAATCGTTTAGAATTACACTTCCTGAAATGATTCTCGTTGATTATTAATGGTTTTTATTTCCATTAAATATTAATTTTTTTTGCAAATTTGGATTTTATATTGCATTTAGTTAGATTTACACATAAGTCCGCATTAAAGTAATTTTATAATTCAGTTCGACTCGATACTTGTTATCAAATAAATCATTCACAATATTAACGTTTTAGAACTTTATTAATAGTATTTTAAATCAGAACATAAATAATTAATACGTTAAATTTTAAATTAATATAAATATTAAAATGATTCACAAGAATTTTATTCCGTTTTATGAAGAGTTTTAAACCCAGTCCAGTGATGAAATTACAAACACAATGTATAAAACGGCTATCTACAGTTAAAAGTTCGAAGGAAATGATTCCTTGATTGAACTGCAATTTTCAAAAATTGTATACCTATAAAATCCTACTGTCATCCGTCTGGCTGTCTGTCCTTTCTTAATCTCGAGAATGAAGTAAGATAGACGAATGTCGGAACTAAGTATAGAAAGAATAAGAACAGATGGCCCTGATTAACTGTATACGAACTTTTGATTTAGAACGGAAGTAACGTTATTTTGATTTTAAAAATTTTATTTTGAATAGAGTTAGATAGATGACCGGCACGACTCTATTGTTAACAGGAAAAGCATGATGTACAGGGACACGACATTACTAAAAGTGAGAACACCGTGACGATGTCAAACTAAATAATAGCTCGTTCCATTTGAGAATCATTCTTTTTTCACATACGGGTAAAAATGTGAAATGAGAATTACAGCATCAAGTCCGAGTAATGAAGTATAAACCGGAAGGAAAAGTCACAGATTGGTGAAATGAGTCCTTTTTATTCGTACTGATAAACTGGAGGATTGTAGAAGATGGGCTTTATTCGAAACTCCATCTTCTTCAATTGCTTCTAATTCCTCCTGTTCTTTACGCTCTGCTTTTGTGAGGAGAGGCCTGCAGAAAGAAATCCAAGGTTAAACATTCTTTAAAGCAAGAATTCGATTAAAAAAACATGCAGCTACAAGAATGGCACTAACCAGAAAAGACAATTCCTCAAACGTCCGAATATGTTGCTGGAATCTTTTTGACTTGTCCAATCAATCGAAACGAAAAAAAGATAATTTCTTGTCTTTCCTCGGCAGTTTTTTCAATTGTGGTGGCAGTCTCCCTACTAAATGGTCCCGGTGAAGCTGTTTGCGGTCGAATACGACCTCTTCTGATCACATTTCCGTCTCTAGATCCTAGTAATTTATATAAGCCAGTCTCGGTTGGAATCTCATCGCCTCGTTGGTAAGATAGATATTCGCTTACTCTCATTAGAATAGAGCGAAGATACACTGGCTTCAGGATCCTCCAAATGTAGAAGATGCTCCGAGGATTTGGACAGAAATCTACTGACTTGCAGATTCTCTGGATGCACTATGATGGAATTGAAAATATAACACACAAGTCGATATAGTTTATGAACCTGAAATTCCATTAAAATAAGCGTGAAAATTTATACAAATTCATATCTATAATTTTTAATTTAAAATATATTTTATTATTTACTTATTGTACAATATTCTAAATACACTGCTGGCCATTAAAATTACTACACCAGGAAGGAAAGCAAATAGCAGAATTATGTTTATTGTACACATAAAGTATAAAGGGAGGAAAACGTGATTAAATTGGCAGGTAATCTTGAGGTATAGAGCATCCAGCATGTTGTACCTTTCATGCAAATTTTGCGTTTGTTGCGTGTCGTCTTCATGGTGTAGCAATTTTAATGACCAACAGTGTACATTTGTTAATCATTGACTATGGAATACATTATTTAAAGCTGCTATGATTTTTCCTATTATGAATTGATTTTAAAAGATCACACACGGAATTTAACTTTATTATTTATATTACCGTTCTCCTTCTACGGGCCAACGATGGCCGAGTTCGCAATCAGTGTTCAGTTCAATGTTCAGGAGCCACTTTTTTTGAATTGAATTTTTATTTGATTATGTTATTCTCAAATCCTCTCTACGTGAAACTGTACCTTATTTAGATGTTAGACACATAAAGAAAAGCCGAAAGACCTAACAAAGTCAGCCAGTTGGACTCGGGACCATAAGGAGACCCAATATATCTGTACATACCACTCATGAAAATTTCCTGGGATTGCTCTCCCGGATTCGATGTAGGATTCCCCAAAACGTTAGGCTGATGCCTTGGCCTTTCGGGCATCCAGCTGAGCTTTTTACTTGATTACTAGCAATATCTCTGCAAAATTTAAATCTGAATGTATATTGCACGACATAAATCCCACATATATTTTTTGGCCAACATTCGAACTTCTTGCATAGAGCTTCATCAAATCGGAGAACTACCAAATAAATTAAATATCTGCAAACTTTGCGCGGGCGCCTTTTAATATCAATTACAAAACAAGTTGAATGATGAACCGAAATATATTCTGCAATAATCAATATCGCTCACATTAATCTTTAAGGATTTATAAAGTGGATATTTTACAAACATTTTATATATTAAATTTTAATATTTTTTACAGAATTTTTCCAAAAATCATAAAATTATAGGAGGAAAATTTATTCATAAAATTTACAGTTGATACTCTGTGAGTATTTACATATTTTTAAAGAAAACTTGAACTATTTTTATTGTAATTTAATAATATTAGAATTAAAAGTAAAGTTAATTTTCTATAAAAAGAAGATATTTCATAAATTGATGTTTATAAAGATTATTTTCATTCATTTTCTTCTTTTACACAAAATATAATAATAATTTGAAAATTGATTTTATTATGTGCCTGGCTGCAATTTATGGGCACAATATTCTTAATTATAGTAGTGTCTTGTCCCTGTATATTATGCTTTTCCCGTTAACAGTAGAGTTATGCCGGTCATCTATCTAACTCCGTTCGAGAGAAAATTTTTGAATTGAAATAATGTGACTTCCGGTCCAAACAGGAAATTCGAATGTGGTTGATCGGGCCTCCTGTCCCGTAAAGAAAAAATCCGTATAATTCCACGTTTTGGTCATAATGAAGACATGAATTTGTATAATGTTTTCTTGCTTTCAACTCAAAAGTGAATTATCGTTTTGGTTTTTAATATTATTAAAGAAATTCATATATATTTAGATGATTTTAAAGATGGTTTATTTATTAAATTAGATACAGACATATAGAAGAATAAATATATTGGATATTTTCGTTTCAAATAGTTTTCGATGGCTATAAAAAAGAGTCCATTTTGAAATATTGACAAAGTTACGAAGCAAAATGTAGGATTTTATGACCAACTTGTCCATTATTTGAGAAAAATAATAAATGAATGCAAGAATGAATGTGGAAAGGCATTAGAAGCAATGTTCTACATAAAATTTTCGAAACCTTCTGTTCAATGATATACATTCGTATACATCTGTACACAGATATTTAGAAAAAAAGCATTTCGGCAAATTTCATAATTATTAGCATAAGAGACTACATTTTATTCATTTGTATTTAAGTTTGAAAACGACTGAACAAAGTTGTGAGCGTGTTAAATTGAAATTCAAGAATGACGAAAAAGTTGTGGAATTTAACACGTGGCATCTTCCCTCTCTGGGGAAGCCAAGATCGAATCCGGACGGGTCGAACAACCCCAGAAATTTTCGGGGGTGGTCCATACGGATATGTCAGCCCTGTTCCTGGGCATGGCCGAATTCATAATGGGCTTGCTGAAAAAACTTTCTTAATGTCCATAGGACTTTAAGAAAGCCTTTTCAAAATATCGAGCTTTTTCTTCAAAATTGAAGTTGCGATGGAGTATTGTATACTTAAAGAATAATACATCTAATAATTGCTGTTAACATGTTTTAAAAATTAAATATTCATTGTTTATCTATATCACGGATGCTTAATCTACAGGCCGATCACCAAATCTCGCTCTCCAGCGATTTTCATTTGGCCCGCAAACGGTAAAAGTTAGTTCAATCACTTAGTTTATTGCTCTGTTTGACATATGGGCGATCTGCTGAGGAGAATGCCTCCCGGAAGGACTTTCTACAGGAAAATAGCCGCTGTTGGGATGTTACAAACGCGAAGAAAGCCCGGAAAATTACACGTGGCCAGCCCGTTGGTGAGGTGCAAACCCGCAATAAAGTACCATTGTTCAGTGGTTTTAACATCCGATGATCCGACCGAAGCTTTTAACTGCTTTGTCATACGTGAGAGCGGGGAAATAATGCTTTCCGGGAGATCTTTTAAGGGTAACTGGCCCCTATTGAGGATTCTAGATTTTCTTCACGTATCTAACTCATAAATAGGGACCAGTTTCACATAGAATGTCTTCACGAGTGGCACCACGGCGCGATCTGCACCAAGGATGCGATCTGACAAGGGTTCTTGAGAAATCTGTATTTTAGTTCCATTCGAAATCTAATAATAATTGAAAACTAAGATTATTTCGCTGTCAAACAAGAAATTTTAACATAAAAAAATTATATTTGGAGATGCAAATAAGAATATTTAAGAATCTACAAATAATTTTTTCAGAAGATATTCGGTTTTAGATGAAAAGATTGTTGTAAGTGTTGTAAGTTGTAATTTCTCGTGAATTATTTTATAATAAATAATGATTTTGGATTACGGATTTTTACATTCTAATCATTTTTAATTAATATGTCTATTTAACATATAAATTTACAAGGATATCAAGAAAGACCACGGAGAAGATGGAGAGAGCAAGACAATTCAAGTTTGAAACAATTAGATGTTCTACAAAAGTATAGAATATAGAACCGCTGCAAATTTACTGTACGAAGGTTAGAAATTACACATATGATGTAGCAACCTTTCTTATATTGTTCAGAATTTATGAAAACATAATTTGTCAAACTCATAGTTTCCTATATTGGAGCAAACAGCAGAAATTGTATGTAAAAAAAACTGATTTTAAGCACCACAAAAGTATATAATCGACTAGTAAATGAATGCAAAAAAAATTATATACTACAATATAATTTGATTTAGGGCACTTCCTTACTGATAACATCGAAAATGAAATTTGGCATATGCTATCAACAAGGATTTTTTATGATCGATGCCTCAAGGGAGTTCCAAGCAGTGACAATTGTTTGTTTTTAAGTGTTCAACGTCGGCATACTGATGATTTTGGTCATAAATTCGGCCAACCAAGATCCCCCAACGTTTTCTATAGGGTTACAATCAGGAGAACGAACTGGCCAATTCGTTTATTTTCAAACCACTGTTTCGTATCTCGTGATACATGAATAGATGCGTTGTCCTGTTGAAAAATAAGAGGAATTCTTCTGAATCTGTGTTTGTATGGCAGCAATTTGTTCTCCAGTACTTGTTGATAGTCGGCACGGTTCATGCGACAGATAACGAATGTCAAATCCAATTTTTTCAATGCAGAAAAAGCACCCCAAACCTTAACACTCTCGCCATCGAAGTTCCTTCGCGAAAAGTACTTGGAATTTTTTTGTAAATCACGCCAATAGAACGCTAAACCATCTGGCCCATCCAAATTAAATTTTTTCGTCCGAAAAGATTATCTATACTACAAAAAAGTTGTCATTTCTTGTGCTAACACGATAGGTCTAAACGAAACGAAAAACTTACTTTATTCCATTGGGTGGCCTTATTTTTTTCCTAGCAAAATTGAGTTGGGCAGCTTTGCGCTCAAGCTTAAGAGCAGGGGCATTTCTCATTATTCGAGACCGAACAATGTTGTTGTTGTTGCCGTGTAAAACCCTTCAATCGGTTTCGTGATATACTTGAATACCCAAATCGTCTCAGACTTTACGCGTGGACGCTGTGGAATTAGAAGCTGCATTAATAATTCATCTGCCGTCTTGCAGGATAAGCTTTGAAGGACATTCACTTTTACGCTTTGGACAATGATTTACGGGATTTGACAAATAATGCTGAACGACCTTTTTCGAACGCTCGATGCTGTTTCTGCTGCCTGATGACTTAAACCAGTGCTTTTCAAAGCTACAATTTGTCCTTTCTTAACGTCTGTTAAGTGGGCACCACGAGGCATGACGAAAAAAAAATACTTTCACACTTCAAACTTGCGAGAAAGATAGCAATTCTATACTTATATGACAGTATGTGTAAATTGACTTCCTCGCTATTTTGCAGTCAGGCACAAATTAGTTTCCTAAAATTATGTTTTTATAAGTTAGGTGTTGAATTACACGTTAAAAAAAAATCTATTTCTATCTATTAGTGCATGTTCTGTCCTTAAAAGACCAATTTTTTGAGCGGTTCTATACTACTTTTGTGGAGCACCTTAGTACTAATCCCATACTTCTAAATGATGATAATGGTATACTTTATACTGTAAAAATATATAATACAATACTTTGAATAATTATTCAAGTAAAAAAATTATTATTTGTATTAAAATTTTAATAAAAGCAATATAAACAGCAGTAGCACATTCATGTTCATGTATGAATGGTAATAAAATATCGGCACTAATTCTAAAAATAGGAAAATTAATAAAACCATAATTTATATACAAAATTAAATGTCATTTTACTGAAAATATGTAAAGATTATACAGGAGATAAAGTAGTGTAATTTACATTAATTTTCATTTAAAGTTAGAGAACACGCGTTGATATTTCACACTATAATGAAAATTAATATGTTAACAATATTAAAGAGTATAGAAAATTTAAAATTTTCATTTTTATCAGTATCTAGAGCACAGTTGATCGTTAAATTTAGCAATTTTTTCCCTTTTAAAATGAATTTAATACTATTTACTGACATTAATTTACATGCTTGAAGAAACAACAATTTTTTAAGCTCATCAGGCTCAGAAATTGGGAGCCAAATTGCCTTTTATCTCTGAGCCTGATGACTTAGTTGCAAGCAGTAGGCCATTTAACTTCGATCCCTATACAGAGGAGCCACAAATTTAATCTTTTATGTATAAAAGATATGGAAACGAGTAGAGAAATCTATCTGTAATTGTTTAATTGACTTTATTTTAATATTTTAAGGCTTTCGGACCTATTTGTGGTAGGAGTTTCAGGTTTCCACTTCTCTCGATTTCTAGACGTGTTACGGTATGAGCAAAAGAATATTTTTTAAAAATATATTTCCAAGAACAGCGTAATATATTTTAAGCACATGACATAAGAGACCATTCATTAATTACGTGTATAATTTAAGGGGAGGGGAGTTGCAAAAAGTACTGTACATCACTGAACGTGATGGGGAGGAAAGGATAGAGGCATTGTCTACGTGTAAGTTTTTTAGAGATATTAGTGGCATACGAGTTTGTTTTTATAAGCCTAATTACTATTCATGTGAATAGTATATCAGAAAATATTAATATTAATATCAGAAAATATTTGCATAACCATTTTCAAGTCATGTCTTTAATGTCAGGGAGTCCATGAACTATTGTAATTAAAGAAGAGAGAGTTTGACAAAAGTACATCACACAACAAGGAGGGAGGGGATCAAAAGTTGCTCAAACACTACACGTTAATTAATGAACGACCCCTAATGAAATAAACATGCGTTCGTATGATTCACTTCCATCTCACAACCCAGAAAGTTCAAAGTTCAAGTATATAAAGCTGCAGATTTATTAAAATCAATTTGTATTTTTAAAATGTTCATAAATTATTATACGAAAAAAAAAATTGGTTTTGAATGATTCAAAGCTGAATTAGATGAATTTTAAGTTTCCAAAATGTATAAAAATGAATTAAAGTACCACAGATTATTGAATATTTACACAAAACCAAGATCATTATATCATTTTCTCGATATTTTCAATCAAATTTTTATGAATAAATAAATTTTCAAGTCATAATAATCTTAGTTATATTCCCCTAAATGAAAAAAGAATGAAATTTGTAAAGCTATACACGTAATGTAAAATATATTTATTTAGAACTTAATTATTTTATTTATAAGTGAGGATTACACTAACTTTAAAATGTTTAAAACTCGCAGTTTTAACTGTTCAGACATAAAATAAATTTTAGAAAGAAAAACTATAGTTTATTTTCACTCCTCCAGATGGCGCTACATAGAAAAATAGTCGCGAGTGTCTTATTAAAATCGAAATAGTTTTTTCCCGTATTTATTTTTCTATTTCTTAGTTACAAATTTATAATTTTACGTAAAAAGTACTTTAAAATTAATTTTAATTATTTTTAAAAGCATTAACAGTCGCAAAAAGCCTACAATATTAACTAAACAAAATCGTATTCAAGCATGGATCCACTCCATACGAGATGATAACGTGATAAATTACAATCAACAAAACGCGTAACTGATACTCAACTGTAACAAAAACTAACGGAGAAAGTCTCTGTTTGAGTTAGAATAAAGGAGAAAGAGAGAAAGAGGGAGGGAAGAAGAATTTAAAAACGAGCCTTTTTTTGAGAGATGACGTAGAATTTCCTCGCCTACAATGATGCTGCGATGTTTCTGACACTAATCCCTTTCCTAATAACGTCTCCGGAGATTCTTGTCCACAGACAGATTATTGTTACTCACGCAACTCGCCCGTAATTTCCCTTCAGCCTATGTAAATATTGATAGGACCCTTCTACACATCGGCTCCGTCCCAATATGGCCAAACAGCCCGATCCGACGATAATGAGTCAGCCCCGCCGGTCACGTGACCGGAGTATTCATTAAAAGTGCTTTTTTTTCCTCCCCCTCTTCTTCCTCTTCTTACCGTGAGGAAAGAAGAATTAGAATTAGCCTTAAGGATGCATTTTTCGACTGATGATGCTAATCTTCGCATCTCTTCGGAGAGTTCCTCTCTTCATTTTATTTTATATATATATATATTTTTTTTTTATCTTGTTTTGAATTTTTTAAAAGATAAAAACTGTCTTATTATTATTTTTAAAGTAAATATTGTGTTTAGATAATTAAAAGTCTCATTCGTGTCGAAGTATCAAGCTCAAGTTTCATTCCTTCTGCGAGAATTACGTTCGTGTTATTAACTATTTCATTTAATAGAATTAATTTTTGAGGGGATTTTTATCAGTATTAATCGTAATTAAACTCTTCGTGATCGCTAAACGTAATTAAAACATAATTATGCGAAATTCTTTAAGACTTTTCCACGCGATCGACAGCAATTATGAAGTAATCTTTTAAAAATAATTAAAATTCAATACATGGACGCCATTGTCTTTCAACATCCAACGAAATCGTGTGATTTCGCAGTGTAGAATCACGTGACCACATTACAGCTGTTTACAAAGTCACGTGATTATCCCAGACTGATCGCTGCCGGTCGTGTAGGAAATCATGTGACTTACTATTCACGCAATTGGCCAGTTTATTTTATCAGTTAAGTAACTGGGTTATTCAGTTATCTTAAGCCAATACTTGCTAAGCCCTTATCACGTGATAGAGTGTGATTCGAAGCTAAAAATTGACTACGGGACTGAAATTCGTGTTTAATTGAATCTGCCAGACAATCACGTGGCTTGTTTGTAAAGTAGACAATTATATCATTGGACAGAAGCAATGGTTTGAAATTTCTGATAATTTTTTTTTAGCCGAAATGTAGAATTTAAAAGAGCGATGCCCTATTATCTTCTTTGTCACGTGATTGGGGAGATATTTCCCGGCGATCACGTGACTAGAAGTCATTAAACAGCGAAGTTCGGAAATTCCTTTTCGCAATGGAAATCATTTCCGTGCTTCTTCCTGGAATACAAATATGATCGAAAGAGTAAAGAAGAGGGGGAAAAAATTGAAATAAATGTAAATTTTTTTAATATAAAATATATATATATAATTTTTTAATGTATTTTTATATTAATTTATTATCGTTTTTAGATAACACACGGGGTCATGCAAAGTAAGTAATCGAGATAAGAGCAGGGGGAAAAATGCATAAAAATAGATTTTTAATCACGTGATTAATGCATTGTTTACTTTTACAAAAATTGTATTATCTGCGCACGTTATTCATTCACGTGATTTCGTAGAAAAATTGTTAAGAAATTCGTACAATTCCTCTTCTTACCCGAATCAATTATTTAAAGCAAAATTCTCGTTCCTCTGTCGTGATAAATCATGGTACATAAACACAAATTTTGTAGTTAACCACGTGATTTATGATGTCGAATTCCGTTCACGTGATCGCCTACTGGTATTGCCCATAAACAACGGATATTGCTCGGTAGTTTCTAAAATTCCTTTGTGTAAAATTTTCCGGTTTTTTTTTCTTTCTTTATTTCCGATTATATTTTGCACAGATACAGATGACAGGTTGTTAATTAATCAATTGAAAATAGAACATTTTTATTAATTAAATGGGAAAAGAATTATTGGGTCAGGTAACAGATCATTTCCAGAAATACTTTCAATTATGTTAAATGTTTTCTACCATTCACCTGGGTTATTCCCATCTTAATTATCGCTTCTTCGTCTTCTTCTTCTTTACTACAGCTTCTCTCCTGTATTTTTAAACGTCGAATCTGATGATGTGGACCATAAAGGAAAAAAAAATTTTTATATACCTTCGTATTTTCTACAAAACTTCCGGATTTTCTTGGTATGTTCACTTGACACGGATAGAAAAAGCATTTTTCTTTGAAAGTTGAGCTTTTCTCGTCCGATTCGGTCAAATTCCGAATGGAGAAAAAAGCTCAATTTTGCCTCTTTTACCTCTTTCAAACTTACATAGTAATGTCACTCCGCCCAAATTACATATTTAAAAATTGCCAAGTTACATTTTGTTCTTCTCTCAAAAGAAATTTTCGTATTCTTTTTCTTATTTATTTATTTAATTTCTAAATAAATTTGCATTAAATCGCTCGATTTTATAGCAAAATTGATAGAAATGATCTTTTATATTTATTATATAAATGATTTTTTTCTCAAGAACTAACTCTAACCTATATTTTCTGACATACAGGGTGGTTCGAACAGAGCGAATAGCTGAAGCGAACTACTTGAAAAAGTGATAATTTAATTTGTTAACGGGTTTTAATTTGTAAATATAACCCGAAAGATTTAATTTTAAGTCAATTTTGTAAGTAATAAAGCACATGAGTATGAGAAATTTACGATGGTTGAGTGACTTTTGGGGCCGCTCCGTATATGGAGGAAAAATACGAATTAGCTATTAATAAAATTGCATTTAATAGGTTCGATTGCGGTAAATATAAGCAATATAATTATCTTTTTAATAGAAGGATTATTATTACTGTGTTAATATAATTCTGTATGAAAGTTTCCTCTCCGAAACCGCTCCTCTCATATACTTTTCCTTTGGCAATAACCGGGATGAAAGCATCCAAGCAACCCAACAGTCCCTATGGGGTAGGAGAAGAAAGAGTGTAAGTCAATTAAACAGTAGCGAGAAAGGAAAAAAAATAAAAAAAATATATAAAATAAAAAAGGGATTTGGTTCGAAGAGACAAATTAATAAAGAGATACACTCTTTTTACCCTCTAAAAATAGAGGAAAGGAGGAAGTGATGCGCTATCTATCGAGATTAGCTCTTCAAGTGCGTCCTTTAATTGTCTCGTGTCGGTAATTAATTGACAATTACTCACCACTTCACTCTGCCTGCAGCTAACAATCGATGCTGTACTTCCCAACTTCCTAAACCTACACTATCAAATATTCTTGCTTCCAGATCCTGTTCCTTCCTTTCCTTTATTAACAATATTACATTTTTCTGCCTTACCGTTAACTCTGCCTAACAAACAATTGAATAATCTCTGTAACATTTTAAGATCCTACTTAACATTCCTATAGGACTAGCAATAAGCTCATTACAATACAATTTTGTAGAGGAGGGTCCTCCTCTCTTCCCTTACTATAATGTTAATGAAATTATCTTTTGGTGATTATGTTAAACCTTTAATAATTATATTAATTTTGGCTATATATATAATCAAATAATCCCATAATAAATACGATAATCTCTTTAATTATGCATAACTCCTTAACAAAAATGGATGATCCTTTAAGAAGTTTAACTAATTTTTTCTCGAGATAATCGAGTAATTTCCTATTTTAGCATCGTATAAACCCTTAGGCTATGCTTTTTATTATTTTGTCATGGTATAAACTTATGATAAATGTCACTAACGGGATGAATAATGATAATAATGACCTTTAAACTTTACAGAATTGATAGCAAAGTAGTTAAAAATCCACACTTCATAATTGTCTTCCAACTATTATCTTTAATACGAGCGTCATGGGGCTTGCGATTATATTATCTAAAAATTTAACTGGAACGTAATCTAAATTACATTTTACCCCATAAATAGATGATTATCTTAAAATTATTATCACACTTGTAATCTATACATACGACCCGAATTATTATCAGAAAGATATACTTTTTTAATCCTTAAAATCGCGCTTAATATCTCGATTTTTATAAAAAAAATCACAATCAGAAATGTAGATCTTCCTCTAAGGAACCATTATTTAACTATATTAACGTCGATAATCGAGAAATTTTCACGAAAAAAACAGTTACAAGGTAACAAACTTCATGAGAAACTCACATAATTCTATCACATGGATGTTATCATTTAATATTTATCATTTATTTAGGATTTATATTTATTAAATGCTAATCAAAATCAAACCACGTATGCAACAGATTTTAATCTTCGAACCGCATGAAGAATAGAAAATGAGAAATCTCAAGAAATGGGGTTAGAGGCTCAGGAACCACACCCCAATTCCTCATCCATTGATACAAAAGTTGAAGGCTTATCAGTAGCACGTTGAGTAAAATTATAACTGGATTTTTATTTAATAACCTATTTTGAGATTTAAAAATTGTGCAAAGGGTGGAGACCTTCATGACGTCATCGGTACTATTTTTATTCACGTGGGAGTGATGATAATTTATTACCATCTCGGATATATTATACGTGGCAAAGATCTATGCGTTATGTTATATTTTAATATTATTCACTGGGAAATTGTGCGATTGAAATGTCACCAAGAAGCTGTCAAGTGTCGTGTTACACATTAAGAATGGTCTGTTTCTAAAATCTTCATAGTGTCAAGGCTATGAGCACTCCGTTTCCGGATCTGGAGATTACAATTAATACGAATTAATGCTCAAAATTTTACTCTTAGTCGTTCAGACATCTGGCGAAGTAGGAAAAAAAAGCCTTGAGAGAAGAGTAATCAATAAACAAGGAAGTGTTACTTAATGGCAGCTTGATTTATTCTTTTTTTTAAAACAAAAATACGTAAAAAAATCTCATCTACCAAGGTAAGAAACGGGTCCAAGACCATTTTAAATAATTAAGTATTTAAGAAAGATGCATCGAAAGATTTAACAGCTGCGGTCTGAGAAAAAGAGAGGAAATTCACCTGTTCTATTTAAGTTTGAATTGAAGAAGTAGAGCAAAAGAAGTGGAAAACATTACATAAAAGATAAAGAAAATAATCGAATGTATCTTTTTTTATTTGATATTTATTGATAATCGAATATTAAAAATACGAAAATGGAATTAAATGTTGTTTCCTTCTAACGGGAACCTCGTTCGTCTCTCTTTCTCTTTCTGTTCTTTCTTTCTTTCTTTTTTAATTCAATGGTTCTTGGGAAAATAATAAAACAACACATCGAGAATTTTATGTTTTAAGGTATAACAGCTTTCCTACTAAGAAAACGACTTTTTTACTACAGAAAAGAAGATCTTCTCGCCAGCAAACCTCATCATTGTTCTTGAGCTTGTTTTGGTTCTATTTATATTTTTGAGTATTCCGTGCCAGAAAATATGATTATGTAATTTCTTTAATTTCTTTTAATTTATTTACTTTAAATTACGTTGAAAACAGTCTAAAAGAAAACTTCTTATTATACATATTTTTGAGCCAAACAGTTATGATTTTAAGGGCTTCATAACATAAAATACGTAGAGTTTAAAGGCTATTTTGCAATTTATTTATTAAATTATCTCATTAAATTTATAAAAAATCGTTAAACAATACAATTTGACAAGAATTATAACCGCAACTCAATGGATCGTTAGCTGGATAACCCTTAAAATCCGCCCTTTAGACCGCTTCATATTAAGAATATAGAAGATCTAAATTAAATTTTATACATTAACGTTATCTAAAGCACAGTAAGAAACATCTTCTTACATCTTTAAGACTATAAAAAACATTTAAAAGTATATATTTCCCGAATGCTCCCTCAGAAAACGTACAAAATAGAATGGAAAGTATCTCGTAAAGAGTATATAGGAAAATTCAATTATTTAAAACATTTAAATATAAAAAAAAGATATCAAACAGTTTCTAAATAACTCTAAACTGCGTGACTTTCTGTTTTCTTTTCGAGTTATCCATTGATAAATCTAAGAAATTCCAAGAAAAGTTAACAAAGGAAGCTTGGAAACTATTAAAAAATTATATATAAATAATGTAGAAAAAATAATACTTTACTTAGCTCTAAGTGAAAATAATTTATAAGAGTTAAGGAAACAAATAATTTTCAAAAGTTATATTATAAAGAATTAAATAAGATAATTGTTGGAGTGGAGTAAGCTATTTCAGTTGATAGAAAAATTTAAAGAAATTAATAAAGAATTAGAAAATACTTGCCTAAAGTAAATGTAAAGTAAGAATTGTTTTGAATTCGCGTATATTTATAACATTTTGAGAGAGTTTCAAAGCTATAGAAAGAAGTTATAGGCGTAGAAACATAGAAAATGGAATCAAAACGAATGATCACAAAAAAAAATAGAAAAATTCTTAACAGGTGAAAAGATATAAAAGAGAAATAAATCGTATATAAAATGAATAAATAACAGTAAGAAAAACTAAAATAAATATTAAATTTCGCGAGTAAAATATTTATTTTTTTTTCGAATAAAACCTGCAAAAATTATAATAATAAAATCGAATTGTATTTGTCATTTCGATGGTGTGTAAATGATAAGAGTAGGAATAGTATCGGGAAATCTGTTCCGATTTTCCTAATCACCTAAATTAAAAATGGAAAAATAATAAAAATGCAAATTAAGATATTTTTTTAATCATATTCCGGTTCCTTTGGGAGAGGGAGGGTAAATTCTTTCCATGTATTTTTTCCTTCTTCTTCTTCTTCTTTCCTTTCGATCTATAATAATAGTTTTAAGTATCGGTGCAGCAAATCTATTCTAAATTTTTCGTCTATCACTCAGATCGATAATTCATCTCTTTTACTTCCTTATCGGACTCTCTTTCTCTCTCCCTATTTGTAAGCTGCAGCACGCTTTAACGCCATACTGATTAAGCAATTTGTTCTTTTCTTCTAAAGAAAAAAAAATAAATAGGAAAAAAATGAGATTTCCCTTTTAAATGAGTGTTCATATATTGTTTGGATATATATTGAAGCGTGATATCTTTTAAATTGCTCTTTTATCCTCTTTAAATGCATCCTCCGAGGCCTTGTTGTGATTTTAGGAGGAGTAACGTTATCGTTACATTATAGGTTTTTGATAGTTTAATAATGATAATTGCGTTGTGATTAAGAGTTTCCTGACTTTTCTCCATCACTGTCTTGGTATGTAAGACAATAAACCATTCTTACCTTCAATTACAATAAACCATTATTACGATAAACCATAGAATCTTACCTTCAATTCGTGCAATGAATATCTACAATATTTTACGATAAATAATATACAATTTTCTTTAAAAGAATGCATTTTATATTCAGATTTTGAACGGAAAATTAATGTTTACATATTTAAAAAATGAGAGAGAACGTAGTGAATTTAAAAATTTGATACTGTATAATCTCTTCTCATCATCATCTTCGAGTGATGAGGCAGCATCTTTCTATCTAAATAAAAAAAATAACTGAAATAAATATTTTAAAATAGAA
Organism: Centruroides vittatus; assembly: GCF_030686945.1. Lineage (NCBI taxonomy): Eukaryota > Metazoa > Arthropoda > Arachnida > Scorpiones > Buthidae > Centruroides > Centruroides vittatus. The sequence goes on along the minus strand of NW_027122215.1, from coordinate 3,397,396 downwards.
TTTAAGCTCTAAATTAAACTTAAACAATTCAGAATTAGTTTTTCATTTATTTATATTATTAAATTTATTTCGAAAGTTTATAAAGTTTACTTGACTGTAGACATTCAATTTTCTCCTTATAAATTATTATGTTTAAGTTCTTTGAAGCAGATATAAATATATACAACAATATAACAGGAAATTTCTGTAATATGCAGGAAATAAGAAGAATAAAGTAATTTATAAAAGAGATTTCGGAATCAGAAACAAAGAGGAAGTTTGCGAAAAGGAAGAAAAAAAAAATTTTTGCAAAATTTCTTTCTTAATATTAAAAAAAATCGAAAGATAGAGAGAATGATGGCGTGAAGGAAACAGAATTCACAAAATTATCTTATTCCTCAACAATGTTGCTGCAAACCACGTCCTGGAACGGTGATACCATTGGAACGATGCATCTTCTGAATGAAGCAGCTTCCTCGATTTAAATCCGATCGAAAATTTCTGTACTTTTAGCTACTTTGTTACTATATTAACATTATAATATCGATTAAATTTTGTTTAGAAAGTAAATAAATCGTAATTTAAATAATTCTTATCTTTTTCTATCTAAATAAATCAATGGACGATTATTTTATTATCGAATTGTGATGCTGATAAATGTGGATAAATCAATCAAAATTTGCATTTTAAGTTTAAAAACTTAATTCAAACTTCTCTCGAATACTTATTTAAATTCGGTAATGGGACTGTTAAAACTTCCATACGAATATATATATTTTTTCGTAATTCAACGTTTGGAACATTAGAAAACTGCAAAGAAAATTCGTCAAACTTAAATCTCTTCAGGAAAAAATTTATCAATAGATCGGATAACGTGTTTCAGAAAGCGGAATATCAATAAATATGCCTTAATTAGGGTAGTTGTCAGAGGAAATAAGTCCGTTTGACAGAAAAATATTCTATTTGACGTGTCGCTACATAATAATAGTGGATTTTCCTCCCTACGACGCTTCAATAAGCTTTACTTGGACGTAATCACGCTTCATTGAACCTTTCTACCCTCCCCCGAATAAAAAAAAAGAAAAGAAAAATAGAAAGAAGAGAAAGACGAGAAGGCAATCGTTACTGGTAGTTAACCTTCCTTAAAATTAAGTAAGTTTTCCATATGTTTCGTTGAAGAAACGCGTTGTGGAGGGTCTTTAATGAGTTTATGCAAGTTATGAATGAGCGAAGATCGCAGTACGCAGGCGTCGGAAGGCTTTTTCATGGTATAAGGCAGAGAAAGCGGATGTATAGTCCCAGAGTCCGACTGTGCATCGATCGAGTGTCGAGTCCCTGTGATTACTTGTATGGCAGCACACGTCATGGACAAGTGGCTCGCACGTGCACTGGTACTGGTTTTACTAACGATAGCATCACTAACAATTGCGGGACATGGTGAGTTATTCAGCTTAAACTTAATCTTTTTATTTTTTTTGTCTTCTCCCCTTATTATAAATCTAACTGTAGTTTGATAAACTCTTTCTACCCCACGCGGCTTATTACTTAGGGGATTTCGATGCTTAGGTGATGTAGTCTAGTGGGATTAAATCGTTAATAAATCAACTCGATAATATTTTTCTTTATTTTACAATCGAATTTTCCTAAAATTTCCTACCGTGCACGCCAAATATCACTTGATTAAGGATGCTGAATTAGTACTTAATGTCGAATTATAAACCAGTAAATTAGCAATTCAACTCTGTTTCACAATAGTTAATTCTGTGTCAATTAGCCTTTTGAACTGTATCGGTTACTTAAACTTTACTAGAAAATTGATCTGTGATAAAATATTTATACGACGGGATGCTATACAAGAGCGGGGATTTATCACAATTCGTGTTTTTATGCACGTTGGGAGGATAACTCACGGATTAAAATTATAGATGCCCGTGCCTATAGACGTGTATTAAGTTTGTGAAGGATAAAAATAAAAATAAAAATCTGCGAAGACCAGCGAAACCCGATCCAGTTACATTAAGATTAGCAAGGATATCAACTGTGGAATAGCGGGATTATAATTTAAAGCAAACATTTGTTTAGCCAATTATCCTCTGTAATAAACCTTAAACATCGTAAAAATCGGCAAAGAAGAAGGGGGAAAAGAAAAGAAAAAAAATCGTCTTCCTTAAAGGGATTTTGATCAACTTTTATCAGAAGTTTCTCGTTACCCGCAAAGTCACTGACGTCACGACAGTCCACCCCCAGTGCATCAATAAAATTTGATATATTATAGGTGAGCGGTCATTGTTAATCGCAGCCAGGCCGGCCAATTTTCCGCTATTTTCTGGGTGGGGTAACCGGGATGATGATTAGTGACAATGCGGTCACGTGACCCGCCGATGCCGTCACTTAGCCATTCGAAAGTGCTCATTTATATAAGTATTTTTACATATAAATCGTAAATAAATGACCTCATTCAATCTTAGATATCATTCTGGCCAAATTTAAGACTGTAAGTAACACCGGAATAGCACTTTAATTCCATTTTTATTTGTAACTCACGCTAGATCGCATGTTGATTTCCCTTTTTTTTTATTTCTTATTCTTCTATTTTTTTACCTCTCTCTCTCTCTCTGTGTGTGTGTGAGTGTGTGTGTTTCTCTTCCTTCTATCCTTTTGCGATGAGGTCAGACGTGTTTCTATACATTAAGAGTCGCTCGAGGGAAATTCGTTTAAGATATCTTCACTTGGAATGATGGTTTTGAAAATAATACTATTTTCGAAATTTAAAATTGAAAACTTTCAATATGAAATAAATTTTTCTTGTTTTTTTCGTCTTTAACTAGAAAAAAAAATAATAATAAAAAGTATAAGATTTAAATTTTTATTCCTCTTCTTTCGCGGATTTTTTTTTTTTTTTTTTTTTTTGTAATATTTAAGGTATTACGCGCGATATCTTTCTCCTTTTAAGCAGAAAATATGAATAAGCAATTAGAATTCGAAGCGTTTATCTTTATTTTCTTTTCTTTTTCTTTTCTGTTTCTTACTTACTTTCTCCTTTGTCGCGTGATTGATGCGACGCGATGCGACTTTATCGTCAAAAACATCTTGTATATTTCAGAAATTAATGATTTCTGTACTTTAAAACTTAAATATATCACTAAATTGAAGTTAAATAAACAGATTAAATCGAAATTTGGGTACAAGAAGTTATGTATCAGTGACGCAAAATTTATGTCGCGGCGAGTGGCTTTGCGACGCGATTTAATAGCGCAAAAATATCGAAATTCTTTAAAATTACATATAAATTCTCTTCTAAATTTAATATCTTATATTCACTTCAGACAGCATCAATCTTTGTACAAGTACAGATTTAACAGCATTCGTTTTTATAATTATTAATATGCGAAGCGGCGCGACAATATCGAGTATATTTCTACTTTTTATAATCTATTTAAATACCGGAAACGTGTTGACTTTAAAATATAAAGCGTAACAACTTACTGAATTTATATATCGGTAACTTATCAGTGTATATATAATATATAAGTAATGAAATAAATTTAATTTCGGAGTTAACCAGGCGCGCCATTCGCATCGCGTCGCGTCGCGCTCGATAATTTTGCACATAACTCACGAAAAAAATATTTTAAAAAAATGACGTTTATAATTTCAGTTTAATAAATAATTACTTATCGTTTTTAATAATTAATAAGAGAATTATAACGTTTAAAACAACAAATATTCACGTAAGAAGCGATGCGTCGCGATCTCACGTTCGATATTTAGTCATTGTTGAGGAATTTCCAGATTAAAAGCCAATAAAAAGGCTCGAAACATAATTAATTCTTATAAACATATCGAGGATGGTAGCAAACTCTTCTCAGTTAATTTTATTTTAAGTCCCAAGACGATCGTAAGATCAGAAAACTGTTAAAGATTATCGCGTGTATAGCGCGCTATTAATAAAGCGCTTTTCACGCATATCCTCACGAAAAATACTCATTTCTAGTAAATGTTCCTGCAGAAAACTTAGTATTATCGTATTTCTAATATAATATATATAAACTTATCATCGCTAAAACGTTAAATCGCTATAGAAATGAATATTTCTTTTGCCAAAATACATAATAGCAATTAGCCAATTCGCTTCGCTATTAGAATAACAACCACTCAATCAAACGCAGATTTAATATATTATCTGATCTGCCTTCGCTTCATTATAATGACATTATCTATAAATTAAGCTTATCTATAGAAAGTAATTAGTATGAAGTCGTATAGGGAAGCCTCCAATAGGTAGCCGTTAAGCTGCATTTGACGTTAATCTATTATCTTAAATGCCCTATAATAGAAAATTACAATATGTTTTGAATTAGTTCGACTTATCAATAACAATAATATAAAGGATTTCATGAGGATTTATCATAATCTACACGCTTTTATTATCTTTCCTTTACGTTGAGCCAATCTAATTATCGTCTAGGACAGTGATTTTTATGTATCTAAATTTGATAATTTGGCGATAATCCAGTGGTAAAGGATGCAGTTTTATTTATCTTAATGTGTTCTAATATTGATTTATGCTAATGTTAATTTTTATTAATGATTATCTTCATCGGAAATTTAGTTAATGTAATTGTTTACGTACAAAAATGATCACGATAAGCTCACTATTTAATTTATCGTAAGCTGTCTTGGAGGGGGAGAAAAATCTGCCTTTTTATTTATTATCTTAAAAGAAATTTTTACAGATGATTTAACGGTATAAATGCATATTTTATGATAATTTACAAGCATTTATTAACCTTTTTTTCCCTTCCCAAAATTTAATTATCAAGCTCGTTCTTTCGCATAAAAAACTGCAATAAGTACTCAATTCTCATGAGCCAAAATGATAATTCCAGTAAAAACAGCAATAAAACATATGTATAAATCCGCCCTTTCAGCTATTATCTTAACGAGTTTCACGTAGAATTTTAAGGCCTTTATGTGTATTTATGATAATCTATAAACTTTTATTAAATTTTTTTCTCTTTCAAACCATAATTTTCCTCGGAATATCGCAGTTTTATCTATTAATTCGTCAGATTTCTACCGATAATTATTACACAAAAATGTTAAAAATAATTAAAAAATTACATAAATTCATTAAATTTTTAATTACAAATTAAATTTTTAAAGGATAATTAATAAATTTTAACCTTTATCAATTATCATCTCGACCCGAAAATAAGATTAATCTTCGATACCATTAACTTAACGAATTATTATTTTTAATATATATATATAAAACTTATTAAATATTATTTAAATAAAATTATGTAGGTTATAAATATATAAATTCTTAACTTAAAATAAAATTCCATTATAAAATTAAACAAAATTTTTATTCTTTATAATAATCAATATGGTAACCACTTACACGAATGATTACTTACTCGAAACATATAATTCTATTTGAGTCGTAAAAATTATATTTTTTCTAATTTAATTTTTAGTTAGAATGATATAAATACGTCTAAAACAAATAATAAAAAAGATTTTTTTCCGAATTTATTATTATTATTATTATTATCGCCTATTAATCATTTTTATCGCTTACATTTAAGTTAATTCCACTTAACATGATAAACAGGAATTTTACTGTCTTTTTTTTTACTTAATTATCAATTAAATTTAATTATAATTAATAATAATTTTAAACGTTAACTTAATCTTTAACGATGTTTTAACTCTTATTTTGTTTGGTATTTTTTTACTTTTTTAACGACTGATTACTCAATTAACTTTTCCACAAATGATCTTGTTATGCTAATATCTTAATTGGTATTAATGGCATCAATTATAAACTTCATAAATTATATTCAGGGCATGGATTCTTCCCTTCATAACTTTATCTATATTCTATGGAAACTCTGCGGTTTTATTAATCTTAAAATTATCTGAATAATAAATTTTTTCATTAAGCCAACGTAAAATAACACCAGTTTTTAATTTATTATTGCTTTCTACGTTATTATTATTATTATTATTGTAAGAAAAATTAATTTTTTTAACTTAATTATAATTAAAATTCACGTGATATTCATTATATCACTATTAATTTTTTTGTGAAAATTTATTTTATTTGTAATTCTTATTTTATGAAGTTTAATCATTTTTATTTTGAATTTTGTTTTATTTATTTTGTATGGATAATAAAATACAAACCTCCGAACAACGGACACTGATGTGAACTTAAATAAATGGCCGTTGTTCGGAGGTGTCCGTTGTTTTGAGATTATTTTGTATGCATTTTTCTTTTCCCCCTAAAAAATTCGGTCGCTGTTTAGAGGTGTCCTTCATCGGAAGTGGCCATTAACATTCGATTGTAATTATATTTCCTACTTAAACATTAATAAATTAAAAATTAACTAAGTTTATTTATATTTTGAACAACTTTAAAATTTTATTTATAAGATATTTTAATATTTATCTACATTTTTAGTACTTTATTCTACATAGGCTACTTGGCATTGTAATTACATAATATTTAAAAGTTACCATCTGAATTTTTTTTTATAATTTAATTATTTAATTCTTCATTACAGTTAAAGCCTGATTTACAATCTTTTGAACCTAAGAGGCCTTTTACTCGATCAGTAACAATAAATTGTGCGAGGCCCTAAACTATATCCTTATATAATGGGAGGCCTTACTGCATCTTCTTTATGTGTAAACTCACCCTGATCACAGCTACATTTTTAGCATATTAAATTCTTCAATCCTGTTCTAGATTTAAATTTATATCATGATATAACTCTAATTTTCTCCTATAACTTTTCATTCACTATTCAAGTCTTTAAATTCGATTCAAGAATTCGTTTCATGTGCAACTTATTGTAATATTTTTATATTTTTTATTTTTATTTTGATGTATCCAATAATGCACTTACGAATAAAGTTCTCAAACATATAAATTTCTAATATTCTACTATATATTTTTTATTCAATATCTATAAAATTTTATTGTAAAACTTTTACTTATTCATTATTTATTTTCTATTGTCATCAGTCACTATAAATATTTCTAACATTATATCTAAAAGAATATTCGCAGATATTTTATAAAATATATCACTGACAGTATATAAAAATTTCTTTATGTATAGTTTATATGTTTCTATTTTGAATTTTATAGTTAATTTTAACGCTTTATATTGATTTTTTTAATAGGAATTTTACTTACTTCTAACAAAGTTGATATAATTTTTCGCTATAGTTTTTTTTAAGAATTTTATTAAGAAAATTGTTTTTATAAAAAAAAAGAAATAATAAAAGATCATTTTTCAGATTAAAATCTTTTTTATTTTATTATTCTCTACCTTTATTTTTATATAGAATTTTTACCGTTGTTTTTCTTCACATTATATAGTCTAGAGAAGTAAGAACAGCGAACGAAGGATTTAATTTTTTAATTAATTTTTTACGACGTTTTAAGTGGATAAAATTCAAAAAAATATTTTTAAAAATCGATATAAAATCATTATTCATTTTTAAAACAAAAACTTAAGATTAAATCTCTTATAATCAACAGATTTATTTACATTTTAATAATTATTTTATCGTGTATAAGAGGGGGAAACTTTTAAATAACGAGTACATGAACACGCACGAAGAAACTTTTACTTTATTTTTTTATATCTATTTTTATAAAAAAAAAGAACAACTATTAGTGAAAGAAGAAGACTTTAAGAAAAATCTTGGATTGAAATCATTAAATCTGTACGGTTCAGTAAAATATAGTTTATCTCAATTCCCAATTTAACATTAACGAATTTGATTTTTGGATCACGTTCTATCTCTCTTCTATAAAAAAAAATCTTTTAGAAGTTTCTTAAAATATATATATATATATATATATATATATATATTTTAAACTTAGAAAATATCTCTATTATACTTAAAACTATTTTTTATAATAATTTCGAAAGATCATTTTAAAAGAAAGTATCACTTAAACTTGGTATTGAGAAGACGAAATTCTAGAGTTAGGAAGATAATAAAATTTTTTTAATCATCTCTTTGAATATTATTAAAGAATTTTTATTGAAAATAACATCTAAAAATTCCTAAAAATCCAATAAAAAATAAAGATTCCTAATTGGAAGATCGAATTTTTTTTTCTTTTAAAGAGAAATGTCGAGTTGAAAAGATTATGGAGAGCGTTGAAAATGATGTAAAAATTGAAATAACGAAGCATTAGATAGGCAATTATAAATGTATAGTAAAGTTTAGAGACATAATTATGGGAAACAAATAGTAAAATTCTTGAAAATATTCAATATTTACGGAATAAAGCCGAAAGAAAAGTGGATGAAGTATGTATATAGCGTGTAGCATTGAAGTTACGAAAGCAAAGAGTACGGAGAAAGTCTAGTTAAGAAGAATAGTATGTAACTATAAGAAAAAGAAGGCAAACAATACTGAAGTCGTGATAGGAAGAAAGTCCTATCTCGACTTTCTTGAGCATTAAACGAAAGCTATAGAATAATCAGAAAGGGAGTGAATTGGTTTAAGAACAATGCCATGGGGTCTGTACCTAGAATAACAATGAAACGCATTATCAATTCTACTTTAAAAATTCTATCGCATAATGAAATTAAACCATTGTCCTTAAACTTGGATAAATTAAGATTTCCTCGGTTATTAAAACGAATATTTTTACGTCTAAGCAATATTCTTCATCGAAACGTTCGATAAAATAATCATTAAACTTCCTCTTCTTAAATTGATCTCTAATTATAAAAGAGAAAGGGTAAGCATTAAAGTTCGAAAAATAAACGTAGCGTGTCAGATAAATTCTTTTCTTAAAAAAAACATCTGACTTTGACATCTGTAGATATAGACATTAGCATTTTAAGTACACATAATAGAATTTTCTAGAGGAGACATCCCGTTGAGTACATGGCCTACGAAACATAGAAAACAAGGATGTTACTTAGCATATCATTATCACTTAAATAACTTACATTTTTAGCGTGAAATTTAGAATGCAAATTATATCTTTTAGAGTATTTTATTGTTTAAATAAAAATTTTCAAACACCACACTTATATAGTTTTATTTACTCCAAATAATTATTCAGTATTTAACGCTCCAGTGGAGTGAAGGTGTTACTACTTAATTCGCATTGGTCTCTTCCTGATCCCGGGTTTATAAAGGTGTTGCTGCAATTACAACGTTTAGCCATGCGTAACACGATAGTAACGTTACGCATGTTACCCTTAAACATCATACCCTTATATGGTTTAATATACGTCGTTACTATCGCTGATAGTAGTTGGGTAGGAGGAAGAAAAGTAAGAAATGGAGGAGGAGGAGGGGGAAAAGATGTGGGCTAACAAGAACTAGACAGAAAACGCGTCTCTGTGACTAATGACTAGAGTTAGAGAGAAAAAGCGAAGTGTTCTTTTGGGTTGTTGGGCTGTCACTGGATGCTTGATGTGACTCCTTATACTACAGCAGATGGGTTGCGTTAAGCGATTTGCAATACTTCGTTTTACTTTTGTATTAGTGTAATAAATGTTTGCTTGCCGCTCTCTTTTATAAACTATGATAAATATTAATATAAAAAAAACAATGTATAAAAGTTTATAACTATGTAAACTTTTCATTTTTTTTAGTTACTTTTCTTCGATTTTTTTATATAAGACACGAATAAACTTGCTAAAATTCCGCTTTAGATTTTTATAAATTCAAAAATTTACAATGATATTCCAATCCACTCGTTTGATTAATTATTTTAAAATACAGTCGAACCTTCGACAAACGACCACCTCCCAACGACGGCCATTTTCGAGAACGTTTTTTCTATGGGGGGCTGCAATTGTAGATGTATGGCATACGTTCGTCTGTCTTTCCTTAACTCGAGAACGGAGTTAGATAGATTAAAGTCTAGACCAGATATAGAAAGATTAGGGGTAGGAGGCCCCGATTACGAACTTTCGATTTGGACCGGACGTCACGTTATTTCGATTTAAAAATTTTCTCCTGAATGGAGTTAAAAAATAACTGGCATAACTCTACTGTTAACAGGAAAAGTATGATTTACAGGGGCGAGACACTACTAAAATTGAGAGCATTTTAACGAAAAATTGCAGCCCGACATTGTGATGATGTCGCAATAAATAATTTCTCGTTAACATTTATAAATTGCTTTTTTTTAATTTTTAAGCCTCTAAACCTATAAATAGCGACCATTTTTGAAGAGCTGTTTTAAACATAAATGCATACAGAATAACCTCTGAATAACGGCCAATTTTACGTTCCGCCAGTGGCCGTTGTTCAGAGGTTTGTAATTTTTTTTAATTTTTAAAAAGTATAAAATTTGTTTACTGTTCTTTATTTACATTAAAAAATTGATTTAATTATATTTGCTTAACTTAATTATTGTTTATTAATTATGTTAAATATATAATAAAGTAAATAATTAGTAGAAAATTATTAAATAAAAATAGATTTTTAAACTTTTAAAACTATTTAATTCTAATTTGTTTAGTTATGCAAATTATATGATAATTCTATGTAATTAATGCAAAATGTCTAATTAAAATCGAGGAAAATGAGATGAATTCATCACGATTTCGATTTAATATGTATAGTAGATCTTATAGTAGATTATATGATTAGTAGATCTTATTCGCATTTATTTATTTATTTATTTATTTACTTAGCGTATACAAGTTGACATTCACTTACTATTATTAAATAAATTTTTATATCTCAACAACTTAATCAGCTTTAAATATAAATACATACCTTACTACAGTCGAACCTCCAATAACGGCCACCTGTAAACGGCGGACATTTTCTTTTGTATTTTTGTCAGTGGCCGTTGTTCACAGGTTTGACTGAATTAACTCAATAATATATAAATTTTGCGTAAAGTTTAGTACAAGAAAATTAAATTTAAGTTATAAAAAAATTTATATTTTTTTTATCATTTAATTGCGATTAATATTACAGTTTAATGTTATAAATATTTTATTAATGAAAATTAAGTGATAAAAATATAATTTTATATATTTTGGATTTAATTTCCATGCGAAAGTATACTCAAAATCAATTTTAACGTCTGGAACTTAGAATATTCTTTAATAATAAAATTCTGGAATAAATTTTTGTGTAGATTTTATTGCAAGAAAATTAAATGTAAAATTCTTAATTTTAATTAAAAGGACAGAGATTTAATAATTAAATTTTGATGCCGAAACACGTTAAAAAGAACTTGCATCAGTTTAGCATGTGGGAAAATATTTTGGATTGATGGGATAAGGCAACGTAACACGAGCGATCTGCCAGGAGGAATTCATTCCAGGAGGCCTTTCTATGAGAAACTGGCACTTTGTAGACACTTGTAAGGCCTTTCTATAGAAATTTGGTCCCGCTGTTTAGGTGTTTCTATGGGAAATTAGCTTTTGCTTATATGTGGGAGGTCTTTCTACATATGAGAAACTGGCATCTGTTTATCTGTGAAAGGCCTTTCTATAGAAAATTGGCCCCTGTTTAGGTGTTTCTATGGGAAATTGGCTCTTACGTATATGTGGGAGACCTTTCTACAGGAAACTGGTGCCTATTTAGGTTTTAGGAACGTGAATAAAACCCGGAAAACTTCACGTGTCAGCCCTTCGGTCAGGCTCGAACCCTCGACAGTGTTTAGTGGTTTTTTTTTCCTACTCTGGCCTAAAAAATATTTGACTTAAAACGATCCTTTTAACCTGTGTAAACTTATTAAATTCCGAGATAACTATATTTAACTTAAGCGTATAAAATAAATTAATATTGAAAGTTAAATAAAGAAAAAATCGCGTGGCATTATTTACATAGAATTCCTTTATCATTTTCTAAATGCATTATAAAATAATAGAATAGTTTCATTCATTTCATAATTTGAGTAAAGTAGTTTGTAGAAGTCATCAACTTATTACTTTATTATGTTTTTTTATTTATTTATTTTTCATTTTTTCTTATGCATTTCCGCATTTAATGAATAATTCCCTTCCAAATTTAGTTTAACTCATCCAAAAGAATTTCTAGTAATAAAAGCCAGTTTAAAAAATATAATATATTACATATTTTTTTCCCAGGACGTTGGAAACGTAATTACGAAACTACGTCAACTTTTCCACTTTTCAAATTTAAAAGTAATCCCCACATCCACATATTTGAAATTTACGTAAAGGGAAATAATTTTCCAGCAAAAATACATGCAAAATTTTGAAAATTTCGTCTTTTATTTTATCAAATCGCATCACTTTTGATCCCATTTGACGAAGTTCATTATTCAGATTCCTCGTAATTTACGGCTTAATGTCAATTATAGATCAGCCAGATTCATTATTATATGAGTTATGCTCGTAAATTAACGTTTATAGTCCCGTTCATTAAATATGACTTTGTGCAAAGTTTGTTAGCTAACCGTTAATTGACATCATTTTCTTTTATATATTCTCTTTGTAATGAATATGTTAATTTTTAAATATTCTCTTAAGAATAATATATATTCTTTACTTCCTATACTGTGATTTTCTCTACAAGTCTGAGATATTCCCTTTTTCTTTTTTTCTCTAGTTATTCTTTTTTCTCCAACATCCAAAATACTTTTTCTCTCATTACTCTGTGTTCCTGACTCTCAAACATTAATATAGCTCCTATGCTGTAGATCTTTGCTATTTCCTTCAACCTTTCTTTTTCGTTTTCTGCTGCTTTATTTTATGCTTCTGACATACAAATCCAAGATTTTCTTCCTTTCTGAAGGTGAACATAGCATTATTTTTCTACCTAATTTTAATAGAATCAAGCTGATTTAGCAGCATCATCCTCATCCCAGTTTTATTTCTGATATTTCATTTTTTATTTTATAATGTAATTTAAAGTACGATATCTTTTATTTTTTAATCTAATATTCTGATGTTTTAATAAATTAAAAATCTTAGTTTTTCTCGTAAGAGGAAATGTTAATTAGTAGGAGGAAAGAGGCTTCCTAAGAGGAAACCAGCTTTAGAAAAAGCTGGTTTCCTCTTAGATTTACCAGATATTATACATTTTTTTCGTTGTAAATAAGGGATTTGGCAATATATTGAGGAATATTTCGTTTGAATCCAGATTCACAAAGGGAAAGTGAGTTCAGACCAAAGAAAAATAAATAAATAAATAATGTTTCCATGTACACAGGTGTTTCTGTGTATTATTTTTGTGTTTTTAGATCTATTAAAAATGTTAATTATATTAAATAAAAATTAATAAAATATTATTTTTTATATTTATTTTATAATATTTTATGTAAACTCGAAGCTTGATTTTATTTTCATACATACACACGATTTCTGTAATGTTTTGCTTCTTGTATTATCACAAAATACTTTATTTTCCTCAAATTTGCATTATATTGTTATTTTCCGTATTTGTAACGCTTTATACAGTTGAAAAATACATTTACTGTGCTGAGAAACGAAGAGAAATCCCGTTATAACCCAATTTTAACGCATTTAAAAAATTTCTCGTAAACCATAACTAGATCAAGAATTTTCCATGAAAGTAATTCCATATCGTTTAGTTCGAAGATCATTCTCAGATGACATAAATCACAGCGACTTTTTGCCGACAGGCGTGTTCTAATGTCATTTAACAAACGACAGAGGTCATACTAAACTAGATTAAATTATCGAAGTGCTTACAAATTAACGATCAATGGACAGAGTATGGGTGTGCCCTTTTCTATATCATAACTAAGCTACTGGAATGTAGCTATTTCAAACATGTGTATATATATATATATATATATACACACACATAGAGACAAACGTTTTTAAATATCAATAACCCCAACAGTAAATATTCAAAAAGGGATTAAGTCTGCACTTGTTACTAAATGTGGCATTGTTAGTCTTCTATCTTAGTGACAAAATGACATGTTATATAAGAAGTAGTGTCATGTGGACACTAAGCTTTGTCACATGATAGAAAATAGGACAATTTGACAACTACGGCTTCCAACTGCTTACGTGACTGCATCATTTGATCCTCTCTTCTCCGACTTATGTTATTAAGTGAAGTGATTGAAGGTTATTATCGCTAATGGACAATTAACTAATAAAAAAATTAGGAAAAAAATATATATATAAGTTATAAAATAATTGCAAAATTACACTATTAAGAACTTAACTTTTTAAAAATTATTATTAAAAATATCGAAGTTTTTCGAGACTGATGCTAGAAGATGCGGGAGATAAGCGCATCACTTAGAATTAAAATCATGTTTCCAGCCTTTAAACGGTATTTTATACGGATAAAAATGTATATTTAAAAAAAAATCTATTTTGTTTACGTAAATCGAACGATAATTCTGTAGTTTATCGAACACGTGTGACAGACACGAACCTGTTAAAAATTAATAATTAAATTTTAATCTTACAAATTTTCAACGTTTATCATTAAGTTTGAAATATGATTTTGAGCCCATTGGCAAGAGAAGTGAAGTCTGCCAGAGAGATTATCAAACAATAAATTATCCCAAAAGTGATTAGAGTGGTAATCAAGTATCGAAATTAGGATTAGGAGCAAAGTCGAGGAGAGTGAGTAAAGAAACAGGAAACACTAGTCATTAATCTGGATGTCAAGTATAAGAAAAAAAAAGTTAGCAGTTTCTTACGAAATCTTTATACATGTAAGGAAGTATCTTTATCCTTGGATTGGCGAGATAAAGTGCATTCGCACGGTTTCCTGTTAGATGAAGCTTTCTATCCCCTGTACCGTAACAGGAAACACTAAGTCTAATGGGTTCCCCACCTGCCGTAAATCGTTTCGGAAACGGATACATGTCCGGCAGGTAGCCATGTTGTCCTATTTCCTACCACACATACGTCCTAAAAACATAAGCACTTGCATGTTTTTTAATCACGACATTCGTGAAAATGTATAATAACGTTTGGCTATTTTTTTCCTAATTTGCTTAAATATAATTATCCCAAAATATCACTAGAATCGGTATAAAAATCTATGAGCTTCGGGCTCTTAAAAATTGATCTTGTATGATGCTTCAATATTTCAACTTTTCGAAAGGCATTTTACTGATTTTATGCCATTAAAAGTAGCATTTTTTATTTTATTTTTTACTTTAATATATTGATTAGATTTGATGAAAATGTATTTTTTTTAAACTTTACGTAGAATATTTTATATTTCGAGAATTCTAACGCTAACTTAGTGTTAGAATTCTCGAAAATATAAAATATTCTACGTACGACGTAACTTACGTCGTACGTAACATTTATTTATACGATGTTCTTGCTTGTTTAATGAGTAAACCAAGAAGTGGAGTTTCTTCTTTCTATTTTCTTATTAAAAACATACAGAAAATATACTAGAAAGCTTAGATTATTAAAGAAATTGTTATTTTTACCTGTAAAAATGATAAAGAACTCGAATCTGATGAAAGTTCTGAGCTATAGATTTACGAAAAATGAAGTCGTATCTTATTATCTTACACTGTTTATATTAAATATTTACACAATTTTCAAAGCAATAAACATTTTTTCTACAATATTATAAAATAATTTAGAATATTTTAAAAACGACTCTATAATAGGGTATAGAAAATGTTTACAAATACATAATAGAAGAAAATATAGATTTTTTTCATATTTATCTTGGAATATGTTATCAATAACGTTAAATAAAATAGATAAAGAGTAACCTAGAAGTAAATTTTAAAGGAAATATCAAATATCACCATATGTTTGCAATATCCATAGCTTTTTCCCCCTTCCTTTCATTGTATAAATTAATTTCGCAACTGCTGTTACCATTAGAAAATTAAACGTCCTTCACTCAACTCAATCATCCCTCGTCAGTTGTCATCATTGTCAAAATAAGAATAAAATGTTAATCAGTAATTATTACACTTATTAAATCACTTTTACAATAATTTTATGTACTAGAGGTGTTATAGCTAACATCAATTAATCTACTTTGGCATTAAAACTTAAAGAATTCCGTTGAGCGAATTAGAAAATTGGGGGATTTTTTCTGTGTTAAACTATTAACTATAAGCAATATTGTGTCTACTGCTATAGCAATAAATTCAATTTTCTCATTAATTACAACTAATGCATCTAATGCAATATTAATTGCGTTTTCTAGTAATTAAAACTATAACAGAATTAAGTTAGATTTTGGTAAAGTATCAAGCTTGTTTGCAGCCATGTTAATTTATCCCTTCGATAATAGCTTCAACTATAGCATTAAAAGTCTTTGGTGAGGTTATATTTACTCTTATAGGCAGTCTCTCCCTCATAGATTTATCAGATGAAGCAGATAACAAGGGATATAAATATAATTTATGCATTATCTAATTTAACGAAGTTATATTTTTGAAATTATTTTCGTGGCAGAGATTAAGTAAAAAGATAAAAATCTGTATACGACTTCGGTTTTAATTGAATACTTTTCCAAGTTTAAAAGCAAAGTTTTGTGATGGGAAAGGAGAAGAGCGAGAGGGTTGATGCTACTGTTCTTACTGTGGAGTACTTTCTACGTGATCCATTGAATGAAGGTTGTGGGAGATATTTATCTTCAAATAGATAGTGTGGTTGATCGGGAGATGTTTATCTGAACAAAATGGCACTCGGTGGAAAAGCAAAGAGAGAAAACAATTGGTTCCGTTTAGAAATGATATTCCGGTGGGAAAATTACAAAAAAATCTAGATAACTCCTCCTGGGAGAGTAATGCGATTCTTCTACAATTGGCACTAAAATTTTTACCGTTTTCTACCGAAAGAAATGCATTATCTCGTCATTTTCCCCCTCTTTTGTTTATTTAAATTTATAAAAAAAGGGGGTGAGATTCGAGTTTAGATAGCGCTTTCCTATCTATTAAAAGAATTTTCGGGAAAATAATAAATTAGAAAGGATGCGGAATCGAACAGAATCGATTCTAGTAAATCTGGAACACAAAAATTGAGTTACGAATCCAAATATACTGTAACATTCGTTGATTTACTTAACTACAATCTAAGCCAGATTTTTACGTAAGCTACACTTTAGGGCCTCGCGCTTTTAAATTTAATATTTGATAAACGGGAAGGCCTTCTTATATATTAAAGCTTAGGGCCATACATCTAAATCTGGTCCCTCTAATATTATGAATAATGATCGTATCTGTTTAGGGAAATTAATGAATATTTCAGATTATATTCTTGATTAAAATGCATTAATTTACACCCATTAATTCATTTAACTGAACAAAAATAAAGTATTTATCTCGACTGTTAAACCTGTAGCAATTATTTTTAATTTCTTTATATTATAATGACATTAATAGGAAAGAGAAAACAATAATTCTCCTGTGATTTTCTCACAATCATATTTATTAAATATATAAACAAGTAGATATATTTTATGTAAATTTTATTGATATTTTACTGTGCATTAATCAGATAACTCGTTATATAATTTGTTTACTATACACATAAATATTTTTTCTAAACAAACTAATTAAACAAATTATGGAATCAACTTTATGTGGTATTTCTTCTTTCCTTTCCTTATTAAATATTGTGATTCAACAATGAAATATACATTTAAATGCATTTTTATAGCGAATAAATACTTATATACATAATAAATATCATATTAAATTTACTCATTTTTTAAAATAAATAAGTGTTTTATACTATTAATTCCTTAATTTTGGGTGTGATAATTAATTATTTTAGTGGAAACAAAGCTAGAATATGAAAAAAGTTAATTATTTTTAAGACATTTTACGTTCTCTTGGAGAAAAAACTGTTTACATTCTCTCTGTAAGGTCGTACACCACGCATTATACGTCATATTTGTTACGTTCTACACTCCCACTTAACAAGTGACCTTTAAAAATAAGACACACGATACTTTTCAGAAAGAAACATAACTCATTTAATAATCCAGATGTTAAATATTTCAACAGACTTCTTATTAATTAAGATATTTAAAGTCACTTTTGCAAGTTAGGCAACAAGAAATTGTACTTAAAATCGAAATTTTATGTAGAATTGTGTAATAAAATTTACTTGATGCGACCCCCAAAGGTACGCTGGAAGAAAAAGAAGGAATAAAATAAAGTTGGAGAGTAAATTTATTATAATTATAGCAATTTTCATCAGTTCGAGTGCACTTAATTGAGATAATTATTAAAAATAAATAATAAAAAAAATATATATATACGTTGGAGAGCAAATAAACTCTTTTAATTATTTAAATAGTTAAGTAGTGCTAGTGGAGAGTTGGTATCGTGTAAATTCGCTCGAATGAGCATCGCTATCCATAAATAGTAAGAGCAAAGAGTAACAATTGCTCATTAAATCAATGCATTAGCTGTCATAAGGAAGAAGCTCTCCATACTCGCCACAAACCGAGCACTTGAAATGTTTTTGCTATTCATCTCTATTCAACTTACAAATTATTCAAAGCAGTGGAAAATTTTCAATGCTAATTCGCAGCGTTGTGACTTTAGATCGTGTACAAAAGTTATTTTGAAAATCCTATTATTTTTTTATAGTTCTACTTAAATATATTTCTTTTCCTTGTTTATTATTAGAAGAATTTTCAAACATTTTTCCATTTTATAAGTTGTCTTTCTTTTCTTTTTCTTCCTTTTCTTTTCGTCTTTTCTATAGAAATAAATGCGTAGAAACTATGTGAGGGAGAAGGGAGAGGATGTTGGATAGAGGATTAAGATAATCCGGATTTTTCACATTAATTATTTATCTTGTTTTTTTTAATATTTATCGGTTTTTGTTGCTGTTTTATCAAGCTTTATTTCTCTTCATATTTTTAAAACTTGATGTAATTAAATTATTGAAATGATTTCCTTTTGAATTTATAAGATTATTTTACTTAATTTTCTATAATTTTAGTTATTGTATAGATTATAATATCCATTTTTAATATAATTACTAAACTGAGAGTTGTTTCTGGAGTATAATTCATCAAACACGAATTAACGAATTAGCGATTTTAATGAATTTCTCTATTTATATTTAGACTTTTTAATATAATTTCGACTTGAAAATGTAAAGTGCATAAATATTAAAAATTTGTATAAATTAACGTCAAATAAGTAAAACAATAAGCTTCAGTTTGTCTCTGTAAGGCCTCCTTCCAAGAGAAAAATCGATAATAGCTTACGATACAATCGTACTGCTACAGTTACAAGTTATTAGAAAAATAATTTATTTTATATAAATTACTTATATTTATAATAAAGAAAAATACAGTATATATACTTTTGTAATAGGACTATACTTTAATTAAATTTGTATTAGTTACGAAACAGTTTAAATGTAATATAACTTTCCACTTCTATAGTAAGAAATTCAGTAAAATCAAAATTAGAAATCAATATTAAGTTAGTAATTCGCCTGATATCTCGAGGAAACGTAGCAAAAATTCTATTAAATACTACTATAGCAACAATTCAAGTTGTAATTCAAACTAGGAAAAAGTTAGTTGAATGGCTCTTGCTCTTCTTCATCCCTCTCAACAGACCATAAAAGTCTAAGTGAAGCAGCAAACAAGGGAGGCGAAAAAGGTGTGTCGAGTATTAAGAAAAATGCTTCTATCGGAACAAACTAATTCCAAGTTTAAACGTTTAATTCGAAAAGAGATTGAGATTATGGAGAGAAAGTTGCACTTTGTTAGCCCTCTGGTGGGATGTTGAGCAAGTTCGGAATTGGAGAAGCAGTGATTCAATTTGCTCGATCGGTGTCGTGGGTGTCACCATACTTGTATTGCAACTTGCTACTAATTGGTTAGGTTAATCGATTCGCTTGACTTTCGACAGATATGTGTAAATACACAGCTGCGGTTAAAGTCGTTTTACACCCTTGTTGCTATGGTTACCCAGATGGTGTGGTATAGATGCTGGCATCCTCCAGCTTTGCCTTATGTAATCCTCTTATATACCTACATGCAATCAATATGTGGGTGATCTTCTTTAGATATAATGAATCTTCGTTATATTAACAATTTTTTTTTTTTTTTGGTTAGAATTTTTAAATTTTCTTCCATTTTAAAAGCTCTATCTTGCTCCGGGTCTTCTCTATTAAGTTTCCAAAGTATCAAAGTCGAAAAATTTCTATCGGAAATACAACATTTTTATCAAATTTTTAGTGAATTAAAAAACTATCTTTTGTTCTTAAGATGTATTTTATCGAATAAAATATTCAAGATTAAAGGTATTTAGATTTAGTTTCATTTTAAAAATCTTTATCTTTATACGATTTAGTTACGTTCTTATTTGATTTAATTTTATCTTTACTCAAATTTAACTTACGAAAAAATTAACTTTTCTATTAAATTCAATAAGAAAATGGAAAATTAGATTAAAATTTGCATTTAAAATATACAAAAAAAAAAAGAAAAATCTCTTCTTCAAATCTGCTTGAATGAATTAGGTAAAGATATTTTTAAGTTGTTTAAAGCATGTAAAATGATATTTAACAACTCTTCGATATAAATATACGTAAAAATTAAACTAATTATAATTATTTTAATATTATAATATGCACAAAAATCGTTTAAAATAGCGATAGAATTATTATTTATACGTTACTTGAGTGAAAAGTAATGTATAAATAATTAAGATAAACGAAGATACTAAATTAGGATAATTTAAACTAAAATAATTAGATAAACTCATTACTTGTGTGTATTTTATTTCCTTAATTTATTCTTTTCGTGCTGATAATCAAAAAGTTAAAAATTAGTAAATTAAAACAACTTTTCTAAAGTACTCATAAATGACGAAATAATACGTTCTTCACACGTTTCGGGCCTAGAAACACGCTAAAATAACTTATTAAACACAATCATTTATGCATTGAAGCATGCATAAACCCAATTCCTTTAAGTTAAATGCCATTAAAACAGCTAAAAACTCTCTCACATACGAACATCACCTAGAATATTTTTCCATTTGCCTAATGAAACCAATGCTCCTCCCAAAGTAATAACCCGAACGTCCCGTAATATGGCCACGTGTATATATATACATACACACATACACCTATATAAATCACATGATATGAACAGTTTTCACAGTGACGGGTTTGTTTCAGCTTTACACCATCAATCATTCATCATAATGATACACATTTGGCGTTGTTCAATGATGCAAAAGTATAAAATATATATATCGAAGTCAAGTTGGTCGATAAAATAAGAAAGAGAGGAGACATTTTAATTCGTATTTTCCAAACAATTTGTTGTTTGATTTAAATTACATTGTGTAAATATTATAATATTCATAAATGCTGAATTAACATCACAAAAGAAAGTTTTCCATGAATATCAACTAAAAGATAAATATCTCTTAAGAGAAATTTAATATCCTAAAACCAATATTAATTAGTTTATTTTAATAATAAATTAAAGCTCTATCCATCAGTTTACAAAGAGAGTTAATTATCATCCAAACCAGTTACCAGATTTTGATCAATTTTGTATGGATTGAATGTCTCCAGATACAAATACTTTAGAAGTTTAACCTCAGTTGTACGATTATCTTCTCTCTCCTAAGCTCTTTGTTGTCTATACATTGAATTTTATGGCATTTTTCTTTATGTATGAATGTTTTGCATGTTGATTTTCTGTTTTTACTGTTTATCCTTTATAAATTTTATATATATGTATATATATTTATATAAAAAGTTTGGATACAGAAGCGTAAATGTAAACTCATCTTATACACGAATCGTGAGTTTAGAATTTGCAGATAAACGCGTATTTTAAAAATTTATTTATTTATTTATTTTTTAAATTGCTAAAATGTTAAGAATTTATTTAAATATCAAAACTTTTTTTCTTAATTTGCATTTTTACTTACTTTTTATACATTTTTATCATATTTTAATAGAGTTAAGATGTAATTTGAGCTTCTTGCTTTTAACTACATAAATCAGTATGGCGTATATTTTATGAAAACAATTTTTAAAAGTTTGTTAAAGAGGTAAATTATTTATTTATTTGCTTATTTAATGCGTTACAAATTAAAAAAAAATAGATTTAATTGTTTAATATATAAATGTTGTATTATTTTACGAGTAAAATTACCCTTTATCTAAGAAAATTTTATCTTAAAACGTGTATAAAATCAGAAATTCTGCACACTTAAGTTACAATTGGAAGTGAGATATGCTTTATAGAAATTCTCAACTCCTCACAATTCAATTTTAGATCGAAAAACGCAATTTCCGATAATAAAAAACAGGTTAACTACATCGATAAAAATTCTCATTTATCCCCCCTCACACACATATACACACACACACACAAAAGGTGCAACTTCCCAGCAGAAAACTACAAAGATCTTACCTTTCTACATTAAATAAGAAGGGAAAAAAATACTAAACGATTGTTATCACGCATGATAACGATACATGATAAAGATCAACTTGTTCTAAGCCATCTAAGAAAATTGAATTGAATGAAAAATGAACAATTACTCCAGTAAGCGGGGGAGGGAAAAAAAGAAACGACGATCGAGAACAATTTATGTAGAACTGAAATGATTTCCTCGAATATAATTCTTTCAGTCAGGTTATTGGCAGGAATCCAAACGAACTTTGGGAGCGTACAACACGACTTTTCATGTCCCATGCTCATTTATTACATGATTACAGTCATCAGCCAACAATGGAAATTACACTTTAACTGTCACATGACGCGCTCCAATCCCCTGAAGATTTCACCTAAGACATGACTAACATGAACGTCCTGCAGCAAGATTTGTAATATTCAAATTTTCTTGGCTTGGAGTACAATTAATATAATTGCAAGTGAAAGCGGCCGTTCTCATATTGCTGTTTAATTATTGCAAGAGTGTTTGAGATAAAATGACTAACAACACAGATTCTTGACATTCTTGAATATTTTGCTGCTTTAAATCTCGAATTTGTATAGATTTTTCGGTAGTAGTAGAATAAATTATTGAATATACATTTGATTTAAAGTATAAATTTATATAAAAATTTATAGGAAAATGGATATTACATTGATCAATACATTCAATTTTGTATTATTTCTTGACGTTCTACGCGAATGATAAAATATTTATCAGTAAAATTAACTGTTTTATAAATTATTAAAGGGGATTTTTTTAAACTAATCTGTAAAGAAAACTCTTCCGTTTAGTAAAAAATACGTTCCAAATTATCTTTACAAATGAGTTAGACCTTTAATTTGGATCACGTTTAATGTAATCCTTAAAACAAACGTGCTATTTCACTATCTACAAACTCAAACTTAGTATTTTTTATCAGGATTTTATCGTCGAAATCCTTCAGATATTATCGACACAGATAATTTTTGTGAAAGGATCTTCTGCCCCTACACGATTTTATACAGAAGGGCAGCTTATCTAGATTATCCTTAACGGTTTCCAGAATCCGTTTGCAAAATTTATTTTCCAAACAGCAAGGATGATGAGATTCTCTTAGATAACCAGATCCTAACCAAAGGAAAAGGGAAAAAATAACAAGATGAAGAAGAATGGTGTAATTCTAGCAGCTAAACAATTTATAGCTCTAAATATTTAGATAATTTTTAGAATACGTTCTAGATAATATATTTTATAGAGAAAAAAACTTGATGATAAAATTCAATGTAAGCCTTTAAAGTGGGATTCCTAACGTAGTATTTTCTTATAATGACGTATAATTTCATAAAATCACTTCTTGCGCCAATTTAAAAATGATTAATTAAGATGAAAATTTGTAATATATGAAAAGATATTTGCGTGAGTAAAATCGTGTAATCCTCGCATCACTCACTTCGAAATACGATTTTGTAAATTCTAATTTTTCTTTCAAACTCAGAATAGCTTCATTATTACATAAACCTTATTAAAGTGAGTTAAAGGGTAAAGTTCTATCATTAAATTCTCCCATTTTTCATCTGCCATACTTTTCGAATCTCCACGCTCTTCTTCGTTTTTATCATCACAATTTCGTGATGATGATGTATGACAACTTGATACACACGTATCGTGTTCGCAGTTATATAAAAATTCCTAAAAATGTCTTATAAAAGTAGACAACGCCGTAAAATCATCCGAAATTGTTGTGTCTTGTGAAACCTCTAGGGAATATTTCAGGGAAGATCCTGTCTCTCCTGTATAAGTAGAGTCGAACTGTGGTTGACTTTTAGTTTTCCCCCGCATTCGTCTGAACGTAAAAATCACCCCATACTGTTGCTATGGTTACCAAACTACGATAATAACTACGTCGTGCAGTGTATATGGCAGTTGTGATTTGTTATTTCTAATAAAGTTGTTGCACTTTCTTTTTTCTTCCAATTTTTCACTTTTGAATAGAATAATCAGTTCTTTCTCCTAAAAATAATCAAAATATTTCAATTTATTTTTTTACTTATAAAAGAAAAAAAATTAAATAATTATAGAATCAACAAGAAAAAAATGATTTATCTCTATCACAACACGAGATATTTAAATGATTTTTTATTAAAATTTAATGATAAATACACTTCTAATATTTAAAATTATAATCTAAACATTTATTATTAACATTTCCAATATTAAATTCTATAAAATAATACGATAATTACAAAATTTTTAAAAGAGCTCCTGTAAATCGTGCTTTCCCTCATAGCTAAGGAGTACGACGGTGAAGTTGCAATAATTAATTAATAATTCTTTAAAAATTTATAAACAAATTACGAATTATTATTTTTTTATAGAAATATAATAATATAATATCTTATTTTGATATTTATGTAATTAAATTAATTAATAAAATAATAATATGCTTAAAGAATCGATTTCTCTGACATTAAAAGAATGTATCTTCGTTTAATTAATATAGTGACAAATTCGAGAGAGAACAACGAAGGTAAAGAGCAAAATTATTTTTCAAGTAAAACAAGTGATACATTATCAGATAAAGAGACTAATTGAATAACCAATGAGTTGGTAGAATGACAAAAATGATTTTCTATGATGCTTAGGGGATTTCAACTTATTTAAATAATTAATTGGGAAACCGTTATATAGAGACGATTATAAAGCATAAATTTCGAGTACACTGACTAATATGCATTTTCATTATTTGTTGTGGACATTCTGTGTCAATGAGAATGTTGTCTGCTTTTCTACAAAATTATTTAATTATAAACTAATACTTTTGTTAGAAATTTTCGTATTTTACAAATAGAATAATAAGTTATATAATCATTTGTCATTTTAAAACTGTTATTAAGGAATTATAATTACATTTTTGTTCGAAAAATTAAACTTATTCATGATTAACAGAACTGCGATAGATATATAAAGATTAATTTAGTGTTTTATATTTATAATTATCATTATCATCCTCCTCCTGCTCTTCCTCATCATCAACATCCTCATTATAAACAGTTTAAGTTTTGATCTTAGGACTCGTTTCGTAGTATTTTTAATAATAGAAAATTAGCAAATTTCGTTTCTAAGGCGATCTTTTCGTATAATTACGTTTCATTTCTTGCAAAATAGTAAATTTAATTTATAATAATGATCTTAATTAACATTTGAAAGTAATTATACTTTATAAATTTTTACAGAAAAATACATAAAACTTTTTTATTTTAATGTATAAAATTTGAATTTTAAAAAATTTTATAGTTGTTATAATAAACATTCTTTCGTATATTAAATTTGAAAAAATATATAAAAATAGCCTAATAATCATAAAAGTAAGAATTTTTATAATTACAGAAACAAGTTAGATTTTTTAAATATTTTTTTTCTTGTTTAATTCATTCAAAGTGACTTCAAATAATTTCTTTCTTTTCTTTTTTTGCATTTTAACTGCTTTAGAAACAGAATTTTCTCTTCGTTTTCGCTATAATTTCAATTTTCAGCCATTAAAAATAAAGGAAATTTAACGATATTAACACGTAAAAAATTCGAAATTCTAATAATAAAATATGGAGTTTGACGAAGTAGAAGAGTTTAAGTCTTTTTACAATTTCTTAATCATCATAAACAATACAAACAAACACTATAAAACCAACAATAACCATACAACATAAAAACTGGGCCCATTCGATACATAAAGTCAAGAGAAAAGAAAGGAAATAAAGTAAGAAAAATACAAAATTCGATGATTTATCACCAAAAGTCAATATTTTGATATTAAGCTCCATTTACTTCATTCAAACCAATTGCTACTGCTATTGACAGAATAGTTATCTATCCTTCTTCCCCTAAAAAATATAACTATTCCCGTTTTAAAAGTCGTTTACCCAGTATATAAATGAAATACTTTTAACTCGGGAAGCATCTCAGCATTTTTCAGATTGACTCATCACTATCATCCTATCCTCTCTCCTTTTTTTATTGTATATAATACATATGTCAGACGAATTTTTAAACTTATTGTAGCTGGCGGGTATGAGGTATAAAGCTAAGTTATCAACAGTTCATTTCCCGCATCACTTTGTCATGCTAAACTAGAGCATTTCTCCATCCCCGATGACGCCATCCCAGACAAAGGGTCCGTACAGTATTGACATTCCCTGCTGTACTTCCCCATTTCTCCTGGCTACTAATTTGTCGTATCCAGAGGACTTATATGATGTATGAGAGAACAGAATTGCAGCGTTTTCTGCATGACTAACTGGATCAAGTTCCTATAGATCTTTGCTTTTATCTATTATATAATGGGAGGGATTAATAACTTGGCTAATGTTTCGCTTCCCCTCTACCATGTTAACTCATTCTTTGCACAATCGATTGTGTAACTTTTCCTAGAAAATGTGAGGTTAAAAAACATTGCGGAGGAAATCAAGCGATTTCGACTTCTAAGAAAAACTCGATTAGATCATTTTCTCTCTCCCCTTCTCCACCCGACCATCTTTATGTTTCTTTAATTACATCTTATTAATGAAATGGTATAACAGTTAAAGGTATAATGAAGATAACCAACATTTCACTGGATCTATAAACTCCTAGTATGTTAATAATTAATTATCGAAACTCGTAAAAACCTCCAATAACAGTTGACCGGAGGAACAATAAACATAGTTGAGTTATAGTCCATAAAGAAGACAAAAGTTATGTCTACAAACAGAGAATTTTACAACTGCCCCCTTCCAAATAACCATTACAACAAATTTACCCACCTTTTGAGGAAATTTCTACTTTTATGCTAATTTATTACTTGTTCGTTTAGCCTACAGAGACGTGTTATAAATTACTTTAAAGCACATAGTCTACACATATGTGATACGTTGCGGTTCAAAAATTCAATTTCTCCACTTTTGTCCCGTTGTTTTATGAGTTAAAATTTATGTTTGTTTTCGAAAATACTCTTCAGTTTTTTTTCTTAATGTTATAAATTACAGTATTGTACTATATATGCTGTATTATTCATAGTTTACTACAGGATATTTGATTAAAATATATATTTACTTTTCTTTTAAACTGCTATTTATACTTAAAACTTTGTGTATATTGATGTGTACACAAAGTTTTGTTTAATATCGTTAAATTTTAAGGATTTTAAGTAATTTAATTGCTTAATATTTTATTCATACTATGAGAAAACTTTTCTAATTATAAAACTCTGCAAATCTTATGCAACTTATAAATATTTGTTTAAAAACTTTACATTTTAAATATTTTGTAAAGCACAGAATATCACTTATTGTAAAAATTTAAGTAGAAATGTGCTTATCTTAGACATAGATTAAGTCAATTATCATCATAGTAGTATCCTAAATCCGTCTAAATATATCACTATCCTCAATTAGTGCAGGGCATAGTTTTATTCGATCCATCAAAGAATACTTTAATCCCAGCTACACGCCCAAGTCTGGTATCACTTTATCTGGGATGGGGAGACGGAGAAAAGTTACAACTAACATCAAAAGTCGTTTGGTTGTTGCTTGTTCCGAAGGTGGCTCCTCTCCTCCTCAAGTACTGCGCCTTTCCCCAGCTAGCAACTTCTCAGTAATTGGATTGAAGCTGCCATTGTGATTGTCTGCGGTCGGCATGGTTTCAGCGACTTCCAGTTAATGAAGGGCAATGTTAGCAGCCCAACCACCACCCATAATTCGATTACTGGTAACACACAAGTCAGAATTCACTGCACATCCGACTTGATCACACTGCAGTGTCGTCCTTTACTTATACTCTAATAAATCTAATTAGTTAAACATTCTCTCCATTCATCAAATTGTCACATCGTCAATTGACAAATGATTTTTGCTGAGTTGAGACTTTTTCCTCTCTCTTTCTTTCCTAGTCGATGTCACTTTGGCTCTTGGTGAATACTTTCAATGATAGGAAAAGATCTTTTCTCTGAAAGTAGAAAAATGTTTAGAGTAAATATAACTCTATTATTTGATCTCAACATATAAAAAGTTAATAAAATATCTTGTAGATCTTTATGTCAATTTTTTATTAATGGAGTATAATGGAAAATCATTTTGATTTCAAACTGTAGAGAGAATTCTGATTGAATCTAGAAACAGAATTTTCTCTTTTGTATAAATTTTTGAATTATACAAATAATTTAAGAGTAATTTTAGTCAAATTTAGTAAAATATAATTTCTTAAATCACTGTTAAGAAAATAATTTGCTAAATAAAGTCGTACATCTTGGTTATTGGAAGACAACGAAGAATTTCAAGGACAGATTTCCTCTTAAATTTTGATATTTTATCAGGTAAAATGGAAAAATCTATACGAATCTCGACTCAATAAGTTATATATAAGTTACTATTCTATTCGTTTTGCAATTTAGTTACGATTTTCTTTAAAATATTATCGACTTAACACGAAGCAAATCATAGATTTGGCTTTGGATAGGATCGGATATCTCTTTAAATAACTAGTTTTTTCTCTTTATTTCGAACAACCTACAACACGATTACAAAAATAACATCTTTCTTTAAAAATTTCAGAAATCAATATTTACCAAAAAACAGATTTTTGTTAGTCCAAATGCGAAATTGGTTGCGGAAATATTGATTCGACCCGCTGACCAGATAAAAGTTGAAGAGTTTCTTCTTCTATTTGTCGCTTCGAGTTAAATAAAAAAAGAAAAATTCGCTTATGATGAAAAGCTTATTTCATCTCTTGGGAAGATGCTAAATTAAAAAACGCCATATCGGCTTATCTATAAGAGAAAGCAATCAGATAACACGTGACTGGCGTTTCAGGAATAAGGCAGCTGTCAGGTGACTATTGCCAAAAGGCCGGACTGTCCAAGCGTGTGACAAACAATACCAAGAGGACAGCCTAAATGGAATA
Source organism: Centruroides vittatus (assembly GCF_030686945.1). NCBI lineage: Eukaryota > Metazoa > Arthropoda > Arachnida > Scorpiones > Buthidae > Centruroides > Centruroides vittatus. Next base: position 3,368,100 of record NW_027122215.1, on the reverse strand, counting down.
TCATATGAGCATTTGTCAACTGTCGGCTTTCCATTCCTCTAAGCATGAAATCGGAACTTTAGTCATTTCCATGATGCTGTCGGAGAAATCCAATAACGGACAGCACTGTGTCTGGATAGCTGATCTGTTTGCAGATAGCATTAGAAAATAAAACGAACTACTATCCTAGAAACTAACAATAGAATACGCTTGTGACTTTTCTCCTTCTCTCACAACGAAAAACGTCTTTCGTTTTTGATATAAGCATATTTTTAAACCAATATCTCTTGGGAGTTGCCGACTCTTTTTCCTCTCCTCTCTCTCTTGAGATACTGACTATTCTTTGCTCCCTTGTGTTGCTTTCTTACAAATGATTTCCTTCTGAAGTTTATGCCGAGGTTGCAGTCGGTATTTAGATTGAAATCTAAAGACAGTATGCAAAAATCGAAGTTTTGTAGAAGGAATACATAGTTAAGTCAGTAGAAAAGACAAAGAGAAATAGGAAAAGGATAATGTTGGAGTGAAACCGAATGGAGAAGACTAAAAAAAACACTGAATTATACATAAAATACTGCTAATTATTTTCTTATTTATTAAAGAATACTTATATTTCAGTAAATATTCATGAAATAACAGCGTTAATTATAGCAAATGACAGTGATTCATAGGAATAAGATTGGTGTATTACTCGTACGGCTACTGATATAAGGAACTATTTATGTAATGAATAATTGTAGATAAAGTTGAGATGGAAACATCAAGATTTGACGTAATAAGTGTTAATATTATTGTTTTTATTAGCTTTATATAGTAAATATAGAGGATATTTATTTATACTGTTTGATAATGAACGAAGAAGAAACTTAGTTAGAGGGATAATGATATAAAAACAGCATATAATGCTAAATTATTAAAAGAAAAATAGTTACAGAAAAGAGTTTTTTCAATTTTTACATTACTTTCGATTTCTTCACACATTGCGAATCTTAATATCATTTTTCATCTCCTGTATGAAATACCTCAGCAGGAGGTTGTAACACGCTGATTTTCCTTCACTTAGTTTCTCAATTATGTTCTCAAACACTAATCTCTTATTTTTCCTATAAAGCCTGAATAAAAGAAATTACTTTTTCTCCTAACGGTTTTGGTGGCTATATTATATCCCCTTAGGTAACATTTACTACCCTCGCTCCTAAACAATAATGATTCCAGAATTAGCTCCATGAAATGAAAATAGCTCAAAGTACGGTATCAATTATTCTACCTTTTAACTATATAAATATCATAAGGTTTAAATATCTAACTCTGAAATGACATGAAATTTTTTATTGTTAAAAGTTTCTCTCTCTATTGTGAATAGGTTCGAGCTTGTATAAAATGTGCTAACATCACGAAAACTGCTTTATGTAGGAATCTATACGATTTGTATGAGTTCAAGCGTGGTGGATTTTCAAGAATCCTTAACAAAAATCATATTTTGCTTAGAATCCTCCCTCAAAAGTTCATATCAGGCGTAGGAAATAGCAAAGAAATCCCATCTTCATACTCTCATACAAAATGCAAGCTAACCTCCACAGAATAGTATAGAAGTGCAGTGTTTCATCCTGTAAAAAATATATTTAAAAAAACACCAGGAATCATACAACCTAGCATAAAACGACTTTTGGAGCAAAAGAAAGATCTCGGAGCCTCTTAAATCCTCCAGAAAGTATTGTGTATGGCGCATCCCACCACCAATCAGTTTAAAAACCAATTTCCCTAGATCGAAGAAGAGGGGGAGAAAGCATTGTAAAGGTTTAGCGTGAGTCGTTGACATAATTCCTAACTCCAAGAACAATGTGGTCACGTTTTTGGATTCTGACTTGTGGATGATGCAGTGATTACGTGCCCATTGCCCCGGGTGGTGAACGAAAGTCTTTCAGTGGTAGTATCGAAACTTCTGGATGTTGAGAAGCACAGTCGAATTAAAAACTGTCCTAGAAGTTCACTTTGTAGTGTCTCCGAGGCATCATCAGTGACGAATGGCTGTCCCTAATGTAGCACGTACGTTGCGTGTCCTGCGGCTTGAAACTTCCCATCGAATTATCTCCACAGAGGATACGCTGTCCAGATGTCGCCATCTTCTTTACTCTTGAACTTTTTATATTTATTTTGTTTATTTTTTATTATATACAGTATTTTTTTATTTGCTTTACATTATCAAGTGTCTTTTTTCTCCAGAAATTTTAATAAATTTCTTTAATTTTCTTGTTAAATCGTGTGGGAATTTTATCACAAAAACATGATCTATGATGCAAAATATAGATGTATTAACGTCGTATCATGCTTTATATATTCTAAGGTAGACTCAAAGCACGTCTTCCTTGTTATTTTTCGGATTAATATAGATTTGAAATAAGAAAAATCTGAATAAAGTTAATACTTTTCGTTAAATAATCTTTGAATATCAATTTAGAATATTGTATATAATGTAAAATATAAGAATATGTGTATATATACTTGTTTAATCTTATATTTAACAAGTTTTAAAGTGTATAAATAATGGTTATTTACTTGCACAGAAAGAATGAGTGTCTCTAGATTAATTTTTTCGAGCGATACACATAGAGAAACCCCAAAATTTATCTAAAGTTTGATATGAAACTAATATAAATCCGTTTGATAAGTGATAAAAAAAAATCTGTTTCTGTCTTTTTATTGATTTTATTCGCGTACTTTTTAATGGCTTTCAGAGAAATTTCCAGGCCTCATACTTGTGATTGACCTGAACCCATTTCGCCACATTCAGTCCTCGATTATGCACAGATTCACGAAGCAATTTTTTAAAATTCTATCACTAAAAACTGTAATTTGTCTAAATTTAAATAGAATTCTAAATATTTCATCACTATAAGTTTGTGTAATGTTATATCATTACTTACATTCTCACTTATAACTAAACTTACGAGGGTTGTACTAAGGTCTCCTGCATCTTAATATAACCCCCACTTAGTACTGTACATGTAGTAGCACTTACACTACTATCTTTCTACAACACTCGCTTACACTACTACCTTTGTACAATCCCCCATTTACACTAATACCTTAGTATACCTCTACTTACACTACAACCCTAGTAACAATCTGTTTGAGACTGTGCCATACAATAAATTCAAGTAGAAGGGACCAAATGGCTAAACAATGAGTGTCGGGGAACAACGTCATCGAATTTGAGTAAACATCACCGTATTCCTACCTCCGGATCCGATCAATCAGGAAAAGGTGGAGATCGATAAGTATGTTGTGCTGCCAACAATTTGCATGATTTACTATCGTTTCCGCATGGCAAAATCCCTTCAAATAAGGAAAATGGCCGGTGATAACTTGTAAATTAGGATAGTTTAACAAAGGGCTAAGTCTCTCTCTCCCTCTCTCTTGGCTTTTGCATATCGTTAAAATGCTTGCTTATGTTAAATATTAGACCTCATAAGCAATATATATATATATATATTTTTTTTTGTTTTTGCTCTGCTTACTTTGATATTACATTTTCTTTTCGGGATCGTAAAATAAATGAAGTCTGTAGAGTTCTATTTATATTCATCTTCTACCTGATAGTTACGTGTAATGAGTTAGTTGTAAAAAATTCAACAGTTCACGTCCTTTATCGATTAAAAATATGATTTATCACTCCAAAATGTTTTCGGTAAAATATACTTTAATAGTTAGCAAAGTATACTTTACTTTAGTCGTGCTGTATTAATGAATATGGCCATGGTATAAATTGTAAATGATGTTTCTCTTAGTAAAAAAGATTTTTATTATTAAAATAAACTATCTTGTTTATATTTTGCTTCATAACTAAAGTAAAATTCTTCTTCTTCTTTTCTTTTTTACCTAATTTGCTTCACAGATTTTCATCTCTTCCTTGATGAATAGATATAATAAAGTAGATTCCAATCGTGTAATCGTGTGCTTTGTAAATATATAAATCAACGTAAAGTCGTATAAGTTAGCGAAATAATTAAAATATACGATTTAAAATTAATTATTATAGAAAATTTCCGAGAAACTTTGCCGTTTTCTGTAATAAGTAGAAACATTTTTTTACCATAAATTGCTTGTTTCTGAGCTTTCATTAATGATTATAAATTTGAATTTTTTCTTTAATTTTAAATAATTGGTGAGGATTTTTTTAAATAATCATAAAGCAAATGAAATAAATTCACTAAATGTTACATCTGTGACGATTTAATGTAAAAATCCACCGTTTAAACTCGAATTTTTTATAGCTTTAGGCAACAAAACAATAGTTTTTCTTAATTCGTAACGTTTTAATTAACTTTATTTTTTCTTCGAATGATTTCAAAATATTTAATAGTAAATTTTATTCTAAAATAATTATGAAAAACTCCATATTCTAAAATTTAATTGTCATTATATCCAGATTTTAGTAAGAGATGGGCAAGAGCAATGGTAATAAATTTTGCTTCTTAACAAAAGATTTATCATATAGGATATATATATATATATATCTAATGTAACGAAAGCATATATTTTCTAATACAAGATATTTAATCATTCTGTCTTAAGCAAAATAATATCATATATCCTTGATTTTTTTCTGTATGGATTAATTTTTTTCCAAAGCTTCAAGATAGTGGAGAGTAGATTAATAAAACTTGCTAAAATACTTTGATTTTAATTTAATAATTAAATTTTAAGCAGCGTAAATTTAATTTTAATTAATTCCATTTGTTGAGCTATCTATTGATTTTGATATTCAGCCTTTATAAAGTTTAATGTTTGTTGTTGTAGCCTGTTATCATACTGACTGACGAACAGTGTGAACAATTTGCTAAAGCTTTGTTTACGCCACTTCATGTCAAATTAAAGTACTGATTACGTATAGAATGTGTTAAATTGTAAGAAAACTACGTATAATTTTTACAATAAGCATTCTTTTATTAATGAAATTCGTATGTTTATACTCTAATTTTGCTTAATTTTAATATGTAAGAGTATATAATAAGAGTATTATCGACAGTATAATATTATAAAATTATATTTTTAATTTATTTAACTTAAAATTTATGCTTTTCGCCTCAAATTACTAGTGTCTTGCCCCTGTACATCATACTTTTCCTGTTAGCAATTGAGTCGTGCCGGTTATCTATCTAACACCTTTCGGGGGGAATTTTGAATTGAAATAACGTAACTTCCGGTTTACATCGAATGTTTGTATGTAGTTAATCAGGACCTCTGTCCATAAGATTTTCACATCTGCTCGCATCTTTATCTATCTAACTTCGTTTTCGAGATTAAGGAAAAACAGACAGACAAACGGATGGACGGATGACAATGGGAATTTATAGATCTACAATTTTTTTCAAATTGCAGCTCAATAATCGTTAATCAACAAAAGCAATGATCACATATGTACTTTATCTTCTTCATAACTAAAGGATTATCTATGAGTATCATCAATATCTTCTTGAAAAGAATGGTTCGAGAGCCAAAAATCTGTTAATTGAATTTACAATATTTTAATTTAAAAAATTAGTCTTAACCAGAATTTGAGTGTTATAAAATTTTTAGAGACAATTAGAAATTAATTATCATAAACTAATCCGCATCTAAAGTTTGTTTGAAACATCTAAACATTATTCTTTTTTAAATTTAAACTTGTTTATCCCTCTTCACATCGCCCTTGTCATTCTAATCTCTTCCGTTTTCCCACTCTCCTAATTGTAAGAATTACTTTTAGCATTTTACATCACGAGAAACTGATTAATGAATGCTTCCATAAAACAATTTGGTATTCGTAATTTACCCCTAAATCTCATCTTTTGTCATTCTTCGTGACATATATCATAAGAGAGATAATACATCCCCCATAGAAACTCGCAAAATATTCAATAAACCATTAAATAAATCACATAAATTCAAGAAATCTTCTACAGATTGGAAGAATAATGGAATAATTCAACGCTAATTAAGCTACTTCTTCTACTTCTTATTCTAATCATATATATTTTACAATGCTTATAATCCTTGTAAGTATAGATATTTGTCTTTATATTTCAAAACAACTAACCATAACTTTTCTTAATATGCAATCGACATACTGGTTCCCTCTGCATCAGTTCATCTCCACTGCTATTGTCTGAACTGGACATTTTGGATATTCCACAGAGACTATCTGTCATAAGAAAATGCTTAGCCATCTCTTTCTGCAGACATGACAAAGAACTTCTATAAAATAATATTCCTGTTTCATTGAATATTTTTCTTTAGTTTCTTTAAGTTTACTTCATCATTCAGAATTTTCAAGTTAGTTCTCTCTCTATCTATATAACTTAAACTTGGGGCCTCGCCTTTTAAGTCTATAGCATAGGGCTTCACATTTTTACATGTAACATTATTCGTGGAAAGAAAGGGCCTGTTATATGTTATAGTTTATGTCCAGTAAATTTTACATAGAATTACTAGTTTATTCATTAAATCTTAAGGTTTTATACTTTTCTAACCACTTTGAATCTGTCTCGAGATGTTTCCTTCTTCATACAATTGCTAGAAATTCCATTTATTTACGTGTATATCTTCTTCGACTGATCATCAATCTCCTCTTTCATCTGTTTAAGAACTCTATAAACCTTATCTACACTAAAATAAATAAATTCCACTCGATATTAATTATCACTCGTACATTATTTTAAAACGATTAAAGTTTTGAAGTGGAATATAAAGTAAAATCTTTAATATTTTTACATTTTCTCTATTAAATACGAGAGTTTTACTGAAGAAGATGTGCGGAAAGACAAACTTTTAAACTAATTTTACATTGATTAAAAACATTTCTACGCAAGAAAATATACAAATTATCATAATTAAAACCTCTTTTTATCGTTTTATAATGTATAATTTAATATAATTCTTTTAATAACCGTCATTAAAGAGCATAAATCTCTCGATAACTCATAAGCTCTCTATATGTATTAATTGGCAAAACACGTTCAATTATAACGATAGATATTTTAAAAAGTAAGTTTTTCCTAAGGCTATGTAATTCTATTCTTTGACTTTAATTGGAAAGAGCATCCTTGAAGTTTGTAATTATTAAAGAAAACTTTATCCTGTGCATGTTGTGACGCCTTTAAATTGTCAGCTTAGGTACAAAATTGGGCAAAAGATTAAGGCTAGACTAAAGGATTATATCACTTCCTGACAATATTGTTAAAGGGATAGAAAAATGGCAGTAAAGTTTAAAAAGCCACTTCGATCGAAGAGAAGATGTAGAGTATTTGTCAGAAACTTGATAGAAAAATTCAAGCGGATAGAAGAATGAATAGTTTTTCTCTCCCTCCCCCTTTTCAAAAATCTTATATTCTTACAAGATTTACATAGACGAATTTGAGACGAAATTGGTATCAAATTTTATAGTATACACGCGTTATATCAGATAATTTTTATAAGAAAAATAAAATAAATTTTACAATTTTTTTTATAAAATATTCGATTCAAAAACTGTATTTTATTATATATATTTTAAAAAGTGCTCTACTTGTGAATTTTTATATAAATATTTGCAATTTTTTTGCGTGAATCACACAGTGTGTGAGCTATTGAGAGGATTTCATCTGATGAATTCTATAAGAAAAAATATATATTTATTGAAATCTTAAATTACTTTTAGTAAGAAAAAAAGGATTTATTTGACTAAAAAGTAAAGAAAAATTAACTACTTTTCCATTAAGAATTTTTCTAGAATATTTTATTTTCAAATTGAAACTTGACATTTTCATACGCGATAAAGAGGAAGCATGCAGAAAATCATTCTTATTTTTTAGTGTTTTAATTATTGATTCGGAAGTAATTTATTAAAATAAACTAAAGTAAAATTCGCCTAGTTTTAATAATAACGTATACCTTGTATACCTGGTTTTTATAGTTTGTTAAATAATTAATTTTAAAAAATAATAATAATATATCAAGCATCCGATATTTATAAGTCTGTAGAAAATTAAATTTAGAAAGTTGTAAGTATGTAAACAATGCTTAAATTCGTTATATACGGAGAGAGTCTAGCGGGGCCTCAAACACTCAAGGGCCTCCAAATTCTACACGAAGATTGTGATACATACTAAATTTACGTAGATATATACTAAAAAAAACTGTTCTTATTTGTTTTCTTTATATATTAGGGCCCATTCTGTGTCGGTTGAGTCCAGCGCTGGACATATATCTAAACTAATTAGGCAATTTCCTAAGGCCCGGATCTTACAGGGCCCTAAACAATGTGAACTTAGTAACATTCATAGCTTCTCCGATAGAGTCTAGTAGTAAATAGAACAAATTAAATCTTATTTTGGAGGTCCGAACTGCTCGAAATTATCCTTAGTTGAGCATTAGTTGGGGCCTATTCTACTCAATACACGAGTATGCCTTTCTCACGCGACTGTTCCCAGTTTTGTTTACTTCAGCTTTAATATTATAGGATTACGAACTAATTAATTAAATAGGATTAATTTTCGATAAAATGAATTTTAAAACTTAAATTAAGTAATATATTTTTATTATTAAAAAAAAGGCATTAAACGTAATAAAATTTATTTAAATAAAAAATTTTTTTTTGTATTATATTAAAATAATTTCCTCGTACATTTCGCTTCTTTTCTGAGCCGAAAAATTATTGTTTTATGCTTTAAAAATAAGTAAAATTTAAAGAAAAACACGATTTTATTAAAAACGGTATGAATGGAAACGTGGTAAATGCATGGAAATTTTTTTTAAAAAATAAGACACAGTTGAAACTATATGCTTTGAATCTTTGTGGATTTTGGTGCAATTTTTACGAAGAATTGCCTCCTTAAAAAATAGAATAGTATTATATAAAGATAGAATAGTAAAAAATGATTATTTTGTTAGCTTTTCAATATTTTTCTTCACTTTCTTCACAAACTGAGATACATTGAGAAGTGCTGGCTCAGACCAATCTTTGAATTGCAAGGTACGTTTCACGAACGTCTTTCAATTGCACGTTTCTGTTTTCATAGATATTTCCTTTGTCCTTTTTTTCTGCGGTTATATTTTCTTTAGTAGTAAAAATTGTTGCTGATTTTTTCAAAAAAATATTTTTACTGGGGACTTTTCAGACATTATATCAGAAGAAACTCAAAAGTTTCTTCTTGATAATGCTAAATTTACTCTTGTAGTTTTTTATTTGTAGTCTCTTATGTTAAAGGATAAGTAAAATTTTACTGAAGAATTCCAAGATTTAACTGGGGGAATTGTTAAAATTTAATTAATTAATTATTAAAGTAAATGTCGAGTAAGGTTCATTCTATGATAATTTAAGCGCATTTAAATGTTGAAATATTTTTTAAAATAATCCATTCTGATAGCTGCTAACTCTAAAATTACTTAAATAAAATAGTAAAGTAGTTATATCCAATTGTATTCTATTAAAAAGTAATAATCTATAAAATTCTAGCATTTAAATACGTCTAAATACCATAAAAAATTAAATAATCATTGTATTAAAATGATTATATTAATTTAAAATCATCACAGATTTAAAAAAACGTGACAAAAATCAATAAAATTCGTATTAAAAAAATATCCATTTCTAAAACGTTTTAATCATTTAATTTTCAGTTTATTCGATTGAAAATCCTCTCAAAAAGTTTGCCAAGAAAATAAAAAGTAGTAGACTGCAGCAAAAGGAGCTACACGTTTCTACACCTTTACAAAAATACCATTTAGTTTCATCCCAATAAACCCATAACGACTCACCTCTTTCTTCCATTCCTCTAACTCACTAAGCATCCAAATTATATTCTAAAGAGAGGGGGAAGAAAACCCGCTTAAGCCGAAATATCTCATATTTTAAGAGCTCGGACATTTATCTAAAAATGCACATTAAAACGCTCTTAAGTTCCTTTCAATTAACGATAAGAAAATCGTCAAAAGTGTCCTTACATCTCTAATTTGTTTCGAAGAATTAAAAAAAGAAGAAGAAGAGGAGGAGGAGGAAGAAGAAGAAGGGGAAAAAATCAAATCACGTAAAGGGAAAGAAAAGTAAAGTTACAAACTCACGGACGATTTAGCAATCAACACAAATTAACACTGTTCACGTGACAGTTACAGACCTTGTTACAGACTCACCATCTGTCGTGCAGCTAAAGCTATAAAAGAAGCGATTCCTAGAAAAGACGTATAGTTTTTGGCCACATAGAGAGAAAATTTCATTTACTTTGTTACTCTTTTTTTTATTATTATTATTATTATAGAAGTAAGGTGAAACACGCAACTCGATAGTTTGACATTTCCCTAGAGATTATTAGGGCGGTAGCACATCCCCGTTTAGTATTACAAGAAAAATGTTATACCTCTTTGTAAAAAGTGCATTATACCGAATCTTTTTCTCGCTTCGACTGAGATACGAGAAGTGAGTGTCAATAGATGACAACCTAACGGGTCAGCATTTCTCCTATTCCACATTTTAGGTAAAATTCTAAGAAAAAAACCTTTAAAAAAAAAATATATATATATATACTTATTTATATTCTCTTTTCTATTTTGGTCGTGAAAACGTTTTGCTACTATAAAAGTAAAGCAATGTTCCCCCCTTTTTTTAAAAAATTCTTTAAAAAGTTTTGAAATTTTTATAATATATATTTATGATAGTAAGATAGAAGATGCATACATTTATTTTTTATTTATTATTTGAGAGACATTAAAGATAAAAATAGGAGAGTGTACTGTTTGATTTTTATTTTATTTTTTTGTATATACAGATAAATCTTATTTTACTTTCTAAATTTTATATTTATATTTGTTTAATCGTTAAAAATTTATATAACGTTTATAAGCACTGGCACCGTAGACAATTCTCGAAGTATTATTTGGTTTGTATAACCTCTCGTGTGACCTATCGACGAATACTTATGTATCTGAGTATACTTGATGCTATTCTACACAATAAACAAGCGGATTGACAATTGATAACTGACAACACACGGTTAACAATTTTAGAAAATCTTCCACTGTATAAACATTTAAGCTTCATTCTTCGTTGAAATTCCCTATTCAGAATTTTCATGACAATTTTCCCTTAAGCATTTCTAATAATTGATACAATCTACAGTGGATTTATGGCAATTTTTGAATATTTAAGATCGTAACTTTATTGATAATTACTCGTATATCTAAGCACTCTGAGACTATCCAACTAAACAGTTAAGTATTATTTTAATTGCTTTAGTTACTTCTACTATAGTATTAACGATTGTTTTCCTAGTATAGGCCTACACTTTTTTTCTATATAAACTCTTACGTACTGTTTCTATCTGATAAATTTGAACTTTATTAACTTATTTATACTATTAAAACAATTTTCATTCTTAAATATGGCTACTTATAATTGTTTTTATGATAAATATAATACTTTTCTGCTATTAACTGTAAAAAAACCCTCTAAAAATTCAGTAGAATTATGAAATTTCAAAGCATAATTTTAAGGATATTCCTGTATGATTGTCCATTATTTTGAATTTTGATCTATACGAAGCTTAAGCATTTTTAATTATGGATTATAATGGACTTATTGCTTCCAAAAACACATAAAAATTTTTAATTTTCTGTGTATTCTGTACAATAAATATGGCAACTTGAAACGTTTACATTCCCGCTTATAGAGCACATTACATCCTGAAAACAAATTGTATAATATAGCATAATGACTCAAATTTTAATGATTGCTCTGTAGATAAATCCACACACGCTATTTATCGAGATAGAAGCCATTACCGTACTGTTAACACACACAAAAGTAGGTACTATGCAAACATTTTTCTGCAGAGGCGGCATTAAAAACGTTTATTAGGTCTCCATCGAATCGTATTATACACGATAGATTCATAAATCAACAAAATACTTCCAATGCAAATATGAAAAAGTGGAAGTATTTTAAATCCGTGCAATATTGACAAGTGTATGTCACGACATCGGTTCATGTAGTGCTGTTGGCATTTCAGTCGCTATGGTATTTAATGGAACGGATATTTATTGACACGTGGCATGTAACCTGAATTCTTGTGCAAGGAAACCATAACTTTACCCGGTCAATCAGAACCTCTAAATATCTAACACAACGTGTATTTTGCGTCCTTTTCTACCATTCTTTCCCGCCCCCTCTTCAGTTAAACCATTCGCTTCAATGGAATTCCTTCCGTGAATTTTATTCTTTGCCATCGTGCAGTAAAGAATTCTAATTACTAATAACTTAACAAAGCTCAGATTTTTGATTAATATTGCAGATCTGATTATAAAACGTGATTTAATTAATTATAATTTATACAACCGAACGTTATGACGTCTTGGTTAAAAAAAAATAATAATTAATTTTTACGGATAATTTAAAAGGAATTCTCTAAAATATTTTATAATTAATTAAAAGAAAAGTTTTTGAAGCAAAATATTTAAATTTAATATTTATAAAAGAGTAAATAACCCTTTTGAAAATAAGCAGGGATGATTTTGTATTTTGTTTAGGTTAAGGAGATAGAAAAAATAGTTAAAAAATTGAAGAATAAATAAATAATCGGAAAGAAAAAATACTTAAGTGCTTTATATGTCATAATTGATGATAAGTTTAGATTTTTTACCCCTTGTTCAAGTATCTGTCAAAAGAATGAAGTGCTTAATCTCATTACCTAAAATTTTAATGATTTTTATTGCTGCATTATCCCAATTTGCGGATTTTCCATTTTCTTTTGTTTAAAGTACTACTCAAATTTTCTTATTTTTTCCTATTAAATCACATTTTAGAAAGGAAAAAAAAATTATATAAAAATTGTGTTTATTTTTGAAATAAGATCATCAGTCCGGTACTTTCTTAGAGTTTTTCTATACGGTGTTTATCTAATGAAATCTCTACTTCAGACTTTTATTTACTAAAAATCTAGCAACGAGTTGAGTAACTTTCCCGGCAAAAAAGTTAAAATTGAGTGTGGAGCCATCTATTGTGAGGTTTTATTTTAAAAGCTTATGTTATTAATTATTATAGAATGGCAAAAAGCTTAATTTGGAGGGTAGAGATGTGTTTTGTAAATGCTAATAACGATTAAAATCTTCATTAAGTCCGACCCCACTCGAGATATGACATGTGACCCACCTCTATCTCCCCACCCCCTCAACCTTTAACCACCAAAATTTAATGAAATCAATTCCCCTAATACATAAACTTCCCTTTTATTATTATTATTATTATTTTATTTTCGAGGTGCCCTGAGTCCAAAAATGTAAAAATCTTTGGGGTCAATTTTTGACCCTTTGCCACATTTTCCCTCTGTTATATAACAGAGCAAAGTCATATATAACGGCCGGCAAAGTAGAAATTATTTTCTTAAGTATAAAACATTTTAAAATTAAATTCTAATATATTCTTTTGCAATATTTAAACTGTAGATTTATATATTTTAATATCGAACAATGGCACGGTAAAGATTTATAAAATAAAAAAGAAAAATTGCAAGTTTGATAGTGGGGATGAAAAAGAATCCTGAACAGGATCACAAACAATTAAAGGGTCAGACCCATAATAAAACTATTACTAAGTGTAACTAAGAACCATTTAAAAAGTATTCTCTGGCACTTTTTCCATCTGTGTATAGAAGAATGTCCGTCATCTTAAAGTTCCCAACTAGTTTGATTTATCGGAGGAGAAGGGAAAAATTAAATCATTTATCACCTAGATGGCTATTTCGCTTTCTTCATTTTAATCGTGACTCATTGCTGTAGTATTTGGGAGTGGAGAGGTGCTATATGTAAATGAGACTCTCTCCTATTGTTGTGAAACGTGATTGATAACCATGCCATATGTCATGGCTGAGAAAAGGCTTTCAAATGCTCTTTACCTTATACCTTAATCTGTAAGGATTTAATTAAGATAATTAAATCGAAATTTTAGTTTAAAATTAAATTCTTTAAGCTACGGTTACTCCGCAAAACCCGGATTCTTCACGATATTCTAAAAATTCCAGGCGAGTTCTATGTAAACTAAAACAATTTTAAATTAGTTATGGCGCTTATGATAAAGTGGGCGTTATAAAGTATAAAATTACAACTTATTTACGTAAATAAATTATAAATTTTGAGAGATTTCTTCCTATTTTTTTATGCTGCTAAGTTACAAGTTCTTTATGTCTTCTGTCTTGTTTATGACGCTAAATAAAAGTGTGGATGTCGATATTATGGAATTAAAAAGAGAAAATTATCATAAAAACCATTACTAAACCTTTACATAATAGTAAAATTCCGAAAAAATGTCGAAGGGTCTGTAAATAGGTCAAACGAAAAATCTGCAAAGGCATAAGAACTAGCTTTAATATAAGATAAATTTGGGTTATTTTAAGAGAACAATTTATTTTCAATTTTGTAAATTCCATTAAAAAATTTCCCCGTTTTTTTCTTTATTTCTTGTATACATATATTATATTTCAGACGTTATATATAAGTGTTTTCTTCTACTTTCGAATAAAAGTTGTAGTTCGCTTTGGTGAAATTACTGGACCATCGACCGTTCTACCAAAAGTCGTGTGGTAGAAGTAACTAAATGGCACTATTGGTTAGAGAAGATTATTGATCCACTTTTTCTTCTGTATCATTGCATCTGTTTCGAAATGGCCAAAGTTTCGTTTGTAATTATTCTGCATATTTTAATTCCTGATCGTATCTAAAATATAATTATATTCTATATAACTGACGCATTCATCTCAATTAATCATCATTTGTCAGTTTTATATACATAACAGTTCGTTAGTTAAGTCTATCTCATGATAAATTATTGAAATATACAGTATTTGTGTATATTTCGTCGAAACGTGTTTGAACGTGTTGCAACACGTTTCGATAAGTCAGTTATGTTCATTTCAATAATTAAAGTTTTATATATATATTTTATTAATTTAATGTTGAATATTTAAAATTTAAAAATTAATAATGATTTTAGGCATTTATTATGAATTAAATTTAATAAAAAATTTTTATTTAACTATCAATTTTGAAATGCCTGAATGCTAATGTTTTTCTTATAAATTCCTATTCATACTCTTTTATTTTTAATACATTTTTATAATTTTCTTATAAAATATAAATCTAAAAACAATATCTTATTCTTTAATTAATAAAGGAAGGCCCAGACGTCAGTTAACAATTGTAAAAACTCAATTCTATAAGACAATGAGATTTGTAAGCAAGTTTGAAGTTTGAGACCCACGTAATTTGGCGATAACAATGACCTTTGCAATGCAAAATGGTGTATTTATTAATTTAACTCACAGAGAATGAAGCATTTAAATATTTAAAAGGAAGATTAGTTCATAAATATACATTGGCGCTCTGTGACATAGGAGAAGGTACCCTGTATTTGAATTTATTGATGAAATAATGTTAGATTTAATAATATAAACGAAAAATAGTATAATTTAATGAACTTGCAATACGAATAAAATGATTTTATTTAATTGTATAAAATTTAATAATAGTATTATTAAGATTAAGATTTAAAGCTTGCCATTCTATCAGCAACGTAATAATTGCGATTCTACTGATAAAGAGAATAAAGCTGGAAGTGAAACTATCTCTGCTGCAAACTTATTACTCTACTAGCATCAGAATAACACAGTAACTAAGAGTGGGTACAAACTACTTTAATAGTAATGGATCATATAACAGAGACTATAATAACAACTAATGAAAGCTATAAACTTGCTTTACTAACAGATATATTGTACAAGTGTGAGTTAAATGCAGTTTTAGTTACGGAATCAATTAAGTAACCGACTACTACAACAAAATATATTAAAATTTTCTTTTCATTATGCAAAAATTTTTATGTTTATGGTTAAAACATACATACATATATATATATATATATATATATATAATTGGAGTTAATGAAGTTGGCTGAACGTGGAGTGGTGGAGTTGAAGCGTACAATTGAATGGATATGTTAAGTTTTGTTTGTCATAGATATAGAAAATCTCATCTGCAATTTGAAACGTTGAACTGTAATTTCAAAATTTCTCTTCCCATTAAGAATACAATTAAAGCAGAGAAATAAATAGTTATTACTCTCCCATAAATGAAACTCATCCGTTACCATAACAAACGTTTAATAGTATAAACCAGAAACAAATGATAATTAAAGGAAAGTTTCATTATCAAATGTCGTAAAATAAAATCTCATAGGGGCAAAATTGTTCTTTAACCAAAACTTTACACCTGTTGGAGAGAAAACTTTTGATCAAAATATGAATTATTCAAAAGTATTAGAATAAAGTACAAAGTTTTATGGTGTAGAGGAATATAAAGACAAAATATATGCTGTATAGTATAAGCAATCCGCAAATCTGCAGTAAAATTGTAGCTTTTCTCCATCCCTGTGCAAGCAAACATGTGTCGTAAATTAAGTGAGCAAGTACAGTTCACGTATGTGATAGCTGCGCTCCGTGACTATTAACAGGAGTAGAACCGGCGATAAACCACAGAGGAGAAGTTCTCTTTGATTAACTTGATACCTCTCCTCTACTTCTTTGATTTCTAATTAATTCCTAAATTTAATTGTGTGTGCATGCACTTGAATTTTGTTTCAGGTAGTAAGAGTTCGATCATAGGATTCGTAGCGGTACGTTAAAGAAATTTTAAAGTATCGCTGTCATCCTAATTTTAATTCGATGCTTAAATATCACGAAAAATCTCTTAAATTATAAATAAATTGAAAGCTTTTATCGAGGATAAAAGCAATCATTCACCTGCAGTTTTTTATTAGCAATTGTTATCAATAAAGAAACACTAAATAATTAAAATAAAGAAATACCTCTAAGTAAAAAAGGAGAAAAACACTTTTAGTTTTAATATCTAAACGTATAAAATAAAGTTAAAATTAAAATTTTACATTACTAATCTTAAATTCTGAGGGGATTGAGTTTCGTACTTAATGTTGCTGCTCACTATTATCATTTATAAATTTGATTCTTAAACTTCTTTAATAATAAATTATTTTAAAAGGCAAGGAAATACTTCAACCAAATCAATTTTCTACACAACGGATAACAAGATAAATCCTTCTAGATAACAAGGATGCAAATTTACACTTTGTAGCTATATAAGCAATATTATTAAGAGCGTCGATTTAATCAAACCTTCTGCAAAGATTTCACTTTTTTTTCTTCTATCTTCTTCTTTGTTCCTGATACATCTTTACTAAATAAATTGTTTCAGCCACCAACGGAGAGGCAAATTAATGACCTGAAATTCACATTCAATTCGTGCAAACTTTTGTTTAGTGCAAGAAAATATGTTCAAATTTGATGTTTATCCTAATAATTAATCATTATTCCGTTTCCATTTCGGTGTATTTATCTAATTCTAAATGACGTTTAACTCATATTTTAGGTATTAATTATGAAGAGGAGCCATTCTTTGCTGAGCCTATACAAAATGTGACAGTTGCACTCAGTCGAGATGCACAACTCACCTGCATCGTCGATAATCTCGGTACTTACAGGGTAAGATCTTTTTGAAAAATATTCAAATTCTAGGCATTATAAGGCATTAATAACGTTTTTTTTTTTTTTTTTTTTTTTTGTAGGTTGCATGGATTAAAGTGGAGACGAAAGCCATACTGACTATCCACA
The DNA here is from genome assembly GCF_030686945.1 of Centruroides vittatus. Lineage (NCBI taxonomy): Eukaryota > Metazoa > Arthropoda > Arachnida > Scorpiones > Buthidae > Centruroides > Centruroides vittatus. Next base: position 3,350,440 of record NW_027122215.1, on the reverse strand, counting down.
ATCATATCATAACTAGAAATTATCGAATCAGTTTGAGCCATAACGATAACAGGCATTTCGTATTACATATCAAAAACGTACAAAAATCAGACAAGGGTGGTTACATGTGTCAGATTAATACCGCACCAATGAAGAGCCAAGTTGGTTATCTGGATGTTTTAGGTAAGACTGACATTTCTTAGTCGTTCTAATTGAAGTAATAGTTGAGGGTGTGGTGTGCGTGATCAAGAATTTCTAATTTTTTTTACCTTTTTTTTAACATGTAATGGCTGGAGAAAAGTTAATAGAATGGAAATGTTCTAGTTGTGAGGTTTGTACGAGATTGTTTTGAATGAATAATGGGGTTTTACTTTGCTAATATATTTTATATTTTACTTATTGATCTGGAAGTTTATTATGGTTAGAAAAAAATCGGTAGTGTCTCTAAAATTGTCTGCGAAATTATAGTAATAAGCAATTTAACTTTATTTATTGCTGATTATTTCTCACATAAATCAGTGTGGTGCAGTTGTTTCTTTAAATAAGGAAACAATTATATACCACGTATTTAAATACAGAATAAATTTAAAATAAAAACAGTTGGAAAATATTAAAACGGGCAGCACATATAAGACAGTGGTAAAATAAAACGTAAAATATATTTGAGTGTGATAGAAAAGTTGGTAGAAGCGCGCTGTGAGAATGTTAAACAGCGTAGAAACTAAAACCAAAGTTTCGATTTACAGATGTAAATGGTTGTAGCCGGTGCCAAAATTAAATCCCACAACGCCATCGAAACAATACAATCATATAACGTCCAATCCCCCCGTTACTTGCTCGACATAAAAAAGAAACAACTACTCAATTTCCAGGCATTTATCATACTGTCCAATAGCCTGTGTATCTTTAGCAGACATCATGTACTTGTTACACGTCACGTAAACTCATCAAACTCACGACAGGATCACGCAATGCTTTAAATTACGCCATTTTACCACATATAAAAAATCATGATTTTAATTAATATGCATAAATATTGAATAAATCTTGTCCAGCTTTCTAATTAGTAGAAGAGGTTATCTTTCTAACTTAATTGTATCGAAAGTTAGTAAGGAAGAAGAAAAAACAGAAGAGAAAGAATAGCAACCACAGAAGGAAAAAAAAGAAAGGAAAAGGAAAGATACTAGCTAACGATATAAAAACTTTAGGAATCTCTGTTTAACGATGTTACTAAGAGTTGTTAAATTGCTATTGCTATTGTTGTTAACATCCTAATTTCTTTTCTCAGCATGTTAACACCAACTGCTAATTATCCATTTGTAGTTCCTCCGGATATATTAGTTAAGAATAGCAGTTCAGATGTAATTTCTAGAGAAGGGTCCAACGTCTCTTTAACATGTAAAGCGGCCGGTTATCCGACTCCCAACATATCATGGAGAAGAGAAGACAATGAGAAGATACCTTTAGGAATGTGGCAAGGTAGAAAAGTATTAGGTGAGAAATTTATTTGAAAATCTCCTATGCTCAATTCTAATCTGTTTAATCCCATAGAAGCCATTAAGCAACTTATCTCTTTTTATTTGTTTTTTTTTCCTTGTAGCTACTACTTATGATGGAGAGTTTCTGAACATTACCAGAGTAAGCAGGCTCCATATGGGTGCCTATCTTTGTATAGCTTCGAATGGAGTACCGCCATCTGTCAGTAGAAGAATCATGTTGCATGTAGACTGTGAGTAGCCCCATTTACTGATTGCTTTGCAGCCAAACACGTTGTTATGTCGTTAGGGAATGATGTTAGACCTGGAAATTAGTTTATTGTACTTCTTCACTCTTTTAATGGAGGAGGGAAGAAGGGTCCCGGAATCTTAGTAAATGCTCGGCACGTTTTTAATGATGTTATACATTTTATGCTTCTTTTGTGTTATATTTTATACGAAAAGTTACATAACACCAACTCATGTAAGAGACTCCATGCCCATCACTTACACAACAAATTCCCTTCACTTTTTTCTGGTACATTGTTAATTTTGGACCGTCTATAAGCTTTCAAACATGCCTAAAAATCATATAAAATATCTAAATTTAAAAAAAAACTGATGAATTTCTACAAGTGAAAAGCAAAATTTCCAATCAAATTTTAATCTTGTTATTGATCATCGTCTTCTTATCTAATTGTCAGAACTGTAAAATAAATTATCGAAAATTCTACTTTTATTGTTTATACTCGAAGATTTATGTTGTAGCAGTGTGCTTAACCCACTTTTATTCTCCAGAAAAAAAAGAAAAAAAATTATTTTTCCCTCCTCCTCACTGCACTCTACCAATTAGGTCATCGCGATCCATTAAATGTCAAAAACTATTTTAATGTCTTCTATCATTGGCTTCTAGCTAAACATATACAGTAAAAGAAAAGTATATTTATATCATGAAAATGTGTAAATTTATAACACTTAACTAAAAATTTAATATTAATTTTTTAATCATAAAAATAACCGAATTAAAATTATACTTTATAATAACTCGTATATCATTTATAATTATTTTTAAAGTGACTTTATACACAAACTTTGACTATAAATTTAAATTATCCTTAAGTTTTCTTCCAATTATTGCATGTAATTTTTTTATTTTTAATATTCTTTATGGATTTTCTTATCTTTTTAATTAATAAGAACATTTTTAGTCCCTTCTAAACTTTTTTAGACTTCAGAAAGAGTAAATTCAACAGAAATTTTACATAAATTTTAATTATAAAACGTGAAAAACTCGTCAATAAATCACTTTAAACAAATATTTTATGTGTTATACAAACATATTTAAGTTCAAAATTTATTACATTTGCACATATGTGAGTATATTTATCAAAGTCGCATTTAAATCACCATTTTCCGATTATTGCATTATTACCGAGAATATCTTCGGAATTAAATATTAATTTTAAGTAAATCGCTTGCGTAATAGAGTTAAAATATGATAAATTGCATAAAATTTAAATCGTATTGAAATATATTATATTATTCGTCCATTTCTACGTAATACCTAGAATAAACTGTAATAAAAATTTTAATTCGCGTGCCTGGAATTATTATATTTGTTTAATTATCTTTTTCTAGAATCAAAACACGTGTAGTAGCATGCATTAAGCGTTTAGAGGGTTTACTTTTCGTAATTTTAATTAATGTACCTGTCATTTGCATCAGTGAAGTTCTTCGGATACATCCCACTCACTTCGGTTTGGGAAAATTTAATAATTCTCTATTTGTTAAAAGTCGACTTGAAATAAAATTAATCAAGCGTTTTCTGGTTATTAACCCCCTCTTACTGAATTTCTAATCGAATTGCCTTTCTTTTGTTTTCCTCAAAACATAAATCGATAACGATTTTCCAAATTTAGAATGGTGAAAGTTTTCTCAAATGGGAAAGATAATTATTTCATTACCTCGCTTGATAAAAATAAATTGAAGCAATTATCTATTTAGAATGTTCTTTTAAATAGGATAAAATCATTGAATTTCTATAGTTTATTATTTTTAAAAATAGTAAGAAATTATACTTTATCTCCTTAATTTGATAACAGTTTATCAGTTTGATACGTCCAGTTTTGCTTATCATCTCAATCAATATCGACTTGTAAATTCAGGAAAGCATACAAATTTCTGTGGGTTTATTCTTTGTACAAGTGTATACTGTACGCCGAATAAGAGTTAAAGTTTAATTTTTAATTTTTAATTAATTTATAAACCGAAAGAATATATCAAACTTCTCATCAGATAATTAATTAGATAAAGTTGATGATTGTCTCGACCGGGTAATTAGAATCTCATAAATAATACTTTCGTACAGATTTTAAAAAATAGTATTTTTATACGTTTCTATTTATATGATTAAGTAAATTTTCATTTTAAAAATATATATTTTTCTATAAGTATAATCATTACTTTAATTAATTGCATGCTTGCATGATTTTAGAATATTATTGAATTTTATTAATTTTTCAATCCTATTGATATTTTCAAGAACTCGAGTGTATTAATAACCATAATATGACGTGTTTATGTCATTTTTAAGCTATTTACTATTTTAAAAAATTATGTTTTAATGAATTACTCAACCGTTTCTATTAATTTATTTCCTTATTTCATTCATTTAAAATAATTAATTTTAATCAAACTAAATGTAGATTATGTAGGAAATTTATTATTTACATAATTATTTTCGATTTTTTTATTTTTTTAATATATATTATCAATTGGAGAATCTTTAAGTGCATCAACTATATTTGCACAGAACATGTATATTTTTTTAATGAAGTAAACCCTATGTTATTTGAGATACAGTATTTCTACTTTGTTATCTAAAGCCTTAAGCTCTCTTTTTCTTTTTATCCAAGTTAAAATTTAACAAAATTATCAAACTCTGTTTCCCCTTGTTAGAAAAGCTGTCCAACTCTTCTCACTATCCTCTTGAAGCTACAGTAGATTAGCGATAATGATTAATGTAATTTAAACCACTCTACTTCTACTCAAAAATAGTTAATTATGTCTAAAATATCATTAAAATTTAAATATTTGTCATACGTTTTGTAAATTTGCATAATTTTAATTTACAGTTCCTCCAGTTATGTGGATACCTAATCAGCTAGTGGGTGCTCCTATGGGGAAGGATGTCACTTTGGATTGCCATACGGAAGCGTATCCCCAATCTATTAATTTCTGGTCTAATGAAAAAGGGGAGATATTGTTATCTAATGACAAGTACGAAATTGTATCTAAAAAAAAGCTTTATAAAACGCACATGAGGTTAACCATCAGAACTTTAAATAATGAAGACTTTGACACTTATAAATGTTACTCCAAAAATTCTTTAGGAGAAACTGAAGGAGTTATACGGTTATATGGTAAATTTTATTTCATTTATGCATATTTTAATTCTTTATACATTTAAATAAAGGAAAAAGGTAGTTTAAAACACTCCTTCCAAAACGATTCTTACTCTAGCTACTTACGAGATAAATTAATAAAGCTTGAGATTTTTTACAAATTTAAATGAATTTTTAAATTAATTATTAAGTAATTATAATATTTTATTGTTTTTTCGGATTAAAGTAATTTATTAAAAAAATAAAAATTAAGATAATTGAGAAAATTATATAGCATATTTTAATTAAGGCCGATAATGGATCTGTTGGGAAGAATATAATTATACAAGTTAATGAATTCATAATCTTATACGGATCAACTGCAACAGTTTATTAGAATTATCTTCTGGTTAATCAGTCTTCTTCCCTTGAGATAAATATAACTTAATGGCTAGCATTTTTTATCATTTTTTTTTTTTTGAAAAGTTCCAATTACATCTGAAAATCGCTATCGTAACCTCTATTTATTTAAAATTTATATACATTATTACAAAATTTAACTTATTTTTTTAGTATTATTAAGTAAAAATTATATTTTAAATTTCATAAATTGTTATACTTAATTAAACATCGTAATATTCCTTATTTTATTCTTGAAATCCGTTCATCTCTTCTATTATATTTTTCCAAATTAAATTTTTATATTGGATATAGATCAATATTTCAGATATTTATACAACTTTCAATCCAAAAATGTACTTAATCCAATTTTCTCGATTCTTCATCCAAACGTGAACAATGAAGTGAAGAAGAAAAGAATATGAAAGACATAAAAAAAAGTGGAATAAATGAAAATTCGGAATTGCAATTATGAAATGACTGGAGCGAATCATCGACAATCTTGATCCTTTTTCTATCTAAGGTTGACATAAGCAATTAAGTAGATGTAATGAGTTGAAGAGCAAAGATCATTTTTGCAATTGCCACTCTTAAGACATGTCACTATCATTTCTTTATATTGAGGTTATGAAGGCGGAGAAATATTTTTATCTTTTTTTAATCTGATTGTTGGATTTTGGTTTAAATGTTTTCTTTTTTTTTTCCTCTTCCAATATATATACATACGTACAGTACGTATATATTTAATCTTTAAAGATATCTAACAAAAAATTTATTCGGTTAAAGAAAAGTTTATAAATTGTGACAGGTTTTTAAATTATTGTTCTAAGATTTAAAAAATAGTCTGCTAAAGAAATATAAAAAAATATATAATTTTAATTAAAGAAAAAAAAACTTTAATGATGGAAAAGATATTGAGATTATAAGCTTTAAAGATGTTTTCTTAAAATTATTTTTAAGGTCCTTATAATTATATTAAAAAATTTTAAGTTTTAAGGAAGATTTTTAACGTTAATTATAATTTTAAAAAAATGATAGCTTTACATTTTACCCTTTTAAATTGCCTTAAATGTTTATATTTATTTCGATTAACTTATAAATAAAATTTTAAATTTAAAATAATAATAAAGTTTAAATAGAATTTTGGATATATAAAAAGTAAGTTATGAGCAGAAAATTTTACTTTTTGGAGGAGAAAAGCAACTTACAGCTAAAACTTGTTCTTTAAGTCCTTTCAAAGTTTTGTTGGAAGAACAAGGTGTACTATCAAGCCTTTGAAGTTGAAGATGTAGAAAAAGGAATTGCGGATATCGAAAAAGCATAGAAGATATAAAAAAAATCACACATTGATTGTATAAAGATGAAAAAAATGATAAAAATGGATATAAAAAAAGTCTTTTCAGATAGAAGATATGATTGTAAAACAAAACAATATCCAGCTGTAACTTAATTCTTATCTTACAGTTATGTATATCGATACTAGTTTATATAAATTCTAAGTAATTTATTCATTTAATAAGATGTAATCCTCCCTGGTAAACTTTCACATATATCTTTAAAGATAAATATAATTCTTTCCGGTAACTTGAAAGTGTTTCTTTTTTTTATCTTATTATCTTATTAAAATTTTAACAATTAAGTAAATAATAAATAGGTTAGACTTAGAGTTATAAGCTGATTTTAAGTCTTCATACAAAATAAATTTACTAATCTCTTTTCTCGTTTAATCTTTTATAATCCTTATTATCTTATTAAATTTAATAATTAGAAAAGTTTAACAATACAAAAAGTGATAGTTTAATTATTGATGCGTAAATTTATTCGTGGTTTTTTTTATTTAAAAAAAAAAGAAGAAAAAGTTGAAGAATTTTAAGAAATTCAAAAAATAGTTAAATTTTTTTAATAAATAAATTAAATTTCTGTTAATTTAGAAATTCCACCTCCAACGATTGAATCTAATAAAGATGCAAATACAATCAGAAGGCAAAGTTCAGAAGGTAAGGAGTTAATTAAGTTTCGTATAAATTACAACTACCAGAAATATATACCACCGAATTTAAACAAGATTTATCAAAAATAGGTGTTGAGTAGGGCTGAGCAACATAGAGATAAAAAAAAATTCCCTATCTCTGAGTTAGTAAAAACCTGTTGTACTGATGAGAAGGCACAAGACAATTTATCACTACGTAATGGGCATGTCACATTCACTGGACACTTGGGCCATACTTGGATGTATACGGGATAGAAGTGAGCCTTTTCGCCTAAGGGTACTACTTGATACACTATAATTGGATGTCACCTATCTCGGAATGTACACCCCCCTTTGAGATTTGTCGTTTGACAGAAAGGTCAGTCTACAACATCTGACGGTGAAAATAGATGGAAGTTTAAGCGTTTACTATTTTCTTACTAACGTTTGTCGTTAGAAGAGAATGAACTCTATTTCCTTCTTCCACATTTACCTTCATTCATACCATTACCGATATCGGTTTTGTATACGATTAAGGAGTCTTGTTATAGAACTGTAAATAGCATAAGACGATAACTCACTTCACTACAAATTTTTTTAAAACGTGGCTTACATTTTTTTAAACTCCAAAAATCATTATTTTTAAATAATAATAATAATGTTTTTTGTATTAACACATTCCTTATTAATCTCGGCTGGATGCGAAGAAGCAAGTATTATATAATATATGAAGCATGTCTTTTTATAAAGACGTAACTAAAAAGACAGTCTATCGATTGCCTTTTTTTGTTGTATCTTTATCAATAGATTGTCTTTTTTTCAGGTGGAGAAGACAATTATTGGATTATGTCTTCTTCACCAGAATTTTCACTATATTATTAACTCATTTAAAAAAAGTGACAAATTTTATCGAGAAATTGATACAACATTTAAACAATCCCACGATAAAATATAACCGATTTCTCACAAATAAGTCTAAGAAAATGAATTCAAAAACAATATCTTTTGATTTTATATATTTTTAAAAAATATAATAGAAACTTAAGAACCCGAACAATGACTAATTCTTTATATTTTTGTTTTAAATTATGATAATAAATTATACTGGTGGTAATAAAAAAAATTCGGGAGTATATAACAGAATTTATAATATTCCCTTCTTTTTTTTGAAAAATAATCGACATAAAACTTTCATTTTGTTCTCTGACGCCACCATAAAGACCGTAATAATCACAGGATCTTTATCATCTTGCAGCACAGAATAGTTCTCTTGGTGTTTGATGGTCTTTTCCATGTTTCTTGTCTTTAAATGATCATTCCAAAGAACCAGCTTTCATTGCCCAGTTTTCTCTTTACCGTTTTCATCTTGATATATATATATATATTTTTTTTTTTCTCATCTCAGTTTGAAAAAGTTTCCATCCCTCCCTCCTTTTATTTTTTCTTTCTTCAATCATAATTTTTTTTTTACTTCTAAATATATAAATTTTAGGCATGTTCTCTTCGATTCGTCTTATATTTATTTATTTTACTTTATTGTTATTTTTTAAATTTTAAATCAAACGTTACAATACACTTAACCTGTTTAAGAGGAGATCAAAAGAAGCGTATTAAATTTATTCCTTACTAATTTATAAGAAATTATTTTTTTATATTGATATTATTTAAACATTTTTTTGTTTAATTTTTATCAATTAGTGTATGAAATTTAAATGGGAAGCTCGTGAAAAAAATCATATGAAGAAAACAATCTATTCACATTTTAAATTAAGTATGGAGAGACTAATGATATCTCATAATCATCAGCAGTCTACTTGGCCTATTAAACTGGCTTTTTTTTTTTTTTAATTTTCTTTGGGTAACTTGTTTTCCATCTAGTCGATATTTCAGATTAGTGTCAAACAAGTCTTTGAAATGTTTCAGTACGAAACACTTTAACTTCTTACATTCTCTAGATAGAAATTAAATATTCTACGCTATTTCCAGGCGTGTGAATAAATTTATTTGACTTTTTTTAATGAATTTTTTTTGCATTTTTCATGTATTTATATTTAAATTTACTCTTTGGAAAGTGTGAAGATTATCAATACGAAAAGCATTAAATATTATAAAGACCTGTTCTAGAGATAAATTGATAAATTTTGCTAATCACTAAAATATATTCACTCTTGTTGGTTAAATCCATTCATCAGTAGAAGATATTTTTTAAAAGAAATTAAACTTTTATTTTTTTTAAATTGAATTTTATTGAATTTTAATGGATACAGAAAATATAAATTTTAAAACCACTCTTTTTATTTATCAAAGGACAGCAAAACTGTCATCACGTTCTGAATTATACAGTAGTATGATGTGTTTTTACTTATACATTACTATAATTTTTTTATAACTGAAAGTGATAATGTTTCTCATTAACTCGTTCTACAAAAAATAAAAAATTACAACAAAAAACCCTTGCCATTTTTTCGTATGCACTTCACTAACCGAATCTATTTCTCTTGGGCAATTGTAAACTAGTTCTCATGGAGTCTATAACTGCTTAAGGGTCTTGTTTCCCTGTTGAATTCTGTGACTAGGATTCTTAGCCTAGTCACTTTTTTTAAGGGGGAAAAACTTCTATTTAAAATTACTTATCCATCTCGTTTCATCCACTAATTTATTTAGTAATTGTCAATAATCAATTTACTCCGAATTGAACTAATTTAAAAAGGATGGTAATCATTTAAAGTAATACTCTTGGGCGTTTATGAAGAATTTTTCAATATTATAAAGTGATTATAAGAAGAAATTTTAAGTGATATTTTTATTCGTTTCTCGATAACTATATTGATGATAAAATTACGAAATTTTCAACACAAAATTTGGAAAAAATTTAATAAAAATTATCAGAATATAACTTGTTAATTATTTATAATAGCGCAATATTTTTTTATTATCATTAAATATTTACAGGTTTTCTTATAGGTAGATAAATAATGCATCCATAATTAACAAGATATTTCGATTTTAAATTGAATTTAAGCAAATTTATGATGGCAAAAACTTAATTTTTCTACGAATAATTTTAATAATTAAAGTGAAATTTAACTATTTCTTAGAGCAGTTAAGAAATACAATGTTTCAAATTTATTTACCAGCTTTAAAAAGGAGGCGAATAAATGCTTTATTGGACGAATATTTACGAAATTAGCCGCTTTTAAACAAATTAAATAATAAAAGTATTGCTATTTATAACAAATTTATATTCTTTATTAAAACTATGTATTTTATTTAGTATTTCTGTATTTTTTTTGTAGCATTTCCTCAGCATCAAAGTCTAGGATCGTCTCACGAACTTGGAGAGAATGACAAACGTCGACAATCCCATCGAGGTTAGTTTCCAAGATAATTTAAACTTCTTCCTTTGCATGTAATCCACTATAGAAATATTTTCCTATTTAGTAACATCTTATTGCATATATATTGCATCGATATTTAAATTTTCATACTTTCTTTAACATAGTGCATAAATAAAGAATAAGGAACTGACTGTCAACTAAAATTTTATGCCATAACTAATTTAAATTTTGCTATTTTTTGTTTTATTTATAAAGCATTGTTTTCCTAACCCAATCGATGTGTAAAGGAGGAGGAAAAGTATAATTTAAAAGCAAAAAATAGCTTATATCTGATTAAAAATTGTAAACTGTTAATCTTAAGCAATGTTCACGTTATCAAATTTAATTAATTTTTTTGCTATTTAATATTAGAAAATATTTTTTATTAATACGTGCGTTATTTTTTTTATTTATAAAATGGTATTATTGTCCAATTTTAATATTAAAAATGTGATTTTTTAAATTAGATATTGATCTGTAAATAATATATTCAATTTTGTAAACGATCAGGATGATTTCTGTTTTATCAAAGGAGCAAAATAATTCAAAATCACATATTTATCGGGTGTCAAATAATTTAATATAATATACTTCAGCCTTATATAATTATGGAATAGAATTTATCTCACTCATGTGGTCACCTTTGGGGCAATACTATTTCTATCCACATTAGTGAAGTAGCCACTAATGTGGATAGTCTCACATAAGTGAGACTAGCACAAAATTAACATACAAAACTGTAGAGTACAGCACTTAATTCTATCACAAGATGAGTACAGATGATAAAATTAAACAAAAAATAATACTGCTCAACCTTTGCAATATACTTTCATATAGGGTAATGTATTATAGAGTATTAAAATACATATGTGCTGTACAGTGAATAGAAGGAATCAATATGTTCATGAAATGGTAGTAGAGGTTTTGTTTAAATACTGTATTTTAACAGGAGAATTCAGAAGAAAATAAGAATTTAAATATGCAGAAGTGTTTAAATGTCAAAATAAATAATGTTAATAAGTAAACTGGGTTTTATATCAGGGTCTGGCATTTCTTCTCGTTGAGTGTTGCGAGTAACAAATCAGGGACATGGATTGATTTATGTAGTTATATTTTTACAAAATACAATCAAATTTTGCGTAAAATTATTGAACAAATATACAATATTGTCTTCTTACTGAAATCTGTAGATAAATTTTAATTTGTCGAGTGTAACTAAAGATATATTTTATTTGAACAATTGCCGGAATTATCTCAACAGACTCTTCCAAAACTAAGCTCAATTACAAAGCTCAGTAACAAAGCTCAATTCTATTTAAAGTGCTTTAAACACGTCGAATTTAGGTCTGTTCTGCCCTGTTTCGTTGGCCACATAAATGGGGATAAGGACATTTAAGAGAGGTTGAGGTGTACACTTATACGCAGTTTGATTTGTATTAAAACTTATAGGGGAATTTCAGGGGTGGCCACATAAGAGAGGAATTGTTGTTTACATCACAAACAATTATTTTCGATTTAGCTCAGTTAATGGATGACTTTCTTCACAAACCACCTTGAAATAGTTGAAAAAAAAGGGTAATTTAAAAAAGACGATTGAGTTTAATAGAGAATTAAGAATATAATCTACTTCAATAATATAAATTTATATTTTAAAAATATTTTTTCAAGTATTAGAGTTGGAGCTCTCCTTGTTGATTTTGGATACAGTTCATAGTTTGTTGACATTAGCTTGAATATATAAATATAACACAAGAATTCATTTACTGTTTCTTTAACCTTCACAAAGTTTTGTTCGATATTAAAACTATGCACATTCACCTTTATAAACTTTAGAGAAGAGAAGATTGCGTGGTTAAAATGGCGTGAATCTTACAAAAATCACGCACTTAAAAATTTTCATAATTTTATTAGCTCCAATCTTAAAAAAGAAATTTATTTTTTTAAATCAATTCGTTTCAAAGCACCGAATGCCAAAAGGAATTTTTCATATATTTTTATATTTATATAATTTTCTACATAAATTGAAAATCCGATTCGTTCAATTTTCTTTTTTTTTTCTTTATCCTTAATAAATATGTCTAAAACCATATTAAAATAAAATGAATTGAGTATATTAATTAAATAAATTTAACATTATATAAGCACTTTTCTATATATATATATAGGTTAGCCCAACCATAGTAAAGACTAAATTACTGTCTTTTATTTACAAATCTCATTTAAAATTCTTCAAAATGATATCCTCTTGTTCAATATGTAGATTACGATGTTTTTGATCGCAAAACAACGCACAAAATAAAACAGTTTTTAGGCCATTTGCATTTAATTTAAAATATATGCTCTCGATTTCAGTAGTGTCTTGCCCCTGTACATCATACTTTTCCTGTTAACAATAGAGTCATGCCGGTCATCCATCTGACTCTGTTGAGGAGAAAATTTTTGAATCGAAATAACGTGACTTCCGTTCCAAACCGGCGTTCGTATATAGTTAATCGAGGCCTCATGCCGTGAACTTTACACATCTGATCTCGACTTTCATCTACCTAACTCCGTTCTCGAGATTAAGGAAGAATAGATAGACAAACTGACAAACAAATGCCGGTAGGAATTTATAGGCCGGCAATTTTTGAAAATTGAAGTCCAAATACGTCGCTAACACACAATAAAAAACACGGTTAATTACTTCCGAGTAGGGCCATCGAGAGGGGGAAAACTACATATTCCCCCCGGACTCGGAGAAAGCGTACGTGGTTCCTACCTCATAAATTAATGCTAGTTTTACTACGAGAAAATATCTTTTTATTAATAAAGAAATATTCTACGTATTTCATTTATTCAAAAACAGAAAAAAGGGCCTTCTCTACCCAGACCCATACAAGCCCCGACGTCCTCTACAATCCACTATCCACTTTCTACGTGTACAGAGCTAGAATTTTTCTATTTTATTCTATATACAAACATTACATTTAAAAAAAGAGAAAAAAATTGATTTAAAAGTGTAAAATCATTTTACTGAATAAATGCACCATTTCCTCTTTAGGCCGATTTAAAATTGGAAACTTTCGTCGTTAAAAAATGATTAATGTTTCATTTGTCGTAGATACTTTATAGGCCCTATAGTAAATGCTATAAATTATTTTGTATTGCTACTACAGTAACAATTCTCCTTTAAAAAATATCCTTTAACGTTCAAATTTTGTCACGATAGTACAAGCAGTATCGAAACCGTGATACTATTATAAATAGAAGTAAGATAAGGATTATTGAATAGATGTAGTCTAGCTTTTAAAAATTCAACAAGAGAAGTTTTTATTTAAAAAAAATATCTTTTCTTTATTTTTTTTTAAATTAAAGAAGTATTTTTATATAGAATTTGTTAGCTTTATATATATATATATTTGTTCAAGACTTTTTTCTATAAAGAAAAGGAGCAAAACTTCCAACTAAACGCTTTCGAATTAATTTTTAAAACCGAAAATTTCTAATATTAAAATTTTCTCTATAGAAAAATATATAATGCAAATTTTTTTCGATATTTATGAATAATTTTTTTTAATATTAAACTTTAAAATTGATTTTTTTAAGGGGAAAAAACTTGGAAACGGAATATTATACGTTCCAAAGTAAAAAAGAAAAAAAATTAAATAAAATAAATTTGGGAAGGAGCCAAATTTTCACGTAAATCTATTTTTAATTTAAGAGTTTTCGAGAGAGAATAAAATTTTTATATATTAATATTTTAAAAAAAGTTTATTTAAATGGTTTATATTACTTATTTTGGTGTGATCTAAATTATAAGTGGTTACTATTTTTAATATTTAAATAAAGTTACATATTGATGGGATTTAAATAAAATAAAAAATTTGGAGGGAAATGTTTATATATTAATATATATATATATATATTAGAAAGAGTAAATATTTTGATGAGATTAAAAATAAATGTATTGAAATTTGTTTTTTAAATAAAAAAAGAAAAAATAGATAAATTTTGGATGGATTATTTAACAAAAAAATATATTGGGAGGGAGAAATTTTGATTAAAAAAATTTTTTAAAAATAAATAAAAAATGAAATTTCTTATCTATTATATTTTTTATTATTATTTTAAAATACTTTTACGAATAAAATTACATAGAAACAATCAGTAGTCAGTTCTTTATGCAAGTCATTTACATAAAAAAGAGGTACTCACTTGAAAAAAATCTACTTAAGATAATTAACTAAATATTGAGAATATTTTTCTCATTTGTAGGCCTTAACACTCTATTTATTTTAATTATATTAAAAGAAAATTTTTCTTGCCTGAGCAAGATTTAATTCCACTGCAAAACCGCAATATTTAAAAATACGTAACACGGCACAACTCTTAAAAAATGAATGAAATAAATCAGCTTATAAATAGCAAAAAGTGGAAATTTAAAAATTTCCGTAGAAAAATACATAAATTCATCTGCACACGTAAACTTATAACGATCCGAAACTTAGAACATTAAAACTTAACTGCAAAGAATAAAGCAATGAAGAGAGAAGAGACGTTAGAGATTTATGGAAGTTTGAAAACTTTTGGTCAGAATTCGGTCGACCATAAAACAATCATGTGTAACTATTTTATAACTTAATTGATTCGGTTTTCCTTCATAAAATTTCCTTTCGTCTTCATCTGACGATATTATAGATTCACCATCTGCGACGTTCCAACTTAAAATACAAAACGCTTGCTAAAAGGAATTGGATCGAACACTGAACCAAATTTGAATGCAATTGAATTCCATCCGGAGCAAAAAGGGGAGCGGGATATAAAAAGAAGATATTTTCCAAAACCGAGAGATGAACCAGGATGCAGAATATTCGAAACCAGATGAGCTTCTTCACTCTATATGTCGGTAGTAAGTCTAATTTGGTGTATACCACAAGGAAAAAAAAAGGAGAGAGAACTCAATTCCCGATCTCTATATCCATTTCAATTTTTTTTTTGTACGATTATATTTCTATTTCATTTTTTAATAAGCGATTTACATAAGGTTTTTTAAAAATTAATTTAATGAAAAATTTTCGATTTCTTTTAGCTTATTATAAATCACCCTTGCGATTCTTGTACGGAAGGAAAAAAATATCAAATATGTCCATTTTATATATATATATTTTTTGTAAGGATTGATGCACTCATATTTTCATAAAAATCCTATATCTCTACACATATCCTTCCTATAACTCAAACGATTCGCTCCATTTTGCAATTTGTCCATATCTCATTCTTTAACCGTAGCTCATAAACGCGTTCAACATTCCGTACCATAAACATTTCATACATTAAAAAGAGCGAGAAAAAAAAGCAAAAGAGATTTGTGAGTTTCCTTTTAACTCCATAAAACATTAATGGCATAAAATCAATTTTTGAGATCGGAAAAAAAAGGAAAGAAAAAGGAAAAGAGATTCTTCGGCGAGTGACAAATATTAGCAATAATGCAATATCCTTACATCTGTAAGATAAAATGTAGGTTTTGTTGTTATTTCAGACGGAAGCTATCACATATCGGAGGATGTGAAAGCTGCTTTAGAAGACCACAGTCTGTCGGAGAAGAATCATGAACTTACGAAGTCAAATTGTGGTGAGTGTGGCGTGGACGTGGAACATGTGTCCTAGCTCGTGTCACCAGAGATCCATCAAGTGTCACCAGCTGCAAATGGCATCTTACTGTTTGTCTTAGTATAAATCCCATGGGATATTTAAATCCTTTGCTTGCCTTTATTCTTTTACTACTTTCCTAGCTTATAAGATCAAAAGTAATAAGTTTCCTTATTAAATAATTAATTACTTATAATAGCAATAATAATAATAATAAGTAATCTTTCTGATAAATCATATAAAATTTATGTTTGATTCTTAACATTAACTTCTATCTTTAAGCTTCTTTCTATTGGCAATCCATAAATTTCACTTTCTTTTCTGATTTATGACATTTATATTATTCCTAATGGCACATTTGGGAAATTTTATTTTTAAAGTTTTACTTTACTTTAGAGAATCCCAGCAACTTACCTTATTTACAAG
Organism: Centruroides vittatus; assembly: GCF_030686945.1. Lineage (NCBI taxonomy): Eukaryota > Metazoa > Arthropoda > Arachnida > Scorpiones > Buthidae > Centruroides > Centruroides vittatus. Next base: position 3,333,804 of record NW_027122215.1, on the reverse strand, counting down.
TTTCTTTACTATTTGAAAATCTATAAAAATTATGCTTTCCAGTATCCGTCTTTGGGATCTATGCTTACTTATCTGATCAACATAACTATATTTTATGTTGTAAATCCTTAAAATTATTTCTTATATCTTCTTTTATTTAAAAATCTTCAATGTCATCTTTACTTTAACACTTGTAAAGTTTGAAAACTCTATTTTTAAGCTTGTAAATCTTCAAATATTATTTTTAGTATTGAATTTTTCTTTCAAATCTTCAATGTAAAAATTTATTTTCTTCTAAATTTTCAAAAATATTTTATTTTTTCGACTTATAAACTTTTACAAAGACTATTTAATTAAGTTTTATTATTCGTCAAGTCTTCCTGTGATTTAATTTCCTTATTTTTTATAATTATAAATATTTTCTTGCTATTTGTTTTGAATATTTTTTTCCTATTGATCTTTAGAATAATTTTAAAATATAAATAGTTGAAGTAAAATATATTTTATTTATTTATTTAGAATTTTTCAAGACGATTAGTTTACCTCATTTGTTTTTTCCTTGTTTATAAACTCGATAAAACTATTTGTCTTTTTTCATTTCTTTTCTGTTCGAATCATCCAAAATGTTATTATTTTAAAAATATAATTGAAAATTATTGTTTGCATCATTTTCTTTATTTACAAAACATTCTATTGAGTAAAGTTTTTTTTATATTTAAAATCCTAAAAATCATCTTTCCTTCTGCAAATTTTACCTTAAAATGTGCAGAAAAAATATCATCATCCCTTCTAATTTCGAAGATAAATTAATTAAAATTTCCATAAATTTCTTTCTTTTTCTTAAATTTAAAATAATTAACTAATTTCTATTTTTATTCAAATTAATTCTGTTTTCTTCCTCCCCGAAGATATATTCTTTAAAATTTTAACTACTTCCTTTCCGTTTCTTCAATTTATTTACAATTTCTACTATTTATATATAAAAATACAATAAATTTTCATATTTTTGATAGTTAATTTTCTTAAATATAACAATATTTAATTAATTTATTCGTAACTTTAACCATACAGTATATAGAAATTCAAGTTTATGGCGTTCTAACATTAATATATATTATATATATTGTTTTATTGAAGGTACAACAATGACGATATTGTGGAATTCATTAATATTCACTTTAACCGTTTGGCTGGCAACATAATATCGAACGAAAGAAGACAAGTGTTGGCATTTAGTGATTTAGTGGACTTACTATCACAGCTGGAATTCCGGCAATTCGTCAGAAAGACGACATTGCTCGGATCTGCATCTCGTCCACTAACATTTAGAGAAGACAATCCCATTAGTGACTGAAGTAGTAAAAAAAAAAACAAAATAAAAAAATATCTTTCCCTCTCGAAAAATAAATAAAGAAAAAAATAAAGACGTCCACCGCAGTAACGTCGAAGTCCACAGCAATAACTTATATGTGTCTTGTATTAAAAATATTTGTTATGTATGCCGAAATTTGTTACATATATATGTATATATATAAATATATATATATATATATATATATATATATATATATATATATATATAAGTGGGTTGTTTACGTGCATTTTTGTGAAAGAAATGGCCAATATTGGTGTTTGTGAGAAGTACAGTAGAGGAGCCACTTTCATGTGTAATGATGTGGGAAAGAAAAAAAAAAAGGAGTTATATATATAAATTCAGGATATTCCTGATATAATATCTTATATTTGTGTAGGATTGAATTAGTAATGGAATTTATACTTGAATGTGTGTGTTCTGTTCACTTATTAATAACGCACATTATTTTAGTTTTATGTATCCTTTCATTGTCATGCACTGTTTGTAATAAAACTTGAAAAAATATAATTTCTTTTATGATTTTTCTTTATATGTAATTCGAATTAATGGGCATACATTTCGTACAAGCGGGATATCTTCCATATTACACACATGAAAATAAAAACTTTAAAAAAAAAATCACTGAATACTGGTCGTGGATTCGTGCCTTACCAACAGGATGGCCACGTGGAGTTTTCCGCATTTATCCACGTGTCTAACACTTAAATAGGACCCAGTTTCCTATAAAAAGTCCTCCCGGGAGGCATCCCTGTTGGCAGTTTGACCACGTGTTGCGTTGTCGTACACCATCAAACCAAACCAAAAATTCAAAATGTTTACATGAAATAGAATTTTAGAACAATAAATAAATTCTTTACAATTTATTTATTTTTTAATATTAATTATGGATATTGAAAACAGGATCACTTTTATGTAAAGTTTTGAGTTATTTTCAGAAAACGTTGATATATTTATAAAAATTTATGAATTTTTATCAAATATTTACCAATATAATCTAGAAATTAATTTAAAAATGTATTTAAAATTTCACATAAATTTTTATACAGGTTCTAAATTTAAAAAAAAAAACCAGCTTCTAAAACTTTTTCTTTAATTGAAACCTTCCGGATGTTAACCCCGAAAACGTTTCAATTAAAAGTTTTTGACTTCTTGAAAAAGATTTGGAATTTGTTGTATTATTTTTACAGAGATTTAATCAAAAAATTTCCAATGAATTCGATTTTTTAATATTTATTTTAACTTAAAAAGTTATCAGGATATCGCGAAATTTAACAAAAATTTTCCTTATTTTACCACGAAATTATATTATCAATATAAAATACATTTTACTTAAAATTACATAAAATTACAATTTCCATTGAAAAAGTAGTACTAAAACACACAAAAAAAATCTATACAATTTTGTTAAAATAATCAACGACAATTAAAGTAATGCAAACTCTTATCTAGAGAAATAATTAAACTTCCATCAAGCTCTAAAACTTTGGACTATTGTGAGAACTTTAATTAATTTTAGAACTTGAACTTATTAAAAAAATATATAAAAAACTTTCCTCAAAATTCCTAAATACTTAACAATTTACTAATTGCAATTGCAATATATTAATCATCGACTCAAGTAACTCAGACTCGAATTAAATATCTTTACAAATCACGTTTCTTAACAAAAGAAGCTATAATGATACTGGGAGCAATTCTCTTTATGACATCATTTACATACATAATCCCAAAATTAAATGTAATCCCGTTACAAAAATTCGATCGAGAAATAGTAAATTGGTTGGACAAAAGAACCTGAGCTGGCACGTCTGATAAAGTCTTCGTCTTTAACATTGTACAGTGAAGAAGAGAAAAAGAAAAGAAAGGAAAATTCTTCATTCTTTTCTCGTTCTTTTTCACAATAGAAGGTTGTAAAGCATGGAAAAAGAAGAAAACTAAGAGGGAAGGGAATAAAAAAAAGAAGAAAAAAAAGGTCGCGTTGTTTCGAAGTATAGTTTCAGTCAATCGGCTTTCGAAATGCGGGTTGGTGAAACTTGAACGATTCTAAAGTAAATGGCACTTCTTCCAGATTAGATAAAGTTGGAGGAAGGTCGAGTTAAGGATTACAAGACCCACATTATTTTTAGCTTCGATACTGTACTTTTTGATGGTAAGATTAGAAGGTAGTGAAAAATCAATGTATTTCGATAGCCCTTCGACAGTTGGAGTTACCGTGTCATTAAAAACTAACTTTCTGGGGGGTTGAAAAACTAACCAAATTGATGGCTACGATTTCTCTTACCTCTGCTATTTCTTGTTAGCAATTTTGCTACTCGTGTACTTTTTTTTGCGTACAAAAATTGTTTTTATGGTTTTGAAAATCAGTAAAGATTTCTGTTTTATTTTTAAATATTTTAAAACGAATTTTTTTCGTATCGAAGTGTATTGCTTGTATTAATTACAATACTGTGCTATTTTATAAATGTAAAATTTTGCTTGAAATTAGGTTAAAAGGCAAGTTTTATAGAAGAAAAACGTTTAAAATCGATAATTTATAAACATTTGTACAGCTATTAAACAGTTTTTTTTTCTTTCGTTATAACGAGTTTCGTTAAATGGCGTATATTGCATAATCGATACGAAACTTAAATTGTTTCTAAAATATAAAATAATGAATTATTATACAATTTTAATATTAATTACATTAAATTTTAATCTGCATAATACGTATCAATCGATTGCAAGTATATTTTCGTTGGGATATACAGCATTTTGTTTCTTTAGTATAACTTATACAGTATATATATATATATATATATATATATATATGGATTTTTGATGATTTTGAAAGTGTTAACAGTTACTGTTCACTCTTGGTTGAAAATGGACTATAAAAATGTTTTTGTTCTATTTATAAAATCTAGCAAATAGCACCGTTTAGAATCAAGTGGCAAATGGCATGAAGTTGGTAATGTACTGTGAGACACAAACATATACAGTACACGCGTGATGTCAGAGTGGCTATGATAGATGATGGACAAGGCTGAAATATGTTGATCGAATGTGCAACCCAAAAAAATCTTCCATCAGCAACGTAAAAAACAGAAAAAAAATTAAGTTAATCGCTTATACAGAAGAGAACCAAACGATCATTTTGTAAATTTCCTTTTTTTTCCCCTCTTCTTTCTTTATTCAATGTTTATACAAATAACTTATAAATATTTTTAAAAAAATGAAAATAATTTATTAATATTTATTAAAATTAAATATCAAAAATTTGAATTTTTTATTCAAGAAATTATATTTTAAAAGTGAATATTCGAGCACTCTTATTGAACCTAATTCGGTTCCAAAACGCTATTTTATTTAATCATTCTTATGCATTAAATAACTTTAACAAATTCAATTTAATGTTTATTTTAATGACTTTTAAATTAATGAAGTTGAATGAATCAATTTAATTTATAATTATGAAATTAAATTATTTTTATACCGTAATTTAGTGAGTTAAAATTAGTATGAGGCAGCATTGTTGAATTGTATTGAATTGGAGAGCGTTTTTGTTGGATCAAACTTATTTATTTCTTTATGTATTTAATTATTAGGAAGGAAAATATAATTTCCACTGTCCATAAACTGTAAATTTAAAGTTAATGTATGACATTTTATTCATTAGGGAATCACAACTTTGTGATCTTGAGAACGATACTGACCTACAAGCAACCAATCAGGAACGATGATTTTTTTAGCATCAACAACAAAAAGCTATCCTTCACTTAAGTACTTTATGCAAGTGGAGCAATCAGAAGGACTTGTAGAGGAATCACGTGGTATGGAAAGATAGGAAAAGCATTTAAAAAAACTCCAGCCGTAATCTAACCAAGCAAAGAATGATGAATGGCGTCTTGTGAATGATGGATGATACGCAGAACTACCCCTGGGCTTCTCTCAGTCATCCATAGCACTTGTCCTGTCATCGCTTTATGCAGAAACCGAATAAAAATCTTCTATACCAAATTAATAGTGACGTTTCCAAAGCGTGGAGGTAAAACACTCCAGAAAAACCCTTATCCATAAATAGGCTTATGTTGTATATACCTTGCCCACTCGGCCATAATAAACAAACTTTCTGAAACCACCAGAAAAAAAAAAAAAATGGCAACAAAAAGATTTTGCTCGATACAAACTTTTATACGAATTAGTTTGTTTAATGTTAGAAACGACAGAAAATATCTTACATTTCTGTGAATTAATTAACTAATTGTATAGTATCAAATACAAATTTTACTTAGAGAACTTTATTAGTTAGTCTCATATATATTCGCTATAAATATTCATAAAAATTAATGATTATAGTGTACAGAACTCTTTTAAGAAAGCCATATGTTATATTCTATCTTGTTTAATTAGTAATTTGGCTCACTTTTATGCAGTTATGTAAATATGGAATATTGAAAGATGTAATTTTGATGTAGTATAAAGCTGTCAAACTTCGTTTATACAATGCAGTTTATAGAAAACTTGAATTTTAAAATATATTTTCCATTTATAGAAAAGTGGCTTAGATAAAGACATACTTTTTACAATTAATGATTAACATATACGCGTTACATGATACTCCTTTTTGACATGTGATGCGTCACTGTCCATATGTTTACACTTGCAATGTCGATAGGTCTGCATTATACAGGATGTTAACCTTCTTTTTTTCTTTCTGTCGTCTTCAAATATTTGAATTTTTGGGAAATTTTAAATTACAATAGAAACTTTAACAAAAAAAAAACAATGTTTTGTGTTATTTACTGTATAAATTAATATATTTTTAAGTCAAGTTTTCTAGTTAATTAATGAATGAAGTATGTAAAAGTAAAATAATAAAGAAAAACAGATTTTTCTATTCAATTTTTCCAAATTTATCATAGTTCCATTAACTTGAAAGAAGATTAATGCGCTTAATTTAGATTTTATAAAGTAGTTGCTATGGGAAATTTAGTAAATTCTGGATGGTTTGTGAGATATATAATTTTTTCCTTCGTCTTTTATATTTTTATGTAGTAAAGATTTTAATTATGAAAATTTAAATCAATACGATAAATTAAAAGGTAAATTAGTTTTTAAACTTTTATGAATGTACTACAATTTTTCAGCTATTCTCTTATAAAATTTCAATTAATTCTTTTATAATTTTAATTTTTAAACTGATAACCGATATATTAAAGCTTTAGCATCATTTTTCTATCCCTCATCATCTTGTAGATTTACAGGAGAATCAAAGATGATAATCACACTAAACTTATATAAAATTTTATATTCTAACTACTTAGGATATACTTAAAGTGGATTTTATAAGTCTTTATGATTGTAGATGGTGACTTACAAATGTTCTTTTCCGCTTTTTATTGATTTAAAGAAAAATAAAAAGCGATAATGTCATCGAACTTGGTTGCATGATAGAGTACTTTGATAGGTTTTAGCGTGTTGAATGCCAAGATGGTAGAGCTAAGACCAGAAGGCTTAGAAGCCTTAAATCCATTTTTCAATCTTTATCGATTTACAAAATATCTAAAGAGATAAATATGCCAAACTTAGCTAATTTATTTATGTTCTCGATAGTTTATCGATTTATAAATATATATAAAATACCGAACTTTTAACTTATTTAAATATATGTAAGTTTTTTTAAAAAAATTTAACTTTAACCAGCATAAAATTTAGTGATTTAGTTCAAAATTAGTGCATCATCAATCTGGATAAATAAGTTCGTTTATGTTACACTCGAACAAACTTTAATTCTATCAATGGAACATGTTCTGTAGTGTTAAACTTGTCGGATCGTACATCATTAATAGAAAACGAAGGTGAAAAACCATCGATATCAAAAAAAAAGAAGAGGAAAAAAAATTTGTAGTAACTTGGTAAGATAAAATACCATATACGACTTTAGAATTTTTATCAAGTGCCTCCGGTATCTAAACAAGTTTATTTATTCATCATACTGACTACAAAGTCAATTACTTTTAGAGAAATCAGTTTTCGGGCCTATTTGTCAATGATGCCTTAAGGCTGCACCCTTACGATCTCAACGAATTTTAGTTTGAAAACTCTCGACTAAGTTGGTATATTTTAGACATATAACATTTCTTCTTTTTTTTATATATATATATTTTCTTTTCTTCCCAATATGTTTATTTTGCAATCATCGAAGTCAAGCTGATCGATCGAAACGCGTTTGCTTTAGTTTCCCCCCTTTTTTATCCAACTAAAAGTCATTTATCCAAGTCTTCTATTAACTTTTAAACGGATAGGAAAGAAATGCCTTCCGAACATCAAATTCTAATTATAAAATACAGCTGCGTTTCCCCAAATGAAAATGAAAGAATTGCAAAGGTGACAGTTACTATTTTTTTCCCCTTCCTAAATCGAAGATTTTATAATCTACAAGCTGTTCGGATAATGTAAGAATAAATGGTGATTCCCATACATATAAAGTATAGTTTTTTTAAAGTAGATTATTGATTAGATTCGATTATTATTATCGTTTTTTTAAACAAATAAACATATTCACACTTAGGCAGTAGAAAAATTTTACTCAGATCGTTACGAATCAACATATTCAACCTAAAAAATGACAGCCGGATGGCCAAGGCGGTTAGTGTCAGCATGCCGCTCTGAGGATCCGAGATCGAATTCGAGCGAACAACCCCGAAATTTTTCGACGGTTGATCTGTCTTGGAGATATCTGGCCTCGTCCCTTACTACCCGGCCTCCCTCAGTGTGGGCCTAGCCGAACCAATGATAGATATGATTAAAAAATGGACCTCTTATTTTCCACAAAGCGGTTTCAAAAATGAAAAAATTCCCTAAAAAATTAAATTTTTGATGAATTCAAAACTTTATTCTTCTTCCTATAACAAAACATATGCTGTTTTCTCGTTTTCTATACAATTTATTTCACAGCTTTTAAAAAATTAAACGCTCGATACACGTAAATTAATGTCGATTTTACCTACTTATAAAGAAAAAGTCAACAAGTTTCTTAAAAAATTATTAAATTCTTTAAGTAATGTTTGCTTATATTAATTAAGGAAAAAATTACGAGATGTATAGAAAATTTCTTTAAAAACCATTTCGCTTAAAAGTATTCTTAATTGTTAACAAGGAGAGAAAATAGCAGTTCCATCAAGTAGCGGTTAATAGCATCGGATGGATAAACGACTATAGCTGATCTAGCTTCCTGTACGTGAAGCTTGTACATCAGACAGTTCTTTATCCTTCCAGCATTGAAATCTTAAAAGTAACAGATGTCATTTTTTTCATCGCTTATCGAATTCATTCTCATCGTTTTTTTTATTTCTCTAGTATTTGAAATCTCTTGTCACGTACCCAAGCATTTCCAAGGATTTAAACTAGTGTATCACATAATCATGATTTTTATACACGTTCATCAGCTACTATAAAATATTTTACTATCATATTTTTTATGTTAACATATGTTTATAAATTAGATTCTGTTAGCTATTGATCAATATTTACATCCCTTTCTTCCGATAAAACAAACTTTTTTGTTCCAGATCAATCGAAGCGAAGGGAAAAAAGGAGTTGTTTAACTTTTATTTTTTACATTCTTTTTATGTTAATAATGGCTTTTATTTAAAGAATTATTATGTGTTTTAATGTTAAATTATTAATGTAAATAAACAATAATCAGAATAACTAAACTGTTACTTTCGAGAACATTAAATCATTGGGAATGTTACATGTAACGGATGCCACTTGCGAGATTTTTAAGCAATTTTCACTTTCAGACTCATACATCCTTATACTTATAAAACTTTGCACGTTTATCAGCCCGGTTATAATCACTATTTTCTCAAAATATTCAATATGTGAGTGATGTTCGGTCATTGTATAAACGCTTTATTTTTCGCAGCTGCTTCATCACCTATGTAAATATTACCAAAAACTTTATTGCAATCGATAGGTGAGTAGCGATTATGTTGGTACTAAGATTGATTCTTTCATGTAAACGAAAATAGCGAAGTTGAGGCCGAAGTTTTAAACGCAAAAACGTGTACGTCGGACGTTCAGCGCCGCTTTCCTGTAAGCCTAGAAGTTTGACAATGGTGTTTGGAAAGTCAGTGGAATCGTGCTCGACATTCCAAACGCCATTGTCAAACTTCTAGGCTTACAGAAAAGCGGCGCTGAACGTCCGACGTACACGTTTTTGCGTTTAAAACTTCGGCCTCAACCTCGCTAATATATTTAACAGCCGATCTTGCAGCGATTTTGGGCATTCTAGAGTCTCGAGTTCTTCGCATCCTCAGACCCGCACAAACACGCTTAGAGATACTGTTGTTTTGTTTCTTTTTAAAAACTACTCTTTCTACTCTGTGGGCACTAAGAGGGTCTTTTTTTTATGGGGTCGGCCAAGCTCACATTGGGGCAGCTAGATATGCCGACATATTTGGACGGACAATATCCTAAAAAATTCCCGAGATGTTTTCGACTCATCCGGATTCGATTCCGGGTCCAGGTTGACTCTTAACCGCTCGACCATCCGCTGTTTAGTGTTTTGGTTCAGTACTCAAAATCCACTACTATATAGGATCTAGGAAAGAATGTTCTAGATCCTAATTAATACCTGGATTACTAGTACTGAACTAAAACAAAAGTTTCTCCAGAGTGTATTCTTGAGCGTGTGTTTAAGACACCAAGAGTTTGAAGCTTTGATAAAAAAAAAAAAAAAAAAACGTAGGTCGCTTATTCCCATTGGCAATCTATCTTTTTAAGTATTAAGTTTTACATTACTTATATAAAAAGATCTACGTTTGCCTAGGCCACTGCACTAGGCGCTAATGATAGCCGGTGAACGTATCTTGAATAGAACCATAAGAATAAACATATTAATTGATTGTAAGTTATGTATATTTTATAAATCAAGTTTTAAAAGTTAAATATAATATAAATATTTTCTATATTTTATTGAATTTTAATTAATTTAAAAGTTTTTGGTTTAAGTTACAATTCCTTCTCTACGATGTTAAAGGTGGACATGAAAAAAAAATTCCGATGGCCTTCAGAAAACATAACGCCATCTGGTAGATTAAAAATGCGAAAAATCTTTCAGATGTTTTCCCAAAAAACAAAACAGTGAAAAATAAACGAAAGTAAAGAATGATAAAATTTATTTTTCTTCTTCAAATTAAAATGTACCATTTTGGAATGATCCGAAAATTTAATTTTTCGAATTTAGTTAAAAACAAAAAGGAAGGAAGAAAAACCCGCTAAAAAAACTGTCAGTAAAAGTACACAAAATCATGGTTAGACAGAGAGTGACTTAAGCAATGCTATTGCATCTGACACATGCAGTTGTGTTTCAATCAATCATTCAATCATCGATTAATTTCGACCTAAACAAAATTCCAATTTCCTCTCTTGCAAATTCGAAGATTTGGCTTATTGAAAATTGAAAATAATTCTTTAAAGTTCAAATAAGAAAATTCATTTCGGTGTTACAACTAATTGCAAATTTTTAACCTTCTTGTAATCACACTCCGGGGTGCTACTTACACCAATGGTTGTCATTATTACAAGACTATTTTCTATCGCCGAGTATCTAGATTTATTGCCATTATTATTATCCTTTCGATAAAGCTCAGTACTCGACTTATTAATCTAAAGGACGTAAATAGGTGACGTAATCGATAATCTTTATATAACTTCATCTGTTGGCTCGATTTATGCAAAACTATCCGACATACGAGCGCTTCGTTTATGTACAAAAAATAATTAAGTTGGTGTTGAGTGGTTTTAATTATTTTGCGCGAAAAATTAATTAAAGAGAATACCGATAATCGTGAGCAATTTTTAGAAAAATATAGCACCGAGTTCTTGTGTAAAATGTAAAGTAACTAAATGCCTTAATGTGTCATGGCTACGGCATTAAAGGAGCCGATTGGGCGCTAATGCATTCTCGTTAGCTGTTTTTAAAAATTAAATTAGTGTATCTAGAACGCAACAAAAATGCTTAAGTAACCTTTATTTTTCGTACAAAAAACGTAGAAAAGCATAGTCTTAAATCGAAAGAGTAACATAATCAACTCCGCGAAATTGGACGTGTACTGTACACAATTTTCTAGTAATTAAATTAAAACAATAATAAACGACAATTTCTTGATTAAACTAATTTAAAATTTGAAAATTTAAGTAATAATATACATTTAGTAACTCGATTAATGAAACGAAAATAATAATTATTATTATTTTCCAATTTTACATTAACGACATTACAGACGATTTGAATTCGTTTACGTCATCATCAATTTCTTGTAAATAAAATAATAAATGGAAAAAAAAATCTTTAAATCTCAAATAACATATAATTAAAATTTTTAAATTAAAAAATTATAATATTAATAATATGTTATTTTATTTATTTATTTTTAATAATAAAAAATAAAAAATAAATAAAAAAAAAACAGGTTATTGCACTTTTGTAGTGATGCAGCAACTGCAGCGACATCGATTGGCGGCAGTTACAGTCAAGTTAAAATGGCAGACAATAGTGACGAGAGAACCATCGATGTTTCTATTAAAATCGATGGTAATAAGCATAATTTGAATGTTAAATATAACAGTTCTGTAGAAGAGGTAAAATTTACTTTACAGTTTACGTTATTTAATCAATTTTAAATGAAAACGTGTGCAGATAATTTAATGTTTAACTTACAGCATGTATGCTGCATTGTGTATTGTAAATTATCTGATGCGATTATCCATTTTTAAGCAGGGTACACACGTGCAAGAACAATGGCTGACACCAGATTTTAATAAAGTATCTTGTATACTTGTAGTATTTAATATCACGTGGGTTGAGATTTGGATTGTGATGAATGAATAAAGTCCATTGATAGAAATCTGTAGTAAAATCTACTTTTGTAGAAATGGATTGTTAGGAAGTCTGACTCAGTTATTCTCTAATCCATTCTATTTCTATCATTGTTCTGAAATCCCCCATCCATTCTAATATGATAATTTAGGTTTTCTCATTTTTATGGTCGAATACCTCCATTATTAAACTCTGAATTTGATTTATAACAAATATATTAGTTTAAATCCGATAGCTTTTGTTATTTTTCCCGGATCCGATATTACAAACTACATTTGAAACTGTTTTTTTTATTGTGTACGGTGACAAGAAAAAGATGTTGCAATGAGATTTGTTAAAGTTGTTGAGCTTTTAAAGATATAAAGTACTTAAAAATATATAAACATTTAAATAAAAAAAAAAAAGACATTATTACATAATTTCAAATACTAAATTTCTTTGTGATTTTTCTTTTTGGAAATTTTATTTTAAAAATTGAAAGCATTAAATCTGAATGTATTGAATGATAAAAAAAATATTTACTTTAATATAATTGAAAGAAAAATTAACATTTATATTTATAAATGTCATGATTTATCTTACAAGTTTATTATATATTACAATATAAATTCATCTTTTATGGATATCAATTAATACTGACTATTAATATTGTCAAATAACATTATAACATACATTATGGGTAGAGTTAAGTTTAGATTATTTTTTCATATATATATACTGTACGGTACATATAACTTACAATACACTTAAAGTTCTATCCATTTTGTTTGTATGGCTACTGGCAATTGACAGTAGCCAATATAATCATATTATTTTTCCATTTAATACTATAATTTTAATTTTTTACTGTAACAAAAAATTTATTTAATATAATAATTTCTTCAAATTATTCATTAGAGATTCAAAAATTTCATTTTTAGCATAAAATATTATTATTTGGGAAGATTTAATATTAAAAAAATATGCAAATATTAATTTGTTAAAATTAATTGATTATGCTTAAAATTATAGAACGGAAGTTAGATTAGCACTCCAAAATTTGTGTATAGATTGCTTTATTTCCTTAAATCAAATACCTAATTATATGATTTTGTCGTTTTTGTAGCTCTGGTAATTAGATATTTGGTTTAATATTAATAAATTGGACTGGGTGATTGCTTATGCTTTATGTGCCTATAATGTTTTTAGAAATTTGAAAATATAAATGTATGTTTGCAATTGAAAATATGTTATTTATCAAATGGTACTTTGATGTGATAGAATAAATGACAAGGCAGTGAAATATAATATTTGAAAATTACATAATTAAAATGGAATATCTTGTCAAATTAATACATTTAACAATTTGAATTTAATAACCATATATTAGAATTGAATCTTAAAAATGATAAGCTTTTAATTAATTAAATGTACATTTTTATTTTAATTAATAAATCAATAATTTTTATGTAATGAAATTCTTTGTTTAGTAGTGATGCACTTAATTTTATTTGTTTATTAGTTAAAAAAGGAAATTTCTAAAGAGTGCAATTTGCCAACCGATCAATTATGTGTGATATTTGGAGGGAAGCTTTTAGATGATAATGGAAATCTTGTTTCTAATGGTAAATATGTATAATAAAATTTATTTTAAATTATCAATTTGCTATATATGGAGGAAATATTTTACTAATATAATTTTTATACTATGTTACTTTAAATTTATTGAAAGAGCTGAAAGTAAACAATTAACACTTTTCTGCAATATAATAAAAAGCTTCTTGCCTATATTAACTAATTACAAAAACATAGTTACTTAGGACTACAGTAATGAACAGGTTTATTGTACTCCCAGCATATTTAATTAGCCTTTCCAAAATGCATTTTGGCCTTACTAGCCCTTTTCAATTGGATAACATACAAAAAACAGAGTCTATGGTGACTATCGCCAACATTACACTATACTTTAGAAGTACAATAATTACAAATTATTATTAAGATTATAAGTTAATCTAGGTCAGTGACAATACAATACTGTACAAGTCCAGTAAAAAACCTTGGGAATAGTCCTTTTATCTTCTTTACGGTTGTTGTTGTTTTCTTTTCTTCTCTCTCCACTACATTTGTAGGGGGCTGAATTTCTTGAATTTTGTTCTCATTTGGATTGTTATAGAAAACTTATTCCATTACAATTATGAATACTATTTCTATTACAATTATTCTTTTGCATGTTTTTGGTCAAAAACATGCAAAAGAAGAATACAATTCATAATTGTCATCATAATAAATGGTCACCATAGACTCTGTTTTTTGTATGTTATTCAATTGAAAAAAGGTCAGTAAGACTGAAATGCATTTTGAAAAAGTTAATTAAATACACTGGGAGTATAATAAAAACAGTTACTTAGGACTAATGAACAGGCTTATAACTTTCCTGCAAGTTGACAGGATTTTGCATCGTGTGACCTTTAATGACCTTCAATTACAATATGTTGATGTCACGATTTTGCATCATTCAGACACTAGAAGTTTTTGGGAAATTGCACATGTGTATTTTTTCTTTTTTGGGTGCTATTTACTACTACTACCTGGAAGTGTAGAAACATTTTAGAGATTACATTTTATTGCTTGACATATTTTCCCATTCCAAGATTACAAAACATATAATTCCCGGGATTTTTCATCATTTATGTTTTTGAGTAGGGTGCTAGTGACTCAATTTCGTGTCATCACATATAATTTTATAAAAATTGATACAGTAGAGCATCGATTATCTGAAACAATTCAGGACTGGGGTTGTTCGGATAACTGATCATTTACGAAAAAATATATTAAACACAAAACTGTACTGTATATAATTTGTATCACACGTCTTACAAATACATACCTTACATAATGTAGTACATTAAAGTAGGCCTACAGTTTAGGTTGGCAGGGAGGGGGAGAGTACTGCAATGCCACAGCACTAGCGGAAATTTGAATTTGCTGACTGGAATGCTTTCGGTTGATTGGTATTCGGATAATCAATGCTCTACTGTATTTGCAAGTGTTAAAATAATAATCAAACTGAAAACAAAACTACTTTTTTCAGAGAATTTACACATCATCATACTTGTGCATGTTCAGAACCAAGTGCTTTCAGACCTGCAGTCCATCTTCAGGGTTCATCACTTTCTAAAAACAGTTTCAGATTTCAGTTAGTACTAAGAATACAATACTAACTGAACTCAAAGAATTCTAGAGAGTGTGATGATGAACTGCAGTTGTCAAAGCACTTGGTTCTGAACATATACAAGTATTTATGATAATGTGCAAATTCTCTGAATAAAGCAGTTTTGTTTTTAGTTCAAATATTTAAAAGTTGGAATAGAATAATTTGTAAAATAATATTAATGCACTAAAATTAGAAATATTATTAATTAGATTGTAAACATGCATTTTTTAAAATAATATTAAAATTTATTTGTTTTTTTATTTTTCTTAAAAGGAATTCAAGAAGGTAGTGTCATTCATATAGTGACAAAAACTGCAGTTAGGGTAATAAAGATTTATATTATTTTTTCCTCTAATTACTGTTTCTTAATGACTTTCATTTAAGGTATAAAAAAAAATAATTTTGTATTTCTAGAACATCAAAGTTTGTTTTGATTAAATTAAATCAGCTTTTTTTGGCTTTTTCTTACTTTCTTATAACATTAAAATTATAAAAATTAATCTGGAAATATCATTCAAGACATCATTTTTTTCAGAGCCAAGAACAAATTGAACAAGCTTGTGCAGTAAGTTAAATTCAAAATTTATAATAAAAATAAACATTTTGTTTCTTACTATATTCTATGATTTCATTTTTCATAAAACTTCTTAAATTACAAGTTATAAAACATTTTATATTTACCTTTTGTTTTAACAATGAATGAATAGATGACTTCATCAATCTATACTGCTGCTCCATTTGGACTGGATTCAGTAGGTGGACTTTCAGGACTTAATAATCTTGGAATGGGATCTGCTAATTTTATGGAACTCCAGCAAAGGATGCAAAATCAAGTGAGATATAAATTATATATAAAATTTTTTATATCCAAATATATGGTAAATACAAAAGTCAAGTGAAAAAAAATTCTACCAAGTAAAAAGATGTCAGAATGTAAATACGTATCTTGAAAACTTTACTAAAGTTTTTGAAACATATTTCACACATTAAAGCAATTTTTGAAGTAAGGTATCAATTCACAGTCTTTGTAAAATAATTCTTTATTGATACTAAGCCAAATGATTGCTGTAATTTATTGGGCTGCTATAATTAATAATTAGAAACTAAGTAATTTGGTACTAGAGGTAGATGTTAGGTGCCATCTCTTATCTAAATTAATAATTATAATAATTTATTAAATAATTTAGCCCAATTAATTACAGCAATTGTTTGGTACTTATATCAATATATCAGGCTTTGGAATGTTCACATATATAATTCTTTATTGTTTGTGGTGTGCGTGCATGTGTGTGTGTGTATATTATAAACGTACATATGAAAACAATTATATAATGAAATATAATCTATGTTAGAAAACCAAAAGACTGACTACACATTTTTACAAGTTTCCTTAACATTTTTAGTCGTGTTGAAATGCCTGAAATATCATTTTTCAACGTGAAAGTAATTCTCAATTTCTATAATTACCTAAATATACATATGAAGATATCTAAAGCATTGAAAATTGTCTCATACATGTTTAAAATTCATTTACAATGGTGTAGCATTAAAGATAAATACACAGAATATTTTAAATGTTTCATATAGACACAAGTTCAATAGATTTAGTTCAAAATATAATAGAAGCTATACACTTTGTTCTTCTCACCTTAAGGCTTTTAAATTCTTTTCTGTTGACGTGACATTTGGAAACTAAAGTTGTAAATCAGAAGGAAGTGCTTCTGTAAGTGTTTTTAGTTAGCATTTATCATTCTTTTAGTAAATGGAGATTTGCTCTTGTTTGACTGGACTTTTATATTTTTCATTATATAATAAAATAAATTATTATTTTTTAAATATTAATTTACTGATCTATAATAATAAATAGCTGATGAACAATCCTGAGCTTCTCCAGCAAATTGTAGAAAATCCTTTTGTGCAAAGTTTGATGTCCAATCCAGAATATATGAAACAATTAATTTTTAGCAATTCTCAGATGCAAGAGTTAATGTTAGTAAGTAATTTTGATTTACTAGTTTTGTTTAATGAAAATGTAAAATACATGATAAAGTTGTGTATTCATCAATATGAAAATTTTATATAGAAAAAGCTCATTAACTTTATTTTAATAGAGAAATCCAGAAGTTAGAAAATCACTAAACAATACAGAGTTATTAAAACAAACTATGGAAGTAGTAAAAAATCCTGGGATGTTGCAAGTATTATTGAAATCACAAGATAAAATGTTAAATAATGTTGAGGTAAGTAGTAATTACAGATTATTATGCCTTTCTTATTTAATAATGTAAGAGAAATTAAATCTGCCTACAAAAATTGGAAATTTATATGACGTATTAATTAATCGTATTTAACCGTACATTATTAAAATGTTACATTTGATGAAAGCATTTTCCTTCTTAGTTTAATTTTAACAAATTGATATAACATGAAATAAGTTGATGAAGCTACTTGTATTATTTTTAACAATGTTTATATTATATTATAGTTTGTTCAGTGTTGCTTTTTTTATTTATTTAAAATTGGTCATTGTTTAATGAATAAGAAAAATAGATTATTGTTCTAAGAGTAGTTTTATTGTTGTCAAAAGGATTATAATTTCAGAATGTTTTAAATATTGGCAAAATAACAACGGTCAACTTATTTTTAAAAAGTTAAATATTAATAAAAAACAGAATTAGGAAGATTCATTAATTTTAAATTGTTAATATTTATTCCTAATTTTTTAAAGATAAGAAATATGTGATGAAGATTTAAGATTAATTATAAATTCTTAGTTGTGGTTTCTGTTCTCTTTTCTCAGGTTTGATTATTAATATAACTTGTGAAAAATACCATTTTGAAGTTAGTTTTTGAATTAGAATTTTATAATTATTAGATAGAATATTTAGAAAAATTAAACAATTGTCGGCAATATTAGTTCATGTTTTATATTCTGGTTTAACTTTTGGATTATAAGACATGGGTTTTGCTAGAAATTGTTATTTTAATTTTAATATTTTAAAATCTTTAATAAAAGAAATAAAACCTAAGAAAACTGCTGAAAAAAGTATAAGAATTAATATTTTATTCTGATAACTTGCATTACATTTATAAAAAGAATTCATTCTTACAAGCTATGAATACATGAAAATTTTATACTAATATAAAGTTTATTGTAATTTGCAGGCTATTTACAATAAATATAATAGTGCCGAAAATTAAAAACATACAAGCATACTCAAATTTTTTTATGTATGCTTGTTTTTATATTCTATATTACAAGTTTGAAAAATGTTAATAAATCTTAGCTTTAAATTTAGTTAGTTTTATAATTTTATAAAATTTTGAAGAATTAATACGTTTTAAGAGTTACATTTTTATGCATATCATGGTGTATATTTGTTGATGATCTCAATTAAAAGTTTTTTCTACTGGACAAATCTATTATATTACACAATTTCTTCAAATTTTTGCTATTAAATGTAAAAAGTTATCTGTTTGTTACAAAGTAGAGTATGTTTTAACATACTCAATCTTATAACAATATGTTTTAACATGAAAATGAATAATCTTATAAAATAAACAGTAGTTTAATTTTCCAAAGCATTTCATTTGGAAGTTTTTACATTGAATATGGGGCTAAATAACAGATATTATTTAATTCATAAAAGTACAGCTCATAATTTACAGTATCAGTAAAATTGAAGGCAGATTTGAATTGTTACAATGTTAAATAAGAAAATATTAAAAAATTGTATTATATCTGAATTACAATAAATTTTTATTTACTCAGTAATAATCTGATTTATGTTAGAATTCATCTGAAACACAAGAAAAACTCAGTGAAGAAAAGATCAATGAAACAACAGGTATATTTTTACATTTGAATTTTAATCTTACTTTTAAAAGATGTTTATATTACAGAATATTTTTACATTGTAAGAAAATTTTAAATACCGTATTAAATGATTTTTGTCTCTTCATTGCAGTTAATACCTGACAAGTTTTAAAAAATTGAAAAATAGCAGATTTAAGTGATCTGTTTAATTTTTGGATAGATTTATAAAATATTTCAAATGAATTGATATTAAAGTGAAATAAAATATGCAAAATAATCATATTTTAAGTTGACGAAACTAATAAAAACTGGTTAAATATTAATCTGTATCTTTCTTCAAATATACAAGAAATAATACATTAAAATCGTTATAAAATTATATGAATAAATTGGATATAATAATGCAAATTTCTGCAATTTTTTAAAATTGATAAGGTGTCATTAATTAATGAATAAAAGTGACATGAAACAGATATATATTATCAATACTATTGACAAACCTAAATCTATTCATGCTACATTTATTCATTAATTCAACAGCATGAATTGATATTTATCTATTCATGCTATTTATCTGTTTGAATAGCATTATGATGATATCAAATGTCATTTCAGATAATTACATGTCATTATCATGGAAATATATTAAATCCACAAATAATTATTATTCAGTTTGATACAGCTAGTTAATGTAGCAGTATAAAAATATACTAACAAATAAGCCATATAAATGTTTGAAATAAAAATGTTTATGATTGATAATTCATAGGAATAAAATATGTAAAGTTTAGATGTAGCGCATTATACATCAAATATTTTATTTGATTATATTTAAATATCAATAATGATGATTTTAGTATTTTCTGCATCTGTTGAAGAAATATAACTACAAATGATTTAGATATTATCAGTTCAATGTTTAATGCCAAAATAAAACTGCTTAATAAAGCAAATTTCAAGAATATTTTATCAAGATAAATGATCAAAAATTATTCATTAATATTTCAGAATGTTTTTGAAATGTTTAATTTACTAAACTTAAAATTACATATTAATTACTGTAAGATGTAAAAATTACATTACTAGCCCAATAGTTCATTTATTTGAGCTACTAAATGGACTTCATATTGATTTTTTGAATTAAATGACTGTTAATTAGTAGACCTATTTTTATATTTTATTACACTATCATAGCAAATAAGTCTTCATTAGTCGTCATGTAATTTTTGTAAGTTGAAATCAATTTTTAAATGAAACACTTCAAATGACCTATATGTTAATACATGAATTTGTGATTAGTATAATTATACTGTGAAATTACTAGCTGAAACATATAAAGATAATTTGAGTGCAATGTTTAACATTTTCAATAGTTTGTAACTAATATTTGTAACCAACTTTAATTTCCTTTTCACTATTTCATCTTCTGAATAGAAGGTGAAATAGTGAAAAGGAAATGAAAGTTGAAAAAACAAAATTTATTTTTATTGAATTAATATAATTCTAATTCTTCATTTATAGATATTTTTCCTACATTGAACAACTGAATTATTTTTGTGAATTTTTCTAACTTACTATGCATTATAATTTCAAAAGTTATTATTGATATTCAGATAATTAAATTAGAATGAAAAATCTAAAATTTAAATCTGTATAGATTCGAACCTAAGATAGATTCGTATACCTAAGCACTGATTTTCCAGCAAATAAGTATATGTTTGAATCTATATGTACTGTTCCAGTTTTTTGAGGAAGTTATATTCAGTATTATAAATCTGTATTATAGCATAAAGAAATTATTCAAGTGAAAGTTGTTTTATAAAGTAGTTTTTTAAGCAACTCCGTTTTTAAATATATTATTTTTTAGAATTTTTTTGAAGTTGATTCATTTATATAACTGAAAAACCAATGCAAGCATACCTCAAGTTTATTAATTTAACTATGATAACTATATCAAAGACACTTGATTTTGATTTCAAACATTTTAGATTGCTCTAGATTAATGAATACCGATATATTTAAGGAATTTTTTTTATATAGAAACTGTCTTAAACGTACAATTTTGTTAAAAACTGTGTATTTAAATTAAAATCTGGATAATAATGATAATTGATATTTAAATGTTACCTTTAAGCTTAAATACTTGTATTGAATAAAAGTATTTATGTAGAAAATTGTGTGTTAATTATTATAGATCTAAAAAAAATTATTTAAAAAGAACATTACTACAATTACATTATAATTGTTTATTTAACATTTGACAAATTTTAAGTAATTTAATTTAGTATATATAAATTTGTTGTTCTAAATAAATTTTTATTTTAATCAGATACAGCAGAAAAGAAAGAATTGAATTCAAGTGAAACAAAACTGTCACCGTCGAGTCAAGGTATACTTAATTCTCCAGCCATGCAGTCTCTAATGCAACAGATAATTACAAATCCGAAATTGATGCAGAACATGTTCAATGCTCCATATGTTCAAGCTATGCTTCAGTTTTTAACAGCAAATCCTCAAATGGCTGAAAAGGTAACTAGTGAAAAGTCTATTAATTATGAAAGATATAATTCCTAAAGATATTGTGAAATATTCATTGATATTACAAATATTATACAAAACATTAAGAAGAAATTTGAGTAAGTTTTTTGTGTGTGTGTATCATCAAGAAAAGCATAATCAAGCATTTATAAGATAAGGAAATTAGAACATATAATTAATGGGATATATTCTGTATTGAAGCTTTTTAAAATCTATTAAATTATTTTATAATCAAAATCTAATAAAATTTTTAACTAGAGTAGAATAAAATGAAAATTTTCATCTCTTTGGTCCTATTCTGTCATATAGAGCAGTGGTTGGCAACTGGTGGTTTGTGGACCATTGATGGTCTGCGAGAAAATTTGGGTGGTCTGTGGAGAAATTTGGACATTGATCAACTGAAGGTCGAACAAGTATTACGAAGGAAATGCAAAATGCTTAGTTGCTTTTTTCACTCATTGGGGGTTTTTTATTTGAATCTAAAACCAAATACAAAGTGACTGTTGTCTATTGTTCATTATTTATTGATAATAATGTGAGTGTGTTTGTCGTCCTTTGTGGAAAAGCACTAAGAATCCATAAACTTATTTCAAACAAGCAGCAATGACCTTTAGGCTTTGCATTAACAAGTGAGTTTCATTATAATATAGTAAAATCAAACTTTTATGATCATAATTCTACAGATTTTGTATCATTTAAAAAGTCATGATAGTGGTCTGCAGGATTCAAAATTGTGAGTTTAGTGGTCTGTGAAGTCAGAAAGGTTGCAGACTGCTGATATAGTGTCCCATCAGTCTGGCCCCATAGCAGTTATGTTGATGCTCGTTTACTCTTTTACATGGTACTGAATAGGGAAGAATAAATTCAAGTTATTTTGATGATGAGACTCTTTAGTGTAAAGTAGCCAGAGTTTAAAAGGTTACATCTAGACCATTGTGTGTGATTGGTGGGAAGTCTGGATGCAGCCTGTTAAACTTTTTGGTATATTGACTGAGGGTTTTCATCATCAAAATAACTTGAATTCATTCCTCCTAATTGAGTGCCTTATTTCACTTGTAAAAGAATAAACAAACATCAACATAACTCCCATGGACCAGACTTATGGTTCACCCTGTAAATAGTAAAAAGAAAACATTTGTAATACAGTTCCAAAACATAAAATATAAATTGCAAAGGACTTTTTTCTTAGGTTTATATTTGAAAATAATAATTATTTCTAGATAATATTTAAATAATCTCAATTCTCTAACTTGATAATTATTGTTATTTTTTTTACTTTAAAACATTGGTACATTTCTTCTAAGAATTTCTTAATTTTAAATCTTTTAAAGTTCTTGTTATGTTGCTTTTATTTACTTGAAAACATCTTTAACCAAAAATACTTTTTAATTGTTCTATAAAAAAACAATGAAATAAAATACATTTGTATTAATTTACTTCAAATTTATTTTCAGTTTATTGCAACTCATCCTGTGTTTTCTGAAGATCCCAAATTACAAGAACAAATGAAGCTTGCTATGCCTAATTGCTTACAGCAGGTAATCATGTTAGCAGATGTAAATAATAAAATATTAAAATAATGATTTACTGACTGACTATATGATTTTTTACAGCTTCAAAATCCAGATATACATAATTTAGTTTCAAATCCAGAAGCCATGCAAGCTATTATGCAGATTCAGCAAGGCATGGATCAGTTGCATCAAATTGCACCCAATGTTTTCAACATGTAAGCAATTAATTTTTTGTATGGTTTTATTCTATTAAATAAAAATATATTTCTGTTTATAAGATATTTAAATTGTTCGTTTTATAATTTGTTGACAGTAAATTTAATATTTAAACAATAGTAATTATTATTTTATGTGGGATAAGTAAGATGGATATTTGGAAATATTATTTATGATCCTCAAATAATCCTGTCAAAATTGGAAACAATGTTTACAAGGGAATAATTTATGAGATGTATTATTTCTTTACAGGAAAATTAAGAAATTACAGAAAAACAAAAAGATTTTTTTATTTTATTTTTTAAACACGCTTATGTCAGTTATCCCAAAATATGTTTAATTATTTCTGTGGTCTGTTTGCTAAAGCATCTATATACTATTCTCTTGAGTATAAGCATGGAAAAAAGTCTTTTATCTTTTAATCATTAAACTTTAACAACCTTTCTTGGGAAATTAAATTGTTAAAAATAAAACTTAAAAAATTTAGCTTTTAAATTTAAAATAATCTTTGTAAGATTGTTTAAAAACACTCTGTTTACAGGTTGTTTAAATCTTTAATCAATTTGCAGTATTTACTAAAGTCCAAATATATTTAGATAATATTTAAGTTAAATTATTATTTAATTAAGTTACTAACTACTTATAAGAGTGGATTAATAAATAACCAGCCGTGCTGTTGCTTTTGGCTGGTTTATTGATCCATCCTTATATTTTCAAACGTAAATGACATATTTACTAAGATTTACTTTATCCTTAAAAAATAATTATTGATGAATTATAATAATTTGAACATTATATAACTACAGTTTAAAAGCAAAAGTTGGCAGCTAAATGATAAAATAATGTGTCTATTGATTTTTGAATTGAAGTCATTTATCTACATATTGACAAAGCCTAAGTTGAGTTGACAGTCTGTGGCATGTATCTCTAGCATGTATATGGAGCAATTTTTAATGGCATTCAGCTAGTTCCAGGCCCTCAGCAAAGACAAAAAATTCATCAGTCAAACATAATGTTTAGGTTACATTAGGTCATGTACATCTGAATAAAGTATATTACTTTTTGTGAATCTTAGAAGTCCTTTTACAAAATAAAACTGGCATGCTGAGTCATCACATTGTTTTACTTTGGTACAGCAGTCTTAAAAGGCTGCTAACCTCTGATCCTAAGTCATTAATGTTGGAGTCTAAATCATTTTGAGTAATTTTTCTCCCTTAAATTAATTAATATTAAAAATACTTATTATTTTATTATTATAATCTATGACAAAGTAAATAAGAGGTATCAATGCTATAATCACTAAACTGTCATATCAATTATTATTATATTTAGATTTCCTGGGCAATCTACAAAAGAATCTGCAAATTCCAATGTTACAAATTCACCATTAAGAGGCAGCTTTCAAGATTCATTTAAAAAATTTATGGCAAGTATGGTCACTGCAATGGCACAAAATGAAGTAACAGTAAGTTTCTTACTGGATTTTTTTACCATATTTTGAAATTATATATTTAAAATACTTTTTTGTCAGAATCCACAGTCAGAAGTGAAATATTGCGGTGAACTAGAACAGTTATCTGCTATGGGATTTTTTAATAAGGATGCTAACTTACAAGGTATAATTTTTTTAAATTTTGGAATAAATATGTAGTTTCAATGCATACTAAAAATAATTATTAATTTTTTTTTTACAGCATTAATTAGTACTTCTGGTGACGTTAATGCAGCTGTAGAGCAATTGCTAAAATCTCAGCAATAAATTTACATTTAATGAAGGCTCTGTGATCACAGCTGCTCTATTGCTCAAAGCACCATCAAGCATTTGCTGAATATAGGTAATTCAAAAGAATGGTTTCTGATACAGAAACATGCTAAGCAATGCCAAATGTAAATTAAATTTAAAGTGATATAATTCTATAAACTTGTCATCTGTAATATTTTTCATTTTGTTCAGTTCATATTTTTAAATTCATGTACGCGTCTATTGTCGTCTTTCACTCATTTTATGCATTGAACAAATTTTTGTACATATGTAGAATTTATCAGGACTTATAAAATGTGCGAAGTATAACAAAATTCATTAAATCTACGGCTACATAAGATTGTATAATGTGCTAATTCTACAGTTATTGATATAATGATATTTATTAAATTATAATCCATCGAGTGTTAAAAATATAAATTTACAAATGAATGTATTCTGCCACTGCCTGTACCAACAATTAGAATTATAATAAAATGCATTATGAAAAGCAAAAAAAAGTCCTTTTATTATATATAATTTGTCAAATGTCATACATGCCAGATAAAGAATTACACTTAACAGAATAAGAATAATAATGTAGAACCTCTTGGAAATAAATTTAAAATATAAATTCTAAACTACAGATCACTTTAAGGTTTATTTTTTATTGATGATTAATCTTTTAAAAGTTTCTTTAGTTATATAACCAGTGTAAATAAATAAAAACAAGGACACTTGAAGTAACTAAAGGACGGAAAATTATTAAAGCTACATTTATAGTTTAATCTAATTTTAAAATAATTGGTAAATTGATCTTTCAATTGAATTTGTTCATCTCCACAGAAATTTATATATCTATCCATTTAAATTTATTATTTTTTCTTCTTTTTTGTGTTGAAAACTTCTGCCAAATCTTCAGATTTATTTTAAAGAAATTATTGAAAACTTTTCTAGACTGTTTTGATTGATTGTGTCTGGTTTGAATGTTTATTTTAAACATAAATGTATAATTTATACATACCTGACTTAAACATAAAACCTTTTTAATTTTTCAAAATTTTAAGTGCTTAAATCTCTAGAGAAATCGGGTGTTAAATATATTTTCAAATTAGAAAAGTTATGTTGCATTAAATATAAGCTTAATAACTTTAAAAATCATTTTATATACAGTATTTAAAAGCATGAGTAAGGTTAAATTTTTTTTTTACTTATAAATGATATTTTTTACAAGTTGTTTGCTAAAATTAAACTATAGTTTTATTTTATAAAATTAAAAAATATATATATATATATTTGTAATCAATTCCGATCTTTTCTAATTTTAATTAAAATTTTAAATGTTGAGTCTGTCTTTTGATGGAGTTTAAATATTTACTCTTCACCAATTTAATTACATAAAAATATGTATTTATAAAATATCAACGTCTTTTAAGGAAAAATATTCATTATTTTTTTTATTTACAAAGCATTAAAAATAATAATTCATTTAAAAAGAAGAATAAAATACTGAATTTTTCAGGATCCGCTGAGTAAATAAGATATATTTTTATAAGTGAAAAGTTATAAGAATATAAATAGAACAAGTTTAATCCAACAAAATTTTAATAAACCTCACCGAAATATTTTACGAACGGTTCTTAAAATGATGTGTATTTAAATCAATAAATTTCCCGCTAAAAATAATAAAATTCACCTTTTAAAAATATATTCTAACAATATATTTTTTTAAGTACCTAAAAATAGATCGTTAATATTTAACACGATTCAAGTCATTGCCACGTATTGGTTCAACGAACGAATGGATACGAATTCAACATCCCTCATAAATACGAAGATATTATAATTATAAGACGTTATAGAATATAATTAACGTGTATTTTAACAAGTTTAATGCGCCAGAAAGCCAATATATGTGTTTATAAATGAATATCCACTTAAAGAGCCAAACCAATTTAAGATTAAAGTCATGAATCTATCACTCAATGAGATCAACTTGATTTGATCGTGCAAATTTCATTTCCATGGAATTGCTTGTCTTGTTTTTGTATGTTAAAGAAAAATTAAATAATATATATATTTTTCTAATTGTAATTCATTAAACAAGAAGGAAAAAAAAACAGTATTTTTCTTTATGTAAATCGAGTTAAAATCCCGAATGAATATGACGAAATATTATGTAATTTGTATAAGATTCTTTACTGGGAGTGTGGGTTTAAATGTTTGTTAAATGTAAATATTCTTCTTTAGATTAAAAATAAGGAAAACTTTCTAACATTAATTCCTATTTAGAATTCCATCCTTGATATATTAAAATTCAATTTTCTTCTCTGTATTTTTTTATTTATTTTTTAACAAAGATGGAGACGATACTGTAATGGGTTGTTAAGAAAATTACAAACGAGATTTGTTGTTTATAATCCAATTGGAAATGTATGGTCTGTCGATCACTGCCAAGAGTCGTAGTTCAACATCACTTCTCGGTTACCATGACGACCAGAGACGAGCGCTTGCGTCCAATGATGAGCAGGATGGTCGCGTGCGCTGCCACTATTCTCCAGGTATCTTCAGTTTGTTGAGCATGGAAGTCGAGGAAATTCACTCTATCTAAGATTAATGCTTTGTCAGTCATGAGAGAAACCAAGGTCGTCGTTTTGGGAGCGGGTGGAGTGGGAAAGACCTCTTTGGTTGTGCAATTTCTTGAAGGTTTCTTTTCCTATACTTACAAACCAACTGTTGAAGATTGCTATCGACATACTATCCAGATGCCAGGTAAATATTTTTTTACATATTTAATTAATTAATCCAAGTTTTCTACCATTTATTAAAATACTAAACCATCGGAGAGGAAGGAAATTAATTTTCTCCAAAAGATATAATAATTTGCAGCGTTAAATGGACGAAAAAATAAATAAAAATAACTCCTAGAACCTTGCCAATTAATATATTAATTAATTTATAAATCATTTGTTAATATCTTATCAAAAAATTGCGCATTTTTAGCACAATTTTCGCTTTAAAACGTCAAGAATGTCATATGACACCTGTTGAATGTTCGAATTTTTCTTCATTAAATTTTTTTTTTAATTTTAATTTCTTATAAAGAAAAGTGCATTTTTAAAATTTAATTTTCTAATTTAAGTTTTTCTTCTTAAATTTACAAATTTTTAAAAAGTTAATTGCACTTCGAAAAAAGAAAAAGGAAAAAAAAACTCAAAATCGAATTTCAGTCTGACTTGTAAGAGTGATAAATCGAATTGTATTTTCTCACGTTCTGCTTTAATTTAATCTTTAAGGTAATTTGCAGCATCTATATCCCTTTGAATAACATCAAAATTGATAATTTCTATCGAGAAATTATTATTATTTTTTAATTATTATTAAAAATTCTAGCTGTTGATACCATTCCATGCTCCATTATAGCATTATTATTATTATTATTATTATTATTATTATTATAAACATCAATAGATAAAATATTTTCTCCTTGACCGCAATGGATTGAACGTCATCCAAACTAATTCCCTCGCTAGTTCGAGGGATATGAATTTCACAATAAATTTGACAGCATCTACTCATTTTGTCATCATTTTTCTTACCTTCTAAAAAGATATGAATCTCGATCTCCTACTCAAAACTCAATTGATGCAACTCCCACTTCCTTTTGTTAATCATTATTTAAATTACAGATTTAATAAACCATGGAAGAATTTTTAATGTTTAAAATATGAAAAAATTTATACCAAAATATTTTATTTTCACTCTTAAATTTAAAATATTTAATAAAATTCCCAACCACCCAAATATATATATTAATAATAAATTATTATTTATATTCTTTAAAATCTTTTTCTTTTTAAATTTTAATTACTTAATTAAATAATAAAGAATTAAAAAAATTATATTTTAAGTAAGATCAAATTAGCATAAAATCATAAATTAATTTATAAATAAATAAATATAATAATTTGATTTTAAAAATTAATTTTTAATAAATTTTTTTACCATTTTTCCCATTATTTTTAATTATAAACATTAATAAGATGGAGATATTCGATGAATCTGTGTGTAGTTACTACAAGATTCATTTATTTAAAAGAAAATATATATAATAATTTGATTTAAAATTATATTTTTTAATTCATTTACTAATTTTTTTCCCATGTTTAAATAATTAATTAAAATTCCTTAGAATTTAAAACTTATTTTAGTTGAATATTGTTGAGAAGTTGAAAAACTCTCTGTTAAGAGGGAATTATAAAATTATTTTATTTTATTTATTAAATATGTTAAAATAGAATTTTATTTGTTCTCTGTTAAAATAAATAGTAACTCCTTTGTTTATAAATGTTATATAAATTTGATTTATCATATGAATTTTTAATGATTTGATTCGTGGAAAATGTCAACGTAGTCGTTGAGAATGCAAATTTTACTTGATAAATTCTTAAAAAAAATTAAATATTAAAAAGATATATTTACTTATAAATATAAGTGTATATATAATCTATATAAATCTATAAAAATTTTTAATATATTATTTATTTTTTTATTTATTTATTTAAATTTTAAAACTTTATACTTTTTAATTACTTTTAAAATATTAACTTAATTAAGATTTTTTTTAACTATTATAAATTTATAAATGACGTGTCTTTAATATTTTTATAATAATTAAATTTAAATTATATTTTATGCGTTAATAAATATTATTATTTTAATGGAGTTATATTTAAAATGTAGTTTTATGTTAATAAATTGATGTATAGAAGTATGCAAGTTATTTTATACTAAAATTTCATATATTTTTTTTTTAAAAACATAAATAATTTTTAGGGAAATATTTTAGTTTTTCATTATTAAAACTTGGTTATTTCGGGGATATTTGAGGATTTTTTTTCGTTGAAAATTTCCCTATAATTTTGAATCACGTAGTAGTTAATTTATGTATGATTATCATCAACGAACTCTTATTGAATAATTAAAACATAAAATTATACATAAATTTGAATATTTTAATTTTTCTATAGTTACATCAGGTCATGCATGTGGCCATTAATATAAGCAGAATAAATAATGCCAATTATGGAACTTGATAGTTCATCTATAAATGTACACTGTACTTGTTAATGTTATATGCAAGAAATTCGGTTTAATATTACTCTCCTTCTCTTAATTATATAATTTTATCTAAAAACACTAATTAAAAATTGATAATAATAATAATCATCATCATAAAATCCTATAATAAATTTATTATTGTGTTAAATAGAAAGAAATATATGTAACTTTAACACAATGAATCTAACATGCTATAATAGATTACAATAGATGCGAATTAACCATACTATAAACGATTACCTGTTAACAATGAAAGCGTAACAATATAAGTTAACTGTTAATTTTGTTTTGTTCATTGTTCTTAGACTGTTCATTGATACAAGCGTGTTCATTCGTTTAACTGTTTCCTAATACTAGCTTGTTCATTGTTTTTTGTTCATTGATACAAGTGTCTTCATTGTTCTTTAACTATTCGTTAATTCAAGCTTATTATTGTTGTTTCACTGTTCATTGATACAAGCGAGCTCATTGTTGTTTAAAGGTCTTATTGTTCTTAAATTGTTCATTGATACAAGCGTGCTCATTGTTGTTTATCTGTACATTGTTGAACTGCTTAACTGTTCAGTGACACAAGCGTGTTCATTATTATTACACTACTTCACCTAATGTTAATTGAAACGCATAACAGTGTAAGTTAACAATGAAAAGTACTTAACAGAGAATACTTTTCATTGTTAATTGATGTTGTTACGCATTGTAATTAAGGTTTGATGTAAATTTCGAGTATTTTTAGTATTTTTCCCATAACAACGATGGAAATTTACATCAAAATTACCGAACTAAATCCTTAAATCACAAATTAAACAAATCCTTTTAAAAATCTCGCTTATCTTGTATACATTTTCGCTACTTAAAAGCTTATTTCTAATTAAATTTAAACTTTAAAAATATCAAAAAACAAACAAATCGAAAAAGATTTACAATATTTATTTTATTTTAATAAAAAGAATAAATTAAAATTTCTATAATAATAATGCACTTATATTTGAATCAGAATATGGATTAATTTGTCACAACTCAGAATACTTTTAACTGTTTTAAGATTTTGTGTAGGAGTTAAATAATAAGAAATATATTTTTTTAAATATATATATTTATTATTTTATTTAATAATATATTTTTTAAAATTCTTTATTCTATTATTTTAAATCCTTTATATTTTTATAGTTTTGTATAAAGGATTAATGCTGTCATAATGGAATTTTGTCGATAAAAATTTAATTATAAATGGCAACGAATCAGTGTCCATTTGCTTTAGATAAATTATTTTAAAATATAAGATGACGTCGCCTGTTTAAAATCATTTCAATGGTTTTTCTTAGATGGAGTCTTTCATACTATGGAAATTTTGGATACTGCAGGATCACATCATTTCCCAGCTATGAGAGAATTAAGTATTAGATCAGGTAGAGGATTCGTAATAGTTTTTTCAGTAGATGGCCTGCAGTCTTTTCACGAAGCTGTACAATTGTACGAACTCGTCTCAAAAATAAGAGGTAAATATATTAGTAATTTGTGTTTTTTTTTTTCCTCTATTGTTCTGTGCCTTTTCCCCCAATCTTTCATCCTCCTCTTCTTTCTGGTCACTCTACTTCACAGAAAAATCAATGACTGTTATGTAGTTATTTTCTAGATTGTGTCTCGCTCCTAATGCCTTTACTGGTATTTTGAAAGGCTCGTGCCTTTTGAAGTCGCTTTGACACTTTGACATTACGATATAAAATACGAAAATATGCTTATTTTGGTAACTTTGTCGGCTGTAGAAGCGAAGGTATTCTTAGATTTCCTCCTTTTATAAGTTAAAAGGAAAATTAAATTAAAACTTAGTAAAAAAAAAAATAATAATCAAGTATAAGAAAATTGATTATAAAAATATCAAACCGAACTTTGTAAAGAGAAGAAAATAAAAAATAAAATGACAGCACTTTCACAAATATAATTACCCCCAGAATAGTACTTTATCTTTAACGTTATAAAAGACTTCTTTCAGGAATTCTTATATAGAAACTGTTACCTATTCTACTGCATTTTTCTTAATTTTTCTAATGATTTTATTAAATAAATAAAATTATTTTTTTTCCTTTTAAGGCACGCAAGTTCCTGTTATTTTGGTCGGTAATAAAAGCGATTTAGTAGAAGAAAGAATGGTCACTCAAGAAATGGTACAACAAATAACAGAAATGTTCCAGAACTGTCGCTATATAGAAACAAGTGCTAAATACAACATCAACGTCAACGAACTGTTTGTACAGCTTCTGCAGCAGATACAAGAACTGGAACAACCCCCAGCGCCCGATTCTTCTAGAAGACCATCAAAACAATTAAGTCGACGTTTGAGTTCTTTAGCAGTAGCAATCCGCAGAAAATCCAGTAATACAAAACTTCCACTACCCACCACGCCCGAAAATACACCCGATAGCACCAGGTGTTTAATTCTATAAGATTTTATTTTCATCACCACAGCAAAACAATAAATAAATAAATAATCTTATGTTGTTTCGATGTGTGCCATGCACGCGGTAATTATGTCGTAGAAGGATATTTTTGTAGTCACATTATGTGTCATATAACAAATTCTTTGGTATGTGAAATTATATTTTAGTGATCGATCGCACGTATAAAGTATCTTATTGTTAATATATATATAGATATATTGTATAAAATATTTTTAAAGTAAAGGGAGTTTATGTAAAGGAACAAAATCCATTACGAGAGCTGCGAGATGAATCAATAGACAAACCAAACGGAGTATTGCATAAAGCATTATTTCTGATTTCATTTCTATAAATAAAAGAAAAAAAAAAACCCCTATAAAAATAGATGAAAAATCAACATATAAAATACGAAGAAATGAATAGCAAATTTATTTAAAAATAAATAAATAAATAAATCTTAAATTTAGAAAGTGCGAAGGAAAGTCGATGAATGAAGGAGAAGTTTTAAAAATCTCTTTAAAATATTAATTAAAAATTTATTTTTTATAATGTGTGTATATATATATATATATATAGTCTATATGTACTTAATTAATTTAACAAAAAAAAGGTTGTTTTATATTAAAAAATGAATAATAAATATTGGCGTTAACATTTAAAAGAAAAAAAGGAAGGAAAGGGAGGGATGAAGAAGACACGTGTCATTTGTTTCTGCTAATAAAATGGGATAGGAATAGTATTTCCATTGCGATCTTTTCTACAAGCTGTTTTCTATCTCTATCTAAACTTTTTAACTTGTCCAAATAAATATCGATCCTTCTTTTGATCTAAAGAGATTGTTAAAATCTTATACCAAATGTTTTTTTTTCCTTTTACAAATTTTTTTTCCACACAATTCTTCGCTTTAATATGAAAATTTATAAAATTAAAAATTTATATTTATTAAAATAAAATTTTAAGACGAATAATCAAATATTTTACAATGTTTTTTTTTTTTGTAAAAAATATGTTTAAAAATTGCCTAAAGATTTTATAAAATAACACTAATGAGCCCCTTTTTAAAAATAAAAATAAAATTAAAATTTTTAGCAAATTAAAAAAAAATATCGCAAAATTTTATCAATTTAAAAATAGAATTATAAAATATATTTTTTTTATTTATAAGTTTATGATTTGTTTTTAGATATGAGCAAACAATATATAACTGTTCATTAATGTATTATACAGTATTTGTATACAAGAAATAAAAATGTTATTAAGTGGATGGTATATTTTTGAATTATAACATTTAAAAATAAATCTACGGAGATTAAATTTATTGTTAATTTAAATATAAATAAATAAATTTTAACAAATTATTTTAAAAGAAATCAAAATAAAAATAGCGATTTTACTTAATCCAGATAGCCATTTGCGTGTTGTTTTCTCCAGAAATTGTATAAAAGTAAAAGGAATTTCTATAATAAAATATGCTCAGATATCCTTTTAACGGAATAAATGAAATTTATATTAATTCACTCGACCATACAATGCGTTAACGCAATTCACTTAACACATTCTTGGCTTTACTTATCACTAATTCCGATAGGTTGCTAAACAACTTGTCTTTCGTTTAAGGTATTTTTGAATCAAGTATCGAACGAATTAAGTTAACAAATCTCCTTTGGATAATCTCATGCCATTGTTACATTAAGTCAAAACATTTTATTTTCTTTTCTCTTCTTCAAAGAAAATGCTCTCCCTTAAGTAAATCTAAAAGTACATGCCTGGTTTCTTTTAAAACTTATATTTTATTATTTACTTAAATTTATGAATATTTTAAAAAATTTAATTAAAAATTTGTATGAAAAACTTTAAATTCAACACCCGAACTATGTAATTTTTATGTTTTATGTATATAGAAAACAAAAAATTCAGAATTTTTCTACATTTTAGCTCCACCGAACCACTTTTTATGTACATCTTTATGTGAATTTCATTCGTATTATTCGCTCTTATCGATAAAATAAAAGAAAAATTGGGAATATTTGATAAGAGATATCAACCTACATTCAATCAGTAAAACACAATCTGTAGAAAAAATATATATATTTAAAAAAGGTAGAGAAAGAGGGGAAGACAATAACTATTGACATTTCTTTATAAACGCGGTATTCGTCTATCAATTTTTTTTCCCTATAAGAAAATACTATTCTATTTTATTCAAGTTCTATTCTGATCATCTGGAAAATAACCTTGAGTATGAAACTCGCTTTCTAGATAAAGTAGATTATAATATAAATATATTATAGAATAATTGGGCTATTTTGTAAAACATACCTTCATAAATTCTATATATAGCCTACGTATATAGTTGAGATAATCATCTTTTAGTTTAACAAGGAAACATCTTACCAGATTCATAATGCAACTAAAGTCTCCTACCGTTTATGTTCCCATCTCCGACAATATTTCAAGAAAAATTATTAAATTATTGCTTATTTAATAGTTATATTAGTAAATAAATTGCACTAAAAATTCTTTGATTAAATATTACATTGTTAAATGGTTCCATTTAGTTTCCATTATGTATATATAAAACGGACTGACAGATAGACGGATATATTTATTATTATAGCGTTTTTATTGTAAAATTGTATGATATAAAAATAAATATTTTTAGGAAAATATAAATAAAAATCAAGTGAATAAATAAGATTTCTTTTTCTTTATGTTTAGAAGATTAATAACATAAGAATTTATTTTATGTGAATACAATAAACACAGAGGAAAAAGAATATTATTTATTTCTTCTACGAAAATAATTTTTCATTCTTCTCCCCTTTAATATATCTTGTTAACTATACAAAAGTATGATAGGAGGAAGACTAATGAATTTTAAAAAAAATCCGTTATTTATTATTATAAAATATAAAATAAACGTATAAATTTAAATTCAGACATTAAATATTACGCACAAAAGGACAAAAATTTATGTATTAATAAATACTGTAAAAGTCAATGGTAAGCTGTTCCTTCATTACTCCCGAAGTGGCGCATTACAAATTCAAA
Organism: Centruroides vittatus; assembly: GCF_030686945.1. Taxonomy (NCBI): domain Eukaryota; kingdom Metazoa; phylum Arthropoda; class Arachnida; order Scorpiones; family Buthidae; genus Centruroides; species Centruroides vittatus. The sequence goes on along the minus strand of NW_027122215.1, from coordinate 3,297,957 downwards.
GTTCTGGTCGTCATAGTAACAATATTATTCGATGAATTTATAAATTTGTCACAAAGTTAGCTCGATATTTCTTATCGTGTCACGTACATAAATGCGCAAATATTATTTATTTATTTAAATAAACAAAAATAGATTTTTATTTAACTCGGAAAACGCGTAAACTCTAAAGGGTCCTCGAGCTACCGGTTGGTTGGCGAAGTGAGGTAATGTACGGTGTTTAAAGCATTAATTAAATTTAAAAAATAATTACAAAGCAACGAAATACATCTGTTGATAGTTAATTTCCAGCTTACGGTATTAGTTTTAATTTCGTAACTAAGCCTTACAGCATTGTTTGTTAATGATTTTTCGCCCCATTTTAACCGTACAAGTTACTGTAATGCGTGTCCAACCTTGAAAGCATGGCCAAATAATTACGTCAAACGAGCGTGAACGACAGTCTTGCTATATATGGTAACACGATGATGTAACTTCTACCGTATTTAGAAAGTAGTTATGTGTTACATTTATAGCATTGACTTGTCTGATTTTTAACTTTCACTTGCGTCATTTCTATTTTCCTTCTCTTCCAAACGTCAAATTTATTTTTCAATAATAAAATGACATGCAATATTTTTCAAAAGTAATGTAACTTTTTATAGAAGAACCTATATACATCATATGCATACCTTGCATTTTATATATAATATATAATATATATATATATATATATATATATATATATATATCTACTATATATCTGTATACATACGTATGTGTGTACAGTAGCCTATCACAGTTTGTGCATAAAAATTTCTTGTAGATAAATCTAAAAAGATTTATATGCATGTAAAATATATTTCAGAACGAAAAGTTGAATTTTTTTTTGTTATACATCGTGTGTACGTGTTTATATAAATATATACACATATAATATGCGTATACATTTGTATATACTTTTTAAATTTTATATATTTATCAAATTTATTAGATTTTTTAAAAAGTATTTCGTGTATAAAATTTGACATATGTAGAGCAAAAATAAAGTGAGATCACGACTTATGAAAATCTCAAATTTCTTTTATAATTTTCCTGTTTTGTTTCATTGTTCTATTGAGTTTTCACGCTAAAAAAAAAAAAAAAAAAATGGGGAAAAAATTCCAGCTAAATTCTTGAAAATTTAAATGTTCTATAACTGAAATTAACTATTTTTTTTGCATAAAATTCATTGTTCAAATATAATTGTTTATTACTTTGAAATGGAGCGTTTTATCTATAATATTATGAAATCGATTTATATTTTTAATTGTTAAAAATATAATAGAAAAGTACTGTTTATATATAAGTAAAATGTAAGTAATGCTAATTATAATATTTATTAAATTATTTAAATAAATAAATAAATAATAATAATAATAATAAGCTAACATTTTTTTAATATTAATGAAATAATGAAAGAAAAAAGCGTATAAAATTTTTATTTTTTAAATTTATTCATTCAGAATGCTCAAAGAATTTCCGTTTCCTAATTAAGTTTTATATTAAAAAAAAATAGTATTTTTAATTATACAAGACTCTTCATCTTAAAGTATTTGTATTAATGATTTACATGAAAGAAACTAAAGAAATATTTAAACACTAAAGTAAATACATCTAAAACTCTATGATGTCAACAAAGTAAAAATTTCCTTTATGTTTAAAAAAAATAATAAAATTTATTCGGATTTAAGTATAATTTTAGTGAGAATTATTCAAATATTTAAAAAGACACATAAAATATTATTTTTTAATGAAATTATCTGTTCAAAATATCTAACAGAATTAATTTTTAGCTGGAAAAAAATAGCATTGGTCTAGTATTAAAAATAAAAAAGAGGCTGTTTCTTTCATTATTATGCTATTTTATGTTCGGAAAAGGTAAAATAAATTGCACTTAAAATCACTAAAAGTAATTATTTCGTTTTATGTAGCGAAATATTATTGTAAATTATATAATCCAGCTTTGTAACAATTCTAGAAGGTCAATACACTTTCAGTTATTTGTGGAGGTTGACGGTCAAGTACGTGACAGGAGAAGTCAGCAAGGGTGGGATCCCACGTTTATCCTGCTTACCTTCTGCAAATGTCCCGGATGTCAGATGTTCATTGAAGGCCTGCCTTAATCTAGGCCACAATTTTGCTTAACAATGAAACGGGAGGCTCGAAAATTAAGAAAGTTCCTCATATTGTTAGATAATGAGACTTTGTTGTATCATCCCGGATCTTTTGTTTCTGGAAGAGTTTTTGTAGAATTGGATAACGACACGGCTGTAACAGGTAAAAATTCTATTTTTATATTTTAAATTTCACTTTTTTTCCCCCTCTTTTCCTCCTTGACAATGAACACTGCCTAATTGAAGAAGTGTCGTGTAGGATTTTTGCTCACTCGTGACGACTTAATAATAGGATCTTTCGAGACAATTTATTGGAACAACTGTCATTAATAAGAGATAATGAGGATTGTTTAATACAGTATTGCTTTTAATAAATCCCGTTATGTAGTAATTTCCTTTCTACGCGTACTTTTCTAATTAATATCTTTATAAAAAAATTTTTTTAAAGTAATGTATACGAAGGGAAAGTTTTGAAATTTTATAAAGAACAGTTATCACTCGCATCGATTTAAGAAAACAGCTTTTATATTCACTTTCTCTTTCTGTCCACCTGTTGAATGACCGCTTAAAAATCATTTACAGTTTGCCCGTACGTTTGTCTGTTCACAAAACTTCTTAAAATTAGACTATTCTCATACCAAGAGACCTCATCTCCTCAATAATAATACTTTTTTCAATAATCCAAATTTTTTTAATCCAAATTTCAACGGTCGGAATATTCAAAAATGTTGTGTTTAATACTCTAATAAATTTCTAATGAATATAACCTCTTAACATTCTCTTGTTAACGTCATTAGAAAAGTGAAGGCACATGTTTTGAGTTGATTTAAAATGTTACATTGATAATAATAATAGTAGTATATAATAATATACATGAGTTACGGTAATTTTTTCCCTCTTATAGTATTATATTTCCATGTTGTGGGAGAAGGAATTGTAAGGTTGTCTGGAACGGGGGGTACCACGCACAATGATTCGGAAAATTACATCGATTTTAAAATTAAACTTTTAGAAGACAAAGGTATGTAATTTTTCTTTTTCTTCTTCTGCATTTTTATTACATGGATATTCATATTATAATTCAGTTAAAGGGAAAGTATTTAATTTAAATCTAAGCATAATTCTTTATTCTAAAATTAAATTTTTCTGATGGATGACGAATGGAATATTTTGATTTCGTCATCTTTTATAGTTTTATTATAAACGGAAATTTATATTTGTTACGTGAAAGTTTGTAGAAGCTTATTTTATATATTCTTCACGCGTTAAAACGTTAATAGAATGTTAAAAACCCGATTTAGCGTTAGTAACTCTCGGTTAATGTATGATTTAATAAATAAATAAATAATTGTGTTATTATTTTCTATAAAAATTATGTATATTTTTTAGAATTTTCCTTCTTTATTGCGCTTTTATTAAATAATAATAATAATAATAATAATAATAAAAACAATCTTGAATATCGACAATTCATTTTCAATAATTCGATTTAGCGTTAAGGTTTAATGATGTTCCGATAAATTAAATATCGATATTAATGTGTGTTTTAATGACTTAATTTTTATATTTAAAAAGTAATTTTAACACATAAATTTAATCGTAATTTATTTTTTTCTAAAAAGAAAAAAAAATGTTTTAAAAATTTAGCACGAGTAAATTATTAACTGTATAAAAATATTAAATAAAGAAATTCGTGTTTTCAACATTATTTTATCGAAGAAAGCATTGAATTTTCGCTTAATATAGTATTTTCCTCCATTAAAATAAAGAAATTTACTTAATACAAATATTAAATATAGAATTTCAGTTTAATATTATCAACCTATAACACGTCCAGTTGACATACGTGACTTATAACTTTCTTTTTATAGAATTGCTTAAAATATGTTTGACGTTTTTCTGGGGAGGGGGGATGTTTCTCGCATTTATTATAACATATTTTTGAACTCTTCCAAGAATCTGATGTATCGCTAATGACCTATAAATCTTAAATAACTCAATGAAATCTATATAACTTGTCTCACCCTTCAAATAAATTTCTCGATAAATTCTAATATCTTTTTAAAATAAATTTTTATATCAAGAAATATAATTAATAAATGCAGAAAAATAAACTAATAACTCGATAAAGAAGCTTTGTTTTATGTTTATTGGGTCTAGCAATTCTTGGAAACTCTGCAGCAATTTTCTTAATGGTGCTTTTGCCTGATAATTATCTAAATTATCGGAATTTCGAATGAATTCTTCAGCATAAATTTTTATAACGATCTCAATAAGTAGAAAAAGTAAAATAAAATAAAGAGGAGAAAGAAGCGACTTCGTTCAACAATAGGCATTCTAACCTTGTATATAATTGAGTACACTATAAAGTTTATTTATCCATTATTAAGTACAAACTCGATAATTGTTTACAACCCAATTCTTAGATGGAATTTTGTAATCTAAAGCCTGTAGAAACTAATCTTTTCTTCTATGTTGCTATACCAACAATCGAACGTGGGTGATTCTCCTGTATCATGGGAAAAGCATATACAGAGAAGCGGCAGTGTGGGTCGATTTGATATATTTAGTGACAAATAAACACTTATCCATAATTAAATTTTATTATTTTACCGATTATATTAACTTAATTTAACCTCATATCTCTTTCCTTCGATTCGGAAGGTTAGAAAAATGACAAGATGTGGTACATTAATCTTCACTCGCTAACTGATGTGTAAGCTTTCCACTACAATTAAGGGTCTATGAACTCAAAATATAAATAATGCACTTCATTAAAAACAAAATTGTGTTAAAAATAGATTCGAATATTTTAGTATTTATTAATTTTTTAACGGAAAGAATGATTAAATTAACAATAATTATAGCCATTCAAAAAGTGGAAACTGCTAAGATTAACATTTTAATTTTCGTTTCTATATCAAAATTTATTATTATTTTTAGTAAAAATTTAAAAAATAAGAGCATTTTTTAACTTTATAAATTTAATCTATTTTAATGATTAATCGGTTTACAATTTATTCAAAACATAAGTTCAAAACACGAAATGCCCACGACTTAAACCTGAAAATGATATTTATATAACCTCTTTTCTCTTAAAAAAGTTCCCAAAAAATATATTTAAACTTAAATATATACATATATTTTTTTATACTTGTCCCGAAAGTAATGTATGACAAGCGCAAATACTGTATTAATAAGGTAACAAATTGCCTGGTGTTAATATTAACTTATTAATCTTCTAGAAAATTTGTAAAAAGTTGTAAAATTTTAATTATAAAATATTACTTTCTTAAATTAAATTTTAGTCATTTTAAAGAATCCAAAGTTTCGAATTGTTTATTCAACTGTTTAATTGAAACATACAAATAACCGTATTTCCCCAGTGATGGAATATTTAAATCAAAGTAACGAAATCAAACATCCCGTGTGATTTCATACATATCTAATACTCTACTTTGAATATATTTCCTTAATTTCATAATTATTCAATTCAATAATTTTCTCTCAAGTTAAATAACAGACAGTAATTAACAAATTAGTCTGTATCTTATTGCAAGAACACTCATACAGGATATATTCTTTATTAGAGTATATTAGTATAAGATAATATAAAAATACTAATTATTTATAATTCATTAAATAATTATGAATTAAAAAACATAAAAACTAATTGAATAATATAATGGAATATATCATATTATCACCTTTTTGCAACAGTTATCGATCGCTTCGGTACGTTGTTCATCACTTAAAAACGAAGAAAAATATATAAATTATCATTAAAAATTAATTAAATTTATAAAATATTTACGTTAAGATGTTTAATATTGATCGATACGTTAACCAGCTAACTACAGAAATTCGAATCTTTTGTACTTTATATAATAGTACTCTACGCCAAGGCATAATATTCCTATTGATCACGAAGATCAATGAGATATAACTATTTTGATCTTCTCATGTTATTAATTATCCATTATCTGTCTACAGTGTTTATACAGCTTTTAACATCGAGTATTTAGTTTTGCAGTCAGAAATTCTTGACATTTATATGCCAACTCGTCTCCCTCGATAGCATCATCAAAGGCCATCTCAATGGCTCTTCTGCTCTTGTTCGTACTTTCCTCTGAGATATAAATCTATAATATATAATTCCTAGAAAAGAAATGAATAAGAGTTTATCCCATTTATAATTTATCATTTATAATAATTTAATTAAAATGATAAGAGGAGCCTAAACGTGCACTCGCTCAGACTACTCTTCGACTTCACAATGGCATTTGATGATAAGAATGAATGATTAATAAGAATTACAAGGTGATAAACGATATATTACGAGAATTTAATTGACAATAAACACAGCAGAAAGAAATGACAAAATAGGGATATAAATATACTAATTTTTCTTATAAATCTCGTGTTAAATTGGTACTATATTCACTTTTTTTGCTATGTAAATACAATTAAAATCGGCTTTGGTGCTTTAATTATCAAATCGATTTTATATAATTAAGTTTAATTGCACAACAAATACTTAAAATTACTAAAATAAAATTTATCAGTGGTTATTATTAGTACTAGAGACTTTATGTTGTGTCTTTTTTCAGCAGAATTTATCACGGTGCAATATAAAATATAGGTTTTTTTTTTTTAAATAAAAATAATAAGAATTTTTGTTATTAAAATGGTTAATATTTATATATTTCAAGTGATTTATTACACTTTTAATAATGCTTCTAAATTGGGGTATAAGATGGTATCAGACTGTATAAAAAAGTATAAAGTGCTATAAGGTGACCTATAAGATGGTAAAATATAGTATGGTAAGTTGGCATATTTTAATATTTTATATTAATTTTTTTAATGTACATTTGTATAAATTTTAAATAGTAAAATATACAACTTGGCAAATAAAAATAAAATAAATTTTACCACAATTTAGATGTTTTCTTATAAATTATAGAGCTTGCAAGAATTGATTCAACTTAAAAACATTTTTACTGAGTAATATGATTTTATATCTAGTTAGAACACAAAATAAATTTAATATAAAAATAAAATATGTTTCAAGAATTTTTTTTAATGTGAAGAAGATTTTACTTATTTTTTCATACATTTAATCCAATTTTTTAAAGATCTATTAAGTTTTAAAAAATTCTAAACTCTATATTAGAGTTTTAGATAGAGTTTATGTAAATGATAATAAATTATAAACAGAGAATTAATGATTAAGCAGTTAAACAAATAATTAATATTGCTACTATAATATTAATACTAACAATTTCTGGAACTAAGTTGATTCTCAAACATAATTATCTCCAACTCAATATACGAAATTTTAAAATGATATCGTTATTAAAACCTATCGAATTGTATAGAAAAATAATTATAATAATTAATAAAATATTATTATATTTATAAAATGTATAATTGTATTTTTAATTATAAATCTATAAGTAATAATTCGTTTTTTATAAGGCTTTATACTCTTGATTAAGGCTCTCATATTCTTGATTTTATATTGTTTTTAGCCTGAAAATAAGTGACATTTGTAGAGAAACTTGTCTGAAATCATGTTTTGTTGCTATTTTTTACGGAAAAATAAGTATTTTAATGATATATATGAGCAAATTCTTAGTATTAACCCACTTGTATCTTACTAAACAAGTATTATAGAAAATCGAGTTGAGACTATTATTGATTAAAGGACTACGAACTCTTTAATGTAGAAGAAAAAAAAGGAGAGAGTAGTGATTAGTGATGTTAAAAATCTATTAAGACATTCTCAAAATACTCGACATTGCTAAGTACATATATTTAATGAATGTGCCTGTTGAAGATTAACACGAGTGAGTAAATTATTTAATGTCATAGCTTCGTCTTATAAGAAATAAATTTACCAAAATCGAAGTATTATTGACTTCTTAATAATAAAATTATATCAATTTTCTAATCATATAACAAACACGTTTATTTTTTGTATGAAAAATAATTTTTAATACTATATCTAATACTATAAGTTTAATTCTAATTTTAATAAAATTTTAAAATAATTTTCATCGATTTATCTTTACTAAAATTACTACAGATCTTAAAGAAATTTCTAATAAAATATAATGAAGAGAATTCCTTAAATTAAAAGAAAAATTGGATCTATGCTGATAACTTAATGAAGCAAACATCTCTCTCCCCTCTCCTCCTCCTCTTCTTCTTCTTCTTCTCTCTCTCTTTCTCTCTCTCTCTCTCTTGAAACATTCTTTTTATATAATATATAATTATTAAAAAGTTAAAGAAAATATTTATTTCTAAATAAAATTTTTTAACTTTGTGGTATTTAAGAGAGTATTCTTTAGTTGTACATTTTTGCTTTTATATTTATGACGAGAGATAATTGATGATTGGCTCTAAGAGACTTCTCTTAACACAGATCGATATATATATATAATTGTTATTAATGTTAAAATAAACAATATAATTAAATAAAAGATATTAGTATGAATTATTTATGAATAATTATTCCTATTTAATATAAAAAATACAGTACGTGTGACAAATATGTTACATTCTGTGAGCAGAGAAATTCAGTTTTTTGTAATAAAATGTTCATAATTAGCGAGAAAAAACAAAAATATTTGAAAGTTTCTTTAATACATCAAATTAAAGATTATTATACAGAATTAATGAATAATTTTATACATTTTATATTACTTTATAGCGCCGTAAATAGAAATTTTTAAGATAGGTTATTATCCTCTTTGGATAATTCTCACTTTCGAGAAGTCTTCAATTGGTCATGCTGAATCTAAGTCTATAGCAATTATATCATTAAGCGAGTAATGTTTCACTCTTGTAATTTTGTTATTTGTTTTGAATGTTGGCGATAGAGATAATATCATATGCTAGTCATCATCTTACAAAGTGTAGCGTTACAAGATCAAATACAGAAGCGAATTGTTTCGTTCCCAGGAAAATTGCTAGGAAAATACTATATTAATTATCAGAGGATTTAAGCATCTCTATACACGATTTTGATTTATTTTTTACTTTAAAAATATCAAAATTATCCTTTCTAAGGGAAGATATTGTAAAAAAAAGAGGCCACCAAATATAACCTCTTCTTACAATAGATTTATAAAGGTTACTCTTCAAATGACGATATAGATCAAATATATTACAAATTATTGGATCGAATGTACAAAAAAATACTGTTTCACGAAGCAATATCCACATCATTATGCATAACGTTAGATAATATTGATACGGACACTCAATTAAGCAGGGCATTCAAACTATTATCTAATTTTTATATTATTATTATTTTAATCTGATCTTTCAATCTTTTCAAGCTTATCTCTTGATAATATTGTAAAAAAAAGAAGAAAAAAAATCCGTATCTTCTATTATTCTTTTCATATTCTTATATCTCTAGAATCTGAATGCATTTCTAGTCATTTATATCCATTTATGCTCCATATTTTTCATCCAAACTATCATATAAAAACTATCTATTAAATTCATTTTCTCAACTTTATAGTATATAAATCTGCTGGCCAATATACTTCCAAATTTTTAACAAAGAACATTTATCTTCGAAAACTTGACAGGTTAAGCAAGTTTCTTTCTTTCTTTAATGTTTTATCTATCTGCAGGTCAGCAACCAGCACGGGTCATTATTCTCACGCTCTGTTCTATAAATTATAGTTCCATATTAATTCTACTAAGCTTCGAGATTTATCAATAGATTTGTTTATTAAATTCTTCTTATTAAAAAATGAAGAAACGATAGTTTGAAGTTTTGTATCGAAAGGCAACTTTCTACAATTTATTTTAACTGAAGGATATTTATATGATAAAAATATATATAAAAATTATCTTAGTGCATTATATTATCTTATTTCGAAAGTTTCCTGTATTTATTTTATTTATTTTTACTGTAAAATAAGAAAGAAAATTAGAAAAATCTTCTTGTGACTTTTATAAACGATTTAAATTATTGTTTTATTGGCTTTTTATCAAGATTTATTTCGTTTGAAGTAGCTAGAAGCTGCTTAACTGGATTATAAAAAGTGGAGTTCGCACTATCTAAAAATGAATTTGAAGACGAATTAATGGCGTATTAGTAACTTTTTTATTCGTTATATATTCATTTAAATTCATATTATTTATGACAGTCAATGTTACTATTTAAATCGAAGCGATTTTCCCACGATTTCAGTGATTAACCGTGCGTAGAAACATCATTTACGCGATTACTAGAGAAGAAAATCATTTATAAAATTGTAAACAATTCATTATTTTAAATCTAATAAATTCTAATTAAATAAATGATAATTTTCTAATTTAGTGAATCGTATTATTAAAAATTTTTCTATGGTTGTAAATGTAATAAATTGAATTCTGCTAAGATTTTAATTTATTATATTTACTATTTTGAAAATTAAATTTTATATTGTTTCAGTGCCATGTTTCCTTCTCTTTGTTTCAATGTTATCAATGCCAATGTTTACTCATCAGTACTAACAAGTATATACTGACTAATCTACTGTACTGTACTTATTGTAGATCAAAAGGGCTAACTCGTCTGCATTTTTTTCATTCTTTTGTGACTTTGTCCAACTTTTGTAAAGAAAAGAAAGCATTCTTTCTGTAATCTACTTCAAGAAAAAAACAAAGAAAGGGAACATCAGATATGGAAAATATAATTAAAAGAAGGATGATAGCACAGAAACGTGCATCACTTTTCCACTAGTTCTTGTTTACTTTAAGAAAATTACATCTAATTTTCATCAATTTTTTTTACAATAAAAACAAGATTATCTTTTATTCTTGACAAAATGACAGTTCACAGAAATTGCTAATTTTATCCTTCTCTTTAATTCGTGTTTTATGTATTTTATATTAATTAATAAAATATTCTTGTTATATTATATTATCTTTATATTAATTCTGTTTATCATAGAATATAAGCATAATGCAATTGATATTCTTATACACGTTATAATGGTAAGTAAATTAAAATGTCAAGTTTAAGAAATTTCAATGGTTAAACTAATATTCATACTGTATATAAAATATTGAATAATTTATGTTAATGTATGATTTTAATGTAGTAGAGATTATGTCTCTGATCGTCTTCGATGGCATTCCGCATCCTTTCGTAATGCATTTTATTATTATTATTTTTTTTAAATTTAAAATAATGAGAAACAGATTAATAATAATACGCATCTTCCAATATAAACAGATGATATTTAATCAAACTTCAAATTTGATCGCATATTCAGGCTTTGACTCAAATATCTTATCAGTGATTTTTAGGATAAACAGAGACGATTCTAGTAATAAAGAAGTAAATACATATAATAGGATCTAGATTCTTCAGGAAGGATTTATTTCCACATTAATTCATATCAAATGGCAGAGATTAATGTGGAAGAAAATCCTTAATTGTTATCTTTACAAACCTTTACTATAATAATAATTATTATTAATATAGCTTAAATTACTTGAAATTAAAATGTTCTTTACATAAATACATATATTTTATAGGCAACCATTACTTTTTTCATCACATTAACATTTGAGACCTCCTGAATCCAAAAAAGTCAAAAAGAATTCCGTATGTGTGTGTGGCGGTGTGTTGGCGACTATTTCATTGAATATCTCAGGATGGGGTGAAGATTACGGAATAAAATTTGATACGGCATCTTGTGTGTAAGGGACATTGATACTATTAAATTTTGGTGATGAAAGGTCGAGGGGGTCGGGAGATAGAGGGGTCATGTGTCATATCTTAAGTGGGATCGGACTTAATAAAGATGTTATACGTTATTAGCATTTACAACGTTTTATGAAATTGATCACTACTCTCAAAATTAAGCTTTTCGCTATTCGATAATAATTAAAAATATACAAAGTTTTCATAATAAAATCTCATAACAGATGACGTTACACGCAATTTTATTTATTATATTGTTATTAAAATATAAAAGTTATTTTCTAAATAAAATCTCATAACAGCCGGGAAAGTTACGCTACTCGTTGCTGGAGTTTTTTATTGTTCGTGATATGATTATGACAATTCACTACATAAGTTCTTGGTATTCTTTTCAAGAAAATATGCTCACCGATAGTATATTATTTTGTATTCACGAATTGATTTGCTTTCATCCATACATCCAGATACCTTAAGATTTGACGCCATCGTTAAACCTGTCCAGAATCACGAAAGATTCAACTTTGACGCCTCATTACTCAAAATATTTGATATTCTTTTTTAGTTTTTCGACACTTCGGCCAACGTACTACCGTAGTACGTTGCGTAGTGGGGGCGGCGGGGGCGGCCCGCCCCGGGCGGCACTTTTAGGGGCGGCATTTTTTCACAATAAATAATAATAATATCTTGTAAAAATTTAAACCATTTCATTTCATATTTTTGTCGCACCTACGATTCGGACCGATTGAAATGAGCACGGAATTTTTCATTACTTATTCTGTGACGAAACTAGGGAATTCCCTTTTTTTAAATGAATGTATAATAATGACATTTTGCTCACTGTAGCGACTGACAACACCGTCTGTACTGACTTGTAGGGACTCCCCGTATTTTATTTAAGGGGGAACGAAATTTTCTTTCGTCCCGGGTGGCTGACACCCACGCTACGTCACTGGTACTACGTGTCTTCTTTTGGCTCTAACACGTAAGACGTCTGCCTCTATAGTCAGTGAATGAGTGAGGCCTTGTAGGCTTTATTATATTACGTAATTATATAATTAATATAATATATAATTATCGTATACTTGTCAATTAAAATTATCAATTTTTTTTAAAATTGAAAATTTATGTTTTACTGCAAAGTAAGAATTTTTTTTTTTATTGGATACTGTCCAAACTTTTTATAATGTAATAAATTACGAAATTTCGAATCAATTTTAATGAAATTTTAATAAATATTTTTAGATTTTATGTGATATGATTTATAATACGTAAAATCAGAATATGTTTTCCATCATTTATTATCTGAAATAAATGGAGAAATTGAGTATGACTTGTTTACATGAACCTTCTTTTTAACTAGGACTTGTTATAGGATATCGAAAGGAGTGAACCTAGAACCTAGACAAACTCTTCTTAAAAATCTTTATTGTAATTTATATAGGTTCACTCTCTTCGATATAACAAGTCCTAGTTAAAGAGAAGGTTCATGTAGACAAGTCATACTCAATATAAAGGACTAGAAGCACTTCTCTTAAATGAAGTTGTCTAATTTCTGTTTATACTCTTCTATATATTTAGATGTTAATTATGTTTTAACATAACTATATGCTAACATTATTACGCTAATATATAATTATATATGTTCTGTTTAATTGTGATAAAATTAGATAAGTAAATATAATGTTTATCAATTGCTAGAAATAACAATTTTAAGATCTATTCTTAATTCTTGTAGTTGGCTTTTAATAACCTTTCAGTCTTAAATTAAATTAAATTAACACTTAAATAATGAGAAATAGGATGGATTGATTAACGACGGTTTCTATAAAAGAGCACTGTATCAAAAGATTATTCATTTTCAATTTAGTTCAAAATAGAAGGAATTTCATTAAAAATCGAATCGTAATCGCAGTTACAAAATCAAAAATTAACACTATAACTCTGCTTGATTGTCTTTGTTTTAGAGATCGTCCATTAATTATCTGTACAATTTAAGAGAAGGTGCCTTAAATTACACACGTAAATTAACGAATGGGGTTGTAAAATGTACATCATTGTATCCGATGGGAGGAGGGTCTCGAGGCATTGTTTATGTGGACATTTTTAGTGGTATTAACGGCATAGGAATTCGTTCTTATAAGCCTACGTGAATAAACTATCAGAAAATATTTGCAGAACTTCAATGTCACTATTATACAGTAATTAAAGAGAGGGAGTTTGCCAAAATTATATCGTTGTGAACAACAGAGAGGGAGTAGGACAAAAGTGGCTCAAAAACTGTAAGCTCAATTAATGGACGGTCCTTTCTTACAAACTATCAGACATCTGTATAGATATTTGTCTCGCAGACTAACAAGAACTTTCATTATTTTCATTAAATTGTTTAGCACTGTTGAATTGTACTATTTTTTTGCAATGCTGTTTTGTTAGCATTATTATCCGGGTTACATTTGAAAATAATTGTGAAAATGATATGGAAGCGAACAGTAATTACAAAATGAAGTGTAAGATAGGTTTCTTAGCAAACACTAAATGATTTGCTCGGTAAATATCAAACAGTAGTATTGAATTACATTTTAAATTTGTAATCCTGTTAAGATGCAATCTAAAATTAAAAATCTTAACTTTGTAACTTCTCGATAATTATAGATTAAATCTCTTATAAGTAAACCGTAAATTAACGTATTTTAAAACTTATACTAGAAAATCTTGATTAATTTATCCACATTTTTAAAATGAATTTATTTATAAAAATATAACTTCACTCCATAATATATATATATAAATTTTTTTTTAAGTTTAACGATATGCAATGATATAAACTCGAAGGCTAAGATTAAAAAACATAATATTTGTAAATATATTTATTTATTTTGTTATTCTAGTTAAGAATCTAAGAGTATCTTTGAATCCTTTCTAATTTATTAAACTTGTCTCTCGTATAGAATAATATTATATTAATATTTATAAATTAAATCTCGCAATTGTTAACATATAAAATGATTAAGAAATGTTTATCTTTAAATAAATAGAAATTTATTCAATATAATTAATTAAAATGAACAAAATATGTGCATTAAATAATTTATTTACGTATTTAAATTCAAATTGACAGTTGATACAGGAAAATTAACCGATAATTTGTGAAGTCTTGAAATATTAAATCAAGTTTAATTAGTGAAATTCATCTTTTAAAAAGTATTTTTATGACATTTAAACTGGATTTATACATATAATACGAAAACATTTATATTATTTGAGTTATTTTCTACTGTTTTATCATCCGTTTTTATCATTTAATGGGATTATTGACATTTACATAACTAGAAACATTTTTCTACAGATATAAAATAAGATAAGCGTGTTTAAGACAGTTAAAAAAGTTATATTATTTCCTCCTTTTGAAAATTTCTTGTATCAATAAGAAATTTTCGTAACTTACTGTTCTGTAAAATTTAAAATATTTAATATTTATACGTTCTTACAACGTTTATAAAGTAAATCTTGTAATAAAATCTAGTTATTGTGAAGGAAAATAAAATAAAATATTATAGAAATCAATATTATTCTACACTTATTATATTATATATAAAATATAAAATAAAAATATCGTTTACATTACGCTGTTATTCAGTTTAAACAGGAATAAATTTGATTTATTTACTTTTTTTTTTAATGCATTTTCTCTTTCTTGAATCTTGTTCTTCGTTTCAATAATTTAAATTAATTATTGAAAATTGATTAAAAGTAGAAGTTCCTTCATCCAGATTGTCCGTTCATCCGGTACTCGATAATCCGGAATTGTCCGATAATAACTCGGTTTTCTAGTATTTCGGCAATAGTAATTTGTGGTAAGTGGCGCGCTAAAGACCCCTAGCGGAAAATCGTGGAAGAAGTGAGAAGCGCACGTTGCTGTATGTCTGTCTGGAGGTGTACATTACAGAAGAATAACTCATTATGCTATAGGAACTTGTTTGTGTCGGGTCAAAATGTACAGTACAGCCATGTCCAGATGGCAAATAAGTTACAAAAACGTCCACTAATCCGGCACCTACACGTTAATCCGGCACGACTAGAGTGGTGCCGGATAAACGAACTACAGTAGTAATGATTATATTTTTGAATTAATATATCGTTTATAATTATTCAATTTAAATTTATTCAGCGAAATGATACTGTATATTCGGCTTATTATTCTATTCTATTAAATTGAGTAGGTATTTGGAAAATATTAGTTTAATATTATTTAAACAATTTTTAGTAATTAAATATTAATTAAATTTCAGTTAACATAATTCATGTTTTTTTTTTGTAAAATTAAACTAAATAAGCAATTATGCTGAGACATTAAAACTATAAAGAAATATTCATACTATAAATTGATATTTTAGTCATTTATTTTGTTATATTTATATTGAATTTTTGAATATTTTTAAAGTAAAAATCGATAAAAACAAAAAAACCTCTTGGAGCTTACAGCTTTAAATATTCTCTAAAACGATTTTAAGCCTTCTACGAGTATCTAAATATAGATTACATAAACCTCCAATAACGGCCACCTCTAAACGGCAGCCATTTTTTTCAGGAAGGTTGAACAAAAATGCATATAAAATAACCTGCAAACAACACCCATTTTTTAAAATGTTCTCGTCAATGGCCTTTGTTCAGAGGTTTGACTGTATACATATTTATTTATTTATAATTTTTAGTTGAGTTGAAAAAAATTGTAGACCTATAAATTCCCACTGACGTCCGTCTGGCTGTTTGTCTGTCCTTCCTTAATATCGAGAACGAAGTTAGATAGATGAAAGTCGAGACCAGATATGGAAATCTTAGTTAAAATTTTATAATATTTGCTTTGAAAATATATCAAAAATCACTTTTGATTTCTATAAATTTTCGTTTATTCAGTATAAAATCAGTTAGAAATATTAGAAAAAAGTAAAAACTTTTAAAAACATAATTAACTTTATAAAAGAAAATTACATTGTTTTATTTATTAATTTATTATTATTATTATTTAAAGTAATAATATAGATATACTTCTAAAAAGTGATCATCATCAAGTGCTTCATCACATCAAGTAGTTATCCTAACTGATGTGTAGTGATATACTTGACAATAATCTTGAGAAATTCTACTTGAACTGCTTATTTTTAGGTCTATTATTATTATTTTTTTAATAATAAAAAGGAAATCTGATGGAGGTAATACCTACCTTATTTATAAATGGACCTGATGTAAGATAAGTAATGGGTAAAGCATAACACCTTGTCATCTGTATTGACATATTACTGGGAGTAGAGATGCTTGATGCATGTAGTTACTTCTTATTATAGGTTAGAGATATAGAATAGTTCAAAAGCCAGTTAATTGCCTTTCTAACAAAGTTAAAATAAAAAAAGTGTTCATTTTAAACCATTTTGGTGATTATTATCATAAAATATTCTTGGTTAACTGAGGGCCACCCTGTATGAGGTGAAAGTAATACTTATAGCATCATTTAATTTAAGTTAAATGATACTATAAATATTTAATTGATTTCAGCATTTATACAGTTATTAGCCCATAACTCGGTTAACTAAGAAGAGAATTTATTAATTAAAATATTTTCTTATTTTATTATAAATATAAAAGTATAACATCATAATCTACTCGCACATATATATTTAATGTTTCCTAAATAAGGTTAAATAACTTTAAATAATGATTATTATTTATTAATTTTAATTTTTGATGAAGTCAGTTAAAAATTCAAGATTTAAAAATAAAATTATTCTTTTTTTTAAAAAAAAAAGTAATTTAAAATTTAAAAATAAACTGTATATTATAATTAAATGAATAATTAGAAAAAATCATTTAATCATTGTAATAAATAAGCATTAAATTAATTAAAATTTGCTTAATTTTTATAAATAATTCTAATTAATTAATTATATTCTTTAAAAAAAATTGAAAATATTGATTTTAATGAAAAAGCTGATTGATTAATATACAGTTTAGTATTACATTTAATTATTTTAAACTTGCTTAAAGTAATTATTATATTCCACGAATCATTAAAAAAATCAATACATCATTTTCTTATAAAGAGATATTTAAATAGTTATTATTACGCTAGAACCTTGATTATCCGAGACCCGATTAACCGAAGTGGTGCATTATACGAGGCTAACTTGTTATACCGTAATTCATAAAAGAAACTAAAATAATTTATTACTTTTATATATAACAGAGGGTCAAAAAAATGATCCCTCCAAAGATTTTTACATTTTTGGAATCGAGATTTTGAAACGTCGAGAAATGCAAAAGTATTGGAGATTTTTCTGTATGTGTGGATGTTAAATGTGTGTGAGAGGGAAACGATTTTGTTCGCCCACTTTGAAGCTTAATAACTCTTGTTCTTTTTGTTGAAATTTTCTGAAATTTTTCAGAGAGATTTATGTATTAGGGACGTTACTACTTTTAAATTTTGGTGGTTAAAGGTCGAGGGGTTGGGGAGATAAAGGGAATCGAGTGTGGTCGAACTTTATGAAGATTTTACTCGCTGTTAACATTTAGTTTTTTTTTTTTTTTTAACAAAAATCATCTCTACATTCAAAATTAAGCTTTTCGCCATTTTATAATAATTAATAATATAAAAAAATTTTAGAAATAAAACCTCATAACAGATGGTGCCACACACAATTTTAACTTTTTCCGGAAAAGTTAACAACTGAATTTTTTTCTATTACTTGCTACCATTTAACTTCCATGTGAGAAATTCATATTAAAACGTAGCTATAATAATTATACATATTTATTTTTAAAAGTAATGTACGGTATCTATTAGCTGTGTAATAAATAATGTAAAAATGTCGTTCTTATGTAATTAAATTCATTAAGGTATAAAAAAAAGCTTAAAAGTGATACCATATAAATCCATATTCATAATCTTTCATCTAAAATGGCCGTAGCCGGCCGTTCTATCCGAGTTTTCGGTTATCCGGGTAGCATCAGTTTACATTACTCGGATAATCGGGTTCTACTGTAAATGATGATGATAAAACTAGTAATTTTAAAAATAAAGGAAGAAAAGGTAGGCCTGTTATGGACCTTTTTTGAGTCCGAAGTACAAAATTTTATAATTTTACCTTCTTCTCGGGATCAATTCTACCTTTAAAAATTCTAAATACCCCTTGTCATTTAATCTATATAATACTTTAATAGAACACTTAAATTTGTACAACATATATACTGTACAGCACTTTATAGGAATTCGTTGATAACGTTGATTTCTTTGTAATTCTATTGATCTAATTTGTATTTATTTCATGGATTGAATTGATAGGATAATGCAACGCAACACACGGACGATCTGCCAAGATGGGGTACCTTCCGGAAGGACTTCTGTGGGAACGTCGCCCCTATTTTGACTTTAGACACATGGAAAAATCTGGAAAACACGCGGCAGCTCGTTGGTGAGGTGCGAACCCGCGACCAATGTGCAGTGGTTTTACTTACTCGACCAGTGGTAGGCCGAATTACATATAAAACCGAGACAAATAGAAACGTCGATAGAGAATTTTCGATAAAATGATTAATAAACTCATTAAAAACTTGAACACATGACGAAATGACCTCATCATATGCTATTGTTTCGCTAGGGTCTGTTCCCGTTGAATACTAACAAACATCAAACAATATTAATGTTCTTAACAACATATATATATAGACACTTATGTCGTTGTTAGAACATATCCCTATATTTATCCCTACAAATTTAATAAAGTTATTGAATTAAAATCAATATAAAAATTTAATGCAAATAAAGGTAAAATACAATGAAAATGTCATTTGGTGCAAATGGAGTGAACTTATTAAATCACAAAATATTTTACTTAGGCCTACTTTGAATTGATTGAATGACTTTCAATAAATTCAAACTAAATCCAAATCACTAGTGAATGAGAAAACGGATGAAAAAATTGCATTAGTAACGCCGTTTACATCTGGAAATATTAGAATATTATTGATAAAATATTAATATATATCTATAAAGATGCTATCTTCGCATGACTTTTCGTATTCAGTACAAATTTATTTTTAATAGGAAATTTACCGTTTGAACTTTGAAAATAAAAATTTGACTTCGTATAAATTATTGCTCTGAAATAAATAAACTTCGTTTAAATTATCTTAAAAAAAGTTTTTAAATATTAATAAGATTTGATATACGACATTTATTCGAGGTTATATTTTAAAATATTTTAATATGTTATAAAGTGTGCACGAAAGGTATTAGACTTATGTCTAAGCCTAATATCTTTATAAAAAAAAATAAGACTTTTAAATAATTTCCCTTATAAAAAAAATAGCTTAATTATCTAATTCATCGATTTTTTTCTAAATTTATAATATTTTTTTTTAAACTTGGAAAATTTTAAATCAAAATGTATTTAAAAATGAAGTTTCTGTAGAATTATGGTTGAAAATAAGGACGTGAATTTAGACATTAAACTTACAAGAACAGTTTAATACAAGAGGCTAGTGTGACAACTGGACTTTGACAAAGAAAGAAGGCAACCCGAGACAATATACAAAAAAAAAAAGAAAAAAACAACACTGGCTTCACCTGCAACATCAAAAGCTACACAAATATAAACAGTTTCTAATCGAAATTTTTCCCGTTTTCTTCTAATAGATCACGGGGCAGATACAAAACAATTTTTTAAATCTAATGTTTCTTTCTTTCTCCCCTAGCACATCCATAGATTTGGACTCTAACGAGGTGGTATTCGAATTTCTACCCTCTACAGTGACACAGCACAGACTTCTGAGAGCACACAATTTCTAGATCACTCGTTTCCAATCGTAGGAGACGTAATTTAATATCTTTATATAATTTTATTTTATTTTTTTAGGATGATTTCATTACAAAAAAGTAAAATAAAATGTAAACATAAATGCTCTTATTAATACTGGAAGGCCAACTTAAGCCAGCTGAAGTTAAGCATTAACGAAAATTTCTTCTAGTGAAATTCAAATTATTAAAATCAATAACAAATATTTATTTTGAATTTGTACGAATTTAAATTTTAAAAATTAAGTTTTGTTTTAATTTTATTTTCCAATTTATATTACGATCCATAAATAAAAAAAGATGTAATTAATTTTAAAAAAATGAGTTTCTTTTAAATTTATTGCTAATAACATAAGTTTATAATTATTGTTTTGCCTGCCTGTTATTGCTAAATATAGAAAATATAAGCAATTGCAATTACATTACATAAAATTGATCCAATTCCAATTTTTGATGATAATTATACGATTTAATAATTCTTAATTAATAATAAGCTAGTCAATGAATAGGAACAATTTTCAAATTGTCCTTATTCATCGAAAAAGTTTAATATAAAGGATAATTATCTTAAGTATGATTTTATAGAGGAGATTCTACTAAAGTTTCTTAAACTAGAGTCCTCCAGACCAGTTCAGAGGGTCAACGAAGCATTCGGAAGGTATCTATAGTAATATGAGTTTGTTTCCTAAAAACATATTAATAAAATAAGAATAAAGTTAAGATGTTTCATACATAAAACTAAGCTTTCTTTCAGAAAGTCTAGTTTTCATACGGATATACAGTGTGGCTCATCAGTCAGTTAAAGGTCCACATAACTAAGTTATTATATTCGATTTTTTAGACACTTTTGGTGCTTAAAAAATCGAAACAATTTAATTGAACTAAAATAGATAACATGATTTTTATCCATTTTAACCATTTTAATTAATTAAATTCAATTAATTAAAATAAATATTATTAAAACATTATAACAATTTAATGATATTCATTCAGATATTTATTTGATTAACAGAGAGATTATAATTAGTAATTTAATAAATAAAAATCAGAGAGAAATTAAGGCATGTTTATATAATTTAGTTATCATTTGCATCATTTTTACAGCTTATTCTTCGTATTCTATTGCTCTTTCCCATACAGAATGGGCGTTTTCTCTGTTTTTCTTCGAGCAGTTAGGAAGAATAACAAGTAAACAACCTACTTAACACTGTACAACTCTTGTCATACACTTAATACTGTGTACTTCTAAATACATTAATCATAAATAAAAGTTAGTATTATGATATGATTTATAAAAAAAATAAAAGCATATTTTAAGAATATTAAATTATTTTAAATTTAAAAAATAATTTGCATCGTCAGAATCGAAAAAATAGTGTTTAATATGCATGGTTAATCATCAATATCGCTGGAAAATCATTTTGATTTAAGGTGGAAAAATTATTATTATGACACAAATTTTAAAAAAAGTAACCGGTAAAGAATGAAGTGATGCGTGATTTGAGCATCCTCAATTCCATCTTATATACAAAGTGTATATACATGGTTTGATTTGATGAAACGAGGCAACGCAACACATGGATGATCTGCCAAGTCGAGATGCATCCCGGGAGGACTTTCTATGAGAAATTGGCCCTTATTTAGGCGTTTGGCACGTGAAGAAAATTCTACGTGATCAGCACGTTATCACATGCTAGCTACAGAAAATTGGCCCCCATTTAGGTGTTAGATACGACCAGATCGTTGTCAGATGCGAACTCGCGACAAACTACCAGTGTTCATTTACCCACTTGGCCTCTGATGAGCGTGCATAAATGGATATATATACGGTTTATTTGCCAATTATTCGTGATAGTAAATTAATTATAATATAATATAGCATTAAAAGACAGTAAATTTAAGTAGAAATATTTTTTTTCAAAAGGATTGTCAAAAAAGATCATCGATTGAGAGATGCTTTAAACAATCCAAATAAAATTTGAAATGTTAAAATGCAAGGGGAAAAAAATTATTTTGTTTCTGATATCTCTAGAAAACTCTTTAAATATTTCAAGAATTCATGAATTCAGTGCTTTTATAATAAAACACATACTTTTTGATTATGATACATATATGTATTTTAAATGTATATGTCTTCGTAGAATTCTTGAATTTCTCAAGAAAATATAAGAAAAAATAATAATAATTTCTATCTAAAGGAAATGTAATTTTACATTTCCACGTTTTATTATTATTATTATTATTATTTTAATTTAAATTCAAATTTTGAAATTCTGTTAGTTTAAATTGTTTTCATTTTATATACTTTATATTGATTTTTCAAGAATAAATTTAAATTCATTTTATTATCTTATCCATGAATAATTAATTTCAATTTTAAAAGTTAATTAATAGGATTTGAAATGTTGTTTAGATATTTAAACGACGTTAAACATTATATTTTCATCACAATGGATCATTAAGTAGTGATATATAAACTGTAACTAGATATACGTAACGATATTCATGTCTTATTTTTTTTTATTTAAATAAATAGCAAGAAAATATCATTTTGATTTGTTATTGCTATTGTTATTTATCGTACGAAGGTCAAATTAATTAGATTCAACAAAATAACAATTAAAATGATCGCTGATCAGATTCATATAGACTCATTAAGTAATCCAAATTTGGTTTCTGATTAATTGGATTTTATTTAACAAACGACTTAATTTAATTTATTCGATTTTCGTGATACTGATTTCTGCTTGAAAATTATATTTAAATATAATTCAAATGCAAAATATTATTTTTAGCAACAAGCCCAGATAGCGGGGGAGAGATCAGATACATTTGTCCTCAATTCCAAGCAGAGAATGGCCTTCAAAATTTAATCTTTTAAGTAAATAACATGATATAAAAAGCTTCTTTTGACAAATGATAAAAATCCGTTTTTATACTTTGATTATTTATTATTTGATTTATAAAAACAGATGTTTACATTCATATGTTTTTATGGGCTTTGAGAGAGTGCCATAGACCGGAAAAATGCTCTTACCGCTAACATTCTCCCCCAAAAAGACATCCCAAAACCAAACAAAACACTAAAAGGAGATAGCAATTCGAGGAAAACATTTCCAACAGATTTACATGCTTTTATAGCTTTAACTTCGGCACCCTATTGACATTAATGAAAATATCTCCTCCTAAGCCAAATTGCGATTATAACACTATTATTAAATCGCTTTATATTATCTTACTAGCTTCATCTCACCCCTCTCAGGCCCTATTTAGCAATGCTACAAAACTTTGCTAGAACAAAATACTTTATTTGAAATAATAGATGTACGTTTATATGCTGCATGATTCTCTAGTGATTTTTTTTTTTTTTTAGAAATTAAATGATTACATCTCGATCCGGTAATCCGGCCCTTCGCTAGTTCAAACTCCAGTTAGTACTAAATTTGAACAATTTCCCATTAACATGGCATGGTATCTAAATTGAGCTTGGAACAATATTAAGGATTGTAAGCTTAGGCTGTTCAGAAAGGTACAGTATCCTGTAAAAAAAAAAAATACCGTATAAACATAAAAATCGGTCCTCCGAAATTTCCCACCGAAAATACTTTACCTCCCACTAAATTTTCCACTTAATTTAGTGGGAATCCACCAACTTGGCAACATGATTGTCGTCGACGGCAGTGCGATCAGTAGTCTAAGTTGTGTTTTGCTGCAAGATAAACAGCTGAATTTACGCTGTCAAATTCGTTTATGTGCTGTACATTTCCCCTTACTTCCAATATCTAGTAATCTCCTTAATCCGACACTGTTCCGTGCAGTATATCGGATTGCCGAGATTGTGCTGTATTTGGAAATTTAAAAATATTTTAACTATCTTGAATTAAATTGAAAAGTGAATACAGTATGGGACCAAATATCCGGCAAGCTTGGGACCGGAAGTGGTCCGGATTTCTGGTTTTTTGGATACGATTTTAAGAGTTCGTAGAAAATTAACGAATTTGACTTTCATAATTCTGAATCGTACGTTAACAGGAGGGTTAAATATGATTTTAATGCAAAAAAACTGTTTAGTTCTGTGCTTACGTTTTACGGAATTTTTGAACAAGGATTTTCCCGTAGAAAAAGCATTACGTTTACGTCATTTCCTGGAGATTGCGTGCATAACCAAAGAGGTTACAACCTCAAGCGGTTCCCCCCCTTTTAAATATTAAAAGAAGATAAAAATATCATTGGCAAGTTTTTTCTGGCAGCCATTTTTTCAATAATTTTTTCAAAAAATTTATTAATATCGCTTTAGTCATTAAGCCATTCAATAACAGTGTTTAACAATAGTTAATGATAATTCAATATCTTAAAGAAATTTTAATCAAAACCATTCGATTATTTTCAAAACAATGCCTTCATTTATTTGATTTAAAAAATTGAAAAGATGCGAAGGACTGATTTATAAAAAATGCATTTATACAGTATATATATCATGCTACATGATTTTCTTTTAAATAAAATAAGTTATAATAAAAAGAAAATTATATGTAAACAATTTGCGATAACGGTATAAATTAAAAAAAAAAAAAATCAGCTTAAAAGTTTATTTATCGATTCAATTTTATTTATTTTTGCATGGGAGTAAAAGAAAAATAAATCTAAAGACGTACAAAATGTAAAAAAATTCCACAGGAAATATTTTTTATTGATTTTAATAAAATATTATTAAAGAACCTTTCGATATTTACTAGCATTTAGTGTTTAGTAATGTTAAAATCTTAAAATTAGCGTAACCTTTTCAAGAAAATCAGCTGAAAATATATAATAATTTTATGAAAATTTATTTTTCCAACTTAATTTTTATTTTATTCACTCTTTTTTATTTTATTTTTCAAATTGACTAATAATGTTCCGTTAATGGATAAATCAATAGTTTTAATCTATCATTCTTTAAAAACAGTGAAATTAAATTTACTATTAAAATATATGTACTGTACGATGATTATATATGTAGTATACAATGACAATTTCCATAATAAATCATTTACGAGTATTAGTTAAGTAAAAGCTTTATTATATATATATATTTTCTATTTAAATATAGATTATTCAACAGATAAAGTTATATATGTATATATTATATTCAATGTTATTAGAATTTACAATTTTTTATAAAACCAATCCCTACCCTCAAAAGTGCCTACTGCGATGGGGAGTTGAAGTTAATTCGACCAAAAGCAGTGGTTGAACCTCATCCTGGACGAGAGGATGAGGTTCAACGACTGAAAAGTTTCATTGCATTTGTTCAAACTGTATCAAAACGTATAAAGAACAAACTAACAAGTTTTATTCATTGTATAATTAAAAGCGTTTAAACAATGTAAGTTCTATTACATTGTTTAAACGCTTTTAATTCTGTACTAAAACAATTTTGTAACATAGAGAAACTATCCTCAATACTTTTTAAATTCTAAGAAAGTAAGTAATTTATATTTCGTTCGATAAAAATAATCTTATGTATATAGATTTCGATCCAATATTTGATTAACGGTGTCTAAAATTTCTATGTAAACTCACCGTGATCATCACTAACATTGGTTTATAATTTATTATGTAAACCGTATTGTATATATTTGCTTCTCATTTTCTTGAATGTATTAATTCATTTTTTAATAATTATCTAATTCGTTCGTCGAACATTTCTCAAGATGCCAAATTAATTATTCTCTTTGCCCAAAGAGTAATATTAATCGATTCGTTACTAGACTATAATATTGTTAAAATTTAATACTGCACATAAATTGTTTGCTAAAATAATTGAAAGATTCCATGCAGAAATATCCTTATTGTAACTTTAAAAAAAATTATTTATCTATTTATCAAACGTATTTTGAATATTTATAAAAATGTTAATTATAATTTAACACTTTCCAATTCATAATGGGCTATTTTTAGAAAGCCCATTATGGTTTTAGCCACTTCCATAATGGGATCACCAGGTCAAAAACAATAGGAATTTTTCGGGGGATCCGACATATCTGGAAGGACAGACGGACAGACGAACGCCAGTGGAAATTTATAGGTGTGCAATTTTTGAAAATTGCAGCCCAATTAAAAACTTCAAAAAATGATTTTTTTGTTGTTGTTTTAAATCTGTAATTATTTAATAGTAAATTAATTTGCAAAGTTTCTATTAAAAATATAAATTAACTTGGTATTGTTTACACAATGATTTTCATTAAACAAATAACGCAATAATGAGATATTATATCGATGGTAATACATTTCTTATTTACGAACTTAAGTGAATAAATTTTATTAAAACGATACACAAATATGCTGGTTTCAATACAAACTGAATAAATTATTATTAATTTATTTCGTTATCATTTAACTTTAATAAAAATTTTCTTTCATTAGTTTCTAAATTACAAAAAAAAGCTGCAAAAATATTACTTTATAGAACGATATCTTTGCATCATCACCATCATCATTTTGATTTGTCTGCCTCAATAAGTATGCGGATAGAAAATAAGAAGAAAGTTCGCTTTCAGATGAAGATTGGTTTGTTTTCGTGAGATACGGCAACGCAACACGTGAGAGAGCTGCCAAGGAGGGGTGCCTCCCAGAAAGACTTTCTATAGAATATTTGCTCCCTATTTAGGCGCTAGGCACGTGGAAAAAAACCCGGAAACTCCACCGTTATCAGATGCGAACCCGCGAGTGGGACCTTCCCAATAACCATAAAATATTTTATGACCCTTTGTCTTCAACTTATTCTTTGTTCTGACTGCGATCTGTCGGTCGATACGTACGGACGTTCGCCCCACAGTTATATAAAAACTTATTTGTACATTAATTCCTTGATTAAACGAAGATACTTTAACCATTACAATGTGTTTCGTCTGTGTGCGTTTCTACTGTTTCCGGATTAACGACACTTTGTCCCTTCCCAAATTTTAATTCAAAATTTTTCCGAGAACGGAGTTACATAGATGACCGGCATGACTCCGTTGTTATTAGGAAAAGTATGATGTACAGGGCAAGACACTAGTAAAACCGAGAGCGTATATTTTACATCAAATAAATTTAAAATATGATTAAAAATTGCATTTTTGCTCGTTTTTTTCCATTTTTCTGTACTATGTAGGGGACGCTCGCCCCTAAAGAGAAGTTTAATCAGGGAAGGGACAAGGTGCCGTTAATCCGGAAACAGTAGAAACACACACAGACGAAATACATTGTAATGGTTAAAGTATCTTCGTTTAATCAAGGAATTAATATACAAATAAGTTTTTATATAACTGTGGGGCGAACGTCCGTACGTATCGACCGACAGATCGCAATCAGAACAAAGAATAAGTTGAAGACAAAGGGTCATAAAATATTTTATGGTTAATGGGAAGGTCCCACTAGTAGGTCAAATTGGTTTGCGTCGGGAGTACTGACACCCCCAATTTGATATTATGGTGGACCTTCTATGGGTTCGATACCCATGTTGGGGACGCACGACCGATGCTTGTTCGAAAACAATGGTTTTGTTAGGGCGTCGGCCGGCATGTCGCCGGTCGGTAGATATTTGATGTCTACGTCTTTGCGTTAGAGAGCCTCCCGGATCAAATTGTAAGTTATGACCGACCCGACTCTACTCGCCTTAGGGGTCAACCTTTGGTGAAAAGGTTACTACCCTCGCTTTGCTCGCAATCTGTCAGGATGACACGAGGAAGCCTTTTTAACATATGGGGGTAGTGGTTTACTGGACGCAAAGAGACTCACACAGAGACCATAATTACGAGTTTAACGCGTTTATTTATATATAAACATGCTTACAACTGAGGTACTGTCGCCGTCTCGTTGGAGGTTGTCCCACCGAAGAAAAGTTCGTCTCCGATGATGCGTTGTCCAGTATCCGGAGAAAGTTCGACTCCACGATAAAGTGCAGCTGGAGGTTCGATGATTAGAAATCCTCGCCAGGAAGTTCAGTCCCAAGTCCCTTTTTCCGCACTCGGGTGAAATTTGGGGTCTTGCCTCTACGTCTTTACTATTCCAGGGAGATGTCCGGGTATGGATCCACAGAACCGAGTATTCTATTCCCAACCTCCTCGTGTCCTTGAGATCTCGGGCTTTTATAACATTTTTTTCCCCGAAATCCCGAGGTTTTGATTGGTCCGAAAGATGGTCCAACTTTTACTCTATTGGTCCCTGGTCTTTTTTTTTTTAACTCTTTCCGCCCTGTGGGCACCAAGAGGGCCTCTTTTAGTAGGCCCATTATGGGTTCGGCCAGGCCCACAATGGGGCGACCGGGTGGTGAGGGACGGGGCCCGACATATCCGAACGGACCACCCCCGAAAAATTCCTGGGGATTATTCGACCCGTTCGGATTCGATCCCGGGTCCCCCAGAGCGGTAGGCTGCCACCTTTACCGCTCGGCCATCCGGCCGTCTGGTCCCTGGTCTGTTGCCAGGGACGCGATTCGGGCCGCGGGGTCACCAACATCCCCGTCCGGGCCATTCCCCTTCGGAGTTGGGTCAAGCCCTTCCCCGGATGAATTTTACCCGGATGAATGACCCGTAAATTTTACCTAATGTGTATTTCTCAGTCCTGGAGAAGACGCAGCTGTCCCAGCCGCCGCCCTCTCCACAGGGGTGTCAGCAGGTCCCGCTTTAAACTCTCTGTAAGGTGACCGTCCAAAGTTTCCCCGGCGGACGATCCCTCTCTCGTTCTCACGATGTACGATCGTGGATCTGTCAATTAGGTCTGGAATGCGACAATTAAGTCGTCCCGCACCCCGTTCCTTGGTCATACTGGCTCTATTTATAAAATAAGTCACCGATTTATTGACTTTAGCTCGACAGCCGGTTCCCCGACGGGAAGGGGTGTGAAGTCCCGGCCTCACAAAATGATGTATCCCAATATGTTTTGTGCGAGAGTGAAAAATCGGGTTTCTGGCAATTTTCTGGACGCTCTGGTTGTCGTTGTATATCGTTACGGGATGATTTGAGCTTGAGTGAACATTGCAGAGGTGTTTAAGATAGATTGCTTCCTTTGCTGCTTCGGTTAGTCCGATGTATTCGGCTTCAGTTGAGCTGAGTGCGATGGTAAGTTGTTTTCGTGATTCCCAGCTCACTACTGCGCCTGCGAGCATGAACACATATCCTGTGTAGCTACGTCGATCATTCGGACATGCTACCCAATCGGCATCCAAATAGCCTTCTAGCAGTTTACTTGGTTTTTTGAATGTGATTCCGTAGTCGGCAGTGCATTTGAGGTAGCGGAGCACTCGTTTTGCTGCTTGCTAGTGAGTATGGTTGTAGCAAGTGTTGAATTGACTCAACATGCTGACGGTGTAGGCAATGTCAGGGCGAGTACCGACGGCGAGATACATAAGTGTGCCGATAAGGTTTTGGTATGGAATTTTTCTTTGCTCACTTTCAGAAAGGCTTTCTTCTACACTCGGTTTTAGCAGTTTGGAATTTCTGTCGAGTGGAGTAGCGATGGGTTTGCATTCTTCCATACCGAAACGTGTTAAGTTGTCTAGAATGTATTTCTTCTGAGACATGGTGATTTCTTTCTTCCCCTCCTTTTCGGTCTGGGAGAATTCGATACCCAGAGCCCAGTGAATTGGTCCCATGTCGCGTAATCTAAAAATTGTGCCGAGTTCAGATTTTATCGTATTGAGCTTCGCTTTGTCGTTGCACGCTATTATCAAGTCGTCTACGTAAATAGCTACTATGGTGATGTACTGATCATTTTTTGTTATATAAAGGCAAGGGTCGACGGTGATGGGTTGGAATCCCAGTTTATGTAATTGCGAATCCAGTTTTTTATGCTACTGACGACCTGCTTGCTTTGGACCGTAGATGGCTCTATTTAATTTGCACGTTTTGGGTTTTCCATCTTTAAATTGCTGTGACCATTTAATAGCTCGTTCTCGTACTGCTTGGAGTTCAGAGTGGTCGTTTATAATGTTCTCAAGTGTTTCATTTAGTTGGCTTGGAATTTTCATGAGGGTGTTTTCTTGGATATCACCATTTAAAAATGCTGTTGTAACGTCGAGTTGGTGGACTTCTAGGTCGAGTTCGGCTGCCAGTGCCATGACTGTTCAAATGGAATTGAGTCGGGCTACAGGAGCGAATGTTTCTTCGTAATCTGTTCCGTAATCAGCAACGATATCCCAAGAATTATTTTCGAGTAATGAGATGATTTCCTTTTTGATGGCTGCTTTCCATTCGTCAGCTTCGGGGCTATGTATTGCTTGGTGTAGAGGAATTTCAGCAATTCCAGCAAAGTGATGAGTGATGCTGACTTGCTCATCGTTTACTTCGTCATTGCCATCTTGTGGAATGTTTGAGAGATCATGTGATATTGTTTCGAGGATCGACCGCGATTTCTAGTTTTTAGTTTGAGCGGTCGTCCCGGTCCTCTTCTCAAAGATGGTTATTCTTTCCGTATCTCAGGAACATCTGCCGTTTTCGTATGGATGTTGGCAAGTTGACGTGGGGCATCAGTTCTTGTGTTATTGACTTGGGTTTGCTGAGTAGTTATTTCTATTGAGTCAAGTCGATTCATAGTGGTGAGAGAGTTATTTTTTAGAGTTGAATCGTTAACGAAGTCTTCGAAAACATCGGTATTTGAAATTTTTTCTATGAACTTGATATCTCGAGAAGTGGTTACGCTCGTTTCACCATCGAGGATGACACGATATGCTTTTGAGGTTTCGGAGTATCCTACAAATGTGCAAGATTGAGCACATAGATCGAATTTGCCTTTATTGGGATTTTTATTTAGAATGAAGGCTTTCGTTCTGAAGGTGTGAAAATGGCTGACATAAGGAATTTTTCTTTTGAATAATTCATATGGAGTCTTGCCATCTATGCTTTGTGACGGAGATCGGTTGCGAATGTGATTGGCTGTAAAAATAGCTTCAGCCCAATAGGTGATAGGAGTGTCTGCATGGATCAGCATGCCATCTCTACCAGTGTTCGATTTTTGCGCTCAGCGACTCCATTTTATTGTGGGGTCCTCGCAGTCGATGTTTGATGTGTGATTCCCTGTCGCTTGAGGAAGGTGCTCATTTCCTTGCTATAGTATTCGCCTCCATTGTCACTCTAGATGGCTTTGATTTTTAGTCCAGTCTGATTTTCTAGGTAGGCTTTGACGTCTTTTAGCGTCTCAAACATTTCGTCTTTGGTCTTTAGAAAACGTACCTCAGTCAATCGAGTATAATCATCAATAAATGTAACAAAGTAAAGCGATCCTCCAAGAGATCTCTTCCGTATAGGTCCGCATATATCTGTATGAATGATTTCGAGTGGTCGGCTTAATCCGTTTGACAAGGGGATGGGGAAAAGCTAGACGTGACATTTTTCCCGCAATGCATGTCTCGCACGTATCAAGCAGATCTTCTTTGTCGAATTTAAGGCCAGTGACCCCTCCTCGATCCAACAATTTTCTTAGTGCGGTAGCGTTAAGATATTCGTAATCCATTGATTAGAAATTTTTCTTGGGAAACGTGGATTCGATCGTATCGAGGTAGTACGTAGTAGAGGTTGCCAATGCGATCTGCCACTGTGGCTGTTGTTCTCTTTGAGTCGATGACTCGTGCTTTGAACTTATCAAATATTAACTTATAGCCTTTGTCGGTTATTTTGGAGACTGATAAGAGGTTTGTGTGCGAAGTTGTAAGGTATGGAATCGCCAAGACGCGCGATTCCCACCTGTTTGTTATAACGAACTTTCATAACGGAAAAGTCGTTAGAATCGGCCGGTAGAAACGACCGTTGGAAACTTCCGTGGGAAGAACCGTTAAGTTTCAAATCGTCGACCATCGGACGATTGGCCGGCGGGAAGTGACCGTTGGCGGCCGTTGCGGGAACATTCAAATTTGATTGGAGCAGGGTTCGAACGCCGTCGACTATTTAAGGTGGTATCGTATTGAGTTCGTATCGGGAGTCCGTATCGGGATCGGCTGGCATCGTATCGGAGGTGATCGGATCGGATCGGATCAAGGAGGAGCGTCGTTCTAACTAACTCTCGTTGGACGTTACGTGGTTGTGTACGAACTTGTTCCTGACTCGGAGGTTTTGTTAATTACAAGTCTGTTTGTTCGTAAGGAGTTTTTTCGACGAATTTGTACGGGAATAGTCGGTTGTTGTTCAGACTAGTGGTTGTGCATAAGTAATTGTAACTCTAATTTGGATTATTTTGTACATTTACTGTAAATATAAAATTTGTGTTTTTCGTCAAACCGACAGAGTGGGGTATTTTGAACATTACTGAAGTGATGGCACATGGAGAGTGTTAAGTAGGTCAAACGATCGTTCCTGTGTGCCAATGTGAATTTGGGCTGTACCAACTGCATCGATGGATATGGTTTGATCATTAACGAGATCCAATTTTGTGTTAGAGGTAGTTCGCAAGTCTGAAAAGTTTCTTTGGTCAGAACACATGTGTGATGTGGCTCCGCTGTGGAGACACTAAGCATCACATGGCATTCCAGTGTGAAAAGTAGACTCACGTGTGAAAAACGTTCCGCTGTCGACTTTGTTGGATCTCGGTTGATTTTCTTGTCTCTTCTTTTTACGACAATCTCGTTCTGTGGCCTGGTTTTTTTGCAAAAATTACATCGCAGTTTCGATCCTTGATAACGGACGGTAAGCGCATCATTGTTTTGCGATTCGCGGGAAGATCGTCCTTCATATTCCTCAAAGATCTTGACTTTTAGGATTTCGAGCTTCGGAAGGTCGTCTCTCGTTTCGATCGCAGTGCGAAAGGTGTTGAAACTGTTCGGTAAGCTGTATAGTAATAACACCGAGAAGTGGTTCTTCGTTCACTATAATTCCTAAATCGGCCAGCTTGTCCGCAGTGTCCAGGAATTTGGCAAATCGTGCAGATCTTCCCCTTCATGCAGCTTCGCGAGAATTAAAGTCTTTATTATGGAGGCCTTTTTTGCTGGTCCCTGAGAGTGGTAAATTGATTTGAGTTTGTCCCAAATTTCTTTCGATGTGTTTCGTATATGTTTTAGTTCGGGCGGACTTAACATTAATATCAGACTTGATCTTGCCTTACGGTCGTTTTCCAGGCGTCATGTTCCGATCGAGACTCGGGATTACTGGCGATAATGGTGGGACAAGGTACCGCTCTGTTAGTGTATTCCCACACGCCATCCCTTTCGAGTAAGGCTTCAGCTTGGAGACTCCACGTATCGTAGTTTTCTCGATTTAATAGTTCGACTTTAAATGAATTCATCATTGCGGACGCGAGGATCGATAGACGAAATAATAAAGGCAAAATATACGAACCAAGACGTTGAACAAGTTGAACCAAGATCTGGTTGTTCAGTTCAGTTTCGTTGTAGTGTTAGTGTCTGGGCCCATAACCTGTCGTTAATCCGGAAACAGTGGGAGAGACACGGACGAAACACATTGTGGTTAAAGTATCTTCGTTTAATCAAGGAATTAATGTACAAATAAGTTTTTACATAACTGGGGGCGAACGTCCGTACGTATCGACAGATCGCAGTCAGAACAAAGAATAAGTTGAAGACAAAGGGCCATAAAATATTCTATGGTTATTGGGAAGGTCCCTCTAGCAGGTCAAATTGGTTTGCGTTGGGAGTACTGACACAAGGGCCCTTGCCCCTTCCCTGATTACGCAAAGATCTGTTCAAAAATTGCTAATTAATATGAATTACACGAACAGTAAACATTTTAAAAGCAATTATTACTACTAATGCAATTTTGGAGTAAATCTGAATTATAATTTTCAAAAATATTAAACAAACTTTAAAAAAATAAAGCTTATAAAACGTTCTTAACTCCTAATTACATTTTTGGTAATTATGTATTTACTTATCTTATAATTACCAACTTTTTATTGTTAATAGAATTATTACTTATAATTATTATTTTATATTTCATTCTAGCTACTTTACTAATTCATAATTACTTCCTTTTTTTCCAGAATAAAATCATCATCTAAACAAGATTATTCAAATTAAATTTCGCACTTTAATTAGATTCAATTTATTAAATTTGCATCTTAACTTTAAAACTAATAATTTTTTAAAAATGAAATTCTCGTTAGAATATAAAAATTTATCAATATATTTGGTATTTTTACAGAAATCTAATATGCAATTAATACATTCATTCTTCAAGAATTCGAATTTATTTCGTGTATTATTCACGTGTATTATTCATTATCTGACTATTGAATGTTTGTATTTAATCATATATTGAATACTTCAACAACAATATCATCTACTTTATACGACATTAAAACTATTTAATTACCTGTTTCAGTACAGTACACACTTAGAGTATGTAATTAATATAGCAGAACTCACAATAATTTATTCCTATTTCGTAGAATTGGAAATAAATTTTACTCCGGATATAAAAATGGATGTTTCTTCGAATCATATTTACATATCTAGATAGAGGAGATACCAACAGAGCCACTTGACCAGTCTATGAATACAAAGCCAAAAATTTAGTAGTTTGTTTGTATGAGGCAACGCGACAAGTGGGCGATCTGCCGTGGGAGGATGCTTCCCGGGAGGATTTTCTGTAGGAAATTACAGTATTTAGGTGTTAAAAACGTGAAGAAATCACAGAAAACGCCACGTGGCCAGTCCGTTGGCCAGGCGCGAACCCACCACCAACCAGTGTTCAGTGGTTTTGTCCACTCGGCCACCGGTGGACACCCAAAATTTATTCTTTTAATTTTAAAAACTTAATGAAAAATTCCTTTTTATTGATTTTATTCATATATTTTTATACTTTTCCTTTATTTTCTTTCATGCCTTGTAATCCACAATACCGTAATAACAATACAATAATCTCTATTAAAAACTTATAAAAGTTATCTGTCGCAACTATGAAAGTTCTTAATTTATCAAATAGATATGTTAAATAAACAAATAGAAAACTGGTGATTTAAAAGTTCGTAAAAGTTTTTACTGAAAATTTACAAATTATTTACATTATCATTGGATTATTTCTACGTACAGTAATTGAATTTCTTTATTTCATATATAAGATCTGAAAGCTATAAAAATCTATATATTTTGATATGTATGAATATATTTTGATAGTTTCTACTAAAACTCACATCAAATTTCATCTTATAGATTATATTAGTAGGAAGAATTGCTGGAAATTGCCTAAAATACAGTAGTTTTGTCTGAAATTTTCTGTCAAAAGAATTTACAAACTCTTCCTTTTACGATGAAAAAATATATATTTAAGCTTATAAAATATTTGTTCAGTTGGATAGGAATTTTTCACAAAAATAACTTTTAGAAATTAGATATCATTTAATACTGTTTATACCATGAAAGTGTTTGATAAATTATACAGGATATTACAAGAAAATAAAAAAATATATTACATTAATGTAACCAATTTATGAATAAGTAAACATTATTTTGTAAATTAATTTTATTTTATTGTTTCGATAATGTTTTTTAATTAAAAATTTTGTATTAAATTGCTGTTATTTTATCTTCGTTTCATCCGAAACAGATTTTCAATACAATTTTGTTCAAGAATAATTAATCAATATTTGTTTACTTTGCTGAGACATAAATCTTTCATATCCTACAGTCAATAAATACAGATTTATTTTTAAAAATTTGTTATATATTTTAAATATATAATATTTAAATTTTAAATATATTAAATATATAAATATATATTATAAAGTACAAAAATGATACATCAAGATGCGTATAATTTAACCTTTACATTACAAAAATGTAAAAATTTCATGAAATTGATATAATTATGTTTTGATTGTAATATGAATAGATTTAATATTATTATATCAAATTTAAAAAATTCAGCATAGTTTCCAGTTGATACAAACTATGACCTTACATGGGAGTGAGGCATAAACAGCACAGTTTTTTCGGATGTAAATTATGTCTAATGTTAATTGATTTTTAATTTTGTTTTTGTTTCTAAGCTATAAACAGCGAAAAAAAAGTCAAGTAAAGAGGAGACATGTTTTTCACTGTTTACAAAAAACAAAATTTAAAACCAATTAACGTTACTTGCACTATACACCTGGAGAAATACTGTAATGCTATTTATTCCACACCCTGTATAGCAATGCAGTTTCAGTTATAAGCCGTAGTCAAAAGCTACAATTTATGACTAGGAATTGCACCCACATCATTTTTTCTTTCAATGAAATATCTATGTACAGTCCGTTTCAAAAGTATAAACACAGGTGCATAAAATTAGCATAATAATTTTTTTTTTATTAATTATTAGTTTAATTAGTTGTCACCAGAGGTATCATTCATTATTAAAAATGTGCGCCAATTTTAAACGGTTTTTTGTGATTTAAAACAATGCCTCGTGGAAAACACTAACAGAGTTGGAAATACGTGAAATTTACCAACTAAAATGACCAGGACAATCTCTAAGACAAATTTCGGCAGCTATAAATCGACCTACAAGTGCTGTGAGAAATATATTAACTCAAGGTGAAAATTATGG
This sequence comes from Centruroides vittatus, assembly GCF_030686945.1. Classification (NCBI taxonomy): domain Eukaryota; kingdom Metazoa; phylum Arthropoda; class Arachnida; order Scorpiones; family Buthidae; genus Centruroides; species Centruroides vittatus. The sequence goes on along the minus strand of NW_027122215.1, from coordinate 3,260,769 downwards.
CAGAAATAAGCGATGTAGAAGGCCTAAACTCCTTACACCTAGAAACGAAAGAAAGGTTTTTCAGCTACTGACGGTCAACAAGTTGTCTGTCAGAAAAGCAGCATCGACATTGCCAATTGCAGTTTCACCAGCAACTGTATGGAGATGTATGCATAATCATAAAAATGCCAAATTTACAAAAATGGCTGTCAAACTGAAATTAACACAATTGCACAAAACAGCTAGATTAAAGTGGGCCAAAGACAAGATGACGTGGAAAGAGAAGTGGAAACAAATAGTCATTTCAGATGAAAAAAGTGTGCACCTGTGTTTATACTTTTGTAACAATCAAAAATTGAAAATCTGTGATAATTTTTTTTTTTTTTTTTTTTGTAATTGCCAGATTGCTCTAAAAATTTCAGAAAATGTTCAAATTGATGTTGAAAACAATATATTAATATAATAAATACATTTAAAAAAGTTGGGTGTGTTTATAATTTTGAAACGGACTGTAAATTGTAAAATTATGCAAAATAAAATGATATATACATCAATTTAGTATCGCTATTTTATTATGTTAGATTTCTGAAAGAAATTCTTTATCTCGAATACTGTTTTACACTATAAAGATACCAGAAACAATTATATTTTATCTCATTAAAACTATTATGTTTTTTCCCCCCAAGGAATTTGGGAATTAGTAAGTTTATTTAATAGAATTTGAAACGTTCAGTTAATTTTTTAATTTTTTTCCATAATAAATGAATTAATTACGAGCAATTATTTACTGTGACATGGTCACAATGCCGGACTGAAAATTTGTAATCATATTTTTAATTTATTTAATTTAAATATATGCTCTCCACCTCAAATTACTAGTGTCTTGCCCCTGTACATCATACTTTTCCTGTCGTGCCGGTCTTCTATCCAACTCCTTACAAGAGAAAATTTTTGAATTGAAATAACGTGACTTCCGATTTGCAATGGAGTTCGTATACGGGGCCTTTTGCCCCTAATCTTTTCATATCCGGTCTCGGCTTTCATCTAACTCCGTTCTCGAGATTTAGGAAGGACAGACAGACAGCGACAGTGGGAATTTATAGGTCTAGCGTAGGTTCTTTTATTCATATTTTTAATTTTGGTGTGATTATTTTAAATGTTAACAAGTGGACATCTGTCTTGTTTCTAATGTAAGTACATAGGTGATAATTGGTAAGAAATTAGGTTTTAAATTTGAAATTATTTAAGTGAAATGTTGTAATTAATAGTACAAACAAGCCAAGATAAGAAAAAACATTAAATTTTATAAGACGTACTGTCCAACAATCTCCATACGATTAAGACGTATTTAAAATGAATAACATTCTGTAAATAATTTAATCAACTGTAAATGTAAATAGTATTAATATATAACATTTGTTAAATAGTATAAACACTGGATATGTACTAGAACCCGGAATTGAATTTTCACCTGTGGTTGTTCTTTTATGAAAGCACTTACAAATTGTAAGTAGTTATCAAATTGGTACTTGTATTCTTATTATATAACAATAATATAATGAGATAAAATGTTCTAAATATGGCACTGAAGAAGAGTTGAGAATTTACGTCAGCCCGAAATGCACATTTAGAAAAGAAAATTGAATAATTGCATTGGATATTTGTTTGCTGTATGAAATACTATAGCTGATATAAAAGGATTATAGAGTTAAAACAATTAACTTTCGGGCTACAATTTGAAGCCCAAAAATTGATTATTTGGAGAATTATTTTTTGAAAATATTCTTATGTCATATTATATATATATATATATATATATATATATATAAAAGCAGAATCTGACACATCTTTTTCTTTTCTTTATATTGTACTCATATATGTTACATGGCAAACTTTTTTGACAGATTCATGTTATTGAAAAGTTCTTGCAATTTAAGATTGTCTACTTTCAGAAATCTCAACAACACAGTATTTTTTTAAACAGAAAATACAAAATTTATTTCCTGGAATTTATTTAATTTTTAACAAAAAAGTTTGATTTTTAATAAAACGTTTTTGTCGTAAAAATAATAATTAAAATAAAACCTAAAATTGCTTATATATTTAGTTAAGTTATATTTATATAAAATATTAAATGATTAAGGTTTAACGCTAGAAATCCCTTATCTTAGATTAGAATTATGCTAATGTTGATAATACATTGTGTTAGACACAGGATGTATATTATTCGCCACATGGAATTTTCCGGGTTTTCTTCACGTTAGTAACATTTAAATAGAGGTCAGTTTCCCATAAAAGACCTTCCGGGAGGCATCTCCTTCGGCAGATCCGTATATGAATAAAACCTAAAATCGAGGGAAGACATCTTGTACGATTGCTGTTGTCCCATGACCACGTGGGTGATCTGCCAAAGGAATTGCCTCCCAGGAGAACTTTCTTCTTAAGGGACACTGGTCCCTATTTAGATGTTAGACATCTAAAGAAAACTAAAAATTCCACGTCACCAGCCCGTTGGTGAGGCGCAAACCCGCCACCAACTACCCGTGTCCGGAGTTTTATCCATTTGGTCACCGGTAGTTACATCAAACATTTCATCTAGTATATTCAATAAAAGCGTTGAATATACTGTAAATATTTGAATAAATTTTAAATTGGTTTCTTGTGTACGTATAACTTATAAAATTAAATAATAATTCATAAATTTATGAATACTTCAAAATCTCAATTACTTTTGAAATAATGTCTTTTAATAAATTATAGATGAATATACAATTAAAATTAAAAACAATTCAATTTTACTAAATTCTATATGATTTATTTTATATATATATAATTAAACATTTATAACTTTGTAATTAGTTAAATCATGTAGGTATACAGTATATAGTCTTAAAATGGCAATGTAATTTTTCATCCAAAATAATTATCCGCTCCCAATTTAGAATCAAACCTCTAGAATTTGTAAGACATTGAAATCATATTTTTTATCAAAAATCAATTATAAAATGAACTTATTCATAAAAAAAGTAAAAATAAACCAGCAACGAGTTGCTCAACTTTCCCGGCAACATTTAAAATTTTGGTAGTGCCATCTGTTATGATATTTTATTTAAAATCTTTTTATATTTTTAATTGTTATAAAACTGCAAAAATCTTAATTTTGAGGGTAGGGATGAGTTTTATGAAAAAAAAAAAAAAAAAAATGTAAATGCTAATAACGAGTAAAATCGTCATTAAGTCCGACCCTACAGGAGATACACACGACCCTCTTTATCTTCTCACCCCCTCGACTTAATCACCAAAATTTAATATCATCATTCTCCCTGATACATAAACCTCCCTACAAAAGTTCAGAAATTTTCGACAAAATGCACGACAGTTATTAAGATTCAAAGAGAGTGAACATCGCGCTCCCATACGCACACACTAACATCCATACATATAGAAATAACCTCCGAATTTTTTGCATTTCTCGACGTTTCAAGGTGTCCCAAGTTCAAAAATGCAAAAATCGTGGGGGTTATTTTTTGACCTATCGCAATAATTTCCCTTTTGTTATATAAAAGGTAAAGTAAAAGGGGGAAAATTCCGTAGATGTATATATAGGCTATATGTATGTGTTGGCGTCTATTTCGTTCAATATCTCAGGCTGGGGTAAAGATTAAGAAACGAAATTTGGCATAGTAAATTGTGCATAAGAGGTATTGGTGCTACTAAATTTTGGAGTATGGAACTCAAGAGGGTGAAGAAATAGAGGGGATCATATATCATATCTACGGTTATAAGATGCCCGGTTTTTCGGGATTATCACAGATTTTTCTGACTGCCACTTACTTACGGGAGAACTTTATTCTAAAATTCTGTGTAAAATTGTAAAAACTATTGTAAAAACTTACAATGAAATATCTTTTTCTATTTCCACATTTTAAATGTATCTATCACTGGCAGAGTAAAATTCGCATCTTTTGAATGTCCTGGAATTAAAGCATCCCAGTACCTTTCGGGAGGAACTCATTTAATCCCCAAGTATCTATCAACCTTAATCACATCTCCAGGGATTTCACTCGCTATTGGCATTTACAATATTTTAAAGAAATCATCTCTATCCTCAAAATGAGCCTTTTTATAAGAATTAATAATATAAAAGTTATTTTTCTTAACCTTGTAACATATTCTTTTAAATGGAGGTTTTTATGATAATTGGACAAAATTGCTCCTTTTAAGCTTTTGTTCTTACTTAAATTTTATATCCTAGAAAATTATCGGATTTCCTAATGGTCCTCTTAACCTCCCCGTTCGAGTGCCAGGAAAGTCGAACAAGAGCACTTGCCAGCTTTTTATCATTAACTAGAATAATTCTAGTTAAGTATTAACGATCGAAATAACAGAAAAATATAGTAATAAGTATTCTTTTCAATCACGAATAATTTATTTTCTGATTGACTATATAGTAATTAATTTTTTATCTCAAACAATACAATGAAAACGAAAACATTCCCAAATTTAAATTCGATACAATACGAATCGATTGTTTTGTTTTCTAACCTTACAATTCTTGACAGCTTTACTTAATATTTAAACAGGTAACGATTAAATTTAAATTACTGTATGGCATCTCTAATTTAAAATCCATGTCTTAAAGCAAAATGATCGATCGTATATTCTTTTCATTCTTTCTTCTATTTATAGATTGGATAAGAAGATATCATTATATAATTTCTTCTGTCTTTCACGAGTGGAAAACCTTATTGAAACATTAAAAGTTATATTTAAAAAAATGCATTATTAAATTTAAACATATGTTTATATAGCTTTGATTCATGTACACTTATGATTTGGGGATCAGCATTAATGGGAATTACACAGTACTCTTAATCCTATACAATTTCTCATACGTTAAACAAATCATAATTAGAGATGCTAATTACTCTAATTATAGTGTTTTAATCTAATTTACAAACTGTAGACCTATTTCTAAAGGCTCAGATATAAATTAATATCATTAAGTAGTTAATATTGCTAACTTAGGAAGAAGTTTTACTCATAACAAGGCTTGTAAATTACTGTAAATATAGTTAATTTTATAGGCTATATATTTTAATAAAATTCTTATAAGAATTTATAATGCGCAAGATTTGATGTAATCATATGGTAAATCAATGCCTATATTATTCTAAAACAATTTTATTAAATAAATTGGTAGCTGTGATGAGAATGATTTCATTCTTATGTGATGAATAGTTAAATTTCTCTGTTTACAATACACTCAGACGAAGTTTCTTTGAATTAATGAAAGATTAGTGAAAGGTTTAATTTATCTACAAGACAAATAAAATTAAGTAATTAATGTATTGTTACTATTTAAAATTTAAATTATGTAAATTTACTCGAGCAAATATTTTCTGAAAATCTGTGTAAGTAAAAACAATTCCGCTAATTTGCGGTGTTTACGCTATTTTCTTCTCTAATTGAACACGTAATTTAAATATTAAAAAATTCGATTAAATTAATAAAAACTTTTTTCTCCCTTGAATTATAAGACAATTTTAAACGCCGAGTAAATATTTTTTTTATTGAAAAATTACAATTTATTATATGGTTGGATGAAGTTCAAATTTTTTATTAATAATTTTATATGCGAAAATTTTATAAATTTGTAAGCATCTTAATCTCAAAACTAAGAAAATAAAATCTTCTGGATAATAAATCAAACAAGAAACTACACAAAAAGTTCAAAATTTTATCCCAACGGAGTCGGCATTGACTCCTTAGGGGTCGATAAAACTGCAAATATAAAAAATTTTACACTTATTTTGCTCTCAAATAACTGTAGGAAGATGCCTTTTACAAATTATGTAGGAGGCTGCTGCATATATACCCTATAGGCTATTTATATATGCTATAATATTGTATAATATTCAAGAGGTCGACACATAAAAAAAGCTTAGGAACTCCTGCTTTATGTACTATTGTTCCTCTTTGAAATTCCTATGTGAAAAAGAATTAATTCGGATTTTTTAAAACACATTTGGATTCAAATCTGGTATGGTTTGAATTATCCAAATTTCGAAAATGAAATACGAAAAGTGAAAGTAAAAATAATTTATAGAATGTATGCTTTCGGGGATTCACGAAATACACGTGATTTATAAACATCTGGAACGTGGGCGAATTGTCACTTACGTTCACAATTTTAATGACATTTACGTCTAAATATCGTTGTTGTTTAGCTATATTTTTAGTGTCTAAGCTTGAAACGTATAAAACTACAACTTAAAGAGTTAATTGATTAAAGGAGTGAAAAGTGAACAAAAAGTGTGATATCGCCAGACAATTTAAACATTAGAAACTTGGAGAAAACTAATTTAATTTTAAAATTTGAACTTCTTTAAATTCCCTCTCGTGTTCGAATTAAAACAATTCGACTGTATTGTTTTTAAATTAATTCATTAACTTGAATTAGTGAGGAAAAAAAACAAAATTAAACTGTTTAAATGTTGCTAAATTTTATTAATCTTGAAGCTCTTTGTTACTTTTCAGGTCCAATTCGTAAAACATATACTTGACTTTCAATATCTCACATAATTACATCTACAACAGTTGATTTCCAACGCTTTTATTACTATTACGCCCAAAATAAATCACAACTATTTTCGTAATATACCGGTATATATATATATTTTATTTATTTATTTATTTATTTAATACGCTATTATTACAAGATATAGAGACAAGGATATGAAACTACCTACTATTTTAATAAAAACTTGTTTAATATATTATCAGAACTCATTAATCTGCAAATATCCCTATAATTTCCGTCATTAACCTACATCAATAATTTCTTTATTGCGTTAATAATTCAACTTAAGAGTTATTATAAATGTTAAAATATGTATATGATTTATTTCAGGTAATGGAAACGTAATATTATCTCCCGGAGTCCATTCCTTTCCATTTAAGTTAGGTCTGCCATTAGGTATGCCATCGACTTTTCTAGGAAAACACGGTTGGGTGCAATATTATTGTAAAGCTTCTCTAAAGGAACCTAATGGTTTGATTCATACAACTCAACAAGTTTTCATAGTCATGAATCCCATCGATCTGAATCTAGAACCAGCACTTTTAATGGTAATTTACTTATTCTTTAATAATTAAACTATGAGAACATTTAAACAGTTATTAATTTAACTTTGCAGCAACCTTTCCTATGCGAAATAGAAGAAACATTTGGTATACCATGCATCACTTCAGGACCAGTCACGTGTAGGGTGAGACTAGATAAAGGTGGTTATGTACCAGGAGAAAGTATCTGCATCTACGCTTCTATAGAAAACAATAGCAAAGTTGGTATTCGAAAAACGAGAGCAATATTGACAGAAGTAAGAGTTAATTATTTTTAATGTTTAGGCATTAAAAATAATGCCTAAACATTAAAATTAAAAATAGCATTAATCGATGAAGAGATAATAATTTAGTTTATTTATTCGTAGACTATTCAATATATAGTAAAAAATAAACACGTGCAGTCGGAATCAAGAGAATTAGCTTCGATAGAAAAAGGTGGAATAGAAGCAGGAACCGCTGAAAAATGGAAGAATGAATTGTTGTACGTTCCTCCCTTACCACCCACAAATTTAAGAGGATGCCATTTAATACGTATCCAGTATGACGTTTATGTAAGTAAACACATCAGATATTTTTTTTTTTGTTCCCATTTTTTCTAAGAAAGAGCACCATGAGAATGTTTATAACAGATTGTAGATCGAATTAGAAAAATAGCATTTTAGGGGGGGGGAAGGGAAACGATGTTTGATAATGTCAGCTCCAGTGACACCTTTCAAATTTGAAAATCAATATCATTTGAAATGAAAAGTCACTTCTAGAGTAAATTCGTTTAAGGTGATGATTTTGTAATAGTGTTGAAACTATTTTGGTGTCAAGAAATAAATTTTATCACTTCCTAAGATAGAAAAATTCATTCTGACACCCACTCATACAGTTTCATTCATCAATTACAATTTATGTTTTGATAAATTTTACTATAAAACCACCAGTATATTTAATTTTAAATAATCACAATTTCCTTAAAGGTTAAATTAAAAATTATATATAATAATAGAATTTGATTTTATATTATCCAGAAAAATATTATTCATGGATTTTAAAAATTACTACATTTATTTGCAAGTTTCAATGTATAAATTTTTCTGTTTTCTATTAAATATTTATAAATTTAATATAAATTCAATTGAATATCATCTATTCTAAAATTTTTTTCAGAGATATTGAATCTTCTCATATTTTCATAATTAATTTGAACTATTTTTAAAATATTACTTATTCTATATACAAAAAATTCTGTAATAAAGTTCTGTAAAAATTCTGTCTAAAATTCTGTCATTTTAGATAAAGAAAAACATATATTGCAATCTTACTGTCAATTCTTCAAATTTTATAGACTATGCAATTGTTCTGATATACTGCATATATTATTTAAGTTAATACCCTTTGAGATTTTTCAATATTAATAATTTACAAAAAAAAAATTTGAGATTTAACCACATGTTAAAAAAGTGATACATGACAGTTTGACAATAGCCTTAGACAGTATCCTTGAAAAGATTCTTTTAGAAATAAATGTTAGAAATAAATATAGATTCTAGTACAACAGAACATAAAGGAATGTTTTATAATAATATATTCTAACAATTTTTTTTTTAGAAACAGTATTAAGAGTTTAATTAATTTATCCTTTTAAAATATATTAATTTTTCTAATCTTTTAAAGATATTTAATTTAAACAATTCATTAAATGTACATAATATTTCAGTGAATTTTTCTGATGTTTTAATTAATTTCTTAGAGATAGAAATTGTGATTTCTTATTCAATTGTTAGCATGAAATCTCAAACGAAAAAGTGGAAAAACATCACTTAACCAAGTTAAAGTATTAGTTACAATAAATGTTACTTAAATTAATAAATACAACAATAGGTTTATACTGTAATAACCTATATTTTAACCTGAGGACATTTTAAATGATCATAGTTAAGTTTATTCCAGAAGTTTTCTAATTTCATCAAGTCTATTGATTACATTAATTACTTTGGTGTCTAAACATCCTCAATTGTCTCCACTTACTAGAATTAGCTTTCAACTTAAATTGTTCACACTTTAAATAAATCTTTGACTAAACTAAAACTTGTATTTTAATGTACCTTATTAGCTTTATTACTAAATTATAATGTAATGTGGTCATGAATAAACAAACAAACTATTTTTTTTCAACTTCTCAATTTATATAAAGTTTTATTTTATATAATAAAAGTTAGAATGTAAGAAACAAGAATTTTCATAGAACAATATATAATCACATTGCATGATTAATACTCAATTTAACATTTCAAATGCCTTTGGCATTTAATTTCTCTTCATTTATTAAATAGTAACATCTACAGATTATTAAATATGTTCATCTTAGCTAATGAACCAGCTATAAACTTTATATATAGATAATTTCTTTTAAAAATTTCAAATAAATTTCTTAAATTCTAGTAAATATATTTTAAAAGAAGCAATTCAACTTTATTGGGGAATCAATGCATTCTAGTAGTTTATATTCTGAGTAAATTGCATAAAGATGTTAAATCTATTAAATAATGTATTTTTTCTAATTAATTTATCTTCAAATAATTTTTATAGATTTTTGTTTATATTGCAGTTTATCATTTCACCTAAAGGATTTGACAGCAAACTGAAGTTACAGCTACCTATAATGATAGCTACTCATCCATTAAGAAATCAAGACGGAACATTAAAGAGAAAACGCGGCACCCAATATCCAACAACTTTACCTCTATTCAGACCTTGGCTAGCATCTGGAAAAACATTTAAATGAAAATTATTTTTAATTCTATTAGTTGCCATCATTTATAACGTAGATACTGGGGATAAAAACACTGATTAAAAAATATATTGTATATTAAATGAAATCAAACTG